>NC_072474.1:62593564-63219189 GCF_027574615.1 Eptesicus fuscus | reverse complement strand
GCTACATAGACATATACTGTATAAAATTCCTTTTAGATTTATAGCACTCTCTTCACAAATCTAGATAGGAGTCATCAGAAAAATGATGCGTTTGCCTTCAAACCCCAAGAATGCTTTTGAAATACTCAGGTCTCTTGTTATTTCAGTATCCCATTCATAATGGCTGTGAAGTGATGAGCCAGAGGCTCATTCTGTGCAGATGTATTTATTCACTTCACACCCTGCACTCATTCACATTCCTACATCTTCTTCTACTCTGTAATTCTCTCATTAGAGCTTTCCATCCCATACCTTATAACAATTCTAAATTTTATTCTAGTTACTCATATTTCAAAATACTAGACCTTGAGGGAAACATAAGTGGTATAATTATTTTGTGTATCTGTATGCATGTGGGCATGTGCATTTGTATCTATCAATATAAAAGCATTCTGTTTAAGAAAAAACAAATGCAAATTTCCATGATTGGATTACAAGAACATTTTGCTTTCTAAAAGATTTAAATCAGAGTTCCCTTTTAAATTAAATATAATTTAAAATTATATGATACATAGGATATAATGCAATATAATTACATACTATATAATTGTAACTAATACTATAAAATATATAAATATACAATATTGTATTAATATGCTGATTTTCCTAACAATTTATGATCAGCTCTGTTGTAAAATGAAGTGCCCCTTTTATGTACTTTGGAAAACAATGCCAGAGCAATAATGCCAATATACTGGCTTTTGAGACCAGTGGTGTACAGCTTGTAACTATTTATTAGGGAATGGTTCCTTTTTAAAAAAAAATTAATATTAGACTTACAAGTGGCAGCCCTCATTTATTTAGCTGGGCTACACAGCAAATGGAACCTTAGGGGATGGTACCTGTTTTAGATTCAGTTGCAGGAAACATTTTTTTGGAGATGTGTCAAATTATGTGGGGAAGTTTCTAGTTTAATCTTTCAAAAGAGAGTGTGCCTCCTTCCCACCTCCAGTCACATCACCTCCTACCTTAATTTACTAAAGATAACTTACTCTCTATCAACCACCTATATGTCTTGTGAGTCATATTGATCTCAGACATGTGATGCAGTCCTTGGCTAAGATAAAATTGGTTTAATGGGATCCTTCCCCCTCCTTGTATTTCTGAAGATACTTAAGCATGCAGAGGACACTGCAGGCCCCTTTCCCCATCAGGAAAGCGTGTCGAGGCAGCTTACAATAAAGGACAAGTCTTCTCACAGCCTCATCAATACCTTGATAGCTCTGGGCTAATGGAATCTTGTGACTTTCGGTTCTCATTGATAAGAGACCCTGATGCAGACACTGATGAGTGGGGCATTCTCTGCACACATGCCTCCTTACAGCTTGCTCCATGGAACATATTTTCAGGAGGAGGTGAAACTATTACATTTCTGGCTGTGATTCTTTCCCTGACATTGGAGAGAAAATAATTTATTTTGTTTGATGACTATATAAAGTTCTTTTTCTCATCCTCATTCTGCTACCAAATTAGAAGGGAATTCCCCAGACCTAGAAAACATTTGTGTTCTTAAGTGAAAAATGTCAATGTCTGCTCCAAATTCACTTCTTTAAAGATTTAAGCAACCTAGATTTTCTTTTACTAATAATAGCCAACATTAGTGTGCAGTTACTATAAGTGAAGTGTGTTTCATATGCTACCTCACTTAGTCATCCCAACAACCTGATAGGATCCGTGTGAGATAATATTTTACATTTTACAGATGTCTACTGAGGCTTGGGGAGATTAAATACCTAGCTCAAAGTCAACTGCCTAGTAAGTGGTGGATGTGGATTCAAATCCAACTCAAATCCAACTCCGACTCTAATGTTTGTGTGTCACCTTCTCTGATTGAGGTGATTTTCAGGAGTGTCTGGCTCAGGTGGGTGTTTTAATCTAGATGAACACTGTATTCTGGGAATAGCAAAAATTTCTTGATTGATTCTTCCCAGAGGGTTTCTGTTTTTGTTTTTTTACGTCAAGAATTATAATCAGAAAGGACAACATTAAGCCTTGTTCTAAGCTTATGCCAATCCAAAAGTGGCTAAATGATGCAGTGAAAGGTCTGGCAAAATTTGATCTTGCAACTTCCTTTTGGAATAGTCGTCATACAGGAGTTTTGAATAGTAACTATCATGTCTGCTTTTCAAATACCTCTGCCTCACAAAAAGGTACAGATCTTTACCCCTCAAGGGTCGAGGCCCATGAAGTTTCTCATTTATAACTATTCTATTGCTCATTTCTGACAATGCTTAATGATTGAACTTCTTTTGGTTGATTTGAACTTATTTATTTCTCTAACTCTCCAGAAATAACTCTTTGCTTTCACAGCATGTGATAAGGCACTACAGAGACAGAATTTAGGAAACTGAATGTGGATATAACACCTAAGGAGGAGGCCCACTGAAGGTCACTGGAAGGACATTTGAAAATGAGATTAATTATGAAAGACCTTTGTAAAATATTACCTGGGTTGGAATATAAACTTGCGCTGCTTGGTTTTATGTCACAATTCGCTTTTGTTCTTTCTCTGGGGTTCTGTTAATTCCTTTGCCTATTAACAGGTTAGGTTCCCAAAGGATATTCAGAAGTACCGAGTGACTGTAACTGCTATTCGTTGGTGGTAGATATTGCTGACTCATTGCTCCTCCCTGGCATGTAGTTATGTTTCTATTTATAAAGGTGAAGGAGTTCCTATTTATTCATAAGTGAAGGAGTTTCTGCAAAGAAAAATTTGAGTTGACAGCATATCAGTGTAGAAGACATTTGACACCACTCTGTCATGGAGAAGATGCCTCCCATCTTGTTATTTTATTAATAGAAAGTCTTGGCCCTTTGCTAGTGATAGGTTTTCTCTAGGAGCTTCCATATAATAGATGCTTGATCAATGGTTTATAAAGATCCTTGAACAGAAAAAAATTATTTGGAAGCTAACAAATGGGTATTCTTTGGGGATAAAAGCATTGGTTATAGAGATGTGAAAAAAAGTTCTGAAAGGGAATTTTGAGGAAGACATTCATGGGAAAGGCTCTTTGAGTTAGCTGCCCTTGGGAAACTAGGAGCTGCCGTCAAGTCTCATTATCACCACTGGGTGTCACTCCAGGCAGCCCCTTAGCAGCCGTCTAGTCAAGGTTAAAATACTGTAAAGGGAAACACAGCTAAACAAGCCAAAGGAAAATAATGAAAAGAACAGAAAAAGTGTTTGATTGTCCCAGCATATGTTAGGATTTTGAGTGAAAGGGAAGAAAAGCACAATGCTAAAGCATGATGTCAGTTGGCATTCTCTTTTGGAGTGGGATTGTCATTCTCTGCTGGGGATATTTTAAATTCAGAGGACGTTCAGTCCCTATCAGCTGGATGAGGTCAGAGCACAGTTAGACCAAAACCCAGCTAGATTTCTAATCGAGTGTTAATATTCTTAAGGATTTCGCTCCATAGGCTTAATTGCTTACCAGAAAGGTCATATCATTTTACACTGAAAGGGAAGCACTTTCCCTTCATCTGGTTCCTTGCAGTATTAGCAGTATACACTCTTAGTAAACTTCAAGAGCTGTGTACTTGCTTCAGAAACAGGAAGCAGAGAAAAAGCAGATTGGACTTCTTACTGGGGTAGGTTAAGGAAGGTAAGAAACACAATTAGGGTAGAGAATTGAGAGGAATTCTTGCAAAGTGAGGGGAAAAAATTGAGGTTTTCTTAAAACTTAAGAAGGTCAAAGTAGGAATTTTGACTTTCATTGCTCAGCAGACAGGAGGAAATGGGGAACCCACAACTTAACTACAGCGAGAGAGTCATGAAGAATCCTGGTCAGCCATTGTCTCACTTAGGAATGCTTTTAGATGCATGTAACAGAAAAAGTGATTAACACCAACTATTTTCATATAGCCATTTATTAACATGCTTAAAAAGAAGACCGGGGGCATTTGGTTGCTGGTATTGGTTTGGCTGTTCTCCAGTGTTATCATGAACCCTCGTTCTTTTCATTCTTTTGCTCTGCCATTCTTGGATATTTTTGGCCTTGGGCTCTTTGTCTCCTAGTCACAAGCAGGTTACCATGGCTCCAGGTATCATGTCTGAATCCAAAACAAGAAGGGGGAAGTGGCAGTGAAGACACTTTCCTCTTGTGTTTTTCTTGGTTATGAGGGAGAAAGATTCTCTGAAGACCCAGTAGGCTTGAGCTTACTTGTGATTGACTAGAACCATGTCACATGGTGATCTCTAGGTGGAAAGAAGCCTGAGAAGCAAGTATGTAGTTCACTCCATTATAGTGAGTGGAAAGAGCGAAAGTTTTTGTGAATAACTTTTGAGCCAACCAACCAAGAATGTCTGTCATAAATTTCTGAACACATTTTCTAATAGAAAAACTGTTTTATATCCTGGTAGAATTTCTGTAGCATTATGGGTGTGAGTTAATAGATTTAATCTAACTTCTACGTCCTATTATAAATACATTCTGAATGTCACACTGTTGACATAAAAGTGTACCATTGGGAAAAAGTTGCTTGTGAGTTGGTTTATTAAGTTTCATGTTGTCAAAATGTCTAAACTATGTATGTTGATGAATTTTCTGAGTGAATAGAGATATATGGAATAATTCTCCTGGGATTAAGAATAATGTTACATGGGAAATCTTATTTAGTTTAATTGTAGAGAAACATTAAAAAAAATCCAAGATGGAACTTTAATTCTCTTCTATGCCGAAGTACCTGGTGCCTAAATAAGACTCGCACAAGAAGAAGGAGAAACAACAACAACAATGGTTTGAATCACTTGTTGGCTTGGGCTTATATACCCAGGCCTCCTGAAAAATAATATTTCCTCCTGGGTAATTTGAGTAACTGTTACAATGAATAGCGAGACCTTGGGCCTGAGAGGAGAGGTTCACTTTTAGGCTCTCCAGTGTGAAAATGGAATGAGCATTTATTAGCATATATTCCAATTTCATGGGTGTTTTATAAAAACTAAAAGTAGAAGCTTTGATTAAATAATATTTCTTTCTGGCACCACTAATTTTCTTTGGAACAACATTATCCATAATTCTCCACTCTTTTTACATCTGGAGGAGTTCTAGACTCCTATGATTTCTTTTTGTCTCATGCTACTTAATTTTCAGCACATCCTTTTCCTTGTGGCTAGTTTTAAAAGAGAAAGCTCACAAGATATGCATGTGCTGGGGTCCTCAGAGCAGGTTGTTACAGTTCTTCAAAGCCCCCTTGAGAAGGTATGGTTTTGGATCCTTAGTCATCTCAATTCCTCTCTCCTGATGGATGCTTATTTTATTTAATTTGAAAAAAAGGTATTAATTAGCTGTCTGGTCATGTTCTAGGAGGTTTGTTTTTTTTAAATAAAAACTGTATTTATAACTAGTGTTTTCTAAAGAACCAAACTTTCTTTTCCCCTGAACTCAAAATATCATAAACCTCAATTGAGCAAAACAAGAATACCTAAAAAGAGATTTATGTAGTAGTTGCCTTACTTATATCATTGATGAAGTTTAGCTCTTTTTATTATTCAGTTTGAAATCTTTTGCAAATTTTGAAAGTGAGGTAGATCCCAGAACATCATTACAAATATCCTGCTTAGTTACCTTACCAATCTTAACAATTCAAGGCATGAGATGAAAAAGGAATATAGGACTAGATTAGTACCTATGCTGTAATGAACAGTCAATTGATGTTCCTAGGATGAACAAAGCATTTGAAGATACTCTTTCCTTGAATACTGAATTCTTATTAAATAATTTATAAAATCAGAGTTTCAGAATAGAAGTTCTAAAAGTCTAAAGGAAAACACCTCACATTCAGGGATTCACATTATTAGAAGTTATTAAATATCTTGGATATTTTTGGAAGTAAAGACCAAAAATAGTGATTGAACATAAGGCATAGAGTAACCAAATTCACATAGATGTGGTTAGCTCTTGCAAGAAAATGTTAAACATGACCCAAGTCTAAGAGATAAAATTAAGCACTATGTAAAGGTTTTGGGTGGGGTGTGGGGAAAGGGCAGGATCCTAAAAAGGAATCAGAAAGAGCAAGTCAGCTCCAATGTGTCAGAACAATAAGGAGTGGAGAGGGTGCCATTTTGTCATGCAGAAAAAAGAGAAAACATTATTTGTGGCTAAATACATTTAAATGCTATTTGACATGCAAGCATTGATAAAATCAAATAAAAGCAAGCAAGTTTTGAATAAACTATGTTCAGATTATCTGACAATGTTATTAAAGAGCTATAGGAAATTCAGTTGCTCAGAGAATGGCCATCTGAAGTGCATCTTATTTTGAAGAAACCATTATCAACTTAATAAGAGTTGACTGGAAATGTTTGTCACATGACAGATGGAAATGATTCTCCTTTTTGGAGTGTTGTGATGAGCATCGAGGGAAAAATAGAACAGAATGTTAAATTTTTATACTCTTGAGGCTGGATGACTGATGCCACAGCAATGACCAGCACTGGGTAAGTGCTTTCAATTAGATTTCAGTTTGTCATGCCTACAAGCCACTTTTTCTTGGGTCTTGTAATTTCATATCCCTGGTATTGCTGGGATGTAATGCTATCTGGGTCACATTATTGGCATGCAGGGTTCAGTAATGTTAAGAAACCGTTGAATGTATGATTACTGGTACCCATAGCAAAAATTAGTGCATCCATGCCCACAAGATGTTATAGATACAAGTACTTCTCATCAACTTTGAGCATTATAATCACTTGGAAAGTTTTTAAAAATACGAAGTCAGAGTTTTACTTTAGACCAATCGGATAGTCTCTGGTCTCAGCATGCTCAAAAATCTTTCCAAGACATATACTGCCATCAACTATACCTATGAGTGCATATATCTCAGCTACCAGAATGTTTGTGGGCAAATTGTCTAAGTACATATTGCACAGTCATATTCAACTTGCATCCAAGAATCAGAAAAAAGTAGCATGTTGATTATAGTTTGCATCCCACGATTCATATACAATCACTCTATGTTGCTGGTAGGGAGGCCCATGGAAACTTATGTTTGGCTATTAACACATTATTGCAGCTTGAGTAAAATGTTGTGGGAAGGAGGTCTCTTTTCTCCTAAAGAGGGGGGACAGTTGAGAGAGTGATTTTAGGAAAGCCTTGGGGGGTAGCTGCTATTTTTCTCCAGGTGTTTGATGTGACTGACGGCCCCTGTCTGAACTTCCTAGTCATTTGCCATTTCATTAGCTGCCAGGTTTTCAATTTCTGCCTCTTGGAAGTTACACCGCTTTGAACAAGTCCCCACAGTAATTGAATTTGCCACAGAAATAGAACACTGGAAAATTTCATTTTCTTCTTCCCTGCATGAAGGCAAGCAAGCGGGCAGGGCATACCCACATATTCCTTCTGGGCTGCTCCTCCCTTGTTCACAGGCTCCCATTCCCCACCCTTCCCCCCATGCATTCACTAACCCTCACAACCATCCTGCTCCCAAAGCAGGTATACCGTCACACAAAAAAGGCCTGCTTTCAAATCATCTCAGAGTGCATCAGCCTGTCACTTTGTAATTTTCTTCTAAATGCCTTCCACAAATAATGGTTTTCAAAATGAGCATTAACAGGCTTGATTACATGAAATTGTCCTTTTAATTTACACCAGGATTCTATTGATCACACAAGTGCAGATTAAAGTGTTCAATGAAGCCCGTGATGAGGTATTAACCAGCTAAGGGTCCTCCAGGGGCCGCCAGGGAGGCCAGGAATATGCTAGAAGTGTACAGTTATTTCCCCATAATGAAGTGGCACTATGCGAAGGCATGAATCGCTGGCAGGAAGAATAGATCGGAGATGATGAGCTCTTCAAAGTCATTTCTCCCTCACTCATTCAGCCTCATGCCCAGATCCTCTTGCGATTCTTCTGCATTACTTGTCATGAAATGCCAGGATTTACTTAGCCAGCTGATGCAATTTTTATGACCTTATTGCTTTTTCACCATGGTAATAGTTTTGAATCAATTTATCAATCCAGCGGTGCCATCAGACATATTGCCCTGAAGATCAAGTCCAGGTCATTCCATCAATTCACTGCGGTTTACGAAGATAGAGAAAAAAGCCAGGCCGTGCGGGCTATCAACTTCAAATGGCTTAGTAAACATGCCTCGGCTGCTTTAACTGCTTCACTTCTGACTCTGGACCTTTGTGCTTATGCACAAGACCACCCAAATCAACCCAACAGACCTTGATTTCGGTAGGCACAGCCCCAAAGTTAAGAGACCTGGTAGAGCAAGCAGCATCTCTGGACAGTCCCCAAGCAGAGTGGTTGGATCAGAAGTTGGAAGTGTGGCTTGGTCATGCACACAAAGCCGATTGTGATATGCTACCCAAGTGACAGAGCTTTTGTCTCACCAGCCAGAGGACTGAGCAGTTGTTGAGGAAGGAGAGTGTGAGGTGGACTAGTATTCTTTTCGTAATAGGTTTTGCAAAGGGGTTGGGATTCATAATCCAATCCATCTTTTCTCTATAGGGGCTGCTAGTCAGTGATAATGGTTTCAAAAGATGAAAAACCTGTAAGTCATTTTTCACAGGATGAAATGTCATTGAGGGCAGGGCATAAAGAAGGAATAGCACACTTATTGGAAGAGATGATCTCTTTGGAAGAGAATGAACATGTCTTGCTTAGGGGAGAGAAGGTAGAGGTGTGATAGGTATCAGTCTGGCCATGAAGTTAAGCTGTTAGTGTTTGAATGGGTAAAACACTAGGTGTCTCTCAGGAATTTAGTTTAGTTATTACATTGGCTGTATTCAGAGAGTCCTGTTAGTTTATTTGTATATTCCTAGTATTTATGCATTATGTCAAAATTTGAAATCCCACAACCCAGATTCTGGTAATAACTTGTTTGCAGAAAAAAATGTGACAATGAATTTAAATGTTATTAAAACATGTATTGTTTGAGAGGCCTTAATAGAGATTAAGTACATACTATCAGCTTTGTGCTTTGCTTGGAAGCTGCTATATTCAGCATTTAAAATGAGATTTGTCAGATCCTAAGCTTATGTCGATTCCATAAAAGTTTAATGATCTACTTCCAGGTCTAGCAATGTTTAGGATTTATTTACAGTCTTTATTATAAAATTTGTCCAAAATATACACATTCCCCAAAGACTTCTGAGCTCAGAGGCAGAAATATAAATGCACAAAATGAAATATAGCAGATGGTAAAAATCTCTGTGTGCTAGGCAGTTTTTTCCTCTTTAATCTGCTTTCTTTCATTTTAATTTTCTTCTCTATTTGGTAATACTGAAGGATGCAAGAGAGGACCTTTTGTTCCTAGGGAACCATTTAGGGGTTGAGCAGATTGAATATCATAGGAAAAGATCATTAATGAAAGACTCCTCCTTCCCCCTGGGTAGTTAGCACGCTTGGAGTTGGAAATCAAGATAAGAAACCAGGAACCATTAAATCATGAAATGTGAGAGGGAAGAAACTTTAGTGATCATCTAAGGCAAGTCCTTCATTTTGCAGACGAGGAAACAGCAATCTTCTACTGGAGTTGGTTGGTTGTATATGGTCCTCTCATCATAAAACTCAATGACTCGGAACCTTTTACTATACAGCCTCTGTGCTGAAGGTACATAAACATCTTGCCTCAAAATCCCTTGACTTCCTCAAATCCAGTAATGGTGATATGCACTCTCACCATCCTTCAAACATGGCAGTGTCTGACAACTCATCATCAGTTATATTAGGCATTCTCAAACTTTAATCACCCAGGGGGCTTGTAAGGAACACAGACTCCTAGGCTTCATCTCCAGGGATTTTGTCTGTATTCTTATTCTGTGAATCCACAGTGGAGTTCAGTAATCTGCATTTTAACAGCTGATACCAGTGCAGGCGTTCCAGGGTTCACATTGGCTTTAAGTGCTGACTTTGCCCCTTAATTGGCTATATGATTTAGGGCAGTGGTTGGCAAATCACGGCTCGCGAGCCACATGCGGCTCTTTGGCCCCTTGAGTGTGGCTCTTCCACCAAATACCACAGCCTGGGCGAGTCTATTTTGAAGAAGTAGTGTTAGAAGAAGTTTAAGTTTAAAAAATTTGTCTCTCAAAAGAAATTTCAATCATTGTACTGTTGGTATTTGGCTCTGTTGACTAATGAGTTTGCCGACCACTGATTTAGGGCAAGTGGCTAAATTACTTTAATCCTTGATTACATCTGTAAAATGGGCCTAAGAGTACCTGTCTTATAGGATTGCTGTGGCAGTTTGGTTGTGATATTATATGAAAAGCATGTAGAAGGCATTTCCACAGGGATTACCTTCACTGCTCTGTGCATACAATTTAGGCCAATATACAATTTCCTGTGTGACAATTAAGAATGGTAACATCTACGTCTAATCTAAATTAAAGGTAAGCATCATACAAAAAATCTTTAAGATATATCAGTAGGATTCTCACATTTAAGTATTCCTTTGTGTAGTAAAACACTTCATAGATTATAGTGAAACAATCACTCTCACTGTTTTAACAGATCAGTGATTTTTTTTTGTAATATATAATAATAAATAACACACTTATGGATTTGTTAGGTGCCAAGTTGAGTGTCGGAATGGGAAAACCTAATAAATCAATTCAGTCATGTGTTCACCTCTCTTCCAATCCCAGTTATATTCTTACACTGAAACATACTTAATCTAGATGACCTCATCCTTAACCCTTCTTCTGCTAAAAACTTGTCAATTGACCTTCCTTACCTCTCTCCCTTCCAGAGCTTCTTGGTTGCCTAACATTTGTGTAGCCCTATGATGGAATGGTGTGCCCAACGTTTGTGATAGACAATAAACACTGGAGGAATTTAGATGAGATAGAGATTTCTGTGGGCTGGAGGGGTTAGGAAGGCCTCATGGAGGTGGTGGGAATTGAACTGCTTCCTGAGGCACAAAGATATATTGGAGTTGGTTGCAAAAGGTCCTGCTTAATTAGAGGTAGAGTCAGAGGTTAGAAAAGAGTGCTCTCCAAATGGTTTTCAAACCTGTTCAGTAAAACTCGGGTTATTTACAGGTACTTCAGATGTTCTGTATGGACCTTTATGTGAAAATGTATTTTAATTCTTTTTTAAAAAAGTAGCAGAAAGTATACACTCAAATTTTGTATTTGCCACATTATAATATATTAGTTATCACTTTTTTGACATCAGTTTATTTATTTCAATCTGGCCTGGAATAAAATTTCTGCCGCCATTTTGTCTGTATTCAGAAAGCAATGTGAGATTGCTAAGAGAGCTAATATAAAACTTATGCCTTTTTTCAGCTTCTTATCACTGTGAATCAGGATTTTTTCTCAATAAAGTGCAATAAATAAATCTGCATGCTGCATTTGAGAGCTTATGCATGCATATTACATGCTTATTTGATAAGACCACAACTCTTGACTTCTCCAATTTAAAGTTTTTATAAATTCTATGATTGACCTATTTAGAACTTTTAGCTATTTTATAAACTGTCTTTTGGGAAGGCTCATCTATGAAAAAGCAAAATAAAATTCTGCTGCTAAAAAATGTTGAAAGCCATAGTCTAAGGTCATCTAGTCTCTACTCAGTCTTAAAAGAATAGAGTCAGGTGTATGGAATATTTTGTGTTTATTTGCAAGAAATGCTTGCACAGTGAAATGACATGTTGATAGCTGGGAAGATCTGATAGTCTGCAAGGGATGAAAGGAGGAGAAAATAGAGCCACAGAGAGTATGTTGAAGACAACTGCTGCCTGACATCTTGGAGGGGAGAGAGTCTGGAGAAGAATGATGGTGATAACAACAAAGGAGAGGAAGTATTGTTACAAAATAATTACTGGAAATTAATGTTGCTGACAGGATATTGAGAGATTGAGGAAGAAAGGACAGGAAGCAAGAAATGCCCAAATTTTGGAACAGAGTTTTAGAGATAAGGGAATAAAGATGCAGGAAGAGCCAGACTTGAAGAGATGATGATGGCTTTAGTTTTATACCTGTTTCATTTTATTACTAAAAGTTATATCCCTAGGGGACTTATCCAAATAGAACAATCCAGACCTCATAATTAACAGTGTTATTAGGAAAAATGAGCAATGGAAGTCTGTAGATGCAAGGCTTCATTTTGGAGAGTGTTTTCAGGTTTATTGTGGTGCTCATATCATCTTCTGATTTGTTCCTGACATTCTGGAAAAATATCCAGGTAGATCCAAGTACTCTGATTATTTATTGTTCAAATCTTTGCCTGTATTCCTCTTCATTTCACATTGCAGGATGAAATGAATAACAAAATGTCTAAATTGTACACACTTTACAACATGGACAAAGGAATGAAGATTCTTAAGAGATGTAAAGTCGCCTGGCCAGTGTGGCTCAGTGGTTGAGCATTGACCTATAAACTAGAAGGTCACAGTTCAATTCCCTGTCAGGGCATATGCCCAGGTAGGCTCGATCCCCAGTGTGGGCAGCCAATCAATGATTCTCTCTCATCGTTGTTTCTATCTCTCTCCCTCTAACTTCCTCTCTGAAATCAATAAAAATATGTTGTTTTTTAAAAGAGATGTGAAAACATAATGCCTAAGTAGGTCTAAAGAAACTGACTTCTGTTGACCTCTGCTTTTAGCCTGAATACCAAAGATCTCCCTCCAATTTATTTTGAGTATTGCTTTTTAAAAAAAAAACATTGAAAATACCATGGCTTTTGCTCTAGATAATTAAAGCCCAACACTAGATTTCCAGGAGAGATGCTGAAAGATGGATTGGCACGTGCATGCCAATAGAAATGTTTGCCATGTGCTTTACACAACATAATGCATACAGAGCCTCATGCATTCATACCATTCATACATACCATTCATAGAAAGAAAACTCAAATATAGAGAAGGTACATACAAAAAGCTAAAAATAGCTGATATTTATTAAGCAGTTAAAATGTGCCAGGCATCATGGTAAAGCCTTTTATAAAAATCGTTTCTATGGGCGAATTTTTATCCATTTTATAGGTGGGAAAACGGAATCTAGAGGGTTTAACTAACATGTTCAAAATCACACAGCAAGTAAATAGGTGGAGGCAGGATTTGAGTTCACTTCTGACCCCAAAGTCCATAACTTCAACCCTTCTGCTGAAAAACCTCTAGAAGGAAATAGAAAAGCACACACAAGCATGTGTTGACAGACCATTTTAAGGGCCATAGGACTGAAATTATTGTTACACAATTTCACCCAGTCATGAGAATGAGACTCTGGATTACCAGGAAAGGTTAAATCTGCAAGATGTAAAAACTTCTTTCTTGGATTAGCTTGCCCTTTCACTATGGTGAGCTTAAAAGTAATAGCTTTTCCAGTCACGACATTTATAATTTGGCTGGAGGATGTGAACAGCTCTTCTTGGACTACAAGCTCAACAGCTGTTCCCATTTACACAGTAGGTGAAAATTTATATTTAAAAAATAGTGGCTCATAAAGAAAGAATATGGAACAATGACAACTGCAAAAAAGAGGAATAATTATACTCATGAAAAATGAACTGGTGAGTGATAACATTATTTTTTTAAGCAAGATGTGTTGCGGCATTAAAAAAATGGTGTCTTTAATTAATTCTGCCTAACATTCAAAGAATAAGGCTACCCATACCAAAAATTGTTGAATAAAGCAAAAATCTATGAAAGATATACTCTCTAATGTTACTAATAATGAAGAAGGGTTATCTTCTGGTCAATACTCTACCATTATTTTTTAGTTAGAGGTATTACAATAGAAAATAGATAGTGGTTATAATAACCTAATGAGACTATCACATAAAAGGTACCTTGTTTGACATAAATGATGTAATCATAAACCAGAGTTATTTTAGAGAGCAAAAGTAATTACTTCAATAAGAAAAATGTAAGCTAGAGCTAAGAGAAGACCCATGTATGCCCATTTTTCACCTATAAACAGACTATCGTGTAATTTGCTTTAGGGTTTACAAAGGACTTTCATATACATTCTGGATGGAACAAACATCCCATTTGGCAGATGAGAAGATTAAGGTGCTCAAGAACAGAGCTAGTAAACAAGATTTCAACCCAGGTCATCAACCTGGATTCTCTTCCACCAATCCCTGTGCCCTCTCCACAATATGTTGTTTCCAGAAATGGCTGGGATCCTTTTCAATAAATTGTATGCATAGGAACATTGTCTAAGTTGTAGATGGGGATAGAGTTGAGGGTAGGCAAGAGGTAAACTCACTGCATGCTCTCATTTGGAGTTGATTAAGGAACGATGATGACATAAGGATTATAGATGCCCAGGGACAGCTTTATGTCCCTATGAACTGATAGTTGTAAAATAATTTTTAGCACTTATTTAGAGGAGAGGTAGAATAGAGTGGACTTCTGGTGGCTTCTCCAGCTGTTATAGCCTTGTTCTTTCCTGTACTTCATGGCCTTGGAAGGAGCATAGCCTCTCTGGTATTCTGAGGACAAGCATGACTTTTGGAGGATTTTACCCTCAGCATGCCTTTCAGGCACATAAAATATCTTCTTTGAGATGAGTTATGGTAAATTCATTATCTCTATCCACCCCTTATATCTCTGAAGATGTCTTTTATACCCCAGTAATCATCTAAAAGAATATATTATAGGTTGTTACTCAGACAATTGCTCCACTAGTCCACTCTAATCAAGCATTAGATTTAATTGAGAATTTTTACATTTTGTGTTGTTCTCCAAATACAAATTATCAGCCAAGAATTATTTATTTATGCTTATTATGGGTATAATACTTGTCCTGGAATGCATAAAACGTCCTTGTTTTCGAGGAGTTTATACCTCAGGGGAGATAAGACTAATATGTATATACAAAACTATCAGGTGATATTTAAATAGTAAACTAGTATGACTGAGTTCAATGTCACTGGAGTCTAGAAAAGGAGATTGTATTTAAACTAGGATTCAAAACATGGCTAGAATCTTGTGTGGCAGAATGGGGGTGAGAGGGAGGAGGAACAACATTATTGTAAAGGTAATATGAGTAAAATCCTATAGATTGGAATAAATAATGTGCATTAAAGGGACAGTGAAGAGCTAGCTTGGAAGATAAATATTGAGAGATGGGGAAAAAGAAGGAGCAACTAGGCAACAATCAAACCTGAAACACAAGGTAGAATATTTGTTTGATTTGATAAAAAAGAGATCCATCATAGATGACTTAATAGGCAAGTGGAAGGAAGTACTTTAGGAGGATGAGTCTGGCATGGAGCTTGGGGAATGGAGGTGGTAGTGACTTGGGGTAGATGCTGGAATTTGGAGGGATGTGCCATCCTCGGGCTGGAGAAAACCAGCGAGGAGTGTGCCACAGGAATCTAGGCAAAGCTAGTAATGGGAGGAGAGAAGAGGGAAAACAAATGCAAATCTAATAGATTTGTCAAAGGTAAATAGGCAAACATGAAAAGAGTTCAGGGAGAAAGAGAGAGAAAGAGAGAGAGAGAGAGAGAGAGAGAGAGAGAGAGAGAGAGAGAGAGAAAGAGAGAGAGAGAGAGAGAGAGAGAAATATTAGAGAAAAAATAGTAGGAATTGAAGTGCCATGGCTTCTGGAGGATTGAGTCTTAATTGGTGTTAAAAAACAACTTTATGTCAAGTTTTAGAAAGCATGTAATATTGATTAATTCAAGGTCCAGTGCAAATGCCTCCTTCTTTAAAAAGCCTTTCTAACCTTTTTTATATTAATCTAGTTTTCAACAAAATGATTGATTAAAAAACCCTTCTTCTTCTGAGCTCTCATTGCTCTTATAATATGATTCTATTATAAAATAGAAGATCAAGAGTCATGTCTTATTCTTTTATGATGTTCAGTGCTTATCATGGAAACCTGGTACATTTAGGCAGTTCAATAAAGGTTTGTGAATGAATGAATGAATGAATGAATGAATATTTTATGATGTCCAGTGATTATCATGGAAACCTGGTACATTTAGGAAGTTCAATAAAGGCTTGTGAATGAATGAATGAGGTAAGAAAGTATGGTGTTCAGATTATAGGTGAAGGGATCTATCACTAACATGGATAGGACTAAAGATATGTTGCTGAAAGGAATAGGATGTCATTTTCTAATTAAAATTCTTCCTGAGACAATATTGTCTAACATTTAATAACATTTTTGGAAAATGGTAATTCAGCCTCTGTATAAATACCTTTAATGAACAGGCAGCTTACTAAATTTTTGGGCAGGTTAATGGTTACAAACTTTTCCTGTGTTGAGCACAAAGACTCCTTATTTTAACTTTACTCATTGCTATTAGAAATGTCCAATAACGAATTAATTCCTACCTTTACTTATGTAAAGTCTAGAGGCCCAGTGCATGAAATTTGTGCATGGGTAGGGTCCCTAGGCCTGGCAGCGATCAGGGCTGATCTGTGGGGTGACCAGCAGGGCGATCAGGGGCCCCTTGCTGGCACCCGCTTTGGCTGGCTTGGGGCCTGCGGGCTGGGGGCAGCTCCTGCATTGAGCATCTGCCCTCTGGTGGTCAGTGCACGTCATAGTGACTGGTCATTTCTCTGGTTGTTCCACCGTTCAGTCAATTTGCATATTAGGCTTTTATTATATAGGACAGCTATCATGAACTCTCAATACATTTTTTTACACGTAATATTCTTAATTCTTGCACCTCTCCTTTATGTTTACTAGTTTTGAGATTCCATTCACCCTGATTCTGGTTAATGATGATTCCTTTTAATGGTGGCAATGTTAAATATATTACTCCTGGTCTGGTTTGAGCTATAAATAGTCTTTAGAACTATAAAATTATTTTATGAGCACAGTCTTTTCCTTAATGCATTCTTATGCTTTATTAACATTTTAAAACTCATATTGAGCTTGTTGTCAATTAAACTCTGACTCTTTTTTGCATGTGCTGAGATTTGTACACTGGATTTCATCTTATCATATTCTGTCCATCATTCTAGCCAAGTAGTGATCTTGAATCTTAAGCTTATCATTCAACATTCAATGTATCTCCATACCTTCTAGGCTGAAGTTTTTGAAAACATGTGCATAACATATACAACCTCAAACAAATGAAAATATTAGATATGACAACATCAAGATTCATGTTTACTTTGTTTACCATTGCACTTATGACATCTAGTACAATGCCCAGTACATATTGGATATTTAATAAATACTTTTTAGTGAATAAACAAATGGATACCTGAATAAATAGAAGAGTTCTTCTAGGTTAAGTAGAGTCAACTAATCAACACTTTTAAAGTACTGTCATTTTACCCGGTATAAACTATGTGTGCAATTAATAGCCAATATTCCTCCATATTTCTTCCAAAGATAACCTGAAATGCTTTGTCAAATGCACTGGTTTAGCCAAAATAACCTTTTTTGTAGTAGACATTTAAAAAAACAAACACTGGTTACAAAAAATAGGCAAAAAAAGGGGTGAAGGATCTCTAAGTGTTTGGGAAAGAATCTTTATTAAATTCCTCTAGAGATCCAATACACATTACCTTATATAAAGACTCCAAGAAAATCTAAAAAATATATCAGTTTAACTAAATCAGTTAAAGTAAAAAACTTTCCAGTTTTATTTATTATGGAATCTTTAAAAAAATTTACAGTAGTTATTAATATCTTGTAGAAGTAGTATACAGGTTTTAGAAAGTGCTAATATACAAACCTCAATGAAAATGAAAATGAAATTTATCTGGAATGGTTTGTTATTCTTAAGCCCATGTTGACTTTTAACAATCACTTATTCACTCTTCATATGCTCACAAACTGGTGTCTCACAAAACAGGGTCAGATGTTTAAAAATTTGGCTGAATTTGACATCAAGCTCTTAGATTTATAACAGAGTTTCTGCTCTGGCTATGCATCAGAATTACCTGTTAAGATTTTAAAGAAACCTAGATGCCTGCCATTCAGCCTTGGAGTTCATGATTCCCTAGATGGATGGAGCCAGAGATACACAAGCAGAGTTGCTAATTCCTGGGGTAAGGTTTGGGGGTATCCACTGTTCTTTCCTTGTTGAATGCTGAGATATTACACTTTTCCCATTATCCAGCACTACTCCTATTTTCTACAGAGTTCCTCAGAGCCTTCTAACAAAGGAGCCTCCAAACACATTCAAAACTAGGCTTTCTGTAGTTCTTCCCATTTGTCTTGGTCTCGAATTCTCTCATCCCAATATTTGCTTTATCCTTTCAATCAATCCTTCTCCTTAACATGGAGTATAAAAGGAAAATAAAAATTGAGTAGCTTTGCTTTCTCTTTGTCATCTGTCAATATTATTACATTGATCCCCAGAATCATATCTATGCCTTCCCAAGCTAAAATACCTTCTTTGTTTTCTGTGACACATTTTGCAAGCTATAGAACATTCTAGGTATTTAGCCTTCTTAAATTATTATTCACTCCTCTCAGATATTCCCATGTGCCCATTATTCCCTCATTTTATATATGTACACAGATGCAACAGTCTTGGAAATGAAATTTTATATTGATATCATGAAAGAAGCATTGAAATATTTTATGTTCCTTGTTATCACTACCAGAAAGCATTACCAAGAACTCCTGGTTTGCTTGTTTATCTGTCATTGCAGCATTATATTCTATATCCTCCACTGGACAAACATGAGAAAGAAAAACTGAAAAAGGAGATTGAATCACAGAAACGGTGGCCCATGTACAGCTTAGGAAAAACAAGTTGCTTTAAAATCACTGTTATTGGCAACCAAATAAATACGTAGTAAAATCATTTATGTGGTTGTTTTCCATCTCTATCAAATGCACCCCCACATTGCCTTCAATTAACGTCAGGAGTTGTTAACATGTACTACAAGAACTTTCAGGTTCTGTCCCCTGCTTCCTACATATTCTATTCATTTTCTCTTGCATTCTCTCTCCACCCATTCTCCTTCACAAACTTTCACTAGGTGCCTGAATAATTCTTTCTTGTCCTTCAAGTGTCATTTTAGACATCATTTCCTATGTGAAGCCCACCCTGATACCAAAGCTGGGTGTCTTTCCCTCACGTTCCCTTGGCAGTGGATACATCCTTATCTCTATCATTAATAATCTGTTTATCTGCCTTTCTATCTCACTGGCACATTAAGGCTTGTGTTTTGTTCTTTGTTGTATCCCCAGCACCCAGGACAGCGCCCGATACTGTATTTGATAAATACATGTTGTCTGAAGCAAAGTAGAAAAGATGACACTTCTCTCTATATCTTGATCTTCCTGATAAAATGTGGATTTGGGTAAATCAGCAGCTTGGAGGCAGGAAATCTGCTGGGGAAAAAAGGTCTCTTTAAGCATCCTCAGCAAAAATGCAAACAGATGTTCTTAGCTCTCTAGCTTCAGATAATATGAGAGACAGGAAGTATATTGTGTGTTTTTTCAATTCCCAGCTGGAGTTGGCAGTGCAAAGACTTTCAGAAAATAATTTTGCTATTTGTAAACTGAAGGAATGTGAGGTGGAAGTAAATGAGGGAGAATAAGTAGGGAACTGCACAGTGGGAGTTTTACAGTCACTTTTGTGGAGATAACTGCACTGTAAAAAAGGATGATGATACATGAGGGATAAAACTACTAATTTTTTTCTCACAAGATAATTCAGATCCAGGGCTGTTCCATACATTAAACTGTGAAATCTGCTCACCACAGCTTTTTAAACTTTTTTGTTTAGTTTATGTGAGGCTTCCTTCTGGCTTATTCATGAACTCATGTGGTGTGTAGATACCCTTCATGAGGGAACCGTGGCTCGATTATACCACCAGAAAGAAACTGAATTCAGATAAAGTTTGGGATAAGAATGCACAGTACTTTCCAAAATATACACATTTAATAACACATTTAATGTTAGTACTTATATGGAAGCATGAAATCTTGAGGATTATTACTTATGAAATATAAATTTACACTCCATTTAGGTTACCACAAATCTGAGGACCCTGAGTATTCTTGAGATTTGTCTTAAGCCTGATCCATTATAAGTTCTAATAATAAATATGAATAACCTATTTTATTAGGGCTCCCCGAAGTGAGCAAGCCACTCTAGGCAGGAGCTCCCACTGCCATCTGTAACCCAGGAATCTGGGACTCAGAGTCTCCAGGACCTGGGACCTGTCCCACCCCCTTTGTAGCCCCAGCTCCCAGCCCAGAGACTAATATACAGAAGGAATTCAGTACATGTTTATTGACTTAATGAGTGAAGTCTTGAATTGTTCAGTGTTAGTGCATCAAAGTGGGTTCTTGTTGGGGTAATTGTGGCACTTCCCCTTTAGGCTTCTGCTTGACCTCCACCGCCAGAGAAAACACAGGTTATATTTCTAACCTATAGTTATGTCCCAGGATTTTTCTCAGTCTCTGGTTTCTCCTGGGGGTCCTGTGCCCTTCCTTTGATCACTGGGTTCAACCTGCTTCTAGAGATCCAGTCTCTTTAGGAAGTAAGAGAGCAAATTCCATAAGGTACTCTGACGATGGCCCAAAGCTCAGTTACCCATCCCAGAGCCCCAGTTCTCTCACCTGTGGCTACTCCATGCTCGCCTTGCTGGTTTGGCTCCTTTCTCTTGTCCTCAACACGGATTCTGCTTCCTCTGCAAAAGCAGAGGGGATGTCCTCCTCTCACCCTTTTCCTTTAACTTAGGAGATTCTCCTGACTTTGTTTCCTCCCCTGTAACCTCAGATGTGGCATCTCCGTGCCTCTATTGTCCTCTCCCATTTTAGTATCTTCTTTCTTGGACTCCATATCTTTCCTTCTGTTTCACCCACCAGCTCCTTCAACACTCTCTTCTTACTACCATACAACCCCCTTTAAGGTCAGCCGCTAGTTGCCAGTGCCTTCCAATGAAGCATATTTAATTTGTGTTGCAGCCTCTTTAAAAGTTTTACAATATATAATACATTTGCCTTTAAAAATCAACATCCATCTTTTTCATATACCTGCAAAGAATACTTTACAAATTATTGTTTATGCTTGATCACATATGGTTGTGGTGGCTGTTGTAGTCTAAGCTAATTCCTCCTAATGCATCATCATTATGTTGGAAAGGGAGCATTTTATTACATTTGCTTTGAAAAAGGTCACAATAAGACAATAAGAGGAATCTCTTTGAAGTGGGTAATCCAGGTGTTTTTTTTTTTTTTTGATAGTTATACAGGTAATGGAACAGTGTCTGAGTCCCAATACAATTTTCTCAGATTTAATTAATATTCTAAATTAGTGCCTGGAATGCTTTATGTGTGGGTTGAAGAGACCACCGGAATCTTGGTCAGAACAAGGATTTATGGCTGTATAAGACACAGGGAGTTTATTACTGCCGCTATATCTGAGGTGGATGCTTTCGGAAGCAGGATTTCTGGCCAAACGCTACATCACAGCGTCTGGCAAATATGCTTCCTTTATTTTTTTCTCTTGATTCTTCAGTCCAAATGAATCCAAATTAATTGCATTTTTATCGATTTTATTCGTTTGGCTTAGTAGGGTCATCAGAAGGGGATCATTTTTATTTTTATCTTCATTTTGAGATGTGTCTCAAGGCCACTTGTGAAATAAAAGGCACCAGATCAGAGGTGTTCAAGATCTCATTCTAGAGTCTTGAGTGGTAAACAGGGATTTAGAGAAAGCTGCCGGCGGGAAGAGTTGGGCTCACACACTGCTTTCCCCTTTCAAACAGACACACATCGAGAGAGTACTGGTTAGCCTCTGATTTATTTTCTCCTGAAACATGTGTGTCTAGATTTAGTATCTTGAAACTGCTTGGGCTTATTCAAACTTTCTTGGATTTTTCTCCATTTTATTCCTCATTAAAATCTAGTAAGAAAAAGTAAATAACAAGTGAAGAATTAAAAACATGATAAAAAGAGGGAGTTAATAAATATTAGACAAAATATTTATATTAAAAGTAGATAAAAGAAGAGAAAAAGACTGGAGAGTACCTCTAGCCCTCCAAAGAAGGTAGGCTGAAGATCAGGTTGGTGAGTGAATGGAGAGAGAAAGCAGATTTAGGTGTGGTAAGTGGAAGACCACAGAAATCAGAGAAAGTGCACCTTGCTGCTCTAAAGGATGAAAAGAAAAGGATGCTTGAGGGGGGGGCAGAGAGAGAGAGAGAGAGAGAGAGAGAGAGAGAGAGAGAGAGAGAGAGAGAGAGAGAGAGAGAGAGAATGAATGAGAATGATATTAGGGTGTCAATACAGTTGTCACCCCTTGTCCAAAGGGATACATTCCATGATCCCCAATGGGTATTTGAAACTGCAGATAGAACTGAACCCAATATATACACGATGTTTTTTCTTATACATACACACCTGTGATCAAGTTTAACTTATAAATCAGGCACAGTAAGAGATTAACAACAGTAACTAACAATGAAATAGAACAATTATAATAATGTACTGTAATAAAAGTTATGTGAATGTGGTCTTTCACAAAATATCTTATTGTACTGTATATACAGTGAGCATATGCTGGACAAGGGAATGGCTCATGTCCTGGGTGAGATTCAGGGTGAAGAAACAAGATTTCATCACACTACTCAGAATGGTGCACAATTGTTTATTTCTGGAATTTTTCATTTCATATTTTCAGACCACAGTTTGCCTTAGGTAACTGAAACCACAGAAAGTAAAACCATAGATAGGGTTGGGGCTATTGTACACAGAAAAAACCACATTGGAAATAAGAGTATTTTTTTCTCTTCATTTTTGTTTTAAGTCCATCAAGTAGGAATTGACACTTCTAGGAAAGGTAGAAGGTGGAGAATAATGGGAAGGCCAGCAAAGATATTTAAGATAGTGTCATCTAACTCTGTGATCATCTACTTAGCATCTCAGTTGTTAGGAAGTTCGCCTTAGGTTGGCATCCTCGGACACAGATCCTGAGCTGAGGATTTCTCCGTGAATATTAGGAAATGTTCTTGGAGCAACTAATAGGAGCTGTGGGGAGTGGAAAGAGGAAGGGGAAGGGATTAAGCAAGAGTGTGGTGGCAGGCAAAGTTCCACAGAGTGTGATCCCATTGGTCACATCTCAGAACAGTCCAGTTAGGGGCAAGGGAGCTGTGGTATTTATACTTTTACTAGTACACCTGTGGTTCTCAACCTGGGATGATTCGTCCCCCAGGAATCTATGATTGTCAGAAACTAACTGGGAGAAACATGATACTGATGGGTGGAGGCCAGGGATGCTGCTAAGCTTTCTACAATGTACAGGACAACACCTCACCCCAAATAATTATCTGAGCCCAAGTGTCAATAGTACTCAGGTTAAAAAAATCTGGTATACACCAGTCAGTCATTGGTTCAGGGCTCCCAGCAGGATGAACATTTAGGGTCCCATGAAGCCTTTCTGGTAGTTTGAGGGCAGCAGGCTGTTGGGAGTGAAAACCCACCCAGAGTTGGTGAGTGTGGCAGTAGCAAAGGAACCACAGGGAGCATGGGCAGAACACTGACAGGATGCTGCAGAATCCTGGCAATTCACTGATGTGAACTTAACCAATATCTCTCTGTCTTTTCTAATCTCATGACCTTTATCATGACAGTCACCTGGGTTAATATCTATTGGGACTGCAAACACTTTCTTTCTTGATCTGTTTTATAACCTGGAAATCCAAAAAGACAGAGCAGTAGCGTTGGGTTGGATATATAACTTGAGCTACCTTTCTCCAAGCCAAGGCGAAATGTTTTTTGACATTCTCTTTCTGACTTAAATAATGAGCTGCATTTTCACTCATCTTTTGCTCTGAGGCCAGGCTAATCTCTCCTGAAAGTATTCTAAATTGATACTCAGTAGCTTTCTAAGGTCATTTAAATTCCTAATGAAAAGTCACTCAGGGCCATAGTACAAAATAAATACATTGTTATTGATCATGCAATAAGGTATTAGGCTAATTTAATAAGGCTTCTCCCTGAGATGTACTTAATTCACCAATATAGTCATTTCTCAGCCATCAGAGGCCCTGCTGTTTTTTTCAGGGCCTAGAATAGTCATTTCTGATTTGCCTTACTCCATGTTGCCACCTGAATATTCCAGGATGCCTCATCTCTGTTAAACTTCTTTTCCTTGTCGGCAAAGTACAGTGACAGAATAAGGATTCATTACTCTTGAAATGACCCTTTCCACAATATCCTCTTTTTATCTCCTTAATCAGCAAAGTGGTGCTCTGAGGACTGGCAGGTTCACTGCCTACAGGCACATTTATTACCGAGACACAAGCTGAATAATTGTGTATTTACCAACTTCAATTTAACCTCACAACTTAGCTGTCTTTTGCGACAAGGTGAGAAATAAGACCAAGGTGCTCCTCTCCCTGTAGCTCATCAATAACTCCTCTCTCTCAACCAAAGCTGTTTTCATTGTCACCCTTGCATGCGTGAGTTGATCTGCTTTAGCACATGGCTTTTATCTTCAAAAGAAAAAGGTTTTGTTGTCTTGGTCAAAGCTTTAAGTCTTAACTAAAAAAATAAGGCAAAGAGAGGTAGCATTCCTTTTTTTATTTCCTTCCAGGAGAATGCACGTCAGTGTGCAAGGGAAGAAAGGATTAATTTATCTATTTATTTTGGAAGGAGATGGGTAATAGCATGCCTAGGTCAATATTTTTTAATCTCATATGAAAAATAGATTCAAAATTATTGTAAAAATATGATATTAAAAATGCATTTAACCTAGAAATTCTGAAGGAAATGATAGAAGTGTTGCAGCTATGTAAGTGTAGGTGGGTTAATTGCAGCATTACTTTCAACTGAAACTTATAAAAAATAATCAGAATGTTCATTAATATGTGATCACGGTGAATTCATACAGTGAAAATTAAATGTACCTGTTAAAAGTATAAGGTAAGTAAGCCTATGGCTATTGACTTGTAGAAGTGTCCATGATATATTGTTAAGTTTTTAAAAATCTCCATTACAGTATAGACATTTCCAAACTGTATAAAGTAAGTTTTTATTTGTATTAAATATCTGGATTGCTATTTATTAAACTATTAAGAGAGTTTCACCTGAGAGGCAGGATCACATTGGTACTCAACCAAGGACAGTTCTGTTTGTCTGGCAATGTCTGGGGACCTTTCTGTCTGTCACAATGAGGGTGGTGCTCCTGGCATCTAGAGGCCAGGGATTCCGCGAAACATCCTACAATGCACATGTCAGCCCTCATTATGCCAATAGTGGAAGGTTTAGAAATCCAGGATTAGAAAGATTTATACTTTATATTTTTATGCTCTTTGGTGGTGTAATGTTAAGCAACAACCTTGCTTTCCTTTTATTTTGAACAAAATTCATAAAATATTTCCATTTTGAGGAAAAATATCCTTGGCATAATACAGCTCATTTCTTTGTAAATTTCAAGTATAACACAGGTCAGAGTATGTAAACTCTTGAGAGGCAGGTAACTCTTAGGTCGTTGTGGATATTGGCAGTGATAATAAAATTATGTGTTATAAAACTGAATCTATTTTGGGAGGTAGAGTAGGGATAAAGGGATTAAAGGAAAATTAATTGAACAATGGGCAAATGTCTTAATGGTTTTTTAAAAGTATTATGCATGCAGTGTGTTTGTAATCTCCTTCCCTACCTGTGGGCTATCTTCCTAGCCTATAGTTGCTATGTGTTCAGAAAATATATTAACTTAAATAACAATCAAACAAAGATAATATAGAAGAGTATCTATTGCAGCACTATTTATAATAGAAAAAATAGAAACAATCTAAGTATATGTCAAAAGGCGAATGTTTAAGTAGATTTGGACATATTTATACAATGAAGTACTAGGCATCCATTAAAAAAAAAATAAGATGAATCCAAGTGTCTTATTTGAGATCTACAACATATTGTTAAAATAAAACAAGTTGCAAGCTAATTTCCAGCAAGATTCTCTATTGTAAATATATACATATATATAAATATATACGTACATATACATATACATATACATATACATGTACATATACATATACATATACATATACTTATACATATACATATACATCTTGTGTGTACAGTGTGTGTGCTTATACAGTATGTGTGTATATGTGTAACTATGTCTATTATGAACAAGGACAAATTCAGGAAGAATTTACATTTAATTTTTAAAACAAAAGGAAGACAAACAATCCAATAAAAAAAATGGGCAGAGGACCTGAATAAACACTTTTCCAAAGAGGACATACAAATGTCCAAGAGACATATGAAAAAATGCTCCAAGTCACTAATCCTCAGAGAGATGCAAATTAAAACAACAATGAGGTACCACTTGCCAGATTTGCTAACATCAATAAATCAACAAACAAGTGCTGGCGAGGATGTGGAGAAAAAGGAACCCTAGTACACTGCTGTTGGGAATGCAGACTAGTGTAGCTACTATGGAAAACAGTGTGGAGTTTCCTCAAAAAATTAAAAAGGAACTGCCATTTGACCCAGTGATCCCACTTCTATATCCTAGGAATACAGAAACATCAATCAGAAAGAATACATGCACCCCTATGATCATAGCAGCATTATTTACAATAGCTAAGATCTGGAAATAGCCCAAGTGCCCATCACTAGGTGAGTGGATAAAAAAGCTGTAGGTACATTTACACAATGGAATACTATGCAGCAGTAAAAAAAGAAGGATTTATTATACCTTGAGACAGCATGGAGGGACATGGAGAGTATTATGCTAAGCAAAATAAGCCAGTCAGAGAAAATCAGATATCACATGATCTCACTTATATGTGGAATCTCCTGAACAAAATAAACTGATGAATAAAATAGAACAATGGAAGCATGGAATAAACTGATGAATCTAAGAGGGGAGAGGAAGTGGAATGAAATTAGTTAAAGAACTTATATGCATATATGCATTGCCCATGGACACAAACAATAGGGTGGTGAAGGCCTGTGGTGGGGCAGGAACCAGGTGGAAGGGGGCAATTGGAGAAAATTGGGGGACATCTGTAATACCCTCAACAAT
Organism: Eptesicus fuscus; assembly: GCF_027574615.1. NCBI lineage: Eukaryota > Metazoa > Chordata > Mammalia > Chiroptera > Vespertilionidae > Eptesicus > Eptesicus fuscus. The sequence goes on along the minus strand of NC_072474.1, from coordinate 63,192,280 downwards.
AAAGATAAAAGTACAATAAAAAAGGGGTTACTTAGACCTTAGAATTGGAGGTGGATATTATTATGGGGATTTTACTTTATTGATCTTTTATTAATACCTACATATATATACATGATCCCTAAACCAGTTGTGTATAGAAATGTAAATGTTTTTTTGGACAATACTTGTTAGTAAAAAATCAGGACTCAAATATGTAAGTTAACTATGTAAATTAGGTTTTCACTAAAACTTTATCATTTACAAGTTATCCTATCTAATAAAAGAGTAATATGCAAATTGACCATCACTCCAGCACACAAGATGGCCGCCCCATGTGGTCAAAGATGGATGCCCCCATGTGGACACAAGATGGTCACCACAAGATGACCGGCAGGGGAGGGCATTTGTGAAGGACCAGGCCTGCAGGGGAGGGCAGTTGGGAGGGACCAGGCCAGCAGGGGAGGGCAGTTGGGGGTTACCGGGACAGCAGGGGAGGGCAGTTGGCGGCAACCATGCCTGCAGGGGAGGGCCATTGGGGGTGACCAGGCCAGCAGCGGGGGTCAGTTAGGGGCAATCAGGATGGCAGGGGAGCAGTTGGGCATCGATCAGGCTGGCAGGGGAGTGGTTAGGGGGTGATCAGGCTGGTAGGCAGAAGCAGTTAGGGGCAATCAGGCAGGCAGGCAGTCAGGCAAGTGGTTGGGAGCCAGCAGTCCTGAATTGTGAGAGGGATATCTGACTGCCTACACGGGTAGTCGGGCATCCCTTGAGGAGTCTCAGATTGGAGATGGTGCAGGCTGGACTGAGGGACACCCCCCCCCATGCATGAATTTTGTGCACAGGGCCTCTAGTTAAAATATATTAAGAAGATGGGTATAGAAATTTAATGTGCTGAATTGTGTAATTCTTTCCTTTGAGTGCTATTTATTAGAGGAGACATTGGGTATGTTTAGCATAGTGAAACAATAATAATAGCTAATGCTTACCCAGTGTTCTCTCTGGGCTAGGTAGGCACTATTTTTTTTAAAAAAATATTTTTATTGATTTCAGAGAGGAAGGAAAAGGAAGAGAGAGACAAAAACATCAATAATGATGTGCCGTGACTGGGAACTGAACTGTGACCTCCTGGTTTGCAGGTTGATGCTCAACCACTGAGCCTCGCCGGCTGGGCAATAGGCACAATAATTGTCTTAAAACCTGCTTAATTGTCTCAAAACCCCCTTATGCATGTTCTATTTTATCCTCATTTAAGAGTTGAGCAAACTGAGGCACAGTGAGCTTAAGTAACTTGCTGCACAAATGAGAGCCAGGATGTGAATCTAAGCAGCCTGGTTTATGTTGACCTGGATGAATCATTAAATGATTGCATGGTCCAGATTGTCCAAAGCAAAACTCAGTGTGATGGGTCATATCCAAAGCAAAACTCAGTGTGATGGGTTGTGTGGTGTGATCATCAAACCTGGGGCTGGGATGTCCCAAAAACAAGACTGGAGCATCACCGCCACCTCTCCTGCTTCTAGCAGCACTGGACAACCAGAGTAAAGGCCCCTGTTATCAACTCAGAAAAGGAAAGAACAATCTGTGTACATGACAGACACCATCACCTCCTCACTCACGCTTTAGGCTTTGTTTTAGAAAAGTCTTTCATTCTTTTATCTGACCTGGCCTAGGCAGAGTGTTTAGCAATCCAGGAGGTAATCACGATTTGGAAAGACTGGGGCAGAGGCTCTCCAGGATGAGGACTTGAACCGGGCGAACTCTGTCATCACCCCAATCGATATTCCTTATTATTACCAGCAACCCCAGACTGGCAGAGACATTTCCCCCCTCTGAGTTCAGTTCAGCATCAAAAGTCTTAAATGATGCGTAGAACTTTGCACCAGCCCCCTAGGCTTAAATGTTATCATCACAGGCAGAGCAGGCGCCTGCCACCTCCCAGAGTGTAGAGAGGAACCAGGGGCTAGGGGTCTTCCTTTTTTCTTTTTCTGGAAGGGTAGCACAAACATGCCTCTGAAAAAGCTTTCATAGTCCCCCACTGTGAATAGAATTTCTGTAGCTCTGAAGCTTCTGGGGGCAGACTATACAAAACACATATTTTTTTCCTCCACACCTCTGTTTTAAGTTTGCCAGGAAGACTAAATAAAAGTCCGTAGGTGGTCATGTGAACTGAATTAAAATAGGAGCTTAAAGATGGTTTATCACTTGTTAACCATGGGACGGTCCTCGACATTTAAGAACATCAAATTAGTGTTTGTTTCCTACTTCAACACGTCGGTATTTCAGAATTTCATCTTATTTTCTAATGAATATTATTAGTGGAATTTGGTGAAAACAAAGAGGAAGAAGGTTAATGATACAAAAGATTTAGGCATACCATTCTGTAGTATTGTTTGTCAATTTGATGCCTGCCAATTTGGTAACTGTCCTCTTTAAAATTCCTTATTTTGAAGCCCTAACCCCCAATGTGAGGGTATTTGAAGTAGAGGCTTTTGGGAAGAAATTAGGTTTAGATGAGATCATGAGGGTAGGACCCTCAGGATGGGATTAGTGTTCCTATTAGAAGAGCCACCATAATGCTCTCTCTCTCTCTACCAAGGAAAGGCCATGTGAGGACACAGTGAGAAGGCAGCCATTGGCATGCCAAGGAAAAACACCCTCACCATAATCTACCCTGCTGGCACTTTGCTATTGGACTTCCAGTTTCTAGAACCATGAGAAGTAAATCCTCTTGTTTAAGCCACCCAGTCTATGGTATTTGGTTATGGCAGCCCAATCTCACAAAGACAATACTTTGATTGCTTAGCCATATTTCTGCTTATTAAATGAACTTTTAATCAAAACTCTCCTGATTATGCTAAGAAGGTTTTATCTTCTGTTCCAATACACCAATTTGAGAAACAACCTTGTATTAGGAGTGTCAGTATGACTATAGATTTGTGTGAGAAGGTTTTAGATAGAGTCATTATAACAATTATTTTGACCTTGGCTCTCAATGCATATGTACTCTCTACTCATAAAATAAACTGACCCTTTACTGCACATTATCTTAAATATCTTAATGCATGTTAGTTTTCTAAGATAAGATGACTGGATATAAGATAAATTTATAAAAATCAATACCTTCTGTCTATACTAAAAATTAAAACTGCAAAAGGAAAAGAAGAAAAATATTTTATAATAGTAACAAAACAATAAAATATGAGGGAATTCATTTAAAAAATAAGGCCAGGACCTATCTTAAGTAGACCATAAAGAAATCATGAAAGGATATAGAACAAGATCTGAACAAATTCGAAGATCTGTCTTGTGCTTGGTGTGGAAAATTTATATCATACACTTTAATTCTCACAAAATTGACATATACATTTAATGCAGTTCCACTAAGCATTATAGCAGATTTTCTGTGAGATCTGAGAATTGTATAGGAAATTATTTAAAATTTCATGTGGAAGAATATATTTATGAGAATATACAAGTAAAGTTGTAAAACAAAAAAATATAAAATAATAGTGAAGGGGAATAGTGTTAATAGTTATCGGAACATACCAAAAAGTAACTCTAACAAATAGAACATGGTTTTGCCATAGTAATGGACAGAAAGATCTGTGGGACAGAACTGAGAATATAGATATAAATATAACTATATAAGAAAATTTAATGTATATATAATTTCTAAAAGAAATGTAATATTTAATAAATGATGCTCAGTCAAATAGTATCCTTTTGTAATAAAATTGAGTTAAATTCTTTCTTATGTAAAAACAAATTCCTGATGGATTAAAGACATAAATGTCAGTGTAAAATATGAAATAATTCAAGGAAATCTAGGGGAATACAGAGTTCCCTCTTATAACGTGTATTCAGTTAACAACTTAGCCATAATGGCTCTTGAAATGTTATGCCACTTTTTGGATGGCTTTATCACCTAAAAACATACCAAATAAATGGACTAAAAGAAGTGATATTTCAACGTTTGGTTTCAGGCAAAGACACACCATTTACTTGACAGAATAATTTTCAGTTAGAGAGAGCATAGATTTGAATTGTGCATCTTGCTTGGACGAACCCAGAATATTCTACTTTGCATATGTCTGTCAGGGGAGAGGGATGAAGAGGTAGTATTCTCTATATACTTACAACCTGTTGTGCACATATACTATTTCCACATTTTTAAAATGTTTTTGTGTCCCTTTTATTTTTATCTAAAGATGCTTTTCTGAGCAGTTTGAATATAGGCATACCTTGTTTTATTGCTCTTTGCTTTATTGTGCTTCAAGATATTGCATATTTTTACAAATTGAAGGCAAGGCTCTCCATTAGCAAAAAGATTATGACTTGCTTGATTGCGATATTCATTTTATTATGGTGGTCTGGAACCTAACCCACAATATCTCCAAAATATGCCTGTATAAGATAGTCATGAACCTCCCAAAAGGCTTAAAAATTCGTTAAGACAATGGGAAGGAAAGAGGAAAGAACAGAGGCTAAAACTTACATAAATATACATATATTTTATGTATAAACTAATTTCAAATTTTTATTACATACACTTGTTTTCACTGCTTAATTAATATATTTTCTATCTGTGAATATTATTTGGGTATCTCCTGAGTTGTGACAAAACACATCATAATTGTCCCCCTTAAAATTAGTAGAAATGGTTTTTATTATTATAAAAAAATATAACATGAAATCTATTCTCTTAACAAAATTTTAAGTGCATAGTACATTATTATTAATTACATGCACATTGTTGTCAAAAGATTGCCAGAACTTTTTTAAAAATTAATTTTTATTGTTGAGATTATTACAGATGTCCATCTTTTTCCCCCCTATAGCTTCTCTCCACCTGGTTCCCACTGCACCTCATGCCCTCACCATCCTATTGTTTGTGTCCATAGGTAATGCATACATGCATATAAGATTTTTGTCTAATCTCTTTCTGTACCCCCCCAACATCCCCTTCCCTCTGAGAATCATCAGTCTGTTCCATTTCCATGCCCCTGCTTCTATTCCATTCACCATTTTATTCTGTTCATCAGATTTTTTATTCATTTGATTTTTAGATTGAATTGTTGATAGATATGTATTTGTTGTAACTTTGTTGTTCATATTTTTTATTTTTTCCTTTTTCTTCTTCTTCCTCTTCTTAAAGAATACTCTTCAGCATTTCATATAATACTGGTTTGGCGGTGATGAACTCCTTTAGCTTTTTCTTGTCTGTAAAGCTCTTTATCTGACCTTCAATTCTAAATGATAGCTCTGCTGGGTAGAGTAATCTTGGTTGCAGGTTCTTGCTATTCATCACTTTGAATATTTCTTGCCACTCCCTTTTAGCCTGCATAGTTTCTGTTGAGAAATCAGCTGACAATCATATGGGCACTCCCTTATAGGTAATAACTGTTTTTCTCTTGCTGCTTTTAAAATTCTTTGTCTTTTGCCCTTGGCATTTTAATTATGATGTGCCTTGGTGTGGTGCTCTTTGGATTCCTCTTGTTTGGGGTTCTCTGCATTTCCTGGACTTGTAAGTCTTATTTCTTTCACCAGGTAGGGGAAGTTTTCTGTCATTTTTTTTTTTTTTAAAATAAGTTTTCAATATCTTGATCTCTCTCTTCTTATGGCACCCCCATAATTTGGATGTAGGTATGCTTGAAGTTGTCCCAGAGGCTCCTTATACTATCTTCATATTTTTGGATTCTTTTTTCTTTTTGCTCTTCTGGTTTGGGTGTTTTTTTTTCCTCGTATTTCAGATCATTGATTTGATTCTCAGGATCCTCTAGTCTATTATTAAACCCTGTATATTATTCTTCATTTCAGTCAGTGTATGCTTAATTTCTGACTGGTCCTTTTTCATTTTTTTTTTTTTTTTTTTTTGGCATTCTCACTAAGATCCTTGAAAGTTTCACTAAGTTCCTTGGAGGTTTATAGAAGATTCTTAAGTAACCTTATAACTGTGATTTTGAACTCTATATTCAGTAGTTTTCTTTCTTCCATTTATCTCATTTGTGACATGTTTCTTTGTCTCTACATTTTGACTGCTTCCCTTTGTTTGTTTCTATGTATTGGGTAGCTACTAAGTCTCCCTGAGTTGATAGAGTGGCCTTGTGTAGTAGGTGTCCTATAGGGCCCAGTGGCTCAGCCTCCCCAATCACCTGAGTTGGACACTCTAAGTGCACCCCTTTGTGGGCTGTGTGCACAGTCTTATTGTAGTTAACTCTTGATTGCTGTTGGTATCACTGGAAGGAATTGACCTCCAGGCCAAATTGGCTGTGGGGACCAGCTGCAACTACAGTGGGAGAGCTGCTGTGCAGGAGACACCCTTATGGAGCAGGACTTGCTTCAGTGAGGCTTTGGTGCTCACTGAGTCTGTCCCTTGAGTGTGTCACTTATGGGTGTGAAGAGTTGTAATCTGGTATGGTTTAACACTGACCACTGGTACACTGGCTCTTTAGTCTCCAGGGAGATGCAGTGAACCACTGCTTGGGACCATATACAGAGAGATCTGCAGATTCTTCCTCTTTGTATCAGGTTTGGAAGAGGCCCAGCTGTGAAGCAAGGCAGGCTGGTGCTGGTGCCTGGTCTTGGCCCTTTATTGATAGGTTTGGGGCTCCCTGACCCAACTGCAGCTTGTTGTACAGAGTGTTAGCCTGAGAAAGGACAGGCCATTCATATGCAAAAGCTGCTGCATACAGCTTGGGTTGTAAATTGGGTGGGGCAGGGTTTCAGGTAATCACCAAGGCGGGGCAAACAGAAATGGCTGCCAGTCAGCCCTGCACCAGGGAGGTCCCAGCACAAGAACAATGACTGCTGTGAGCACCTCCATCTGGGAGAGAGCTGCCCCCAAGTTCCTTCCCCGATGCTAGACAGTCCAGTTTCTCCTCATATGTGTCTGGGTCCCCCAGAGCCTTGCCCAGCACTGGAGCTCAGAGGAAGTGGGAGCTTGTAAATTCAGTTCATGATGCTGGCCTTTTAAGAGGAGCAGCTGGGTCTCCAGCAGCCTGTGTGTTTCTCAGCCCCAGTCTGCACTGGTTTTTACAGTCCATAGTTCTTACTGCCTGTAGGGACTTTTTCCCCCAAATCTGGAACCCTGAGCTGGGGGTCTGGTGTGGGGCTGGGACTCCTTGCTCTTCCGGGCAGCCTCCAAAGAGGTAATCTACCTCCCAATTAAAAAAGCGGCCCACATGGGTGCTCGACCAGCCTGTTCTGCACCTCTGCACTTCCTACCAGTCTCAGTGTGCTTTCTTCTTTACTTCTCTAGTTGTAGGACTTCCACTCAGCCAGATTTCCAGTGGTTCTGGATGATTGTTCTTTATGTTAGTTGTAATTTTGATGTGGTTGTGGGAGGCAGCAAGTACAGGTGTTTACCTATGCCACCATCTTTGTTCCAGATTGCCAGAACTTTTTATCTTGCTTGACTGAAACTCTGCACCCTTCGAACAACTTTCCATTCCCCCTGCTTCCAGCTCTTGGCAACCTCCATTCTACTTTCTGCTTCTATGAGTTTAAATATTTTAAATTTAATGGCTTTTTACCTAGTGGCAGGATTTTAAAACAAATTAAGGTTTTTAAGTAAGAAATTGGCTTACTAGTATATGTACAATACAGGTAGGTGAGACAATGTTCTTAATATGAACTGTAAACCAAGAAGGTAGAAAAGAAAATTGGGACATATTTTCTTAATTAAAATTTATATTTAGAAAGGATGCTATACCCATAGACAAAGGATTGATTTTATAACAATATTTTCAACACAAATGACAAACAGCTGTAATCTATAATGTACAAATTTATAAGTAAAGCCACACATCAAACAAGAAATGGGCAGAAGATAAGAATATGCTATTTATAGAGGAGCCAATACAATATTTAACAAACATAAAAATATGCTTAAATTTGCTAGCAGAGAGGAAAGTATAAATTAGAGTAAAAATGAGCTGTTACATTACACCAATCATATTGACAAAAGTTAAGAAAATGAAAACTGGTGCTGGTGAGCATTTGGGGAAAAGTTTCTCTCCTATATTGCTGGTGAAACTGTGAATCACAGTAGCCTTTTGGGAAAATAAATATTAAAAGGAAAGCCCACATTTCCTTCAGCACCCACTCTTGGAATCTGTCCCATATCCCACATTGATAAAAGGACAAGTATAAAAGGATATATACCCCAAGATTGTGTTAACTCATTGTCTAGTTAGTCATAGTTAAAAAGAAATCAAGTGACTAGTAATAAGAAAATTGTTGCATTTTTACACCCATATCATGAAAGTTATTGAGCCTGTGTTGAATTTAGAGCTATACTAGTTGACCTGAAGAAATTTCCATGCAGAATTGTAGAACAAAAAAACATGATGCAAAAGAATGTGCATGATGCAGTCACATTGTTTTGTAAAGCCACACTTATATTTATGTTCCAATATGTATGCATATAAGTGGATTTGTACATGTTGTATATGATTAATTGTATTTGGAGAGAAATACCTAAGGATACCTTTTAGACTGTCAGCATAGGTTAATTTGGAATGGAGCTAAGTGGGATGTGATTTGGGATGGGGAAAGGAAAATAGGGGAAAAAAGGAAGAAGCAAAAAGCAAAAATAGGAAAAAGTACCCATGATGTATAGCTAGGATGCGTACAGCTGTAGTTAATAGACACTGCTGACTTAACTGGCTTAATCAATGAGTGTATGCATTATTTCATATAATAAAAACTGTTGAAGTAGGATAGGGCTTGTTTGATTAATTCCAGGGATAAATTACGTTTGTAGGAAAGAATACATTTTCTCTTTCTACTCTGTCATCCCTGGGATGTTGGCTTTGTTTTCAGCGCTCTCTCCCTAAGGCCGCAAGATGATGGTCAAAACTCTAGGCATCACAGGTAATCATAACCCTGTCCATGTTTCATGTTTATTTTTAGAAATAAGGAAACCTCTCCCAGATGCCTGCCCCCAAATGAATGACCAACAGGGGCTATAGTATGTCCAGTACTGGTTTACTGACCAGAGCTACCTTTAGGCTTTGGAAGGGTGGACACCTGAAAAGAACTACATTTGTATGTGCAAGAAAGGAGAGAGAAATGGCTACCAGGCAAGTAGGACCTAACTTAATATGTGCTGATGTAGAAATACTAGAGGCCCGGTGCATGGATTCATGCATCGGTGGGGTCCCTCGGCCTGGCCTGCAGCTCTCTGACATCCCCCAAGGGATCCCAGATTTCAAGAGTGCACAGGCCAGGCTGAGGGACCCCACCGGTGCATAATTGGGGCCAGGGAGGGACTGTGGGAGGGCTCCAGGGTGTGTCCAGCCCATCTCATCCAGTCCCAATCGGTCTGACCACAGCAGCAAGGTAACCTACCTGTTGGAGCGTCTTCCCCCTGGTGGTCAGTGCATGTCATAGCTACTGGTTGAATGGTTGAATGGTCACTTAGGCATATATATATATATATATATATATATATATATATATATATATATATATATATATATATATTTGTGCTTATATACTGCATGGAGATAGTCATCCAATTAAATTTCAAAAAGAAAGCATGTGTCCTCACTGAGAAAAAGCATAGCAGCTGTTCAATGTATAATTGTAGAAATGCCATACAAGGGCTTCTTTTTAGAGGTTTCAAATTTTAACTCAAATGGAGGAAATTTGTAACCCCACCATTGGGAGAAATACTACTACAATGTTTTTGTGTCACTTAACTGTTTAAGATATTAACCTTTTGCTCCACCCCCAAACAAGCAAGCCATTAATCTTCAAATAATTCAAATGTTTTTTTTCTCTTTGTTTTCTCCTTTTCAAATTTAAAGAAAAGCTTGGTAATGTCTTATCCATCCCTATGTAATGTGTAGGATTATGCTTTGTGAACCTATTGTGTTGACTTGGAAGATAAAAGCTCTTCACGGTTTTTAAACCACGAGGCAGTATCCATCAGAACAAATACATGAGAGATTGCTCTATTCTTTTTAGGCAGGATACATTCTGTGACCTATCTTTTCCATGACCTACAAGGCTTTAGGAGAAGAGCTTCCAGAGTTTTATTGGCGATGCCACTATTAGAAGGACTTCTCTCTCTCTTCCAAGCTCTTTGGGGGTCAGCCTTAAAGCGAGCATTAAGCGAATGGCTAATGGAATTAAGAGTATAATAATAGAAGGATATAGTGAGACAATTGTATTAACAAGAAATAAATCATGTTGAATGTAAGGTAAGTGTTTTTTAATTGATTGATGGGAAGGATACTCCACAGGTTTTGTCGGGGACTAACAGCCATTTACCTCCCCATCTACAGTAAAAAGCCAAAATGTAGAAAAAAGATAAGAAAATTATGCAGTGGGAAGATAAATTATTCATAGAAGATGGCCATTTTGTGCTGACATCACTAATGTGAAAAGGCATTAAATCTTTGACACTAGTTTCATTCCTTAGGAGCTGTGGGGCTAAAACAGCATTTTGTGCAAGAGATAAAAACGGAAATGTCTACTGCAGAAGCTTTCCTAAGTCCCATGGATGCCTTCCAAGGTGACTGGCTACCTGAAGAAATAGCCTGTTCTGTGCTTTCCAAGTTGGATAACAGTCTTGCAGTCCGAAGGGTGGTGCCTCTGTCTGTACCATTATGGTATCCAGCTGTCAATATTTTTCATCCAGTTGGCACAGCTTACATGTCTGATGTCAGGGATGCAGAGAGTCACATGAAGATCTCTCAGTGTACTGTTAGATATAGAAAAACTTGATGCTGAATTTCATAAATAAATGCTTTTTATTATACTCTCAGTTACCAAGTCCCCTCTTTGAGTTTAGCGCCTGGCATAATGCTTTATTTGCAGCTATTCTTTTTTTTTTTTTAAATATGTTTTTATTGATTTCAGAGAGAGGAAGGGAGAGGGATAGAAATACAGAAACATCGATGAGAGAGAAAGATTGATTGGCTGCCTCTTGCATGCCCCCTACTGGGGATCCAGCCCACAATATGGGCATGTGTCCTGACCAGGAATCAAACTGGTGGCCTGGTTTATGGGATGATAGCCAACCGTGCCACACCGGCCTGGCTCTGCAGCTATTCTTACTACCCAGGACAGCCCATTTCAGACAAACAATAGTCTAGAGATTTCTTATTGTAAGATTCAGATCTGAAGGAGAATGTGTAGATTTAATCAATGTGTGGGCAAGGGGCCGTGCTTCTTGCTACAACTTATTTAAGAGTTATTTTAAATTTTCTCCCATCCCCACTATGATTTTTCTGCTGCCTCTGGTTACTTTATTAACTAGGTTTATAAACTTTAATCTAAGGAACTTCTTTTCCATAATGCTAGAAACAACATATAACATATCAACAAAGAAACAAAGCTTTTATAAATATCTATAAACTTTGCAAGTTCTTTTTTTAAAAAGATTTATCCATTTGTAAATTATTTGGTCTTTTTTAAAATTTCCTTTTCTTTTTTTCTGTTGTTGGAATGGAGTAAGAAAATTATGGGCACCTTCTATGAGCCAGACTCCATGCATTTTACATACATTATTTATGATTTATTTTCTACAATTATTTTTTTTTAAATTTTAAATATTTTATTTATTTTTTACAGAGAGGAAGGGAGAGGGATAGAGAGTTAGAAACATCGATGAGAGAGAAGCATCGATCAGCTGCCTCCTGCACACCCCCTATTGGGGATGTGCCTGCATCCAAGGCACATGCCCTTGACCGGAATCGAACCCGGGACCCTTCAGTCCCCAGGCCGACGCTCTATCCACTGAGCCAAACTGGCTAGGGCTACAATTATTTTTTGGTAGTAAATATTATCATCATTTCACAAATAAGGAAATCAAAGTTTAGAGGGAGTAATCAAAGTTTGAGTTTGGGAGTACTTTCTCCAAACTCAAATTACTAATTAGAGGTAACAGACCGAATTAAAACCCAGGAATGTGTGAGATTGTAGTTTGCACTCTCCCGTCACTTCAGACTATGATGATGGTATTTTGAAGTTCCATCAAACATTGCAATTGAGTGGAAGGTCTGACTAAGAACCTCTGAGGTTTTTCCAAATATAATTGTAATAGGTTGGGTTCTCTGGGAGTAGATGTTAAGAAGAAGTTTGGGATACAAAATATTTATTAGAGTCAAAGGAAAGGAGTGGAAGCAGGATGGTGTAGAGAAAGTAGTTGAACTGCAATGCTAGCCCAATGATACTTTGGCCAACCTAGTGAAGAACTTTATAGCAAATATCTTATCTGAGTGTCCCACAAAGGGCTGAGGTGGGCGGGCATTTGTTCCCTGACTTTGTTCCTGCAAGAAGGCTTGAAAGCTCCAGGAAGGAACTGAGCAGGAGGCAGCAAGTCCTTCTTTGAAGGGGGATCTAGACAGCACATCTCTGTCTATCATACAAATAACATCATGGTTTCTATAATGGACAGTACAAAATGGACTATCAAATGGTTTCTTTTGTCATCATCACTGTTGGTTGTATTATCCAGTGGGATAGGAGATATGTGATGGTGAACTTGGATAAAGAACTCAAGCTTGGATTTTTTTGCAAAGAGATTTCATTCTACATATAGTCTTCCCTCATTTTCTCCTAGAAGAGTTGGACAGTTTCACTCTGATTTTGTGTCCAAAGAACAATGACTGTTCCAACCCCCCCTCCTGATGTCTCTTTCTATTGCAAAGATCAAGTTGGCTGAATTTATCTTTTTTTGTTATTACTTACATCTACATTTTAAAAAACATTCAATCCTTTTCTTGACTGACTCAGTTCTCTATATCTTATATATTTACTCACCTCAAAATTGGTCTATAGTTTTTACTTAGTTGACTTTCATTCATTCCTTTGACAAATTTTAGCCAATAAGAACATTAATTTTAAGCTATATATTGTTATCTCCTTAAATATTTTTTATGTAGTGGTGGCCTATTTATAAAATGTCTAGCTATCTGGTTTCCTAGACACTTTATCATGAATTTATCTTTACTGTACCTTTCTTTCAATTTCCCTTCAGCCAATATTATTCAGTTCTTTCCATTGTTATACTTTGTGAAATAAGGCAGGACTTATATTCCTCAGTTCTCAAAGGTTTACCACTTGCTCCACCTGAAATGCTATTTATAATTACCTTCTAGAAATTTGTTTGGTTACTGTAGCCCATCATCCTATTTGTCATGAGTAACTTTGTGGTTAATATTCTTTTAGTTTAAAGCATCCACCAAGTTTACATAAAGTTTGTCATTTCACTGTCAAAGTTATTCCAACATTAATAATCATAATGGCTGTCCTGCTAATCCCACATATGTTGTGAAGAATATGTAACTTCTCCCATGTGTCCTCCTGGAATACATTTGTGGTGGAAAGATAGTCAACTTCCCCTCTTTTCCCAGCTCCATCATAGCTAAATTCTGAATTATATGAATGTAATAATCACAATACATTTCCAGTAAAGGTAACAAATGACATTTAGGACTACCAGTAAGTTAGTGCTATATGATTCTTGTAGGAGTGGGGTAGACAAGTACACAGTAATGAGAAAACACTGATTCCAATGGTAGAATTGACTTTTGATAGTGGAGGATAGGTTCATTTCTCGGTTTAGCCCAGGGTTTATAAACCTCCATGTTATTGACATTTTGGAACAAATAATTTTTTTTTTTGGGGGGGGGAGGGTGCTGTCCTGAATACTGTAGGATGTTTAGCAGCATCTCTGGCCTCTGCCCACTAGGTGCCAGCAGCACCACTCCCCCTAGTTGTGACAACCAAAAATATCTCTGGAGGAGCAAGATTGCCCCAGATTGAAAACCACTGGCAAAAGCATAATTCTCAGGGATGGTGGGTTGGAGAGCTTAAAAGGAGGGGTTGTAGGTGACTTGTGAAAGAAAGAACTTAGTGAAAGGAGATACAAGTCTGGGGTGGGGGAATTGTTCATAGATAATTTTTATCTCATAAAATCTAAGTCTTAATGTACCATCTTTTGGAGCTTTCAAGAGAAAGCGCACATGTAATAGAACTTGAATCTTTTCCTTCCTACATTGTAATTATATTTTGAAGTTTCCTTAACATTTCAATAAAGATATTTGCATTTTTCTGAACTACTAGCACAAGGTCTTGGAGACAGTCCAATCTAAATATGAGGAGGGACTCATGGGTTCTTTTAGGGTAGAGGTGCCAATCTTAGATCAGTCAACTATGGTCAAGGGAAGTTGTTCTTTGTATCATGTAAGTTCCTGTTGCAGTCATATGGCTTAAAAGGAGAAGCAGTTTCTAGAATAATTGTAATATTACCTTAACTTTATTGGGTGCTAACTATATTCCAGGAACCATATTAATAATTTTGCTTGTATTATTTCATTTAATTCTTGCTATCTGATGAGGAAGGCGCTGTTTTTAACCCCTCAAATTTATAAAGAGAAACAGAGGATCAGTGATAGTATACATTTTGCCCTGTTACTTAGGGAGGATATGATGAACTTGAGGTTTGAGGCCAGGCAATGTGGCATTAGAGTCCATGACATGTCCCTACTATACTAGGTTCCTTTTCAGAAGGTGATAGGGTAGTGCTTGGCATTACATCCCATAAGTGACCATGATACCCACAGACCCAAGTCCTGGGTTATATTATTTAAAATACAATGATGTATTCCAAAGAAGTCTAGTCATTGAACACTTGTCTTCCTTAATATTAATGAATTTCATGTACATGTATTAGATAACATATCTTTAACTTAAAAAGCTAAATACAAATATAGGTCTTTGGTTATGTGTACCTATCTTGTGTAAAGTAGCATTTTGATATTGTAATGAAAAGTTTAACATGCTAGTAGCAAAAAGGAAAGAGGAAAACGTGTAAAGAGAAAAGGTGAAAATAGGGAAAACTTCTGGCTCTTTGTTGGTGTTCAGTGGATTTTTCTCCTTCCCATCATCTTTCTTAGTGAAAATAAAAATAAAATAAGTTAATTAAAAAATCATATATCTTACTTTGCAAGAACAGAATATGATTCCAGTCAACTGGCTTTCAACCATGACACTTTAAGGTCTACAATTGGTACTCCCATTTCTGATACTGTCAATGATCAAATAAAGTTCTTTGATATGTTAAACTTGCTTGTATCTATATATTTCTAGTTTTGTAGCCAATACACAGGCTGCTGGTTTAACCTAGAGCCATTTCTCCACTCTTCTATTCTCCATATTCCATCACAAATCATCCACCTTCAAAATTTGACCTTAGACTACAACCCATGAATCTCTGTTTATTAGTGTCCTGATGAGAGCTTTAATTACCTCCTGAGAGTTGAGATGATGGTAAGGACAGAATTTAAACAATGGGAATGGGGATGTAGCCTTGAGAAATGTGGAAATGTTGTCAAACAGCTAAAGTGGAAAAAGCACAAGGGAGGAAATAAGAGAAGAATAAGATGGGGAACAGAGAGACCAGGGATCAAGTAAGAGGAGAAAAATGTGCAGTGGGCCCAGTCATTATAGTCTCTGATTTTTCTTCATTATAATAAAAATAAGACAGAGCTGAGGAGTCAGGGGACAAAGGATTTGAAGGTACTACAAGTAGTTTGGAAATGGCTGATCATGTCTATAAAGCTAGATAAAAGCACAAATGAAGCCATGAAGGGAATGGGGGACTAGGAGAAATGGGTTGGTATGTGGCAATATAAGAAATGGAAAAGTCAATATATTAAAAACATTTTTTAATCCTCATTTAAGGATATGTTTATTGATTTTAGGGAGAGAGAGAAAGAGAGAAACATTGATGTGAGAAAGAAACATAAGTTGGTTGCCTCTCCTACGGGCCCCGACTGGAATGGAACCTGCAATTTAGGCATGTGCCCTGACCAGGAGTTGAAACTGCAACCTTTTGGTGCATGGGACTTTGCTCCAATCAGCTGAGCCACCTGGGTGAAAATCAAGGTATTGAGGGTCACAAAGAGGTCATTCCAAGTAAGTGATGTTGGAAGTGGAACAAAAATATTTCTATGTCTCACTTTTGCCTAGGTGGTAGGAACCCCTATTTTTTTTTTTTTTTTTTTTACAATAGGAGGATTACTTGAAAATTATGAGTTAGGCTATTAAACCCATTTCCTAATATTCAGTGTTATTCTTGTCTTTTTCCTCAGAGGGTTTGATAAGAAAAACTATTCCTAATTGGTTAACTATTTGAGGATCCATTACCAGGTCCATACACTGAAACAATATACAATGGGATGATTTTGGATTTTGAAGTTGAATTTTCAAGTTAAGTTCTATTTTTTTTATTAGTAGTGTTACCTTTAGCAATTTACTTGAAGACTTTGAGATTCAGTTTCTCTTATCTCTAGTAAAATAATACAGCATTAGCTTCTTCACAGAAAGGTTCTGAGGATAAAGTAACATTTGTGGAAAGCATTTTAGTACATTGTTAAGAGTTATTATTGCTTTTCTTTAATATCTAAATTTTCCTTTAAAATGGGGTTGGCAAACTTCGCAAGTTGTCTTGCTTATTTACCTCCATATCCTCAGTGCCAAGTATAATGAATGTACCATAGCTAGTGATAAATATTTGTGGAATGAATAAATGATTAGATTAATAAATAAAATTTACAAAAAGTTATTTGATACATAATTGAATATGACATTGAGGTAAGCCATTTTGGATCTAACCCAAGGAACTTCAGTGATTTTTTAAAATACAAAAGGATTTTTATTTCAAGACATACTCACCTTCTTTCTAAGCATGAATTTATAGGAGAATGTTAAAACTTAGGAGTGATATAAAAAAGTTTAAAACCTTTACATGAAAGGCCTTGAAAATTATTTACTTAAACTTCCTATAACATCTAGCTTCTTTTCCTTCTAGGGGATTATTTATTATTATGGGCTAATCTGGTGACATCTGAATATCTGGCTGTTACACTAAATTGCCCATAGCAGTTTTTAATTTTTCTGACCACTTCATAGTGTCATTTCCTGTGAATTAATTAGCTTTGCTATAAACTAAAGATTTCAGGCTGCCAATGCAATTTTGTCCATTAAAGACAATAACCCTGGCAAGCTTTGAGGTACTATTCTTAGTTTTCCTTTGAAATACTAATAATTTACAGAATCATTTGTTTAAAGATATTGATTTGTTAGATTTCTTCGGATTTCTTTTTCTAAAAATCAGTTTGTTTGTTTGTTTTTAATATATTTTATTGATTTTTTACAGAGAGGAAGGGAGAGGGATAGAAAGTTGGAAACATCGATCAGCTACCTCCTGCACACCCCCCACTGGGGATGTGCCCGCAACCAAGGTACATGCCCTTGACCAGAATCGAACCCTGGACCCTTCAGTCCACAGGCCAATACTCTATCCACTGAGCCAAACTGGTTTCGGCTTTCTTCTGATTTCTACAGCTGATTCTAACCACAAAGATTTTGCTTTTAGCAAAAGGAAGATTTGGTGCAAAGAGTTAAAATATAGATGGTGCAATTTTTCTAAATGGAAGAACTACCTATAAGCAATTTTACAGGAAAGTTTTAATATTTAATATATAAGAGCTGTAATTTTTCATGGGTAATTGAAACTGAAGCATTAAAAAATTAACCACAGCAAACTGAATTTTACAAATGAAAGATAATGCCTACTATTGAGTAGAATTTTCTGTTGATTAATGCATGCCGCATGATGCGAGTGGAAGTGGGGGAAAGTTCCTTGAATTTCATGTTTCCAAATGAAAGTTTGTGTTGTCTAAAATCTGTAAGAGCTGGTTTCTTGAGCTATTGGCTTATGGGATATAATAAATAAGTTGGATTTATATTATGAGCTAGTAAATCTACTACCTGATTCTATTGAAGCCAGAGAATTTATACATTGTACTTTCCTTTAATGCTATGTAGAGAATGCCATGTAGTGGTTAGAATTATGGACTTTGGAGTAAGCCTGGGTTCAAGTCATACTAACTATATGTAATGGATATGATAATAATAATAGTATCTATTCCATAGGATATTTTGAGGATTAAATTTATTAATAAGTGTAAGTTAAAGCCACTTAGAACAATGCCTAGTACAAAATAAGAGCTAAAATATTAGCTATTGTTATTTTGTTTATGAGGCATGTGAATTAAACATTTCTAGGGCTGATTTTATTCAGGCCATTTTAGCTGGGAAGAAAATAAAAGTTTTTTTTTGAAGTTTAAGATAAGTTATCCGATAAAATAAGGAAGTGCCAAAAGATGTTTAAACAAGGCTAGATTATTCTAACAATGAAATATTAGTTGCAATAAATATTTACTGAACTCAGTAGTTGAGAGAGCTTAAACTCTTGCCAAAATGCACAGTAATAACCACTATATGCAGTTTTGGTATTAATATGGCATATTATGGGCTAAGTATTTTATATATATTCTCTCACATAATATGACATTGTAATGAAGTAAATTGTTTTGGCTTTTACAAATGTGGAGACTAAGACCTAGAGAGATTAAATAATGTGCCCAAGGCCCTGTAAAGAGTAAGTGGTAGAACATGGACTTCAGTGCAGGCCTGATTCTAAACCCCAACCTTTTATTCGTATGCTATATGCTTCTCAGTGCTTTGCAGCAGTTTGGGCAAGTCCTATAGTCTACTTGATAATTGTGGACAGAAGGGTAATGTACATGTAGAAGCCTCATGAAAAACAATGATGCTGTAAGTGCTTTGTCATAACAATGAGAAGTCACTTAGCCTTTTCTAACTTCAGTATTCTCACTTGTACTCTGGATATAATAATATATATCTAGCTCATAGGGTTATTGTGAGGATTAAATAAAGAAAAAATATATGAGACACCAACACCTGGTAAACCATCAGTAGATATTCTTTCCCCTTCTAATTCTCTTCTTGTGCTAGGCACTGGCTGTTTATTGCATGAACTATAGATACAATGTCTGTTGGTTCTGCCCTACAATTGGTAAGTCATTGTTAAATAATTTTAGCAACATTGCAAGAGATAGCTAGAAAGATAGATAAATAGATAGATGCTATTACAGTAATTAGAAATTACAAATAAGAGACTCACTCAATAAAGATACTCTAATCACAGTCTTAAAAGGACTGCATCCCATTTTCCTAGCATTCAACTAGATGAGGATCCATTTGGAATCCACTGATAACCCTCGGTTCCATAGCTTCAATCACAGAGCCTTGGCCACAGGAGACATCCAGTACATATTTATTGCTACACTAGAGGCCCGGTGCATGAAATTTGTGAATGGGGGGTGGGGAATCACCTCAGCCCAGTCTGCACCCTCTCCAATCTGGTACCCCTCGGGGGATGTCCGACTGCTGGTTTAGGCCCGATCCCCAGGATCGGGCCTAAACCTGCAGTCAGACATCCCTCTCACAATCCGGGACCATTGGCTCCTAACTGCTCACCTGCCTGCCTGCCTGATTGCCCCCAACTGCCCCCCCTGCTGGCCTAGTTGTCCCCAACTGCCTCTCCCCCCTGCTGGCCTGGTTGCCCCTAACTGCCCCCCCCTGCCAGCCTGGTTGCCCCTTACTGCCCCCCCTGCCAGCCTGGTCACCGCCAACTTTCCCCTCCCCCCGGCCTGGTTGCCCCTTACTCCCCCTCATGCCAGCCTGGTCACCCACAACTGGCCCCCCTGCTGGCCTGGTCACCCATCACTGCCCCCCTCTGCTGGCCTGGTCTCCCCTCACTGCCCGCCCCCCTGCTGGCCTGGTTGCCCCCAACTGCCCCCCCTGCTGTCCTGGTTGCCCCACGCAGCCTGTTCAGTCGTCCGTTCAGTTGCAATGGTCGCTTAGGCTTTTATATATTTATATAGATAGATTGATTCAAAGAAGAGAAAAAGGACAAGATATTGGCCATGTTGAATATATATAAATCAATTTTTTAATTTTAATAATCAAATTGTGGGAGGTCATTTTTAAATTTACTTCTCCTGTAATTTTCTAGCACATTCTTCTTTGTTTAGACTAACCAGAACACTTAGGCACTGAATAATTAAACCCATCATCTGAGTCTCTGAATGCATTCTATTTAATGTTAATTTTTAAATTTGAATTTAAATTACCAAAGAATAGATGTGGGTATCATTAAGAAACTCATTTCATTGGTAACTATTTGCTTGATTTCTTAAATATATTAAATACCTTAAAAGTTTCTAGACAAACATTAAAATTCAGGTAGGTGTTTAAAAAATTCTCCTAGCAGCTTTATTATTGTCAGTGTCAATGTAAGAAACATTCAAACCTGTGAAGAATTTTTGTGAGTTTATTTGAGTCAAACTGTTGACAAAAGGCAGGAAGCAAAATCTCAATAGATTGAGGTAATGCTCCCAGAGAATGGCAGTTTTGCACCTTATTTTATACATTGCAATCAAAAGAGGAGCCATAAGTGGGTTACAAGAAATTCAAACATGATAGATTAGGGAGATGGGAGAAATCCTGGGATTGGATTTATCATCAAATTAAATAATTATCAAATTGAAAAATTACAATTAAATCATAAAATTGTCATCAAATTAAAAAATTAATATTCTGTGTAGTATCAAAGATGGAAATTGGTGACTTCATTGATTGATATAGGTTCTCTGGTATGTAATAGAATGCATTGTATCCCTTTTAAAAAGGCATGTATATAACATTTTAAGAATAATTTTACAATTAATTTCGTTAGTAATCTAACTGAGCTTTGTGCCTACTTTTCTAAGTGTTAGGGAATTTGGATCTAAACATAAAAACAACTAAAAAAAGTTTGTTCTTTAAATAAATCAAGTCATTTAAATTTACAGCAACATTATAGATATTTTATAGATGAGGAAGCTGAGGTTCAGTGAGTGTAACTAATTTGCAAAGCATTTTACAGATACAAGTGGCAAAACTGAGAAAATCTGCCCCAGGTAGGCTTGGCTCTAGAGTTTGTGGTTTGTGTCTTTATTGTACAGACTCTGCAAAAGTCAGGTGCTGACCCTTACCCCACAGTCAGCATTTCAGGGAACTTATCCGGCTGGGCTGCAGGGATCCTCTCTAGTGATATCTGTGTGAGGAAGAGAAGTGGCCCTCCCTTTGCGTTGGGTCAGGTCTGGGCCCCTGGATCTGCTGGCATCATGGGGCTTGAACAGCAAGTTCATCCATTCTTAAAGTGAGCCATACTTGCTTTCTTCTCCAGCCTGCACTCATGAAACCACCTGCATCCCCTTCTCTTTTTGGGGTTTTGAGGATGATGAGCTACTTGATTTCTGTGAAGACAACTGGTTCCTATTGGCAAAGTCATTGGCTGCTTAGAATATACCTCTTAGATGCTGGGTTAAATTGGCCATTCCCTTCCCTGCTTTATTCCTGTGCATTGAGAGCCATGGTAGTGATGGAGCAGCGGGGATGACAAAACATGGGGGGATATTGCCAGCTGCCTCAGTAATGGCCCTGCTACTTCATTCAGCCATCAACTCCTTCCTGATGCCCTCCCAGGGAAGAGCAGGCCTGAGGACTCAGTGTTGGAGAAAGGTGCAGAATGAGGCTTCCTGCTGGGGGTGAAGATTAAGCTCTGAGTGGCACTCCTGCAGAGGGTTTAAATGTGCCAATTTGGGATGGAATTGTCCTGGAGGTCTGCTAAATTCCACTTTCTCTTTCAGTGAACACTAGTGATTACCTCTGAGTGCCCCCAGAGGCAGCCTCCCCCATGTGTGGCTCCCTCTAGGAGCTCATTGCTATCAGTTTGTTTAGCACATGCTATTCACTCTGCCTCCTCTCAGCCCTTCATCTTCCTGAGCCACTTAGGCCACTTGTACTTGTGATCTCAGATTCATGCTGAAAAGCCCTGAAAATGCAAGGGAAAACAAAGGTTTTACCTGGTGGGTAGGGGAAATCACTTAGACATCTTTTGACTTAAAAGCTACTATAAAAACTTAAGTTATTATTATTCCCAAGGCTTAAAGCAACCTCACTGCCACCATGCTGGGTAAGAGGTGTTCAAGTTCCCAGCATGGCGCATGGCGTGGCTGACATCAGTCAGAGCCATATCCATATGAAAACTAGTTCCTATTGACAAAGTCATTGGCTGCCTAGAATATACCTCTTTGATGCACTGTGGATGGATCAGCTCCTGGTGCGGATTCTCAGCACTGCTTGCTTAATAATTGTCAGGTGGAGCTTCCTTCATCCATAATTAGAAAGTTGTTTATTTAAATTTTCTGTGAAAGAGAGAACACTGTGATTAGCTCTTGTTCCAACCCTCCCCCCAAGTCTAAAACAAATGGAATCCAAATTAATTTGTACATTATCGTCTCTGGTATTTATGCAGTTTTGTGTGACAGTGTTGGTAATGGATCCCCATGGATGTTTTTGGCGCTAGGTGTGTTGTAAAGGCAATAGCTGATTATTTTCTCATTAACTACTGTGTTAGCTTTTTGTTCCATTCACCCCCAGAAGGCAGAGTAGCGGCAGAAATGGAGTAGAGACTCCTGGGAGACAAATGTAAGGATGCAGAACTCTTGCCCTCTTCATTTATTCTATTTACAGCAATAGATTCCTCATAGACCCTGCTGATGGGAATGAAATTGGAGCTATATTAGGAGACAAATGGTGTTTTTATGAGGAAAGGTCAAGGAATATAGAGAAGAAAAAAATCAGGAATTAATTTTTTTACTATATGAATTATTGTTTTAGAGAAGTTGAACCTGAAATATTTGCAACAGGAGAATTAAATAGAAATGACATTTATTCATTTATTCAACAAGAATTTATGGAATGTCTCACTATGTGCCAGGCACTAGCGTGGATGAAAAGACTTAGTCTTTGACCTCAAGGAATGTGCAGCTCTGAATAGATGCATGGCAAATGAATGGCAAACAATTAGCGTCTACATTTCTCTCTCTCTCTCTCTCTTTATATACATAGGCAGGACATTGAAAACTAGCTGAATAAATAGAATCAGGGCCTAGAAACCTTAACTTCTTCACTTGCTCAGTCCTCCCCTACTCCTGCCCCTTGTGACCTAAAACACAGGTTTTGACTGAGAAAGTACTATAAATGCTTCATTTCATAATGCAGAATGGTGTAGTAGGAGCTCAATGCTCTGAGTCACTGTCTCAGAAACCTCTTTTTCCCTTCACTTGGGGAACTCAGTCAATGCTGGTATTAGCTGGAAAGGTGGACCCTTCCAGCTACCACTAGATTTTGTGCCTTGAAAACCTTACTTGGCTCTCCTATTTTGTTTTGCTTTGCTCATATTTCTAAAAAGCCAGGACTTTATTGTTATTTTTTCCCATGCTCTTACTTTTGTCAGGCATTTGGAAAATCCTATATAATAAAGAAGTAATATGCAAATTGACCATCACACCCTTGCACAAGATGGCCGCCCCCATGTGGTCATAAGATGGCTGCTCCCATGTGGTCACAAGATGGCCATGCCCATGTGGTCACAAGATGGCTGCCACAAGATGGCCAGCAAGGGAGGGCAGTTGGGGACAACCGGGCCTGTAGGGGAGGGCAGTTGGGGATGACCAGGCCAGCAGGGGAGTGGTTAGGGAGTGATCAGGCAGGCCGGCAGGTAAGTGGTTGGGTGCCAGCAGTCCCAGATTGTGAGAGGGATGTCCGACTGCTGGTAGTCAGACATCCCCTGAGGGGTTCCAGATTGGAGAGGGTGCAGGTTGGGCTGAGAGACAACCCCCCCCCCCCTGCCCCAGTGCACAAATTTCATGCACTGGGCCTCTAGTAGTAATATAAAATCTAACAGTGGCTTCAAGAGATAGGGTTTATTTATTTCTCACAATAAGAAGCTCAGGGGAAGGTTGCTCAGGGCTGGTAGGATGCTTCAGTGATGCCATCAGACTCCAAGCTTGTCCTATAGTTTACTCTGCCATCTCTTCTGTTTATGCTTTATCCTCTTGTTTACTGCCTCATGGTTACAAGGTGGCTATTGTACCTTCAGGCCAAATGTCTGCATTCCAGTCAGGAAATTGAGGAAGGGGGAAGAAGTAAAGGGCTATACTAGCCAAATGTATCCCCCTAACTTTAAAAAAAAAATCAGACGATACCAAAGCTCTCCCAGAAACCCCACCTAATAAAAATGTATATCTCATTGGTCAGAACTATATCACATGATCAATAAGGTAGGCTGGGACATATATGAATGGTGGTAGGTGTTGGGTTGCTAGTCAGCAAAGGAATGGCCACATTGTGTTCTTAAACTCACATACAGTATCAAAATTTCAGGAGAAGCCTATAGAGCAAACCTGAAAAGGGGCGAGGGAAGGCAAATTTGAGGTGAATTCATATTAGACCTACTGTTGGTACATGATGGTGTTCTCTCATATAACCAAAAAAGTAATTTCCAAAAACATCAATTGCTTTTTAGGAAAAATTAAAAAAAAAATTTGAGCAATGATTCTCATTAGACTTGTCATGATTTTTTTAAGGCTCAAGAAATTTGGGCTGTTGTAATTTTCTAGCACATAATTTTATAATGTTATTAATAGTTTTTAAATATGTTTCACATAACCAAAAGATATGCATTTGCTGATGAAATGAACTGCTAATATTTTTTTGAGAAGAAGACAGGAATCACAGTGAATTATTTACATTTTTTTCTACATAACAAAGAAATCAATAAGAACATCTAAAATTTCTATTTTTTGGCATTATGCCAGATGTCTTAGTTATGAAAACATTTTCACAAAACTTTATCTGCCCTATTAAAATTTACAAATGAAAGGTCTGTATATTTATAGTATCACTCTCTTCTCCTGCATCTGACTTTGTCTTTCTTTGGACCAAGAAAGATGGTGCTTTAAGACTAAGAGAGATTAAATTTGCGAGTGACATCTTCTTAGGCACTCCAATCCATCACATCAGAGAACCCAATTACCTTAGTGATCATTGACTAACTACTGGTAAGAGCATCTCCAAAATGTTGTCCTTCCAAGCCAAGGCCAAAGTACAAATAAAGCTTCCAACTAACCAAAGCACCCTACAGTTTCAGCCCCTATTTGCAAAGAGATCCTTTAAAAGTCTGCTGCTCTGCTTTACTGCTTATTTTTTCAACACAAGGACCAATACCAGGGAGTGATCCCTTGTCCGCTGTGAAGAGGTCCCAGCGCTTGTAGTGACTGCCACATATCATCGTGCTTACATGTGCTCTATGACCCACGGCCTCACAGAGAAGGAATTCAGAGTTATGCAGAGGGATATAATGAGTCTTCTTTATGTCTAGAATCAAATAAACTATTTTATTTTATTCTGGAACTCTAGGCAGAGAAGATAAGGTGTTTCTCTCCTCACAAGACACATATAGCTACATCTATGCAAAATTCAGACCTCTAGGACAGATAGGCTTATGAGTACTGAGTCACTAGAAGTGAGGACTTCCAAATCTCAGCTCTGGTAATGTTTTTCTCCAAAGATCAAATAAATGACTTTGTGAGTGAGTGGGAGAGAAAAGAGAAAAGAAGAGGTTTAGGAACTAAGCCTCAGGGCACAGCATCATTTCATGGTTGTGAAGGGAAGGAATATTCAGCAATGTTGTGTTTCTTATACTTTAAGCAACATCGCATTGTTTACAAACTCCTGAGACTTTAGTATGTTGGTGAACTAGGTCCTGTATTATAAAGGAGGCAATAGAAAACAGTGATGCACGCAGCCCCCGGAGCCAATCAGAGGTAGACTAAAGCCTAGAATTTAGGGCCATGGTTCTATCTGCTGAGAGTACTACAGTACCCATTTTATTGTTTGTGATCATCTGTTTGTTGTGACAGGCACATCATTGAATCATCAAAACCCCCATCATCTCCTACTTTGGGTCTCTTGAACATTGATATTCATGAAATCATTTAACAAAGACTTATTGAGTCTCTATTTGTTCTCGGTATTGTGCAAGGTGCTGGGCACACAAAGAAGAATCAGACATGTCCCTTTATTTTATTTTTTTGTTTAATCCTCACCTGAGGATATTTTTCCATTGATTTTTAGAGAGAGTGGAAGTGACGGGGAGAGACAGAGAGAGAAATATTGATGTGAGAGAGACATCAACTGGTTGCCTCTTGCACGCATCCTGACCAGGGCCAGGGTTCGAGCCTACAACTGAGTTACGTGCCCTTGATCGGAATCGAACCTGAGACCCTTCAATCTGCAGGCCGATGCTCTATCCACTGAGACAAACTGGCTAGGATAGAGACATGTCCCTTTAGATATAGCCTTTAGGAGCTCATATCTAGAAGAGGACTGTGAGGCCAGACATTTAGAGCAATGATTGAAATATAGTAGTTCTCCCTTATCCACGGGGCATATGTTCTAAGGCCCCCAGTGGATGCCTGAAATTGCAGATAGTATCAAACTCTATATAAACTATTATTTTTCCTATACATACATACCTGTGATAAAGTTTAAATCGCTCTTGTACTTTGAGGCCATTATTAAGTAAAACAAAGATTACTTGAATATAAGCACTGAGATGGCTACTAAGTGACTAGAAGGTAGGTACCATATACAGTGTGAATATGCTGGACAGAGGGATGAATCTTGTCCCAGGTGGAACAGATCTGGATGGAGTGAGATTTTATCATCTTACTAGTGGCCCAGTGCACAGATTTGTGCACACTGATAGAAAATTAATCAGAAGGTGGCTGGCAGGGTGGGACTGGATGAGATGGGCCAGACATACCGTGGAGCCAACCTCCCACGGTCCCTCCCCAGCTGACCACACCTGGGGTGGCGCCAAGGCTCGAAGGGCATCTGCGGAGTGAGCGGGGTCCCTCCAGCAGGTGGGATCCCTCGGCCTGGCCTGCAGGATCGGGCTGAAACTGGCTCTCTGACATCACCTGAGGTGTTCTGGAGTGCGAGAGTTGCTGTTGCTGGGCAGCTCCTGTGTTGAGAGTCTGCTGCCTGGTGGTCAGTACATATCATATCATACCTAGTGGCTGGTTGGCGAGTCGGCCGACCAGATGGTTGCTTGGCCTTTTATATATATAGATTTCCATATAAATTATTTGTTTCTGAAAATTTTAATTTAATATTTTTGTACTGCTGTTGACCATGAGTAGCTGAAACTATAGTTAAGGTGGCGATTGCTATACAGATTGATCTGGGCCCTAATGAAGGAGATGTAGACAAAGTGTAGCAGCTTCCCAGGTTCAAATCCTGGTCTCAACCTAGAAGCACTGTGACCTTTCTTTTAAAGATCTGAAACACATTTTAGGAGGCATAGATACACACACTTAAATATAGTACAGTTTGGTAAGTGTTACCCTGCAAGATAACTGAAGTAGTATAGGAGCACTAGGGAAGGGACACTTAATTCTGCTAGGGAAGTTGGAGTGGGTATGGGGAGGGTGGCCCATTAACTGCACAATCACATGATGTATTCATGGCCTACTACACGTCAAGAGCGGTTTTAGATAGTGTGTGGTGAGAAAACACCTAGGAAGGAAAAGTGGAAATTTGAATGCCATATGAATTAAGGTTAGCCTTTATTTTGTGGGGAGTAGGGAACTATGAATGGTTTTGAAAATAAAGGAAAAGCATTATAGTTGTGGGAAAAGTCTTGGGCTTTATAGACTGATAAACTTGAGTTCAAGACCCAGTGTAGTGATGTGCAAACTGTGTGACCTCGGCAAGTTTATAAAATCTTTTAAAGCCTCAATTTCCTCATGGGGATGAAAATAGGACCTACTTTGTCTTATAGGGTTTAGTGAGGATTAAATGAGTAAATAAATACATGGAAAGTACTTGGAACAGTGCCTGGGAGGTACTTAATACTAAATAAATGCCATCATCTTAATTATATTTGTGTCTGAAAATAGATCTGTTGGGGGCTTTGTAACAGAGGGGTTAGAAGCAGGAAGACTGGTTAGGAGGTTGTGAAAGTCTAGGCAAACGGAAAGGGCAGAATGGGCGGGGAGTGTCTCTAAACAGGCAGGATAGGATGTATTTGAGGTACATTTCAGTGACAGAGGGGGACAGGGTGATAAGGAAGGGGATGGAAAATAAAATAAAATGAGGTTTATGCAAAAGATGGCTCAGTTTTTTCATCTGGGTGCATAAGAGATGGCGAGGCCATGACTTGAGATACAAAATAGGAGAAACTGGGTTTGGAAAATAAATAAAATGAATTAGATTTTGGATATATTACATGTGAGTTGTATGTAGACAGCCAGATGGAGGGATGGGGTGGAGGGCAGATGGAAAGATAGGCCTAGTGATGACAAAGAAGAGACGTCTGGGCTGGTGATATGTATCACTGGGGTTGGGGGGTCCCTTGCCCAGCCTGCCCCATCTCACAGTCCGGGAGCCCTCTGGGGATGTCCTACCGACCGCTTAGGCCTGCTCCCTGTAGTCTGGCCTCCCTCTGCGGGAGGTGACCGGGCTGATCAGGGCAAGGCACCACCCCATCACCCCACTGCTGCTGCCACTGCCAGCCGCTGCAGCCGCCAAGGTGTTTTCATCAACACGGACTCCAGTCCCTTCACCATGAAAAAATGAAAACTTTCTTTAGGAATTTTCAAGATGTGTCTTTCATAGGATATGACATTTTTTTCTTTTTTGTTATCCGCACCTGAGGATATGTTTCCATTGATTTTTAGAGAGCAGGGAATAGAGAGGGAAAGACAGAGAGAAACATCAATGTGAGAGGAACACTTCGATTGGTTGCCTCCTGCATGAACCCTGACGTGGGCCCTGGCCAGGGAGGAGCCTGCAACCTAGGTATATGCCCTTGATCAGAATCGAACCTGGACCCTGTGGTCCACAGGCCGAGGCTCTATCTACTGAGCCAAACCAGCTAGGGCAGGATATGACATTTCTTAGCCCCTCCAGCAGTGGACCTTCATTTTTTCCTCCAGGAGTGAGGTGGAAAAACCCTAGATCACCTTCTTGGATTCTTATTACCCAAGTTACCAAGAACACTGTGAGTGGCAGTGTACAGGGAGCTTAGCCAATCATCGGTCAGAAAAGGTGTTTCCTCTGCAGCTCACACGCAGAGCCCCGCCTGGTGTGTGTCTGCTGGGGTTGGGGCGGGCTCCGAGTGGCGCCGCAGCCACTCAGAGCATGCTTCCACCCCTGGTGTTGTGTCTCCGCTCAGGCCTGCCCCTAGCCCCAGCCTCCCTGTGGCCACTGGGGCTGGGGGCGGCACGCAATCCCCCCCCACCCATCTGCACGTGCAGCTCCTCCTGAGCCAGTCGTGATGCAGCTTCCTCTTGAGCCGGCCGTAACGCCTTAAGGCGTCCCGGCTAATTTGCATATTACCTCTTTATATGTAGAAATGATTTATATATGGATCAGGGGTCAGCAAACTTTTCCTGAAAAGTGCTAGGTAGTGAATACTTTAGGCTTTGGGGGTATAGCAGCTTGAGAATTTGTGGCAATACAGCATCTGCCACAACTACTGAACTGTATCTTAGCACCATAGTAGCCAAGGACAAATCCTAAACAAATGGATGTTGTATTCCAAAAAATGTTAGAAGACAGATTAGTCCATGGGTTGTAGATTGCCAACCCCTGTTATAGATGGTAAGGACACGAGAGTGGATGAGCTTGTGTAAGGACAGGGAGGAGATCAGATTAGAAAGAGTTGATGCTGAGGGTGGGTGGATAGAGAGGCCAGTGAAGTCATGGCTGGGTATGGGCTGTCCTGGCTATAGGCCTTCCTAATGTCTTCCTGGTATCACAAAGATTTGTTAAAGACACTGAAACTAAGCATTCAATTTTAAGGGAAGACCTGTCAGGAGGTGGTTAAGAAAGGAAGAATGAGGCTAGCATTTTAACAAGGGTGCCAGAATGCCCTCTTTAGGAGATTTAACCTCTCCTATCCTGAACAAACGTTCTTTCATTATTCCTTACCTTTTTGTACATTACGTATTTCTTCCTCCTCCCTCCTCTTCCAATGTTGCTTCTCCTCTCTTATTCCCCACGTGGTGTGCCCACCACAATGCCAGGTGGGTAAGATGATAATCATCAAGCCAGCTATTACGAGCAATATAAACAAATGACAAATTTCTGGGCACAAGGAAGGTAACAAGAGGCTGATCAGTAGTTCTAGTTATCTTTCCTTCATGTTTATTGCAGTCTGCCGCAGTTATTTCTAAGGGCCTGACATTGATCGACAGCTTCTATTAAGGCCTATCCAGGGCAGCTGGATTGAACAGATACATTAAATAAAGCAGTTATTGCTTTTCATTGCCTTTCCGTAAAATATCACTGCTAAATAGCTTCTGCCATCAGATGCAGTTAGGTACATGGTTTTAATTTGAGGGACTGCTTTATAACACTGCACAATTGACACTGGCCTTTGTTTCCCCTACAATAATGATTGTGTACATCCTGGAGAATTGATGGGCTGTCCTTTTGAGGTGGTGTTGGGAGGAGGCGGGGGAGGCAGCTCTGGCTTTGTTGTTCTCCCTCTCTCTCTTTTTATACATGCCAGCTTTGTCACTTGTTTGCAGCACGGGCAGAAACAATGTCAAGTGAGGGTCCTTATCTCAGGATGTTGTAATGTAGGGACTGTAAGCCTTCGCCTGGAGACCAGATAAGCGCAACCTTACAAGCCGGGAGGAAGACAGGGTGGGTGGGGTGGGTGGGATTGAGACAACAATGGAAAGCTGTCAGGTGCCCGTTACAGCTCTTTCTGGTGCCACAGAAATATATGCACGTGGAATGGTGCATAACAAGCATGAAAATAAAAGTCTGGAATGTTCATCTAATAATGATGTATTTGGAGCAGGATTATGCTGCCCAATGACATTCTTGTTTTATCTCTGGGCTAAACGCTGGGGCAGCTGTGTGCTTTGGCACAGTCTTCTGTCCCTCCTTTTGTGTGCTGCATATTAATTCTTTATTGAAGTAATTAAATGTGTGCTTAATGGCAATGAGCTGGCAGAATGAACGTACAATTGAATTAGCAGTTATGATTGGGAGCATGCTACAAAATGAACTAAATGCAATTACTGTAGGCATTTCTTTCTCCAAGTCAAATCTGGCTACATGACATGACTTAATTAGAGGTGGTTAGATACACTTACTCCCTGATCCTTTACTGGGCTGTCTGAATTTTACTTAGAATGCCCCCAACCCCATATTTGCCCCTTGCATCACCCTTATTCAGACTGTGCTCAGCAAAGACTCCTGATCTCAGCTCTCCTGCAATGCTGACAAGTGTGACTTTTCATAGAGAAACAGAAGTTAAGAGCAACATCTTCAGCAGTTTCCTCCTTGGTAAAATGTCTGATGATCATTGTTCCAGCTATCGGTTCAGGTAAGTGAGGGCCAGTGCCATAGCAAGACCTGGCATGCTTTATGAACCGGGGAAGGGCAGGTGCCCCCATATCAACAAGAGAGCTTTATTTTGGAGAATGAACAGCACTTTAAGGCTTTAGCTTTTCAGGCACTGAAGTGATCCTAGGTGGAGAGTCCTCCTTGATTTCAGAAGCTCCAGCAGAGGAGACTGAACAGAGTGTTCTTAAGGGGATACTTAGGCAAGCACTGAATGTGCAACACTTGTCCATGAGAATCTACATATATAAAAATCCAGCAACCATAACACCCGTAAGAACTGAACGACCGGTGGCGCACTGACCACCAGGGGGTAGACGCTCAATGCAGGAGCTGCCGCCTGGTGGTCAGTGCGCTCCCATAGCGGGAGAGCCACTCAAGCCAGAAGCCCAGCACACGAGCCTCTCCCGCCTCTGGCAGGTGCAATCTCCAGCAAACAGACAGCAGTCCCAACACCCAGGTGGTGGGGGTGTAGCCGGAATGGCCATGGATCAGCCGGCCTCTGAAACTCTCCCTTCAGACCCTGCAGCTGCACTGCACCCCTTACCTATTGCCCTCTGGGTCTCCAGATGCAGGCTGGGGAAAAACCCACAGAGGCGCTTCACAAACGTACTGCCTGGGCCAGCCCCCATCTCAAGAGCAAGTGCTGGTAAAGTCCAGCTCAATGAGCAACCCCCATGTGTGTCTGCGGAGGAGTTCCTTGCAACTTCCACCTACCACCCGGCCCCAGCCCCATCTCCTGGAAAGGTCCACGACCTGGCACCGAATACCCGCTCCTGGATCCCTGTAGAGCGCTGGTTGGCTCCCCGGCAGAGGGGCACCAGCAGGTGCTGGCCTGACTTGTTCGGTTCAGGCATCCCCACACTTGGGCTGGGAGTTGCGTGGAAAAATCACCCCCTATACTCTGCTGGTGTAATCCACTGCAAACAAATGCAGCATGGAACATTTATGAGTGACTGACGCCGGCCCCCTGGAACTACCCCTCAGGCATCAGGACCATGTTCCACCCCTTAGCTATTGCTGTGTTCCTTTGGATGTGGAACTGAAATATTAAGAATGCGCCTTACCTGGGACCGTAGTCAGCCTCTCCCTCCTTCCTTCCTACCACCCTCAGCTGCCATTTGCACCCTTCCTGGGCCTGGCCTGCATTCAGGCTCCCTCCGGGCTCCCATGTTCCCCACAGATCCCCGGTGGCTCCTGCGGGCAGGTGGGCCAATGGATGGCAGCTCCTGTGGATGGCTACCCTTTCCCCCCCACCCCTGGTGCTGGTACCAGGCCCTGGGGATGCCCATAGCTCAGCCAGAACTTGCCATGAGCCACATACCCCATAAGCCTACAGGTACAATCTCCGGGGAACAGATGAAGCACGGACACTGAGAGTAACCAGGACAAGCCTGAAATCGCTGCCAGGCTCCTGGAACTCTGCCTGGGACATAGAGATAAAATCTCATCCCTTACAGATTGCCCCAGAACTACAGAGGAAGGCAGCAATGTAAAAATGGCCACAAGGTGGCGACTCACAATCCGGGTAAAAGAGATGGATCTGAAGTCAACTCCGAGAATCTCTTATCCGGCTCTGAGTGGTGGAAAGTGTTGAGCACGGCCCAAGGTGTTCACTGGGGACCTCCCAGCCGGCAAGGTGTGACCCTGGCTGCAGAAGGGACATTTGGAAATATGTTTTCAGGAAGCTGCGGGGAGTAGGACAGACGACCCACGTGACTTCCTGGCAGCTCAGGGAATGTGGAAACTCCCCGGTCACGTGGGTGCAGGCTCCTAATTTCCTTTCAATGTGCACGAATCCTTGCACTAGGCCACTAGTGCTAAATAAGAAGTGACTGTGTTATGTCATCTTTACTTAGAACCTCTGTAATATTAGTTAAATTAATGGTTCTTAATCCTGGCTGCACAAGAGAATCCCCTGGAGAACATTAAAAAAACTGATGGTCAAGTTCCACTCCTAAAGATTAATGATCTAGGGTGGGATCAAGATATTGCTAATTTATTAAAACTCTCAGGTGTTTCTAATTATACCATGGAGAAGTACTAACTTAGCTAGAATAACTTGACTCCACATTTTTTATTAATTTGCTTTCCTACCTTCTATTTGCAGTGCTTCTCGGCACTCTGCAATATTTTTTTTGGGGGGGGGGTCAGGAACTTGACTCACATGGACGTGAGTAATGGTGGATATCAGCAGATCATAATGGGGGTAATAGTGGTTCCTTAATCAGATACACAAAGTTATAACTTCTCATCCCTATGTTGATCCTGGGGCTACTTTGGAAATGATCCCGGGGTTAAGATTTATAATTCCATCAATTCCTGACCTCCCATATCTGTTCAGCAAGTAAGGGCTCTCATTCCTTATGCCCCTCTGTTTTGTTTAGAGTTATTTACCGGAGGCCAATCAATATTCTACAAACAGCTAGTTGGGATGTGAAGCCCTCATCAATCCATTTCATTTTCTTTTTTCAAAATGGCGGATGGAAGCAGGAGGGATAACATACTACAAAACAGAAGGCAGAACCCACTGCCACTTTTGAACACCTAAAATATACATTTTGTTTTATTTTTGTTTGAGCATAATGAGGCAGGGTGACTGGTCAGTGGGAGCTCCTGGGTCTATTTTACAGCCTTCATTCTCTTTCCCAGGGCCATAAATGAAACCCTTTCAGCCCTAATGACCACAATGACTTTCCTCGATCATGTTATTGCTACTTTGGCACATTTATTGCTTTCACATGCACTAATGGATGAGTTTGGATATGTTAACAATTTATATATCATTTGATCCTAAAAAAGAAACCCTACCGAACTAAGCCCCCACGATTGAGTAGCTTTTAAGAAGTATAAATGAATTTAATGCTTTAGAAAGAGCTTCTGTAAATTATGAACATGACACCTATTACATTAAGCTGCATTAAGCATTAATACATCTTCATTACTGGCAGGTTGCCCAAACCTCCAAGGTTGAAAAAGCTGCCTGAAAATGTTCAATGTGATAGTCACCTAGGCCAAGATTGATGGTTCTATTTTGGGGAGTTTGAGGGATGCCTATTGACTTGATCCCTCTTCCACTTCCAGACAAAGAAATATAAGTGGTGTCAACCAGAGTTTCCCTAAGGTTGAGTCTAATGGCCAGGCAAACACTTGTGAATCCTTGGTGTGCTGCTCAGTTACCATTACTGGGAGAGGTCCTTGAGTAGGGAGATGCCAGGTGTTCCAACCTTTTAAGCTGAAAGATTGGGAGGGATAATATTTCTTTCTGGGAGAGACATGTAATTCCTATTATAACTTCACAGTATACAATTATTAGCAACACCTATTGATAACCACAGCCAGCACTTCCTGAATACAGAGTAGGGCAAAAGTAGGTTTACAGTTGTGAGTACCCAAAATACAGAGTTTATTCTTGTATTATTATTTTTTATAAAGTATAGTATTATATTCCATGCAAACAACTGTAAACCTACTTTTGTCCCTCATTGTATTTATTATGTGCCAGAACTGCTAAGCAATTTATAGTTTCTGTTGTTTAATCCCTTTAATGATCCTGTAAGATTAAACCCTTATCAGAGATAGCATTGGCAAATATATTCTCCCATGCAGTGGGCTTTCTTGTTGTTTTGTTGATGGTTTCTTTTGCTGTGAAAAAGCTTTTTATTTTGATGTAGTCCCATTTGTTTATTTTCTCCTTAGTTTCCATTGCCCTAAGAGCAGTATCAGTAAAGATATTGCTGTGACATATGCTTGATATTTTGCTGCCTATGGAGTCTTCTAAGGTTTTTATGGTTTCCCGTTTTACATTTAAGTCCTTTAACCATTTTTAGTTTATTTTTGTATATGGTGTAAGTTGGTGATCTAGTTTCATTTTTTTGCATGTATCTGACCAATTTTCCCAGCACCATTTATTGAAGAGGCTGTCTTGACTCCGTTGTATGTTCTTACCTCTTTTGTCAAATATTAATAGAGCATAATGGCTTGGGTCGATTTCTGGGATCTCTGTTCTGTTCCATTGGTCTGTATGTCTGTTCTTGTGCCAGTACCAGGCAGTTTTGAGAACAGTGGCTTTGTAATACAGCTTGATATCTGGTATTGTGATCCCTCCAACTTTGTTCTTCTTTCTCAGGATTGCTGTGGCTATTTTTTTTTTTTAATTCCAGATGAATTTTTTGGAGAGTTTGTTCTAGATCTGTGAAATATGTCATTGTTATTTTAATGGGGATTGCATTGAATCTATAAATAGCTTTGGGTAGTATGGACATTTTAATGATGTTGATTCTACCAATCCATGAGCATGGTATGTTCTCCATGTGTTTATGTCTTCCTCTATCTCTTTTTTCAATGTCCTGTAGTTTTCCGAGTTTAGGTCTTTTACTTCCTTAGTTAAGTTTATTCCTATCTATCTTAATTTTTTTGTTGCAATG
This sequence comes from Eptesicus fuscus, assembly GCF_027574615.1. Taxonomy (NCBI): domain Eukaryota; kingdom Metazoa; phylum Chordata; class Mammalia; order Chiroptera; family Vespertilionidae; genus Eptesicus; species Eptesicus fuscus. Next base: position 63,156,671 of record NC_072474.1, on the reverse strand, counting down.
GTAAATGGGATTTTTTTTTTTTTTTTTTTTTAGTTTCTCTTTCTGTGAGTTCATTATAGGTGTATAGAAAAACCATTGACTTGTGGGTGTTAATTTTGTATCCTGCTACATTGCCGAATTCATTTATTAAGTCTAGTAGTTTTTTGATGGAGTCCTTGGGGTTTTTATGTACAATATCATGTCATCTGCAAATAAGGACAGTTTTACTTCTTCTTTTCCAATTTGGATGCCTTGTATTTCTTCCTCTTGTCTGATCACTATGGCTAGCACCTCCAGTGCTATGTCGAACAGGAGTGGTGAAAGAGGGCATTCCTGTCTTGTTCCTGTTCTTAGGGGAAATGGTTTTAGTATTTGCCCATTGAGTATGATGTTGGCTGTAGGTTTGTCATATAAGGCTTTTATTACTTGTATGTTGGGGTATGATCCCTCTATTCCTACTTTGCTGAAAGTTTTTATCAAGAAAGGGTGTTGGATTTTGTCAAATGCTTCTTTTGCATCAATTGATATGATTATGTGATTTTTGTCTCTCAATTTGTTTATGTGATGTATCACGTTTATTGATTTGCGGATATTGTACCATCCTTGCATCCCTGGAATAAATCCCACTTGGTCATGGTGTATGATCTTTCTAATGTAATGCTCGATCCAATTTGCTAGAATTTTGTTGGGGATTTTAGTATCTATGTTCATCAGGGACATAGACCTGTGGTTCTCTTTCTTTGTGGTATCTTTATCTGGTTTTGGAATTAGGATAATGTTGACTTCTTAGAGCTTGGAACTGTGACTTCCTCTTAATTTTTTGGAATAGTCTGGGGAGGATTGGTTTTAGTTCTTCTTTGAATATATGGTAGAACTCCCCTGTAAAGCCGTCCAGACTAGGGCTTTTGTTTGCTGGAAGATTTTTGATTACTGCTTTAATTTCCTTGGTAGTTATCGGCCTATTCAGGTTTTTTGATTCTTCCTGATTGAGTTTTGTAAGCTTGTATTTTTCCAAGAATATGTCCATTTCATCTAGGTAGTCCAGTTTGTTGGAATAGAGTTGTTCATAGTATTTTTTTTCATAATCCTTTGTATTTCTGTGGGGTCGGTTATTATTTCGCCTCTTTCATTTCTGATTTGTTTGGGTCTTCTCTCTTTGCTTCTTGGTGAGCCTGGCTAGAGTTTCATCAATCTTGTTTATCCTATCAAAGAACCAGCTCTTTGTTTTATTGATTTTTCGTATAGTTTTTCTTTGTTTTTTTTTTTTTTTTGTCTTTATGTCATTTATGTCTGCTCTGATCTTTATTATTTTCTTACTTCTCCTTACTCTGGGCTTTTCTTGTGGCTTTCTTTCTAATTCTTTGAGTTTTAGGGTTAGATAATTTATTACCATTTTTTCTTGTTTTTTTTTTTTTTTTTTTTTTTTTTGAGGCAGGCCTGTATAGCTATGAACTTCCCTCTCAGGTCTGCTTTCTCTGTTTCCCATAGATTTTGGATTGTTGTGTTTCTATTGTCATTTGTTACGAGGATGCTTTTTATTTCTTCTTTGATCTTAGATAAATATCTTACAAAAGTTCACCACAGGTAGGGATTAGGGAAGGTAAAATTGTGTATATGTGTGACTGCCCATGGCTGTCTTGTTATTCTAGGGAGACAGAAATTGGGGGTTAGGGCCTTCAAGGATGGAATGGCTCTGGTAAATACAATAGGCTTTACTTTGAGCTGCCTCAGTTGATATACATTAAGAGTAAAAGCTACATCTTCGGAATAAGGGCAAACCAGAAATAAACCATCTTTCATAATGAGAGATCCCTAGCCTTGACTGGAAGAAGGTAATTTACCATTAATCTGTTGGTAGATAACATCATCTGGTAACTAAAAAGTTTTATATGCAGTGTTCACCATGCAATTACAAATCACCAAGAATGTTAAGAAACAAGATCAAATATTTAAAAACCAAGAGAAGAAAACCTACCTAATAATAGACAAATATGCAAATTGACCATACCTCCAACACACCCACAAGCCACGCCCACCATCCAATCAGAGCGAGCATGCAAATTAACCCAAACCAAGATGGCTATAGCCACAGAGAGCAAGGTTTCCTAGGTAACAGAGGAAGCCAAGCTTTCCGCCTGCCCTTGCCAGGCCTAAGCCTCCACTCAAGCTACAAAGTTTCAATTATAGAAGGTAAACAAATTCAAACAAATGGCGGCAGAATGGAACTTGAGAGAGCAGGCCAGGGTTGCCGCTGGCAACAGGGGAAGCAAAGCTTTCTGCACACCCTGGCTGGGCCCACCCGCTTAAGGCAACAAAGTTTCAATTATAACCCCAACAGAAATAGCTGCCGGCCTCGGAGGGAGCCCCAGACTTGGCTCCGCTCCAGGCTACAAAGTTTCAATTGTAGAAGGAAAATAAATTCCAGATACCAGAGCCTCTGCTTGCGTTGCCAGGGGGCGTGGCCGGCCTGCAAACCACCATAGGCCCCTCGCTCAGGCCGCCCCACGCCCCAAGGGAACCCCCACCTGATCCGGGACACCCTTCAGGGCAAACCAGCTGGCCCCCACCCCTGTACCAGGCCTCTATCCTAGCTAATAAAAGAGTAATATGCAGATTGATCATCACTGCAACACACAATATAGCTGCCCCCATGTGGTCAAAGATCCTGCCCCCATGTGGACACAAGATGGCCACCACAAGATGGCCAGCAGGAGAGGGCAGTTGGGAGGCACCCGGCCTGCAAGGGAGGGCAGTTGAGAAGGACCAGGCCTGCAAGGGAGGGCAGTTGGAGGTGATCAACCCTGCAGGAGAGGGCAGTTAGGGGTGACCAGGCCGGCAGAGGAGGGAAGTTGGGGGCAAACAGGCTGGCAGCAGAGTGGTTAGGGGGTGATCAGGCTGGCAGGCAGAAGCGGTTAGGGGCAATCAGGAAGGCGGGCAGGCAAGCAGTTGGGAGCCAGCAGTCCTGGATTATGAGAGGGATGTCTGACTGCCCTTTTAGGCCCGATTCCGCAGTCGGACATCCCTCGAGGGGTCCCATATTGGAGAGGGTACAGGGTGGGCTGAGGGACAACCCCCCTCCGTGCATGAATTTCGTGCACCGGGCCTCTAGTAAACAATAAAAGCAGACCCATAGATGATTCAGAAATTGAAGTTATTGGACACATACCGTACTTTCCGGCGTATAAGACTACTTTTTAACCCAGGAAAATCTTCTCAAAAGTCATGGGTCTTATACGCCAGAAAATACGGTAGGTTAGAAAAATCTCTGACAATGTATATCAGATTGCTTAAAACCCAAATACCATATTTTCCGGCGTATAAGACCCCCGACTTTTGAGATTTTCCTGGGTTAAAAAGTTGTCTTATACGCCAGAAAATATGGTACTTTTAAGTAGCTATGATTAATATATTCAAGAAATAGAGGAAGAAATGGTATCTTTCAAGAGAGGACCGGAATCTATGATAAATTAATCCACAAAAAAAGAGTACAGTAATGAAAAAATTTGGTGAATTCCAAATAAAATCTATGGTGTATGAATAGTAATGTACTAATGACAGTTTCTTAGTTTTGACAAATGCACCATGGTTTGTGAGTGCCCCAAGTTGGGCTGCCAGTTGCCCACGTCCCGTGTGGTTCAGGGTTCGGGCTCTGGAGGAGGCCACACACAAATGAAAGAGACAAGACAAGAAAAATACTAATTTGGGAGTTGGGGGCCAGGTGGAAGCCTAAGGGAGGACTCTGCTTTGGTCTGGCCTTGCCATCCTTTTTATTCAGGTCTGGGGTACACCCATAGCCCTTAGGCAGGCAGTAACAGCTCAATGATAGCCATCAGCAAGGATTTACATAAGACTAAAAGGTGGAAGTTGCTTCAGCTCCCTTTGTCTCCACCAGACAGTGGGTGTATGGCTTTGATCCTTGCCAGAGCCTCAAGGTTGACCAGCCTTCCGGGTTCCTTGTCCTCACCTCTCTGCTAGTGAAGGCAATGGAGAGCTTCCAACAATGGTTATGTAGGTTGTTAACAATTGGGGAAAATTGCTGAGGAATATACTGGAACTCTCCATACCATCTTTGCAACTTTCCTATAAATCTAAAGTTATTTACACTTTATATATTTCAAACCATTAAACTATAAACTACATGAAAGAAGGGATTTTGACTTGTTTTGATTATTACTATTTTCCCAAGTCCTACCATGAATAGTGCCTGGCTCATACTAAGTATTCAATAAATATTTTTGGTTAAATTAGTCTTTGTTTTTGTATGTTTGCTTTTATTTTTTATTAATTTATTTTATTTTTATAACTTACTTATTCTACTTGCCTTTGATTTATCCTAATCTTTCATAAATTATTAAATTTGATGTTTATTTAGATAATTAAATTTTACATGTTCTTCTTTTCTAATATACTAGAGGCCCGGTGCACGAAATTCATGCACTGGGGTGTGGGGGTCCCTCAGCCCGGCCTGCACCCTCTCACAATCTGGGACCTCTGGTTCCTAACCACTGGCCTGCCTGCCTGCCTGATCACCCCTAACTACTCTGCCTGGCTGCCTCATTGCCCCTAACCATTTGCCTGCCTGCCTGATTGCCCCTAACCACTCTGCCTGCCTGCCTGATTACCCCTAATCACTTGCCTGCTTGCCTGATCGCCCTAACCACTTGTCTGCCTGCCTGATCACCCCTAACTGCCTCTGCCTGCCTGCCTGATTGCCTCTAACCACACACCTGCCTGCCTAATGGCCCCTAACTGCTTGCCTGCCTGTCTCATTGCCCCAACCACTCGCCTGCCTTCCTGATCACCCCTAACTGCCTATGCCTGCCTGCCTGATCACCCCTAACTGCTCACCTGCCTGTCTGATCGCCCCTAACTGCCTCTGCCTGCCTGCCTAATCGCCCCTAACTGCTCACCTGCCTGCCTGATCATCCCTAGCCCCTCTGCCTGCCTGCCTAATCACCCCTAACCACTTTTCTGCCTGCCTAATGGCCCCTAACTGCTTGCCTGCCTGTCTCATTGCCCCTAACCACTCGCCTGCCTGATCGCCCCTAACCAGTCACCTGCCTGATTGCCCCTAACCACTCACCTGCCTGCCTGATCGCCTCTAACTGCTTGCCTGCCTTCCTGATCACCCCTAACTGCCTCTGCCTGCCTGATCACCCCAACCACTCGCCTGCCTGCCTGATTGCCCCTAACCGCCTCTGCCTCGGCCCTCGCTGCCACAGCTTAGTCCAGAAGGACATCTGGAAGGTTGTTTGGCTGTCCGGTCTAATTAGCATATTATGCTTTTATTATTATAGATGTTCTTAAGGCTTTAAATTGCTCTCTGATTTCTGCATTGTCATAATTTTAATCTGGAATATGCCCATTACTGCACAATTGTAAATATTTTCTAACTTTCATTATAATTTATTTCTAACAGAAGTTATGTGGATTTGGGCTTTTAGAATTTCCAAACATATAAGCTTTTTTCTAATTCTAATTTTATTATTGATTTCTAAACTGTTTTTCAATATAGTAAGAGAATATTTTCTTCAGTTAGTATTTTCTTAGTACATCTTTTTCTAAAATTTTACTGTCAAGCTGTGCTATGTATATCCTTATGTTTTGGGTAAATTTGTGTTAACAAAAAGCATATAGACTAACATTTTTAAAAAAATCTAGTACAACAACCTTTATTTTCACTATAAGGTTTAATCTACTTGTAGATATATTTAGATTCATTTTTTATAATTTAATTTTGCATCCTCTATTTGTTACACTTTCTCTGTATTAAAAAAAAAATTAATCATTTTTAACCTCATTTTGAATTGATTTTTTTCTCCTTCCTATCTCCCCATCTTCTATTAGTTTGGAAATTCATCACTACGCATCAACTGAACTTTTTTCCCTTCTTACATCATTAACCAATAATGTTAAATATTCTTTGGAAATTTTTATTTTTATTTTAGTGGCTGTTTTTCTACTGGTTACTTTTATAACTAGTTTACATTTAATTCTCCTTATTTTGATAGTATCTACATACTACATCCCCTTCTTCCTTTCTTCTAATACCTGCTTTTGGTCAAATATATTATTTTAATGTTTTTTCCTTTATACTTTTAAATATGCTTTTACCATGATTAGTTGGATTTGTCATCTTTTTCTTTTGATCCCTGGTTAGTAAAAAATGAGGAAAGTACACTTGTATTACTTTCTATCTCTTCTCCTTCACTTTCTAATTTATACTAATTATATATTTTTCTTCATTGTCAAGGTTTAACATATTTACATTCTGTTCTGAAACCATAATTCTCATACTTGTTTTATTCTTGATCTATAGCTAAATTGATTTAATTTTTATTGGCAATGGTTTTGTTATTGTTTCTCCATTCATCTTTTGATTGGTTGAAGTTCTCTAGTACTTTCTTCAAGAAAGACTCATGGGAACTATATTTCTTGAGTTCTTGCATGTTAAAGATGTTTACCTATTGCCTTTTACTTCAACCAAAGTTAGGCTGGGAATAAAATAGTTGGATCACATTATCTTTTCTCAAGCAATTTAAAGGCATTGCTCCTTTATCTTTTAGCATTTAATGTTGTTAATGTTGTTTTTGGACAGTCTGATATTTCTCCTTTTAGGTAATTTGATCTGTATCCTAAATGCTTAAAAGAATCTTTTTTATTTTTATTGAACTTTGACATCCAATAATTTCATGAAGACATTTATCATGTTAATCAATGAGGCATATGTTGAAGATATTTTACTCAACTTCATTTCAGCTTCTTTTAAGTATTCCATCTACTAAAGATTGTATACCCTAGAATTCTTTTTAAAATATATATATATATTTTTTATTGATTTTTTACAGAGCAGAAGGGAGAGAGCTAGAAACATCGATGAGAGAGAAACATCGATCAGCTGCCTCCTGCACACCCCCTACTGGGGATGTGCCCGCAACCAAGGTATATGCCCTTGACTGGAATCGAACCTGGGAGCTTTCAGTCTGCAGGCTGACACTCTATCCACTGAGCCAAACTGGTTTCAGCTACCCTAGGATTCTTAAAGCTCAGGCTCTGCATGTGATTTAGCTGCCATCAAGTAACCAACTAAGGTTTGAAAGGTGGAAGAGGGCCAAGGGCAAAGTTTCTTTCCTGCTGCTGTTTTCACTAGAAAACCTAATAGTGTGGGCATTTGCTTTATTCTGTGGCAGCAGTACTAGTCATGCCAGTGTCTGGACCCTGTATTTATAAGTGGCAAGAAACTGTGGATGTGACTGGCATGGATCATGACTAACTCTTCATGATAAGAGTTGACTCCCTGTTATGGACAGAATTTTGGTGTGCCCTCAAAATTCATATGTTGAAATCTAATCCCCAATATGACAGTATTTGAAGGTGGTACTTTGGTGAGGTGACTAGGTCATTAGGGTGGATCCCTCATAAATGGAAATAGTGCCCTTATTAAAGAGACCCTAGAGGAAGCATATCAAACTTAAAGGCTAACAAGGGCCAAGTAAACAGGTTTAAGTTTATGTGGGCCACAAAAAAACAAAAGCTTCAATTTTCATAGAAACGTAGGTTTATTTCTATAGAGACATGCTGAATACAAGGGCTGAAATAAATGAGTAGTCATTAACATAAAATAATAGAACATTTTAATAAAAATTAGTATTTTTTCTTGAACTTACCAGACACTGAATAACTGCACAAATTAATAAGCATAACACAAATAAACCTATTTTTCTTGTTCTCCGAAAGCAAAATATTTCCTGTTGTGCACACCAAACAAGTCAGTACAAGACCAATGATAGGGCAATCAGCTGCTAACATATTTAATAGAAATGGTGTGCCTGTGTGTAAGGCGTGTAAGGGAAATGAATGCAACATGATTATAGTAATCAGTCATTAGGGAACATTGTAGTTTGTCATTAATAACTAGAGGCCCAGTGCATGAAAATTCATGTACTGGAGGGGGGTCCCTCAGCCCGGCCTGTCCCCTCTCACAGTCCAGGAGCCCTCAGGGGCGGGAGGCGACCCGGCAATCAGGGGAAGGTAATGCCCCATCACACCTCTGCTGCTGCCACTGCCAGCAGCGCAAGCCTTGGCTCGCCCTGATTACCTGAGCCTCGGGCGGCCCTGGGTGGCTGGGCAGCCACCATCTAAGGTTTGCCTGTGCCTATGGCCGGCCCTGGGCAGCTGAGGGGCTGAGGGAATTGGGAGACTCCAGAGGCAGGCGTGCAGAGCGGCCTGGCCCACCTGGGGACGGGCCTGGCCTTGCTGCACGCCTGCCGCCCCAGCGGGGCTGAGGGGACTGGGCACCGCCATCTTGTGGTTGTGGGCACCGCCATCTTTAAGGGCGTGGCAGTTAATTAGCATATTCTCTCCTTATTGGCTGTGGGCGCTGCCATCTTTGCGATGGTGTGAGGGTCAATTAGCATATTCCCTCTTTATTTGATAGGATTATGTATAACAGGATATTACAAAAATTAAGTTATGAAATTTTTATTAAAACATTTCTTACATATCATGTATATTGGATGGGCTACAAAAATATTCATTGTGGGCCACAGGTGGCCCGTGGGCCGCGAGTTTGACATGCTTGCTCTAGAGAGCTCCCTTGATCCTTCCATCATGTGAAGACATAGCAGAACGACTACTGTCTAGGAATTAGGAATCAAGCTGCCATGAGGCTTAGAATCTGCTGGTACCTCGATTTCTGACTTCTCAGCTTCCACAATTGTAAGAAATAAATGTTTGTTACTTAAGTTAGCTAGTCTATTATGTTTTTGTTATGGCAGCCCAAACAGACTAAGAAGCTTCCCAATCTTTGGATCTGGGCAAAGGTAAGTCTGCAGACTGGTATCTGCACATCAGGCAGCTTCTATCTAGGAGGTGGAGCTTTTGATGCTGACCGGCATAGGAACCAACCAGTCAGAACCAAATGTGGGTGCTGTGGGGAGCCTACGGCTGCCTAGGAGGTGGAGCTTTTGACACTGACTGGCATAGAAACTGACCAATCAGAACCAAATGTGGGTGCTGTGGGGAGCCAATGGCTGCCTAGGAGGCAGAGCTTTTGATGCTGACTGGCATAGAAACCGACCAATCAGAACTAAATTGGACAGCAGAGGAGGGCAGTTGGGGGCGAGATCAGCCCAGCAAGGGAGGGCAGTTGGGGGTGAGAGCAGGCTGGCAGGGGAGGACCATTGGGGGCGAGATCAGGCCAGCAGGGGAAGGCAGTTAGGGGTGATTAGGTAGGCAGGCAGAGGCAGTTAGGGGCAACCAGGCCAGCAGGGCAGGGCAGTTATGGTTGATCAGGCAGGCAGGCAGGTGAGCAGTTAGGAGCCAGTGGTCCCAGATTGCGAGAGGGATGTCACCCAAGGGGTCCCCAACTGGAGAGAGTGCAGGCTGGGCTGAGGGAAACCCCCCTCCGTGCATGAATTTCGTGCACCGGGCCTCTAGTAGTAGTATAAAATGCTAATACTTAAAGAGCTTTCTAAGTCCCTGTTTTATTTAGTAAATATAATAATAGATTAATGCTATTGTCCCATTACAAAAAATACTATTACTTTTCATTTTTAGAAAAGGTACGTTATATGAAATTTATACATTTAAAATATATTGCATATAGACATATGGACTCTGTTTTCTAATTTCCAGTAAAAGGAATGAGGAAGAGTAGGATTTTTTTAAAGATTCAAAACACAATTTAATTTTTATCTTCTACCATCCTTTAAACCTTATCCAAGGATGGTAATCTTTTACTTTATTTATTTATTTATTTATTTATTTGTTTGTTTGTTTATCTATTTATTGTTAGGCCCTCACCCGAGGATATTTTTTCCATTGATTTTCAGGGAGAGTGGAATCGGGGAGAGAGAGAGAGAGAGAGAGAGAGAGAGAGAAGAGACAAGACACATCGATTGGTATCTCTTGAATGCATCCTGACCTGGGCCACGGGATGGAACCTGCAAACCAGGTACGTGCCGTTGACTGGAAATTGAACCTGTGACCCTTTGGTGTGTGGGCCAACATTCTTACCACCGAGCAACTCAGGCCAGGGCTATTCATTTATTTATTTATATATTTCCATTACTATGTATCCTCTCTATACTCTCTTTTACCTCCACCCCACTCCACTCCCAAAATTACCACACTGTTGTCCATGTCCATGAGTAGAAGAGTGCTTTTTATTTTTATTTTATTTTTTTGCATTCATTGGTAGTTTCTTTTTCAACTTTATTTTTATTTTTTTAAATTTAATAAATCTTTATTGTTCAGATTATTACAATTGTTTCTCCTTCCCCTCCCATAGCTCCCCTCTACCCATTTCCCACCCCACCCTCTGCCCTTACCTCCCCCCACTGTCCTCATCCATAGGTGTACGATTTTTGTCCAGTCTCTTCCCACACCCCCAACACCCCTTTCCCCCTAGGAATTATCAGTCCACTCCCTTTCTATGGCCCTGATTCTATTATATTCACCAGTTTATTTTGTTCATTAGATTTTTAATTCACTTGATTTTTAGATTCACTTGTTGATAGATATGTATTTGTTGTTCATAATTTTTATCTTTGCTTTTTTCTTCTACTTCCTCTTCTTAAAGAATACCTTTCAGCATTTCATATAATACTGTTTTGGTGGTGATGAACTCCTTTAGCTTTTTCTTATCTGTGAAGATCTTTATCTGACCTTCAATTCTGAATGATAACTTTGCAGGGTAGAGTCTTCTTGGTTGTAGGTTCTTGCTATTCATCACTTTGAATAATTCTTGCCACTCCCGTCTGGCCTGCACAGTTTCTGTTGAGAAATCAGCTGACAATCGTATGGGTGCTCCCTTGTAGGTAATTAACTGTTTTTCTCTTGCTGCTTTTAATATTCTCTCTTTGTCTTTTGCCCTTGGCATTTTAATTATGATGTGTCTTGGTGTGGTCCTCTTCGGATTCCTTTTGTTTGGGGTTCTGTGCACTTCTGGACTTGTAAGTCTATTTCTTTAACCAGGTGGGGGAAGTTTTCAGTCATTATTTCTTCAAATAGGTTTTCAGTATCTTGCTCTCTCTCTTCTTCTGGCACCCCCATAATTTGGATGTTGGTACGCTTGAAGTTGTCCCAGAGGCTTCTTACGCTATCTTCAAATTTTTGGATTCTTTTTTCTTTTTGCTTTTCTGGTTGAGTGTTTTTTGCTTCTTTGTATTTCAAATCTTTGACTTGATTCTTGCATTCCTCTAGTCTGCTGTTGGGTCTCTGTATAATATTTTTTATTTCAGTCAGTGTATGTTTAATTTCTAGTTGGTCCTTTTTCATATCCTCGAGGGTCTCACTAAATTTATCGGCCTTTTCTAGGACATTCTTGAAAAACCTTATAGCCGTGGTTTTTAACTCTATATCCATTCATTTGTTTTCCTCCATTTCTTTCATTTGTGATCTGTTTCTTTGTCTCCGCATTTTCGCTGCTTCCATGAGTTGCTAGGGTAGCTTTGTGTGCTAGGTGTCCTATATGGCTCAGTGGGTCAGCTTCCCCAGTTACCTGAGGTGGACACTCTTGGTGCACCCCTTTGTGGACTGTGTGTACAGCCTTGTTGTCATTAAGTCTTGATTGTTGTTAGTATCACTGGGAGGAATTGACCTCCAGGCCAGCTGGCTGTGAGGATCAGCTGTGTCTATGCCAGGAGAACTTCTGTGCTGGAGAGAGCCTTATGAGACAAGACTTGCAAAATTGCAAAAGCCTCTGTGCTCAGCTTAGATAGGGCAGAGTCTCAGGGCTGAGAAGACAATCTTGGCTTCCTGTCAGCCCTGCCCTATGAGGCCCCTGAGTCTCAGTGTCCCTTGGTAATTGCTGCAAGCAACTCTGAGAGAAAGCTGCCCTCGAGTTTCGCCCCCTGCCAGACAGTCCAGTTTCTCCCCCAATGAATCTGGATTCCCAGATTCTCGCTTGGTACTGGAGTTCAGTGCAGTCGGGAGCTTCCGGTTTCCTCCAGCTAGAGAAAGCCAGCGGCACACTCAGCAGTCAGTCCTCTCTGTGTGCACTTGTGCGCATGCCTCCAGACCTCTGCCTTTCATGGCTTTCCTGAGTTTCTGCCTGGCAATCCAGGCTCCCCCCAAGGGAGCCTGAGTCCCCAGGGGCTCGCCCAGAACTGGGGTTCAGTGCAGTTGGAACTGGGGTTCAGTGCAGTCTGGAGCTTCTGACTCCCTCCTACTAGGGAAAGCCAGCGGCAACCTCAGCAGTCAGTCCTCTACGCGCACTTGCGTGCACGCCTCCAGATGCCTGCCCTTCGTGGCTCCCCCGAGTCTCCGTGTGCCTTTCTCTCTACCTGACAGTCCAGACTCCCCCCGTATGAGCCTGGGTCCACAGGGTCTCACCTAGAACTGGGGTTCAGTGCAGTTGGGAGCTTCCTTCTCCCTCCCGCCAGAGGAAGCCAGCCAGGCACTCAGCCACCCTTCCTCTCTGCGTGTGTGTCTCCGTACCTCAGCCCTTTGCAGCTTTTCTTATTCTCTGTGAGCTTTTCTCTTTCCTTCTAATTGTAGAATTTCCACTCAGCCAGCTTTCCTGAGGTTCTAGATGATGTCTGTTTTGTCTTTTAGTTGTAGTTTTGAAATTGTTGTGCAAGGCAGCAGTTTAGGTGCTTACCTATGCCACCATCTTGGTTTCTCCTTGGAAGAGTGCTTTTTAATTAGTTAGGGCCTTGCTCCAGCAGCCGAACTTTCAGGCATTCATTTTCTCCAGATCTTGGCTGAGCTGATGTAAAAAGAAAAAGAACATTAGGCTTGGAGTCAGACAACAAAGATTTAAATCCTGACTTTGCGACTAACTAGCTATGCAATAATGGGATGAATAACTTAAATTCTTAGAGCATCTATTTTCTCAGTTGTAAAATGGGGGTAATTCTTGATAATCTCAAGGGCAGTGGGTCTCAAGCAAATTATCCAAGTCTTTGGACATCACTTTCATTTTTTTGCCATTTGAAGAGGCTTGATTTAATCTTTCAAAGTTTAATTAAAAAATTCTGGAAATTACATTACCTGTGAGAAGATGTTATATGTGAAAGTATTTGCAAACCAGAAAAAATATTACACAAAAGGGTTGTAGTAAACATTAAGGTCCTGAAGACATGCTTAGTTCCTTTGCCTTTTGTTGTATAATTCATACCAATGCAACATAACACTTACTACATAGTGCCTTACATGTAGTAAGTGTTAAACACATAAATAGATTGCTCAAAGTACTGGATATGCTGGGAAAAGCCCGGATGATGACTCAGGGAAGGTTTTTATTCATTTATTAATTATTTCATGTTGCTCATATTTTGATTTTATACCTGGTATTGCCATGAATCTTTTCTGAGCTGCCCTTGTATTTTCTGGTTTCTACCTTCTAAACCATAATAAAAGATAATTGTAGCAGACATTCAGCAAATATTTATAAATTGAACTGGTTTAAATTCCTTTTCACCCATTGAAACTTACAATAGTTCCACTTTGAGATTTATTGATGTAAAAGGTGCAATATCTGTGTGCAGGTTGATCATCAACATCAGTTTTTAAGTATCTTCTATTCATTCATTTAACATTGATTGGGGACTTGCAATGTATAGGCACTGTAACTAAATTTTATGTATTCCGTGATAAAGAAGAAAAAGTCTCTATTCCCTAAGCTCACAAGCTAATGGGGAGACACACATGTATTCACAATAATAGTGTATTAAGTGTTATAATACACTTGTATATGAAATGGTGAAGGCATCCAGTAGAGGAGCAGCTATAGTCTGAGAAAGCCAGGAAAGGCTTCCAGGTAGAGCTAAAGCCTGTGTGTGTACTGAGAGTTAAATTGAGTGTAGTGAACAGAATGGTGGGGGAAGGACAATTTGATTAGAACCTGGAATGTCCCTCTGGTAGAGCATGACCAAAGTCATGGAGGAGTTAAGTAACTTAGCAGATAGAAGGTGGAACTAGTGACTTATTTTGGCTGTAGCAGACAGTGCAAGTGAGACAATGGTCATAGCAATCTCCATTGCCACTTTCTAGATGCATGACCCTGGCAAGTAACTTAGTATTTTTTTGCTTCAGTTTTGTCATCTGAGAAGTGAGAACATAAGTTGTATGTACTTTTTAGGTGCAGAGTGAAGTTAACATGAGATAGTGAATTTAAAGAGCTTAGAATAGTGCCTTACATGTAGTAAGTGTTAAATATTATTATGAGGGACTAATGGGAAATGAAGTTGGGAAGGTAGTTAGGAGCTAGAGACATGAGGATTTTGGATTTTATTCTACAGGTAATGGTGAACCTTTAGAGGAATTTAAGCAGAGAAAATATATAGTCAGATTTGTTATTTAGAGAGGAGTCTAGTTTCAGTATGTGGCATGGGCCAGAGGTAATGAGACTATGCTTCAGCCAGCTTATTCATTCATTCACTTATTCATTCATCAGTGAGCTGACTGAGTATCGACTTTGTACGAGGTACTGCTGCTGCACAGCCATCCAATTGGGAGATGGTAAGGTCCTGAATTAAACAGAGGATATGAGGATTGAGAAGAGGAGTGGGATTTGAGAGACCTTTAGAAGACATTCTAAAACTTGATGCCTGATTGCATGTACAGAGGAAGATGTTAAGACTGACTTCCGTTTATTGGTTGAGCTTCTGTGTACAGGAATTATCTATATGGACATTTGGAAATATCTGGGGTAGAAACCAGTCTCTTGAGGGAAGGAACTGAATTCAGCCTTGAACAAAGTCAGTCTGAATATGGAAGTGATAAAGCCCATAGGAGGTGATGAGATTACTCAGTGGGTGGAGTGCACAAGGAGCAAAGGTATTTAAGCTATTGTGGTGAAAGGGAGATCAGGAAAGGGAATTGAGCTAGAATTTTCCTAGGGGAGGATGGAGGAGAGAGTGATGGCTAAGAAGAGGGTGTGGTCTATATGGTCAAATGTATGACCAAGTCAATAATGCTAGGGACTAAGTAAAGGCCTTAGATTTGATTAGTACCTTGGTGTCATAAGAGATCTAAGAAACTAAAATTTCAGTGAAGGGGGGAAGTGGAAGCAGGATTGCAGTGAATTAAGGAGTGAATAGGAGGTGAAGAAGAGGGTAGAGTTAAAGGAGACTAGTATTTCAGGCAGTGGCTCTTAATCAGAAGGATATGAAGATATAAAGCATGATTATGGTCTCCAGGGATGGTACTGGTCCTGAGGTAAGTGGTGCTTCCCACCTTGCTCTCTACCTTAGCCCTGTGGTCCACCTGACCAGAGAGCCCTTCACTATTTCTGGTCTGGTAGGAGAAGGACCACACACTGATAACCTTATTTCTCTCAGAATGTGGGGCAAAGTCATCAGAATGACAGGTTGAGGGGAATGGGGCAAGAGTTCAGAAGAGCCCTTGAGGGGTATGTGAGGGGGAGCTGACTCAGGACAAGTTGAGAAATGGTGTTGAGAATTCAACTGTGATCAGAAAACATAAATCTTCAGTGGCACCAATCTGCAGGGCTGTGTGATTCTCTCCAGCTGTGCTTGGCAGTCTCGGTGTAGGCATAGAGAAGACAGATTGCTGCAGGAATCTGGAGTTGGAGATTGGCAGGGGGTATGTGACAGAGGCAAAGGGTCGAGGGAATTGAAGGTGCTGACAAGAGAGAGGTTGGAGTGATTCACCATGGGGTCCTGGCTCAGTAGGGAAGGAAATGAAGCCAGAGGAGGCTGGTGCACTAGCATAGAATGGAAGGATCAAGGGAGTGGAGGTCTTGTTGAGGTCAAAATGCTGGTGAAAAATTGGAATAGGGTATGAGAGCACTGGACCTCCTTCTCTTCATCTCAGCTTCTGCTTGACTATAATTAGTTAGTGCTGCTGTCACAGTTCTCCCCAGTGTACATTTTAATGACTCAAAACATTATTACAAATGGGCACTAAATGTGCCATTAAAATAGTTCTGCTCTACATTTGAGTATGCTCAATGAAACGTACCAGACTCAACTGACTATTGGAATAAGAAAAGAGAACTATAGGGAGCTGGCCAAAAAAACCCAAGTCATTTTTTTGTAAATTGCTTAAAACCATTAAATAAATTAAGTTGCTGTGGGGTATATGCACACATTTCATGGAGTTCCAATTTAGCAATTACAGTTCCTGTAGCAAAATCAATAAAATATGCATCTACAATCACACAGAGAAAACATATCCAAGGAAATTAAAAATTGGATCTTGATTCAGAAAATATTGTTAGATAAGGTCAATTAATTAAAATGTATAAGGTTCAGCTCTAGACTGTAGTTGCTAAAAACGTTTTTTGGTACTTTTACTTTTTTGAATCAATATAAGAGTTCAAAAATGAAAATGATATAAAAGGTATATGCTGAAAAGTCTCAATCCCACCTTTTCCCTATCTACCCTGTTCCCTGTGTTCCTATTTTTATTCCTCCAGTGTTTCCTTATGCCAATTGAAGCAGATACAAATACGTACATCCTTATTCCCTGGCCTTTTTGGTACAGAGATTTGCATATCATAAAGCACCTTGATTTTGTTTCCTATTTCACAATTTGTCCAGAGATATTTTCCCATCAATTTATAGACATTTATTTATTTTATTTTATTTTATTTTATTTTATTTTATTTTATTTATTTTATTTTATTTTTACAGCTGCACAGGATGCCATGGTGTTGGTGTACCATAATTTATTTAATCCTGCTTGGGTGGTTACCATTTTTTCCCCAATATTTCACAAAATGAGTTACTTTGTATGGGTCCAAGTGTATCTATAGAGAAAATCTCAGGTGTACGATTGTGAGTTAAAGGATTAATGCATTTGTAATTTGAGTAGCTGTTGCCAGATTCCACTCCAAAGGGATTTGCACTCCACTAGTTCCCACTAGTATAAAAGTACTTGTTAGAGGAAATACTTTAATATTGAACTTACCTGCTAACAGCACACTTTCAAGGCAAAATCAGGTGATTGTTGAAGGTTGTCAGATACAGTGAAAACAATGAACACCATGCATTGGAGTAGGGCCTGTGCTAGTATTTCATCCTGAACTAAACCTATGAAATTTCTTGTGGTGACTGGTGTAGGCACAGGGTCTAACCATGCTGCATCCCCAGTTCTAACATTTGTAGAGTGCTTTTAATTTACAAAGTGCTTCAGCATTTACCTATTGAATATACATTTTATAAGCACCTACTATATGCTTGCCAGATGAGGAATGTGAGTATTGCTTCTTTCTCTCTTTTACATATAAAGTAGTCTTCAAAATTTGCTCATATGTACCTGTTAGAAAATTTTTAAAATTTAGCATCCCTTTATACATTTTAAGTGTAAATAGAAGTTTAAAGAATGTGCTTTCATTAATATTGTAAATATTAACCTTTTAAATAAAATATCTTAAATATTGAATTTCTATATAAAATTGTTACATTACCCTTTAAAATGCATTCAGTGGAGAGAAGATGGCGACCGGCAGGAAGGTAGGGAGGGAGAGAGTGTGAGAGAGTGAGGGAGCGATAGAGGAGTGTGTAGATGTGTGTGGTGTGTGTGTGTATGAGCTAGGGACAGTTAGATTCTGCAGGTCTTCCAAGGGGCGGTCAGTCTTAGACGGAGGAGCCCCGCGCACAACGTGGACACTTCTGGGCGGCCAGTGCGGGCACAGAGACCACGCCATCTTGAGAAACAGCTGCTTGAGACTAGGATCCTGGCCTCAGCACCACCCAGTTGCATCTCAGATGCAAATCAGGACCCTGCAGCCACTGGGGACAGAGAACTGTGACCACAGCTGTACACCAATAGACAACAAGAATCCAGACATCCCGGCTGCAGATTTCTGTGAGTCAAGGAGCCTGTCCCTCTCCCCACAGGCTCGTGGATAGTGCCATAGTAACTGATAGACCCACCCCTTGCATGGGCCGCAGAGCCCCTATGGGAATTTGAGCTTGGGAGCGTGTGCACACGGGCCACAGCGGCCGCTATGGGAATTTGAGCCTGTGTACACACAGAGACTGGGAATCTGCTCCCCACAATGCAATCGGGCAACCAAACCCGAAGCCCACGCAGGGCGGTAGTGCCACCTGACTTCGATTCTGGGCAAGTGCACATGGAAGTCTGTTTTCCCCAGTGTAGGAGCAGACCTCCAGCTGACACAGTGCTACTGTGCAACCCAGTCCCCCATGGTGACCGGGACCCAGATTCTCCTGGTGGGAGGCAGCACTGAGCTCCACTGACTTGACTCTGTTTCTTATCGCGTGCACCTGGGATCCCTGACTCACAGCGCATTCACACTAAGAGCCAGTGACTCCAATTCTTGGTACATGCGCACACAGGGACCCTGATTCTCAGCGAGAAGCCACATGAAGCAACAGAGACTCTGATACTTGATTCTTGGTGCAGACACAGGAGAACTCTGACTCCTGGAATGTGCTAGGGGACTCTGATTTTCGGCACACGCCAACAGTGCAGTGCAGGCGGGATCCCTGATTCTAGGTGCGCACACGAGACCACACTGAGCGCTGGTAACACTGACCCTGGGCAAGCCTGGTTCCCACCAACCCACGGCAGCCACACGTCTTAGTGTCGGAGCACTTCAGTGACACTCGAGTGGTCCGAAGCTCCCACGGCACACGGCCCAGGTCCACGCAACTCGAAGTTTGAACCTTCTGGTGATAGAATGGGGAGACGACACAATCCCCAGAAGAAAGAAAATGAGGAGTCGCCAAGAAAGGAAATTAGTGAAATTGAAACATGCAACATGACCGAAAAAGAATTCAGAGTAATGGTCATGCAATTCATAGATTGGATGGATGAGAAAACCAACAACCTATACAAGAATCAGGAAGAAATGAAAGTGATATAGCTACAATCAAAAACACCATGGAAAGTTTCAACAGTAGACTAGAAGAAGCAGAGGACCGAATTAGTGAGTTAGAAGATAAGGTAGAGAAACAAGCTCAATCTGAATACCAACTGGAGAAAAAAATTAAAAAGCAGGAGGAGAGCCTAAGGGAGCTTTGGGACAACATGAAACGAAGTAACATACATATGATAGGGCTGCCAGAAGGACAAGAAGAACAGCAAGGATTAGAAAATCTATTTGAAGAAATAATGACAGAAAACTTACCTGATATGAGGAAGAAAAAAGTTACACAAGTATAGAGAGTCCCAAGCTAGATCAATCCCAAAAGAGCCACACCAAGACATGTCATAATTTCAATGACAAGTATTAACGACAAAGAGAGAATCTTAAAGGCTTCAAGAGAGAAGCAGAGAGTTACCTACAAAGGATTCCCCATCAGATTATCAAATGATTTCTCAACAGAAACACATCAAGCTAGAAGGGAAAGGAAGGAGATATACAAAGTGCTGCAAAGCAAAGGACTGAATCCAAGAATACCCTATCCAGCAAGAATATCAATCAAAATTGAAGGGTAAATCAGGAGCTTTGCAGACAAAAAAAGGCTAAGGGAGTTTATCACCACCAAACCAGCAATGCAAGAAATGCTAAAGGGAATGCTGTAAAAAGAAGAAATAAAAAGGTAAGAAGGAACACAGGCACAAAAATAGAAATGACTACAGACAAGTACCTTTCAGTAATAACTTTAAACGTAAATGGACTAAATGCTCCAATCAAAAGACATCAAGTGGCTGAATGGATTAAAAAACACGACCCATATATATGCTGTCTACAAGAGACCCACCTCAGAACAAGGGACTCACACAGACTGAAAGTGAAGGATGGAAAAATATCTTTCAGGCAAATGGAAATGAAAAAAAAGCTGGGGTGGCAATACTTATATCTGACAAAATAGACCTCAAAGTGAAGGCCATAACAAGAGATAAGGAAGGCCACTTCATAATACTAAAGGGATCGATACAACAACAGGATATAAACCTGATAAACATATATGCACCCAATGCAGGAGCACCCAAATACATAACAAAACTCCTGGAAGATATCAAGGGAGAGATTGATAATAATACAATCATAGAAGAGAACTTTAATACACCACTGACATCATTGGATAAATCCTATAGATAAAAAATCAGCAAAGGTACAACAATCCTAAATGACTCACTAGATCAGATGGACTTAACTGACATCTTCAGAACATTTCACCCCAAAGCCACGGAATATACGTTCTTCTCAAGTGCACATGGGACATTTTCAAAAATAGACCACATATTGGGTCATAAGCAAAGTGTCCCCAAATTCAAGAAGATTGAAATCATACCAAGCTTCTTCTCAGACCATAATGCCATAAACTTAGAAATAAATTACAATAAAAACAATCCAAAAACCTCAAACACTTGGAAGCTGAATAGCATGCTATTAAATAATGACTGGGTTACCAATGAGATCAAAGAAGAAATTAAAAACATCCTGGAAACTAATGACAACAAAAACACAACAATCCAAAATCAATGGAACAGAATGAAAGCAGTCCTGAGAGGGAAGTTTATAGCTCTATAGGCCTACCTCAAAAAACACGAAAAAATTGTAGTAAATCATCTAACTCTACAACTCAAAGAATTAGAAAGAGAGCAACAAGAAAAGCCCGGAGTGAGCAGAAGGAAGGAGATAATAAAGATCAGAGCAGAAATAAATGACATAGAGACAAAAAAAAAAAATTCAAAAGATCAATGAAACCAAGAGCTGGTTCTTTGAAAGGATAAACAAGATTGATGAACCTCTAGCCAGGCTCACCAAGAAGCAAAGAGAGAGGATTCAAATAAACAAAATCAGAAATGAGAGAGGAGAAATAACAACAGACCCAACAGAAATACAAAGGATTGTTAAAAAATACTATGAACAACTCTACTCCAACAAGCTAGACAACCTGGAGGAAATGGACATATTCCTAGAAAAATACAACCTTCCAAAACTCAATCAGGAAGATTCTAAAAATCTTAATAGGCCAATAACTATGGAAGAAATTGAAGCAGTCATCAAAAAGCTTCCAGCAAACAAAAGCCTGGGTCCAGAAGGCTTCACAGGGGAGTTATACCAAACATTCAAGGAAGAACTAAAACCTATCCTCCTCAGACTATTCTAAAAAATTAAAGAGAAAGGAACACTTCCAAGCTCCTTCTATGAAGCCAGCATTACCCTAATACCAAAACCAGATAAAGACAACACAATGAAAGAGAATTATAGGCCAATATCCCTCATGAACATAGATGCCAAAATCCTCAACAAAATTCTAGCAAATTGGATCCAGCAATACATCAGAAAGATCATACACCATGACCAAGTAGGATTTATCCCGGGGATGCAAGGATGGTACAATATCCGCAAATCAATAAACGTGATACATCACATAAACAAATTGAGAGATAAAAATCACATAGTCATATCAATTGATGCAGAAAAAGCATTTGACAAAATCCAACACCCCTTCTTGATAAAAACTCTCAGCAAGGTGGGAATAGAAGGATCATACCTCAACACAATAAAAGCCATATATATGACAAACCTACAGCCAACATCATACTCAATGGACAAAAACTAAAACCATTTCCCCTAAGTACAGGAACAAGACAGGGATGCCCACTCTCACCACTCCTGTTTGACATAGTACTGGAAGTACTAGCCATTGCGATCAGACAAGAAGAAGAAATAAAAGGCATCCAAATTGGAAAAGAAGAAGTAAAACTGTCCTTATTCACAGATGACATGATATTGTACATAGAAAACCCTAAAGTCTCCACCAAAAAATTATTAGACTTAATAAATGAATTCGGCAATGTAGCAGGATACAAAATTAATGCCAAGAAATCTATGGCATTTCTTTACACCAATAGTGAAGTTACAGAAAGAGAGACTAAAAAAGCAATCCCATTTACCATCGCACCAAAAAAATTAAGATACCTAGGAATAAACTTAACTAAGGAGGTAAAAGACCTATATGCGAAAAACTACAGGACATTGGAAAAAGAGATGGAGGAAGACATAAACAGATGGAAGAACATACCCTGTTCATGGATTGGTAGAATCAACATCATCAAAATGTTCATACTACCCAAAGCAATCTATAGATTCAATGCAATCCCCATTAAAATACCAATGGCATACTTCAAAGACCTAGAAAGAACTCTCCAAAAATTCATCTGGAATAAAAAAAGACTCCGAATAGCTGCAGCAATCCTGAGAAAGAAGAACAAAGTAGGTGGGATCCCAATACCAGATATCAAGCTGTATTACAAAGCCACTGTTCTCAAAACAGCCTGGTACTGGCACAAGAACAGACATATATGATCAATGGAATAGAATAGAGAACCCAGAAATTGACCCAAACCACTATGCTCAATTAATATTTGACAAAGGAGGCATGAACATAAAATGGAGTAAAGACAGTCTCTTCAACAAATGGTGTTGGGAAAATTGGACAGATACATGCAAAAAAATGAAACTAGACCACCAACTTACACCATACACAAAAATAAACTCAAAATGGATAAAGGACTTAAACATAAGATGGGAAACCATAAAAATAGTAGAGGAATCCACAGGCAGCGAAATCTCAGACATATGCCGAACTAATTTCTTCACTGATACTGCTCCTAGGGCAATGGAAACTAAAGAGAAAATAAACAAGTTGGACTACATCAAAATAAAAAGCTTTTGCACAGCAAAACAAACCATCAACAACACAACAAGAAAGCCCACTGCATGGGAGAACATATTTGCCAATGTTATCACCGATAAAGGTTTAATCTCCAACATTTACAGGGAACTCTTACAACTTAACAAAATGAAGATAAATAATCCAATCAAAAAATGGGCAACGGACCTAAATAGATACTTTTTGAAGGAGGACAGAAGGAAGGCCAAGAGACATGAAAACATGCTCAAAGTCACTAATTATCCGAGAGATGCAAATCAAAATGACAATGCGGTATCATCTCATACCTGTCAGAATGGCAATCATCAACAAATCAACAAACGGCAAGTGTTGGTGAGGATGTGGAGAAAAAGGAACTCTTATGCACTGCTGGTGGGAATGCAGACTGGTGCAGCCACTGTGGAGAACAGTATGGAGTTTCCTCAAGAAACTAAAAATGGAATTCCCATTTGACCCTGCAATCCCACTTCTAGGAATATATCCTAAGAAACTAGAAACACGAATGTGTTTATAGCAGCACAATTCACCATAGATAAGATTTGGAAACAGCCTAAGTGCCCATCAGCAGATGAGTGGATTAAAAAACTGTGGTGCATCTACACAATGGAATACTATGCTGCAGTAAAAAAGAAGGAATTCTTACCTGTTGCAACAGCATGGATGGAACTGGAGAGCATTATGCTAAATGAAATAAGCCAGTTAGAGAAAGATAAATACCACATGATCTCATTCATTTATGGAATATAATGAACAACATAAACTGATGAACAGGGACAGATCCAGAGACAGAGAAGCATCGATCTGACTGGCAAACCTCAGAGGGAAGGTAGGGGAGGGTGGGGATAAGGAGAAGAGATCAACCAAAGGACTTGTATGCATGCATATAAGCCTAACCAATGGACATGAACACCAGGGGGGTGAGGGCATGAGTGGGGGAGGCTTGGGGGTAATGGGGGGATAAGGACACATATGTAATACCTTAATCAATAAAGAAATAAAAAAATTAAAATATAGAATGCATTCAGTGGACTCTAAGTAGTGATTTGATGTCCACCATCATCTATTTAAAAGTATGCAAATAAACTCTTCTTTAACAGGCTGAATATTTAGGTCATTTTTTTGAGCTCATATTTCCATTTCATTTTCCCTAAAGAATTTTATTTTTATGTAATATATTTTATTCTTGAAAGTCTTATAGTCTTATAGACCACTGTATCATAATTCTCTGCTATAAAATAAGTATATATTAACATTTTAATTGAAATTTTTTCCACTGGCCATCAAGTTGCAAATGTTAAAATATTATTGACTGAATTATGATTATTAATAGTACACAATTGGTCAGAAACATAAATATATTATACATTTTGATAAATAAAGACACAAACTTTTTTGTTTTGTTAATGCTCACCAGAGGATATTTTTCCCAATGATTTTTTTTAGAGAGAATGGAAGGGACGTGGAGAGACAGAGAGAGAGAAACATCAATGTGAGAGAGAGACATAGACTGATTGTCTCCCCCAGGTACCCCAACCGGGGCCAGGGATCAAGCCTGCAAACAAGGTATGTGCCCTTGATCAGAATCAAACCCACGATCCTTTAGCTCATGGGCTGACATTCCAACCACTGAGCAAAACCAGCTAGGGCTAAACAAAAACTTTTATTGAAAATGCAATTTAAGATGGCTGGGCTCTATTTTTAAATTTGTTCAATTAAATTTTAGTTTAATTGAATTGTGGATGTCTCAGTGTAGATAGAGTGAGACAGGGTTCAGTGTCATTTTTATTTCTAGTTTTCATTTTTATAAATAAAAATACTGAACAACTTGTTTAGTAAATGACAAGATGAAAAGGGAGCTATTTTTTATAGCAATATTTATAAAATGTCTGAAATCTGATACATACCCAGCCCAATAATCA
This sequence comes from Eptesicus fuscus, assembly GCF_027574615.1. Classification (NCBI taxonomy): domain Eukaryota; kingdom Metazoa; phylum Chordata; class Mammalia; order Chiroptera; family Vespertilionidae; genus Eptesicus; species Eptesicus fuscus. The sequence goes on along the minus strand of NC_072474.1, from coordinate 63,132,202 downwards.
GAAAAGTATTTTTAATGATCCAGTGGAAATTCAGTTAGTTCCCCCATCACTGTGGTTGAAAAAAAGGAAATGGAAACAGACACAAATATTTCCAAATGCCTGGTGTCTTACTGGGCACCCTGAGGTCTTTATGTTCCAGGGCCATGCACCTTCGGTAAGACTAGAAAAGAGATAGAAGCATATCATTTTTGTAAAAAGAGAGAAATGAAAGAGGAAGCAAGAATGACAGAACTTGCTAAGATGAGAGTGAGGAAGAGGAGCTATGCTAGAAGGACCTGAAGGGATTTCGCTGTGACAATTGTAGTCTTGCTATGTGGTCTAGCCTCGGCATTTCATTTATATAAAATGTCTGGAACAAACATAAAACCACCTGAAAATGCATTTTACCAAGTCTCCTTAGTACATTACATCACAATCATTTATTCACATGTCTACTATATACTATGTCAGTATCTGACCTAGCCAAGAGTAAGAAGTGGTATCCTGGACAGGCACTTTGCCTTGAACCCTAATTCCAATTAGTTTATGAAGTAAGGCAATTAATTTAACTGCCCTAAGTATTACTTTTCTGTGTCTGCTAATAATTATACCTGACCCATGTGGTTTTTGTGAGATTTAAATAAAATAATCCAAGTTAAGCTAGGAACAGAGTGCCAGATCATTCAATATTTATTCAACCAAGAATGCAACTCCAGCTATATACCAACTAATAGGGGAAGACATCTATGTCGACATGTAAGGGCAAGAAAGGGTTATACAGCAGATGTGCGATAGGTATTATGAATCCCATTTTACAGAAGCAGAAGTGAAGGTACAATCTTGTCTCAGTACGTTGGACCCCTTGTAGCCTTCTCAAGTATTTAGTGGTGGCACCTGTTGGGCTAGGTGGTCCAAAAATTCCCATGTCTCTCCAGCAGAGAGGACGGTTCTTGATGCTCACCCGGCACTGACTGCCTGCAACTGAGCCTTTTGGTCCTTGGGCTGTGAATGTCTCACCATCTCTAGAGGCCAGGGAGAGCATCCTTCTATGCATGAAGGGCATTCCAAGGTCAACAAAGTGCTCCCAGCTCCATAAAGAAAGCAACTATATAAATGGGGGTTCTTGTTAAGATAATAAAGCTTGAAATACCACTTTTAAAAAGGGAGGTCACCTGGAGGGTTACCAGGAAAAGCCAGATGCCCCAGATGTGCTATTTAACCTCCAGTTGTCATAAAATATACACATACTATAGGAATATATCTTTAATTATTTTACTTTTAGAAAGTGATGACTCTAACATTGTTTAAATAAATTAAGTCAATTCCTATTATTAGAAGCAAAGTGTCTTGCATTTTACAGGTGCCGAGGCTGGTAGGAATGGCTTAACCATAGGCTCATTAAACCTATCACCACTGTTGGCCAAACCATATAAAATCTTTGGAGTATGATACAGTTCCAGCCGTCTGCTGTTGTGCATTCATAGTGCCTCAGTGTATTTCCTTGTTTTGAATAAATTGTGGTATTAAATTCACAGCCTTCCTTCATCAGAAAGGGAAAATGATTTGACCCTCACATTCCTCAGAGCTGAACTCAAACTTTGGAGACACACTTCAAAGCTCTGTAAATAATATGAGTAACACTTTGGACCCTTCTGAGGTGGGAGGGAAATTCCCTTTCTGAAGAACACCCAAGTCTTTAAAAAGAAATGGTCAGGTTTAAATATCTCACTGTTTTTCTTGTTTGAGGCTCCATGCTGAGGATTTTATTTTCCTTTGCAAAGCTTATGCTGCCCTAGCCCTTTTCTCAGAGGCCGGTTGGCGTTGGTGCGCAGGGCCCGCTAGCAGGTTCGCTGGGGCAAGTTTATTTGTAGTGTGGCCTGGGCGGTTGAAGATTCCATTATGATGCGGGAGGCTCCCCGAGTTTGGAATATCAATGGCACTTCAAAGGCTAGAGCTGTGAATTAGCAGCCAGGCTTCTTCTCAGGCCCAGAATAGAATAAAATAACCACCTAGAGATGTGTTCCAAGACAGGAACGGGGAGACGGTTCTTCAAGGGCTCTCCCTGTGAAGTGGGCACTCCAGGTCTGCGTAGATGCCCTGCGTCTCACTGGGCACAAGAGACTGTCATGGATTTTGCAGAAGCCCCTCCAACCTCCCAGAATGAAAACTTCAACATAGTACTGGACAGCTCTCCAATCTGCCAAATCCCTTAACCTTATCCCCTACTGAAAAAACTAATCTTGGTAAAAGGGTAACTCATAACTGTTTAGTCTAACTTATTTCTTTCCAAAAGGTCAAGCACCATATTCATGTTAACATTTCTGATGTGTTCTTTTTCTCTAAAATACACCCCTGTCTTTCTCCACCTCTGTCTGCCCTATAACGAAAATAAGGGAAAAAGAAAGTTACCGCTTTTTTCCTCAGGTCTTCAATATGAGTCAGCATCAATCTAGCTATGGTCAGCCAAGAAAAGCAAAATAAAACAAAATGTAATAGTGAGCCCTCTCATCATTTTGCTGCATGATTCTGTTTAAGTAGCTCTAGAATGACAATCAATCCAACTCACAATACTAAGGCTTTCCAGCTTTAGGAATCACCACCCTGTGTCTGCACCTCTCTCTCCAACTGTATTAAACACACACACACACACACACACACACACACACACACACACACACAGTGCAGTGGGAGGCCCTAGATGGCATGAGGACACATATTAATGTGTGTCTGGCTAGTGGTCATGGTCATAGTTATTTCCGAGCCCTGGTGTTTTCCTAGTGCCTTGAACACAGTTTTGGCTGCCACCTTCCTCCCCTTTAGGAAGGGGCTACACCCTCAAAGGAAGACAGGCTAGTCCCACCTGGTTTGACTCAGTGGATAGAGCATCGGCCTGTGGACTGAAGGGTTCCGGATTCGATTCCAGTCAAGGGCACATGCCTGGGTTGCCAGATGGCTCCCTAGTAGGGGAGTGTAGGAGGCAGCTGATCAGTGATTCTCTCTCATCATTGATGTTTTTGTCTCTTTCTCCCTTTCCCTTCCTCTCTGAAATCAATATATATACTAGAGGCCTGGTGCACAAATTTGTGCACGGGTGGGGTCCCTCGGCCTGGCCAGCGATCGGGGCCTATTGGGGCTGTCTTGTCCAGCCTGTGTGTGTAGGGGGAGGGACTGCAGGAGGTTGGCCAGCTGGAGGGAGTCGGGGGTTGGAAAGAGGGGCCATGGGAGGTTGGCCAGCTGGCCAAGATTGGGCCAATTGAGGCTGCGGGAGGTTGGCCTGCCACAGGAGGTTGGCTGTAGGAGTGCACTGACCACCAGGGGGCAGCTTCTGCATTGAGCGTCTGCCCCATGGTGGTCAGTGCACATCATAGCAACTGGTCGACTGGTCAACTGGTCGACTGGTTGTTCATTCTGTCATAATAGTCATTTATGCTTTTATATATATAGATATATGAAGACAGGCTAATGTGAGTAACCTCTCTGGTTCCTGATTTTCTCCTTCTTGCATGGCTCTCGGTTGTCTGGAGCTGAATGGCAGTGCTCCCATACTGGATAGATAGCCTCCTTTCAAAGGGGCTGCTTCCTGTTTTCATTCATTTATGCTATTTGTCTGGCTCCTGGGCATTTTGACTTGCAGCCTCTGATCCAGAATCTCACGTGTAGGCCTTCACTTGGCTAGTTTTACCTGGAACGTTCTTTCTTTCTCTACATGGCTGACTCTGAATAAGGTCCGTTAGGTCTCAGTCTTTGTCTTCCACTATCTGGGAAGTTTTCTTCACTCTTCCAACCCAGCCTGTGCATTCCCTCGGCATCTTGTATCTTCCCATCATAGCTCGCATTGTGCTGCCTAATTTTTTATGGGTTCCCTTTTGAGCTGCAAGTTTTATGAGCACAGAAATTGCAATTGCATCTGTTTTGTTCATTATTCTATCCTGAGCACCTAGCACAGCACATACAATCTAGTACTTGCTTAATAAATTGTTTGCATTAATTAATTAACTTAATCAATTTATTGATTAATATGAGCATTGAACTGTACTATGGATTTCAGGAGAACATTAAAAAAATTCTCCCAATATTTAAATTCATCGGAAATGAGAGAGAGAGTGAGAGAGAGAGAAGTGGGAAGAGTTAAGAAGAAATTACAAAAAGATTTGAGGAAGCTATTGGGAATGATGGATGTGCTCATTATCTTGATTTTGGTGATGGTTTCATGGGTATATGTTTATGTCAAAATGTAACAGATTGTGCATTTTAAACATGTGCAGTCTATTGTATGTTAATCATACCTCAATAAAACCATTAAAATCCCAATTAAAAGAATGTCAAAGTAAACAGACCTATAGCTTCCACTTAGATTCAACAATCTAAATATATATAGTAATTCTCACCCGAGGATATGTTTTTAGAGAGAAGAAGGGAAAGAGAGAGAAACATCAATTGGTTGGTTGCCCTCCAATTGATCAAACCCGCAACGCACATATGTACTGGGAATCCTTTTGGTGTATGGGACAGTGCTCCAACCAACTGAGCCACCTGGCCAGGGCAATATATATATATATAATACAGAAAACAAACTGGTGGTTGCCAAAGGGGAGAAGGAGAAGTGTTGGGTAGAAAAGGGGAAGGGGATGAAAAAGCACAAACTTCCAGTTATAAAATAAATCACAGGGATGTAATATACAGCATAGGGTAGCAATTTTCATTTTTTTAAATTAATTAAATTTATTGGGGTGACATTGGTTAATAAAATTATATAGGTTTCAGGTGTACAATTCTACAATACAGCATATTTGTTCACTGCAGTAGCTGAGATTTGGAAGCAGCCCAAGTGTCCATCAGTAGATTAGTGGATAAAACAGCTGTGGTACATTTACACAGTGGAATACTACAAGGCCATAAAAAATAAAGAAATCTTACCTTTTGTGACAGCCTGAATGGACCTAATGCTAAATGACACAAGTACCATATGATTTCACTTATATGTAAAATCTAATGAATAAAATAAACAAATAAACAAAATGGAAATAGACTCATAAATACAGAGAATAGACTTACATCTGTTAGGGGGAGGGAGGTTAGGGGACTTGGTGAAAACGGTAAAGGTATTAAGCAAAAAATATATATAAATAAATACCAAAAAACTCATAGACACAGACAGCAGTGCGGTGATTACCACCATTCTAATTTCTGCTTCTGTGAGTTTGATGACTTTAGATACCTCTTATAAGTGGAATCATGCAGTATTTGTCCTGTGACAGGCCTGTTTCACTTAGCATAATGTCCTTCAGGTTTATCTATGGTGTCACCTATGGCAGGTGTCACCTATGGCAGGATTTCCTTCTTTTTTAAAAGATGGAATAATATGCAGTGTGTGTGTGTGTGTGTGTGTGTGTGTGTGTGTGTGTGTGTGTTGCATTTTCTTTATTTATCTGTGGATGGACAATTGGGGTTTTTTCATATATTGGCTATTGTGAATAATATTGCAATGAACATGGGAGTACAGATATTATTCCGAAATCCTGATTTCAATTCTTTGAATATACCCAGATGTGAAATTGCTGGGTCATAGGTAGTTGTAGTTTTAATTTTTTTAGGAAGCTCCATAATTTTACATAGTGGCTGCACCCACTAGCAGTTCCAATTTCTCCATATCCTTGCCAACACTTACCTTTTTTTTTAAATTTATAATAGCCATCCAACAGGTATGGTAATATCTCATTGTGGTTTCAGTTTGCATTTTCTTCACAGCTAATGATATTGAATACCTTTTTATATAATTGTTGGCTATTTGTATATCTTCTTTGGAGAGATATCTATTCAAATCCTTCGCACATTTAAAAAATCTGGTTATTTTTTGCTATTGAATTGTAGGAGTTTCTTATATATTTTTAATATTAATTTCTTAACAGATATATGGTTGACAAATAATTTTTCCCATTCTGTAGGTTGTCTTTTTTTCTGTTGATTTTTTCTTTTGCTGTGCAGAAGCTTTTCAGTTTGATGCAGTCTCGCTTGTCTGTTTTCTTCACTTTTGCTGCCTGTGTCCACATGCATGTTTGAAAAAAGAATTAAAAGTCTGATTTTGTGTAGCATTATAGCATTATCACACTTAAGAAAATTTATACTTCCACAATGCCAGTTATTATTTTTTAAAATTTATCTTTATTGTTGAAAGTATCACAGATGTCCCCTTTGTTTGTTTTTTTCCCATTGACCCCCTCCCCCTCACATCTACCCCTTCTCCCCACACCCACCCCTTCCAGGCCTTCACCACTCTATTGTCTGTGTCCATGGGCTATGCATATATGCATATTAATAACCCCCTCACCTTCCCTCTGAAACACAATGCAATTTAATACCTAGTTCATATTCAATTTTTATCAAATGTCCTAATAAATTATCTTTTAAAAATTGAGGTGAAACTTACATAACACAAAATTAAGCATTTTAAAGGGTGCATTTATTTTATTTAGTGGCATTTAGTACATTCACAATGTTATACAAATGTCACTTCTATCAAGTTCTAAAACATTTTGTCACCCCCAAAAGGACATGCACCACATTAGACAGTCACCCCTCCAGTCACCAGTGTCTACTAGATTTACTTATTCTGGATATTTTATATAAAGAGAAGCAGTCAATATGTGACCCTTCATGTTTCCATCAATCATCTTCTAGCTATTTTTTTAGGAAGGAATTTAAAGAAGAATACAAATAAAAACTATTGGTGCAGTATTTCTTCCCTTAATGATCGTTTTGAAATGACAGGATTTCATTTTAATCTCAAATCTGCCTGGGTACCCCTCTGTCTCCTACGCAGTTCCAACAAAGAAAAATATGCATGTGGAGAAACACACAGTCTGCAACTCAGGCAAAGGGGCTGAGGATTTTGCCCTCAACATTTTGTGGCTCTTAGAGATATTAGGAAAGGCTACGAGGCTGAACCTAGGCCATGGAGTAGTCTCCATAGTTACTGTAAAGATGTTGGCCAGTGGAGGGGGGAAGTGGTGACACCCACTGGCTGTGATTATAGCACCGCCCATTGTCAGGCTAGCCCAGATTGACGTGGGTGGGAGGGATATGTTTGCTTAAAAGGAAACATGGCTCTTCAGAACTAATTCTACACGACCAGTCTGAATTATAATTCTATGTGATCAGTCTGAATCAGATATTCTCTTTGCTTCAGTTGCGAGCGGTATGTTCTGAAATATTCTTGGCTCTATAAAAGAAAGCATATGTAAGAGCTATTGGAATAACCACTTCCCCTCTCAACTTGCCTTTATTGTCCATCTTCTGGTGCCTTCCCAGGGTGACTTCCTAAGCTCAACAGCATTTTCAACTGAATCCTTTGGCTGAGCCCCAGCTCAGGATTCACCTGTATTATTTTCATTGGGCATGACAGCTTGAAAGAGTGGCAAAGGGTCCATGGGTTGGGTTAGCATTTAAAATTCTACTGAGCAACACTCTATGGCTTTAAATTGACACATGTGGTTTGAAGTCCCAGGGTATATAGCAAGAAAGGCAAATACCTGATAGATGCTATTGGTTGGTTGTAGAATTCTTCCCCATTGAGCTTACACACTGGCCCAGGATATTCTCAACAAAGGCTTGCAGGGAACCACAGCCAACATGGGCTCTGAACATTGCAAATTAAAGTGTATCTCAACAGAAGGCCAAGAGTGTTTATGTTTACTGATTGAACTGCCATCTACAGCAAGTCTTCAAAATGCTAATCCTAGAGCTTGCTGTAGCAAAATTTACAGCAGAAATAATTATGTGAGGAGGTAGTGCGATACATAATTAATATTCAAAAGTAGCCGAGTAAATTTACATGCCCAAATGCTTCACCTCCCTGAAGATCTGATACTGAAAGTGATGTGGTATATCCTTTATTGTTGAAAGGATTACATAGGTCCTCCTTTCCCCACCATTAACCTCTTCCAGTGCATTCCCATTCTACCCCCTCCCCTAGGCCCTCACCACCCCATTGTCTGTGTCCACAGGTTATGCATATGTGCATACAAGCTAATGCCAATAAACCAATGATTCTCCTTGCGAAAAAAATTTACTATAGGATCTTATTTTCTGAGGTCTCCCTAAATAAAAGTGCAATGTTACATATCCTGAGAAGCATGGATCAGTGAAGGGGTGGGAGTGGAAAAACCCAAGTACAAGGTGAAAGAGAAGTTTAGATGAATCTTTTAGGCCAGAACCAATGGAGATCACATTATTCTGCTTCTTGGTACTTGTACCCTAGCCACTAAAGTTTATAGTAGCCTGTTTCCTGATAACTGGAATTTTCATGGGAGCAAGTGCAAAAGCCTGTCACCTGAAGTTAAATAAAAATTAAGTTTTTAGTGTTCCCAGGAGTCCTTTTAGTGTTTCCAAGTTGTGTCTTGGTTTTAGTTGCTGTGTATTTGATATGTAGTTCATGAAGAAGAAATACAAATTTTAGTCTGATTGAACCACAAAGTCTAAATGGACTTTTTTGTGAAAGAAAAAAAGAATTACTGCTTATTTTTAACCCTTTTTTCTTTTTGTTTACGGACATGTAATTTTTCTGTGTTTCATTTATTTTTATAGGCCACTTTTTGACAAAATAGGGTATAAATAAAATAATTATCAGTAGTAATAACAGCAATAATAAGGTATTGTTTTATGAATGCTTACTTTATTTTGGAGTCTGTTCTAAGTGCTTACCAATTCTGTTTTATTCTGCTCACAGTCTGTGAGGAAGGTATTTTTATTCCCATGTTATATAAGAGAGAAACTGAATCTCAGAGTAGTTAAGTATTTGGTAAGCAACTGATTAGGGATTTGAACCCAAATTCTTCTGACTTGAAAGCCTGAATCCTTAACTGTTGCACTGGACTTCTCTATATGCAAAGAGCCACGAACGTTTGTCATTTTGTTTTCCTTCAAGTGCTGCCTGGATTAGTGTAAGGGGTTTGCTTATTTCTCTGAATCTTTCACTGAGAGATGAATCTCATTGGTTTCACCAAAATTAGTTTTTTTATATATGCTCTGGTGTAAGAGATTCTATACTGTGATTTCTAGATATTATTATGTTAAAATAAACTTAGGGCAGTAATTTATCTGAATCTACTATTTACATCTAAGTTTACATCTAAGTTTTGCTTAATATAAAAAAAGACCATAGTAAAAGCACTCAACCCTGATATGACCAATGCCAGGAAGAGTAACAAAATAATTGGTGTATTTACATTTTCACATCGTCCACTAGCCACTTTGTTTTATATGGCCAGCAGATGTTGGGGCTTAGAGCACCTGCTAAGACAAGTTGGTTCTTTATGGCTGAAGCCTGGTCCCATGTCTGTGAGAGTTTATGTCCCCCCTGCTGGCTTGCTGGGGCCCAGTGATCTGTGCTCTTGGTTCATTAGTGCAGCCAGAGTCTGCGGTGGGTCTTGGATTCTCCTTTCAAGAGGATCTGCTGGGCCTGCTTTGATAGCGCAGCCAAGCAACTGCTGGTTGCAATGTCAAAAATGCCAGAGGCTTCTTTTCTGTGTAGAAAAATCATCTGAAAGCCCAACAGCAAGAGAAAAGCACACGTTTTCTTGCCATAAAACCTAAAAACAAGTTTGGGAAAGAAGGCTGAGACAACAAATGCTCCCCACTTCTGTCTGCTGTTGCCTAGATGAATGCACCTGCATTTGGGAAAACTGCCTCTTCACTTTGTCCCTCATTGAAGACACTTTGGAGACAGGCTTACAATGCCTTGTGAGAGATATGCCAACCTATTCAGTTTTCTTCCATTAGAAGTCGTGTTGGAGAAGCAAATAAGGCCACATCTACTTGTGAAAATGCAAAGAAAATCCAAGACAATTTCTGAGTTGCAAGTGACTTTTCCCCACTTTGAATATTAGGGACCATTGTTTAAATTTTCCACTTTTCATGTTTATATGAACATTCCCAACTAAAACTAATAATTTCATCCGAATGATCATTTCCATTCTTTATTTCCCTTTTCGCTTAAGAAGGCTTTACACGAAATGAAGGGATTTTGATTATATGGAGGGGCAGGACTACAATGAACAAAAAGTCAATTCCAAGAATCCTCTAAACATTGTTTTATTTATAAAAGTTACAAAAATATAAATTGTGCCCTTAAAATAATTACTAGGAAAAATTTCCCAATCGCATTTCTCACGTGTTATAAAGTGTTTTGTGAGATACTTATTTAATTCCTGCCTTTCTACCACATGTGTTCAATGGTATTCGTGGCTAGGCGAGGTGGAGCTGGATAAACACTTGTGAAAGGGAATGAAGTTGGTGACTCGACCCCTTAGTTTTATCTTCTGAGGCAGCACAGGAGACATGTGTGAGCTTGGGGAACTGCTGTCCAAGGTGTAGCCTTTCAGACGAGCACTCCAGTTCTGCGGGACAACAGTGTCAGGAGCACCTGAAACAGAGAGATCTAATCCTTGTAAAAATTTTATCTTGGGCTTCCGGTATATCCAAATGAGCTATTATTTTACATTTGCCCACCATCTGCATGGCATCCTTCCACCCTATAAGATAAAGAGACGCTTCCACTTGAACAAAAGCTGCTGGTTAAATGTGTTTCACTTGAGGTTTGTTTGTGTTTTTAAGTGGTAATGTCTTCTCCCCCCTTCTCCCCCACTCAGTCTTTTAATCTAAGGACTAGCCACATTTATTTAGCATGTCTTTCCTATTCACTAGTTCAAGATATAGAATGACAGGGAAGAGTCACGTCGTAAAATAACATGAAAGCTTCTAGAAGAACTAGGGGAAAAGGAGAGTGAAAGAAACTTATGTTGTTCAATGGCACAAAGGTTCTTTTTGAGGTGGGCTTTCGGCCCCACCACCCATATATTTTCCAAGGACAGTTCTGGTTATAGCAGACCTTGCCAGGAATGGGCAGAAGTGGTCAAAATAATGTGTGACTACAAGGGTGTTGAGGTACTTTTTCTCTGAACTTGTGTTTGTAGGAGAGGAAACCCATGAAGATGTTTTAGTTTCTCCTTAAGACGACAATAAGATGATTTTGCAAAATGATCACTGAAACTTCCATTTGCAACGGGATACATAAATTATTAGCATATAGATTTATATATTTTTGGAGGGCAGAGATCTAAGCAGTGGTTCATTCTGTGTTACTACAGTTTAACAAATAAAAGCAAAACTAATTGCCTTGTTGGAAGTTTTTGGGGCCATAATTAAGGAATTAAGACACTGTTCTCGGAATGACAAGTTCTGGTTCCTAGGCCCTGCTTCGCCACTAACAATAAGTATGTCCAGTTGCTTAACTTTTTCATTATAAAAGTATCACTCATGCGTTATTTATTAGAGAAGCTATAGTATATAGCAGTAAAAAATAAAATAAAAAACAACCTTGAAGCAAAACCCTAATTCCTTGCACAAACAATAAGTTAGAAAACATAATGGGCTTTGGACAATTTAAAATATATAAAAATCAAATAGCTAATAAGCTTAAAGAAAATAAAATCAAGCTCCAGTAATTAAATAAAAGCAAATCAGCAAGCTACCATTAGTTTTGCTTATCAATTAGGAAAGAGTTTCAAAAATAGTGATGACTATTCTTGATGGGAGTGTGGCAGAAATTAATATTTATACAACTTTTTGGACTTGGCAGTTTAAAGCCTTTTACCACTTAAACCAGCAATTTCACTTTCAATATGTATTTCAAAGAAATAAGAATGTGCATAGAAATTTCTATCTCATGAAAACAATGCCTCTAATAATAAAATATTGAACATAGTGCCACAATAGGGGACTAGTTAAATTTTTGATTATATATTTACATTCTGAAATGCTATGCAGTTTTTAAGAATTATCTATAATAATAAAAGTGTAATATGCTAATTAGAACAGACTTCCTTCTGGATCACCTTCTGGATGAAGCCACAGTGGGCGGGGCCCGAGGCAGAGGCGGCCGACGCTTTGGGGGAGGGGGCCCGAGCCCCTTGCACGAATTTCATGCATCGGGCCTCCAGTATGTAAAATAATATTCAATGCAGTGGAAAAGTTTATACTACATTTATTATTTGAGAACAAAAGCAGGTTATAAGACAATATCTACAGCATGATTCTAATTTTGTAAAAACAATGCATAAGGGAGGGGGTTGGGAGCAGCTGGGGAGAGGTCAATGGGGTAGAAAAGGAGATATATGTAATACTCTGAACAATAAAGAATTTAAATTAAACAATGCATAAGGAAATTATTAAAATGTTAAAGTCACTAACTTTGGGGTACATGAATTAGCCATAATTTTGCTTTATTTGTGCTTTTATACATTTTTAAAATATTCCTCAACAAGCACATTATTTATCATGTAATTCGAATAAAAATAAATAAATAAATACTATGAAAAAAATGGTCTTTAAGTCTGGTTACCTGTGGCAAATCACTTAAACTTTCTGGACTTGAGATTCTAAAATGAGCCAATTGAGTAGATGAGCTTGAGGTTAACTCTGTGAGTCTGAGTTACCAGGCTCTTCAGCAGTAGTAACGTCTTTGTCATTTTGGCTAGCAGGTATTGAGGGAGAAGGTAAAAGGCATTATTTATTTTTAAGTATTTGGCATATTTCCAAAACATTGAGTCAATTTAATGTAATTACCTTTTCATAATTATAATTTCAGAAGTGCTTCCACTTCAGTTTCAACTAATCTTTTCATCAGCTCCTTATATTCCCTGCCTGTGAGCTTGGGGGCTTACAGGATTGTAAACAAACATTTAGGCACATTGGATTCCTGCTATTTAAAGAAAACCTGTGGAGAATACTTATTTGAATCAAATTCTTTGGTAATAGAAGTAATAGCCACCAACAGTCATTCTGGAGTTCCCAGTTTCCCCAAATGGTTCTTGGCCACAAGCCACATGATTTCTTGGGGAAATTCAATGAGAGTAACAAGGTGGTATCTGGAATGTGCAGCAACACTAGCGGTTGTGCTGCTATGCAGCGCAGTGTGCTGAGGTGGCTGTTTCACATGCTGTGGGTTGCTTGGGGGGTTAATTACTGGAGTTGTTTTTTATTGTTGTTGTTTTCTTTTGAGACTCAAGCGTATTTTCATTTGCCTTTCTGTATTACCTGTGCCTCTTGAACCATTTTTGGTCTTATTTCAGTGTTGGCTGTTATTCTAATGGGCAATGTAATATATAAAATCTATGTTTCTATCCTAATTGTGACCATAAAAGAACTTGTTTTCAATAGTATTAAGAGAGGATAAGGATAAAATGAATTGTTTTTGGTTAGATTTTTCATTCTTTCTCCTATGCTGTCTGGATTAACTTTATATTCTGCTAGAAGATATATAGATACACACACACACACACACACACACACACACACACACAATTTTTATTAATTTTCAGTTAGCCACTTTAGTTTTCATCCTCCATGCTTCTGGACTATTTGTTTTTCAGTTCAAGGTAATATTTTCTGGCACATAAACCAAGCATCTGTTCTGACATTTCCATTGAGGCATGGAAGAGCGGCTCCTGCGATATCCCCTCAGAGCACAGGTCCCAGCTGGGGCCAAGGCTGCAAGACATAACGGTAACATTTCGATGGAACCAGTGCTTCTGCTCTGCATAGTTCCAGGAGCTGAAACCAGTCATCAGCCTCCTACTCTCAGTTACTCCTGACTGACTCAATAGGACTGGGTGGGGAGGAAGAAGTATAGGAGAAAAAAAATCATGCTGTGCTGACCGCAGGATTCTCACAAATGGAATTACTGACTTCGAGGGTAGAATAACGTTAAGAACTATGAAATGTCTAAGATTTTGTTCTACGTACGAGCTAATGTGTTAGCCTGCCATAGTTTCATGGATGTTGGAGGAGACATGAGACTACTGGTTTAGAGACAAAAGACTTTCCTACTTCAGCAAGCAAGTAGCATGGGTTTCATGTTCTTGTTTGTTCCCCTTGACCCCCAAATCCCATGGGGCCATTTAGAGGAGTCCAGATGGATGTTGCTCATGCAATGGGTTTGTGTCATAGCCTAAGAACCCCAGATATTTTGTAATAGGTGCAATCAAACTGCCCAACGTTTGCCCTGTTATATCTTTACTAGTGGCCAGTGCACGGATTCATGCACATTGAAAGGAAATTAATTAGAAGGTGGCTGGCAGGGTGGGACTGTGTGAGATGAGCTGGACACGCCCTGGAGCCAACCTCCCATCGTTCCTCCCTGGCTGGCTGCATCTGGGGCAGTGCCATAGCTCGAAGGGCATCTGCGGAGTGAGCAGGGTCCTTCCAGCAGGTGGGGTCCCTCGGCCTGGCTTGTGGGGATCGGGCCAAAACCAGCGCTCTGACATCCCCCAAGGGGTCCTGGAGTGCTAGAGGGCACTCTGCAAAGTTGCTGTCATACAGAGCAAGTGTGCAGTAAACTAGATTCGGGCCAACAATGCCCCAGCAACAACATAACCCACGGCCAAAGGTGGAATTGCACTGCCCCGTGAGGAACTGGGTTCCCTTCTCTCTAGTTCTAGGGTGTGTCACCTGAGAACCACCATTGCCAAGTCACCGCAGCTCGGCAGCTTCTGCATTGAGTGTCTGCCCCCTGGTAGTCAGTGCACATCATATGTACCAGCCTTTCGGAAGGTCAGACAGTCGGACAGTCACTTAGCCTTTTATATATATACTAGAGGCCCAGTGCATGGAATTCGTGCACGGAGGGGAGTTGTCCCTCAGCTCAGCCTGTACCCTCTCCAATCTGGGACCCCTCAAGGGATGTCCGACTGCCCGTTTAGGCCCGATCCCTGGGATCCACGGGATCGGGCAGTCAGACATCCCTCTCACAATCCAGACTGCTGGCTCCCAACTGCTTGCCTGCCCACCTTCCTGATTGCCCCTAACCGCTTCTGCCTGCCAGCCTGATCACCCCCTAACCACTCTGCTGCCAGCCTGTTTGCCCCCAACTTCCCTCCTCTGCCGGCCTGGTCACCCCTAACTGCCCTCTCCTGCAGGGTTGATCACCTCCAACTGCCCTCCCTTGCAGGCCTGGTCCTTCTCAACTGCCCTCCCTTGCAGGCTGGGTGCCTCCCAACTGCCCTCTCCTGCTGGCCATCTTGTGGTGGCCATCTTGTGTCCACATGGGGGCAGGATCTTTGACCACATGGGGGCAGCTATATTGTGTATTGCAGTGATGATCAATCTGCATAGATAGATAGGATAGAGGCCTGGTACAGGGGTGGGGGCCAGCTGGTTTGCCCTGAAGGGTGTCCCTGATCAGGGTGGGGTTCCCTTGGGGCGTGGGGCGGCATAAGAGAGTGGCCTGCGGTGGTTTGCAGGCGGGCCACGCCCCCTGGCAACGCAAGCGGATGTCCTGGTATCTGGAATTTATTTTCCTTCTACAATTGAAACTTTGTAGCCTGGAGTGGAGCCAAGCCTCGGGCTCCCTCCGAGGCCCACAGCCATTTGTGTTGGGGTTATAATTGAAACTTTGTTGCCTTAAGCGGTTGGGCCCGGCCAGGGTGTGCGGAAAGCTTTGCTTCCCCTGTTGCCGGCGGCAACCATGGCCTGCTCTCTCAAGCTCCATTCTGCCGCCATTTGTTTGAATTTGTTTACCTTCTATAATTGAAACTTTGTAGCTTGAGTGGAGGCTTAGGCCTGCAACGGCTGGCAGAAAGCTTGGCTTCCTCTGTTACCTAGGAAACCTTGCTCTCTGTGGCTGTAGCCATCTTGGTTTGGGTTAATTTGCATACTCGCTCTGATTGGATGGTGGGTGTGGCTTGTGGGCGTGGCTTGTGGGTGTGTTGGAGGTATGGTCAATTTGCATATTTGTCTATTATTAGATTATTAGATAAGATATACTAGGGGCCCAGTGCATGAAATTTGTGCATGGGGGGGTGGTCCCTCAGCCCGACCTGCACCCTCTCCAATCTGGAAGCCCTCAGGGGATGTCCTCCTGATGGCTTAGGCCTGCTCCCGTTGTTCTCTACTCTCTGCGGAACTGCCTACTTGACACCACCGCAGGCCCTGATGTCTGCTTTCTGTGGGGGCCCTGCTGTCTGCTTGCTTACTGCAGGGAACTGCTTGCCCCTTGCTGCTATGGCCAGGGGCAAGCAGGGCCCTGCTGTCTGCTTGCTCACTGCGGGAGACTGCTTGCCCCACTTGTGCGTGTGCTGGCTTGGAGCGCCTGGGTCCTGGGGATGTTCCCGCCCTGCCCCCGGCTGCTCCATGCCTGCATGCATAGGCCCAGAGTGGCCGGGGTCGTTCCAGGACCCCGGCCACTCTGGGCCTATGCATAGTCCTACAGGCTCAGAGTGGCCTGGGTCCCGAGGACACCCGTCCCTGGGACCCAGCCCACTTGGTGCTGGCACATGCGCAAACAGCCGCCCCGCCCTCAGCTGCTCAGTGCCTGCATATGCAAATTAACCTGCCATCTTTGTCAGGTTAATTTGCATGCTCACTCCTGATTGGCTGGTGGGTGTCATGAAGTGACGGTCAATTTGCATCTTTCTCTTTTATTAGCATAGATAGATTCTACTGGGCACTGGGTACATTTGCTCTCATAAGGTCTTTCAGTGTTTTTAGTGCTGCAGAAGTGCCATTCAGTTGTTGCTAACAGTTTTCATTTAGAAGTAGAGGTATCACATGTAGATAGAGCATTTTTCCCTTGTCCTCAGAAAAAGCTGTGAAGTCACCATGTACTTGAGTGCAGATTCTTCCAATTGAGATGTAAAATATTTTAGCTCTGTAAATTGGGGGAATCTTTAGCAGATAAGGAGTTTTCAAATTAGTGGAAATAGTTTTTACTCTAATGTAAATTTCATTTGGTTGGTGCTTCACTACTTTTGCAGTTCTTGAGAGATGGGTATGTGAATTTACTCTAAATTTTTGGTGTCAGGAGATGATGAGACCAGACCAAACAAGGAGGGACTTGTACGTTGACTTCTTCTGGAGAAAAATGTGAAATAGTTGGCGTGACTTTGGCTCAGTGCTACCTAACACACATAATCCTGACTTTGGGAAATGTTTGGCTAACTCAGTGATCACCTTGCATGGGCCATGAATGCCAGGCCAAATCTTCTGAGTGAAGATGGGAGTTTTCTCTGAAAAACATGGGTTGTCATTCTCAGTCATTCTTGGAAAGAAACTAGGGCATCTTGGAATGGGGGAGGGAAAACATTACTCTTTCTTGGAAACCAAGTGAGGAGGTAAGGCCAGGACTCGGGGGACAGAGACACCTAGACACTTCTGTTGGTGGCCCTTCCATGTGGAGAATCCAAAAGGAACCCACCTGAGTGTAAATCATTCTGTATTGAACCCCTCCCCTTTAAAAAAATTCTTTATTGTTTAAAGTATTACATATAGTATTACACATGTCTCCTTTTTTCCCCCATGGACCTATCCCTGGCCACCCCCATCTCCCCCAGCACATGCTCTCACCCTCCTAGTGTCTGTGTCCATTGGTTATGCTTATATGCATGCATACAAGTCCTTTGGTTGATCTCCCCCCTCCCCTGCTTTCCCTCAGAAGTTTGACGGTCTGTTCAATGCTTCTCTGCCTCTGGATCTATTTTTGTTCATCAGTTTATGTTGTTCATTATATTCCACAAATGAATGAGATCATGTGATATTTATTGAACCCTTATTAACCATAATAAGCTTTCATTAATATTCTGTGTAACGTTACAGCCTGAGTTTAGCTGCACTTCGGGGAGTTAAAGGAGGGGACTGTTCACTGTGAGGAAGGAGGTATTAAGAAGCATGTCTTCTTCACTCAGCCTTGATCCTCTCCTCTAAGCCTGACTTGTGGTGGCTATGCTACTTTAAAGGGATAAGGGGCCCAGGTATCTTTGAATGATGGTCTGTGCTGGAACAGACAATGGTTAGGAGCTGATAGGAGTGTCATCATGGGCTATGACCACAAAGACAGGACTTTTTTTAGGAACAGGTCGGCATCCTTGGGAATTCCCAGATACTACTGAGCAAGGAAATCTGAATATCCTGCATGGCAAGTTGGGGAACTAAATAATTGTCATTTCAGCATTAAAGGAAGCCAGAAAATACCTGGATTATATAAATTGTGATAGGGCCATGTGATGAGATACCATAAAATGGTTTAAAATCATATTACTGTTCATTCAAGTCCTGTAAGAAAGAGCCACACCAAAATGTTAACATTGATTATTTAAGAATGCAGGAGTTATAGATGATTTACCTCCCTCCCCCTTCTTCTACATTTTTTATGATTTCCACCATCTCAATTACCACATACATTTAAGAATCAGGGAAAAAACTATGCATTGTGGGAAGCAAAATTTAGTTCTGCTGGCCAAAGCAAAAGGGAAAACTTTTATAACATTTTTTTCTTAATACTCAAGCTAGTGTTTCTAGCAGTTATTAAATACAGTCCTGAGGAGGTAGGCATTCTCTCTCCTGCCAGACGGGGAGGCCTTGCACCTCTGGGTGAGCGCTCCACTTCCACCCTAACTCTGTGTGAGCACTCCACTTCCACCTCCTCCTAGCCCTCAGGGAAAGTTAGCTTCTTTTGTAGGCAGAGCAGCCACCCAGAAGCCCTAATGGCAGGCCTTACTACCAGCAAAATCCCACATGACAAATTCGTCCTTTGTGCTGATACAATTGGCTTGTCACCTCATTTTTACAGCTAATTAGCTCTTTAGTAAGCGATGGCTAGTGTCAGAGGTCATCTGATACCTGATTCTGATAAATTGACCGTAAATATTACTGTCCATCTGTATTTGCTGTTCAAAACACTGCTTAGTGACCAGATTTTAAACTCTTTTTGTGAGAGACCCTGCTTATTTTTGTTGGCAAGATAAAGTTTCCAGATAATGCTCATGAAACTTATCATCCCTGAAGCTATCTGAGGTTGCTCCTCAATTAGCCTTTCCAATGGGTCATGCTACCCACAGGGGTGGGGGTGGAGGTAGGGGGGAAGCATTCACACAGTTTCCAACTTTTCCCAGAGTTTCTTTTGTTTCCTCAGCTAAATCAGAAAGTCACTGAAGGAACCCTTGTTTTGATTCTGTCCTTCACTAGTATAACTTTTAGAAACATTGTATTGTGTTTTTTTTTTAATATTTGTATTGATTTCAGAGAGGAAGGAAGAAAGAGAGAGAGACAGAAACATCAATCATGAGAGAGAACCACCCATCGGCTGTTTCCTGCACGTCCCCCACTGAGGATCAAGCCTGCAACCAGGGCATGTGCCCCTGACTGGAATCGAACCCGGGACCCTTCAGTCCTCAGGCTGAGTCAAAACAGCCAGGGCAACATAGTCCTATGTGCCAGGACTATGCTAAAAGGTTCATGTGCATTAAATCCTTGCATTCTCACAATACCCTATCTAGAAATACTTTTAATCCCTAAATGATGGATAAGGAAACTGAGGCTTGGAAAGGCTAAGCTTTTTGGCCAATATCATACAGGTAATAAAGGATGGAGACTTTGCTCAAGTCTGCCTGACTCCTATGTCTGGTCTCTCCACCGCTACGCCTTACAGCCATATGAACCTAGGTATTAACATCACTAGCTGGTTGATAAACTAATTCTGAAAATACCTCTGGGGTGAATAGTGTGTGTGAATGGTCATTGGTTACAGGCCATTTAGAGATCAGTAATATCCAGGGAATATGGAAGAGCAGCAACAAAAAGAGATTAGAGGTGAACTTAAGGTCTTGGTTTCCAGGGCAGCCGTGGGTTGTCTACACTGAGGCTGGCAGTTGGAGTTGAACTGGGACAAATCAGGTGAGCAGTGCTCCTTGTTTGGTTCCACTTGGAAGCCCAAGGGTAGCAGTCTAGGACAGTGGTCGGCAAACTTATTAGTCAACAGTGCCAAATATCAACAGTACAACGATTGAAATTTCTTTTGAGAGCAAAATTTTTTAAACTTAAACTATATAGGTAGGTACATTGTTATTAACTTAATTAGGGTACGTGGTATTTTGTGGAAGAGCCACACTCAAGGAGCCAAAGAGCCATATGTGGCTCACGAGCCGCTGTTTGTCGACCACTGGTCTAGGAGCTGTTCAAGTGTGGCTAGGGAGCAAGGCAAAGGCAGTGCTAGCACAGTCAGCTGTCAGACGGAGTCGAAGGAAAGCACAAGCTTTGTGCATCAATAAGAGAGAAGAGAGCACAGATTCTGATTGTGTTCCTGAAATGCCAGTGCACACATTTCTACATGACCAGGACTCACTTGTTTCTAAACCCAAAATAGTTTTTCAGAGAATTCAATAGATTTCTTCACTCCCCTCACCTGCTACATCCCCACCTCCGACCTGAGGGACAGTGTGTAATACAGAAGGCTTCTTGGAAGGCATATTAAAAGGATTAGATCATCGATCACTAATGAGATGTCCCGGATTTAGCAGCAAGTAGATAGAATCTAGGACTCTCGGCTAGTCCAGTTTGTGCAGAGATGGTAATAGAAACCAAAGCATACAGAGACTGCCATTTCCTTTATGCTAGGTTGACCAGATATAGTAACAGCATTTGACAATAAGAAAGATATAAAAGGAGCAGACCAGAACGGAATGTACCTGACTGCTATGTAAATTCAGATTGTAGTCTTAAAAACATGAGAGGTTAGGTATGCAAATGTGGGACAAAGCATAATCAATCAGCCAATCCCTAAGTGTATTGAATAGCCTTGAGTAATGGAGTCAGCACTGTGTGTAATGCCAAATGATGACACAGTCTCTGACCTTAACTAGGAGGCAAAGGAGGTATAGAGCGAACAAACAAGTGAGACCATATAGGCACAGGAATTCTAGAAGACAGCCTGGATTATAGAAAAAGAATTTTATTGGGAATCAAGAGACTTTTATGTTCTCTTCTTGATTTCAACACTAATTAGCTGTGTGACCTTGAATAGCCAAATTTATCTCTCTGGGTCTTTCTCAGTTTCCTGTTTGTAAAATGAGGGAGATGGCAATCTCGGAGGTCTTTCCAGAACTAATATTCTAATATAAGGGAGGAATTTCCATGGGCCTAAATCTGCATGTCCCAGAAACAGGGGGTAAGAAATGGCCAGGTATGGACAACGTGTGTGTGTGTGTGTGTATGTGTGTGTGCGCTTGTGTGTGTGTGTGCACGCATGCACAGTTGTAGGTGTGGGGCTTGTGAGGAAGGGGTGTGGAGGCAGGAGAGGGATTGATTTAGTGCTGATTGAGGTAGCAATGGAGAGGTGAAGCATACTCAGATATGACAGCAGAGGCCAGTCCCTGTAAAACTCAATTCCTTGATGTGAAGCAACTGCACAGTTAATCAAGCCAAAAAAACAAGCCATCATTTTTGATTCCTCTTTCCCTTGCTAATCACATCTAAGTCCATCAAGAATATATACTCAGATCAATTGACTTCTCTCCCTCTCTATCACCACCAACTGAGTCCAGCTGCCAACACTCTCTCTTTTGGAAGAAAGCAGCAGCTTTGTGACTGGTCTCCCTGAATCTCTCTATACTTTAGAGTTGGTCCCCTACAATGGGGCAAGAGCAATGTTTACAAATTATCAATGTGTCCTGTCACTGCCCTGCCTAAATCCCCCTAATGATTTTGGGTTGCACTTAGAATAAAGCCATTCTAACCCCCCGCCCCCCGCCCGCTATCATCGACATATCTACAGGGAACTATATGACCAAGCCCCATCCTTCATTGTTCTCCTATCTTCCACCTACTCCCTTTCTCCCAACCTCATTGGCCTCCTTGCTTAGCTTCAGGCATTTCTAGCACAATTTTGCCTCAGATTATTATTATTTTTTTTGCATTTGCTCTCTGTTCTGCCTGAAATAGTCTTCACTTACAACTTCTTAGTTAATTTTTTCCAAGTATTCTCAGGTCGACGCTCAAAGGTCACTTCCCTAAGGAGCTTTCTTCAACCTCCTGTCAAAGATGGGCTGTTCTAATCATATTTTATCATGCTTTATCACAGCACCCAGTTTCATTGTCTCCATAGTATCAATGGGAAATTACATATGTTCTTATTGACTTATTGTCTACTTCCCCCACCATAATGTAAGCCCAAAGATAATAGGGACCTATTCTGCATTGTTTAACTTTGTGTTTCTTGCCCTGTAACAGGCACCCAATGTTTGCTGAATGAATGAAAGAATACTTAAGATACATAGGAATAAAACACAGTGATATGGTACAGTGGTTTCAGGCACCATGGATCAGCTATCAGGCAAACCTGGATTCAAATCCCAGGTTTGCCATTTTCTCAGCAGCCACATGACCTTGGGCAAGTTATGTAATCTCTGTAAACCTCAGGTGTAAAGTGAGGAGGAAATGGTGTCAACATCACTAGGCTGTGGAGTATATTACATGCAATAATAGCTTTAAAACCCTAAGCTCAGTGCTTCATAGAATTAGCTTCTTGTTTCTTTTTACATTTTGCCTCTGGTCTTCCTTTCTTTAGGTCTAGATTTCATTTGAGCAGAGAAGGAAAATGGTATTAGTATAGAAAGGGATTTTTCTCCCCCTTTATTCCTTCCTCCCTTCCTTCCTCTTCCCCTTCCTTCCTCTGCCTCTTACTCTCTCTTATTCTCTCTTTCTTCCTCTCACCTTTCCATATCTTTTATTTGTTTATATAGAAGTATATTTATTTACCAGGGGCCTAGTGCATGAATTCATGCACATTGAAAGGAACTGTGGGCCATGAGGCTGCGGTGGGCACAGGGGTGGGTCTTGGCCCATTCTCCATGCCCCTGCCCAGCCTCTCACACCATGGCCCCCCAGCTCCCCTGTCTGCTGGCAGCCCCACTCCCACTGACGCTCCCACGTGCTGATGGTGCCAGCCCTGCTGGCACCCGCGGAGAGCACGGAGTGATTGGGGCCAGCGCCAGCAGTAGGTGCAAGCAGGGCTGGCACCGTCAGCAGGTGCGAGTGGCGGCTGCTGCCCCAATTGCCCCTCAGGAGCAGGGGGAGGTGGAGAAGCCCCAAGGGGTGATCAGGATCAGCACTGGGCACCGGCAGTGGGTGCAAGTGGCAGCTCTGGCAGCAGGGGTGAGCACCAGGCAGGACTGTTGCGTGTGGGAGCAAAGAATTTTTAGTAACCACCAGATGCTCGCCCCAATGACAGCAACCAGCACTCTGCCTTGGTCTGGTGCCCCCGCTCACCTGCTCCACCTCCTGCCACGGCCGATGCCTACCATGTTCTGTGCTCTGCCACCTGCTGCCCATGCCCACCATGTTCTGTGCACGCCCCCTGGTGGTCAGTGCATGTCATAGTGACCAGTTGTTCGGTTGTTTGGTTGTTGGGTTGTTCTGCCATTCAGTCTATTTGCATGTTAGGGTTTTATATATATAGATAGTTAACAGTATTCAGTAGGTAAATGCAAGTGTGATATAACTCCTTTGGTATTGTTCTTAAAATTTTATTTGTAAGAAAGCATATAATTAAATAATGTTAACTATTAAATCTGACATTCAAATAGATAAAATAATGTTTATATATTAATAATAACCATTTGTATAGTACTTTGGATAATAAATGGTATTCAGTAGCATTATTTAATCTGATTTTATTTGATATAATTCTCACATTATACATAGAAAACCAAAAGCTCAGGGCAGTGGGTGGAATTGTGTACCCCCATAACATTTGTGTCCAAGTCCTAATCTTTGTTATCTGTGAATGTGACCTTACCTGGAAACAGAGTTTTTGCAGATGCAACTAAGTTAAGGATCTGGATGAGAAATCATCCTGGATATAGAATGGGCCCTAAGTCCAATGACTAATGTCCTTATAAGAGAAAGGAGAGGGAGATTTGAGATACAGAGACATTCAGGGAAGCAGGCCATGTGAAGACAGAGGCAGAGATTAGAGTGATGTATTTACAAGTCAAGGAATGCCAAGGATTTCCCACAGTCACCAGAAGCTAGGAGAATGGCATGGAATAACTTTCCTCAGATCTTCCAGAAGGAACCAACCCCATTGACCTTGGTTTTGCACTTTTGGCTTCCAGAACCATAGAGAAGAAATTTCTGTTGCTCTATGCCACCAAGTTTGTGGAAATTTGTTAGAGCAGCCCTGGGAAGCTAATATATTCAGTAAATTTACGAAGGTTCATTATTGAGACCAGAGGCCATCCATAAAGTTAGTTGGCAAATATATGGAAGACTCATGGATTTATGAAGATTCTTCCAGGTTGGAGGCTGGTCTTACTCTGATCTTAACAAGTGATAACAAATCAAATCTTCCTTGACAATATACTTTGAATGTATGTACTTCTATCTCTACAGCTGCCACCCTGGTCCATTCAATGACCTCTTTTACATGGACTCAAAAAAAGCTTCTAACTGGCACTCCTGTTTCCACAAATGCCTCCCTCTAGTCCATTCTTCACAGAGCAGCAAGAATGGATTGATTGTCTCAAACCCTCAATGGATAATTTTATTCTAAGTGCAGTGATAGCCATGGCCTCACACTTTCAATGGCTTTCCATTGAAATTAGAGTAAAATACCCTCTTCTTACTGTGACCTCCAAGGCACTTAATGACCTGGTGCGGGCCTTCTCTCCAAATCCATCTGAAGCATCCTACCCTTGCTTACTCTGCTTCAGCCTTTCCCACAGGTTATTAACATGAGGGAAAGGAGACCATATCTGTCTTGTTCATCTTTGTATTTTGACTGCCTAGTAGAGGGCCCAGCACTTAATCGATAATCAAAAGATAGTTGCTGATTTAGTAGGTGAATAAATAGATGGCATAAGGAGGTCTTCACTCCTTTGTGGGTCTCCTTTTGATAGGGCCCTAGAGTCTTTTTGATATGAGAACATTCATTTTAGCTGATATTTTTGCTAGGATGTGTGTGCTATCTACAGATTGCCATTGTCATAGTTCTTTTACTTGCATAGCCAACCTAGGAATTGAGCCAGTTGGAATGGTAAAAAGGATATTGCTCATTAAAATGGGAATTGTTAAATCTTCTTATTTCTCCAAAAGCTGTCTCTTTTTATTTTCATATTTCAGTTGTCTTGTCCATGGCCCATAAATGTGTTATTTTCTGTTTGGCAGACTTCCCTGACCCCCTCACCCTGCCTCTGGCTGCCCTCTTCCCCTCTCCCCATACTCCTCCTTTTTTGCTTTGCTCACTGCCTCTGTTGGGCTGACCATCATACACAAATTCACCCTGGCCTCCAAGTCAGCTAGCTTCTCTTCTGTTTGGCCAATGGGAGATGCTGTCAGGAGACTGGAAAGCTGGAAGAGAGAGGGGCATTAGGGTATTTCTTCCCCATTCCATCTATGCTCTGTTCATGGTCTCTGGCAGTGGCTGCATCCCTCTAGGACTATTGCTCCTCCTCCTGGTCCCTGAGCTCTGGTGACACTGTTTCTTCTTCTTTCACTTTCAGGAATGAACTATAGGTGGTAACAGCTTCCTGATACTGTAGGTTTCTGGATGCCTCATCACCCATTGGTGGTTCCCTTAACTTTCTACAAACTTCATAAATAGTTTCTTTATTAAAATCTCTTGAAACATCTGTGTTGGGTTCTGTTTTCTGCTGGAATCTGGACTTTAACACTGTATTAACTCTTTTTTTTTTTTTGTATTAACTCTTAGGACAAAATAGTAAGGGTCTCGAGTTAGACAATATCTACTTGTTGGCTCATGGCCAGTTTTCAAGTTGAATTAATTGAATAACCTTAGCTTCCCTATCATAGAAGAAGCCCAGAATCTGTTTCATAAGTTGCCTTTATGTACTGTGGCAGAGACTGTTAACACTCAACCAATATCCATGGGTTACAGTACATTGGGGGCTTGTGATGGGGTTCTGACCCATGGGAGGTAGGTGCCATTGATGTGTGTCAGTGCCTTTTAAGACTTTTCTTACTATCTTTCCACTTACTCTTCCTTGACCAGAGTGACCTTGCAGGCCAATGTTCAGATGGTCCAGCTACAAGATGGAGGAGGGCTGCTTAATTTGGTGTAGACTTTGCATGACTGACAAATATACCTTTATGGTCTTAGTCACAGAGATTTGGGATTATATTTGTTACTTCAGCACTTATTAGCCTATTTTGCCATACATGTACCATGCAGATTTATTGATCTCTAATACCTTATGCTTTTTGGGGCCTAAATTAGCAATAAAAAACACCCAACCTATTACTCATTCTCCCTGACACCAGGATCATAGTAGACATTGTAGGGCACTCTTCAAGGTGAGCCCAGAGTGTCTTCTGAATCATTATCCACATAGGACTCCCAGCCTACACTGGCAATCAATAGGCATGACCTAATTCTAGTCCCTATTCTACAGGGTGAGCCTTTCTGTGTGCTAGGTCCAACCACTTACTATAATGTAATTTCACAAACTTTTGTTGTTTATTTTTATAATGGGAAACAGACATTATTTTCATGGTCCATCCATTTTAATTCAAGTTGTTGGTAAATTTTTGAGTGTTACTTTTAAAATATTCACAAATAGATCCCTTATTCTAGGATTAAATAGCAAACCATAAGGAAATGCCTTTTAGAAAAGTTAAAAATATTCCACATAAAACATATTTTAGTAAATTTTTGTTCCTGATATAAATCTGGATATGGAAACAGTTTTGTTTTTTTCATTTATAGAACTTGGTCCCAATATAAAAACAACTAAAAATTAAAAAGGCTGACTTTCAATTCACAAAATCTCTTGTGAACTCAAGTGATAAGAAAATGAGTAAAAACTCAGAAAGAACCTCAGGATACAAATACTCTTTAAGTCTAGTCTTGCCTTTGTACTTGATATAGGTACAGTAGAGATTGTAGTTCTTAATTATTTCTAGGACTAATTTGCATGAACTTGTCCTTAGAATACATTTTCAGAAGATAGGTCCACTTCCTATAAATAACAGGAATACTAAAGGATCCTCCAATTTTGTAGTATTCCTTAGTTACCCTTTTTTAGTATTAAAATATTTTTATAGCACTTAAAAATTTATTCTTATTTCATTTTTAAATGTTATAACAAGGGGAAAGTTGGCCGACATTAGGATGATTGTGATCAATAGAACCTTTAGAGCAGAGACTGGCATAATTTTGTGGAGTGTTTGGAGGGGCAGAGAGATATGGCTCTGGGCTGCCCTCATCAACCAGACTGTTTTGTTTCACTTATTTGATATTCATAGGTTCAATGGCCTAATGGGTTGTGCAACTTGCTTGTATTATAGACAAAAGTTAAAATTATCTTAGTCAAGGTTTCCCTTGAGTTTCAGAGTCCATCTGTTTAATACCCACAAAAATGATAGTACATCTGGTCATTTGAAGTTCCAGCCTTTGAAGGAATTTCTTGTAAGCATGGAACTTGTCTTTAAGGATCCCACACTGAGAATGTGTTCAAGAATGAAGACAAGAAAAAAAAAGAAGAAGAAGATTAGACTATCTTGGGTAATCTTCAGACACTAGAAAACAAAAATCAAAGGAACTACATTTGATTATCTTGTCACTCAAGAGTTCCTGTTCAGGCATTCCTTTTGCATCACTTTCTCCTGATAACAAACTAGATTTGGAATTGTGCCCCATAGATTCTGATCATTCTTGTCATCTGATATCACTGATGAATCACTTTGCTTTCTGCTGTAATTTTCTTCCAGGTTTCTTCCCACTTGACATCTACACCCACACACTTTTCCCCTTCTCTGCCATAGTCTGTGCCACTGGTTGCCTTCTTACTGAGCTTTTCTAATCTTCAACCAGATTGAGTTAGGAGACACATACATTATGTTTGAATAGATTGTAGTGCCTGATAAAATCCAGAAAGTTAGTAGGATTTCAAGTATAGAATCACATGATCCTAAGTTCCTGATAGCAAAAATGTGGGCTTCACCGACCCTGAGTGCAAGATCTCATTTCATAAGAACGAATTATTCCAGCCCAGGATGAGACATTAAAAGTAAAGATCTGATTGTTTACCCTTCCTAACTAGCTTCTGCATTCCTTGATCTGTGATGGACATAGCTATTAAAAGTGAGTTCCTATCTTATGATCTCACTCATATGTAGAATCTAATGAATACAATAAATTGATGAACAAAATAGGTCCAGAGACATAGAAGCTTGGAACAGACTGTGGAATCTCAGAGGGAAGGTGGAGGTGGATGGGTGGGTGGGAAGAGATCAACCAAAGAACTTGTCTGCATATATGCTTAACCCATGGACACAGACAATAGGGTGGTGGGTGAAGGCCTGGGGCAGGAGATAAGGGAGGGCTAGAAGGGGTCAATGGGGGCAAAAGGAGGACCTATCTAATACTTTCAACAATAAAGATTGGATTTTTTTAAAAAGGAAATTTCCCCAGGTTCATGGATTATCTATCATTCCTTATTAGGAACTTCACAGTCATTTGCATGTGGAGAAGGCTGGCCTCTTTCAGTTAACATTCAGATAAACTCAACTATCATATCCTGGTATCAACACTTTGCTACCTAACTCTGTGACTTCCTTAAGTCTCTGAATATCTCTATGCCTTAATTTCCTCATTTACAACATTTGGGATGATACTAGTTTAATACTTAGGACTTAAGTGAGATAACCTGTATGATACACTGAGCATAGCACCTGGTACATAGTGGGTATCAATAAAAGTTAGCTATTGTTAGTAGAAGTTGGTAGAGTTGAAAAACTTTCTTAAAACACATCAGTGGACCCCTGAGGCCAGATCTCTAGACAGAATATCCACATCTTGTAGCCACAGGTGCTTGATTCAACTCTAGAAGTGAAACAGCTGTCCAATAGCTCTCTGAGATACTGGAGAAATGGGGGTAGTCATTATCAGCTACATGTTTCCTCTCACTTAAGAAAATAAGAAAAATTAGAAACCAGTGATTTAAAGTCATTAAGATGTAGCACAATGAGTTATTATTTTGGAAATGATGAGTTTGCCACCTACAAAAACCATTCTGCCTCTTTCTCTGGCTTATTGCAAAGGGAGGAAATGCCCACTTGACTATTTACTTATTGTTCCCACCCTTCATGCATGAATTGTCTGGAATCTGCACTCCAAAACTTCCTTGATCCCTCCATGTTATACAGTCTAGAGGAGAACATTTTTTTATGTTGAATAAGATGGAAGAAAAGATCAATGACTATTACATGGGAGACTCTCTTTTGGAGCTCTCCCGTGCTTTGTTTATTTTTAGTGATAGTATTACAAATGGGATTTCATGTTTAGCTTTTGGTCTCTGTTGCATTTGTATTTATTTCTTCTCTATTGGATAGTTGGTTACCCCATATCCTGTATGGGAGGTTAGTGTGCCCTTTCTCAATCTGCTGCTTGGATGGGATGGAGCAGTGGGAAAAGCATGGGTGTTTGGATGTTGAACTGGCAAACCTGGGTCCAACATTTTGTTTTAACCCTTATAGGATGTGTGACTTTAAGTAACTGACGTAACTCCTTGAAGCATCAATTCCCTCATATATGAAGTATCGGTACTTCCTATTCTTTTGGGAAATTAGATGTCATGTATGTGATATATAACATAAATAATTATTGCTCAATAAATGTTAATTTCCTTCTCTCTTTCCTCCATGTAAACATTATTCTCCTTGTCTCTCTCTACTTCTAGAGCCTAGAGAATCCCAGAGAATCCTTTATGTGCTTCTTGTCATGCCTGGTAGATGAACTAGAAGTTAAAAAAAAGAGCAACAACTAATGAACCCCATTTATTTGTACCCTCCATCTAATTCTGGATGCCAGTGACATTGTATGAGATATGACCAGTTCTTGGAATTCCACTCTGCCACCCTTCGGACATTTACAGTTCTACTGCATGTGGCATGTGCATGTGTGTGTCCAAATAGGAGCTCATGCACTGTGTCCTGTGTGGATGCTTAATTCAAAAGAAAGAAGGAAAAGACTGCCATCCAGTCACAAAGGCGCACATACAAGAGATGATGGAAGAAGGTCTACAAAGCATCAGACAAATAAGAACAAATTACTTAATACAAATCAAGCTGCACATAAGTGCTTTAAGGTATTTAGAGTAGGAGAGATTAGCATCGATTCAGTGACATTTATTGAGCAGTTTTTATGTAGCTGGCACTGTGCTTGGAGCAGGACATTAAAATAAAAATGAATAAGACATGGTCTATGCTCTCATAAAACTCTCTGTATGACGAGAGAGGCAGGCATATAACCAAATAAACAGGGCAGGCACACTCAGGAGCACTAATATGACACACAGAGAAAAAAGTGGTCTCTGAGCTACTGTTAAAAGGACAGTAAGGTTTGGTTAGGCCTGGGACTGCAAGCTCCAGCTCCTAGAGCAATCAGGAACAAAATGTAAATGCAAAACACAAAACAGCAATTCAGTATAAGACATTCAGTGTTCTTGGCACTTTATTTGTATTAACTCATTTAATTTTCACGATTGCTATTATTATCATCTCTGTTTTACTGTTGAGGAAACTGAGGCACAAGAAAATTGAGCAACTGGTCTAAGGTCATGTCGCCCTGAAGTACCATGGCCAGGACTCAAACATAGACAGTCTGGATCTGGTGTCCATGGTATTCATTACACTTTTTGCTTTTCTATAAAAAAAGACAATCGTGTAAGTGTTATGCAGCCTCAGTGTTCAAGAGATATTAGGGAGTGATGGAGACTCCAACCAATTTTTTTTTCCAGAAATGATAGCTAGATAGTCCTTTTTCCCCCTAGAGGAGCCAGAAACCAAATTCCCCTCAATCTCTATTAATTATTCAAAATTTTAACTGTTGGAAAATAATTTAAAAATTAAGCCCTCTATGGACCAAGCAAAATATGACCATAAGCT
Organism: Eptesicus fuscus; assembly: GCF_027574615.1. Taxonomy (NCBI): domain Eukaryota; kingdom Metazoa; phylum Chordata; class Mammalia; order Chiroptera; family Vespertilionidae; genus Eptesicus; species Eptesicus fuscus. Next base: position 63,101,494 of record NC_072474.1, on the reverse strand, counting down.
GCAAATAGCTCACCTACTACCAGGTTAAGACCTCTAGATTAGGCAGACAAAGAAGGTAGGGAGGATAATTACTAGTATATGCAAAGAGAACAGGTTACACAAGGCACTAAAGCGATCATGAGCAATGTGAGTGCCTAGAATAGAACACCAAGAATGCATGAGGCTGGTAAGGCCTTGATGCACATAGTAAGGAGTGACTATTTTACCCAATTTGCCAAAGAATGCCAGTGAAGGATCTGATTCCTGTGGCATTGTTCAAGTTCAAGGTGGGTTAATCAAGGAAGGGTGACAGCACACCTCTCTAACCTTGTTTCTCCCTTGGCTTCACCTGGCATCAAATGTTCCAGTCACCCTATCTGCAGCTCCTAAGAGCACAAGAAGGACCCACTTTACTCTGACTTAGTTCACTTATGCCTGGAATATTCTCCATCCAGCTGGAGAACAAATACTCACCTAGGAAGGTTTAACTCAAAGGGGTTATTCTTTCTAAAGCTTGTCCTGATTTTCCTGGTCTCTGTCCCCTTGCTGCCTCCCAATCCAAATGTGCAGAATTGACCACTCCCTCCTTTGAGCCTTCACTGTGTGTGTAGTACTGTGTGTTTGTCATGGCACCTGTAACATTTTATTGTACTTCTTTTCCGATAGATCTGTGTCCCTTACCAGTGTAAGGTGCTAATGTAAAATACTTTCAGGCCGAGGAATATCTTATTATTGTCTGTATTTCTAGAGTATGAGACAGTGTTGGATACATAATAGACACCAGAATGTTTTATGAGTGGATAAGTACTTTGTGAGATTATGGAGTACTAAAGTGGATTTTGAACACAGCAAAGGTTCTGAATGTATCATCTCTTAAATATAAAATGTAACAACATACAGTAGATATTGATCTGAGGGGATGTTTTGGTTATTTTATATTACCTTTTGGGTTCCAACATTCATTTCTGTTCCTATTTCAATATATCAACAAATCTCACAAAACATTCTTTTTCAAAGTTGCCTCTGTGAGATAGCTATTGCTGTATAACAAAGCACCCTCACATTCAATGCTTGAAACAACAGCAACCATTAATGCTCATGAGTCAGCTGTGTTGTCCCATTGATTTGGGCTGGGCTCAGCTGGGCTCATTCATACAGCTGTGGTCAGCTGGACTCCATCTGTCTCAGTGCCAGATCCTCCTGACCTCATTAGCTTTATGGTCTCATTGCATTCATAATTCTATTACTAAAAATATGAATCATAGACTAGGACCACCTATGTCAATGACTGTTATTTCCTCAAAGGGTGGATCATTTATTTATTCTTTGATTTATTCATCAAACAAATAATAGTACAAGGCCAGCTCTTTGCCAGACATTGTGCATAATACGAGGAATAGAGAACTAATGCAAGACAAAGTCCCTGACCTAGAGAAGCCAGAGTCTAGTGGGGGAGAAAATGTACAATAGAAAAATTATAGTCCCAGAGAGAATGATAGAAGTGTAACAATAGAAGAGCTATGAGGTGCAGAGGAGGAAGTAATTACCCATGTGAGGGAGGAGGTCAGTGGCAGAGCAGGTGAGAAAAGGCTTCTTAGAGGATGGGATGATTGAACTCTTATCTGGATATGCAGTTACTTAGTAGTTGTGCGTAGAAACCTCGGGCCAGGATTATTAAGATTATTTGCATGTAATATACCTTTAAAGTATTGATCTTTCCTAGGTATAATATTAGTTTGTTATTTGAATTATGGAAATGATAAGCCAGCATGCTTTCCTCTGCTAGCCATTTGTCAGTGCCTGGCAGTATAGAGCAGTGCTTAAGAGTGCGGGACCTAGACCCAGATTGTCTGCATTTGAATCTCAGCTCCAGTCTTATTTAATTGTGCCTCAGTTTTCTCTTCTGTAAAATGGGGGTGGCAATTTGAAGATTCAATGCATTAATACCTCTAAGGATAGGGCTTAACACATAGTAAGTGCTCATTAATTGCTAGTTATTTTATTTTTATTTTTTAATAGTTATTTTAAAGGACTTTTCCCAGACTTTTTCTCTTTTTTCCCTCATAAGGTGGAGACAAAAATTGACCAACTTGATAGAATTGTTGTGATGATTTAATGAAATTAAATATATGGACATCACTTAGAATAGTGCCTAGCACATTGAAAGTACATTGTATGTGTACATTATTGTTATTCTGTTTGTATCATGTTTAACTATTAAAAGAATTGAAGCCATCTATTCTTAGTTTCTGGGGGTTCAAAAACACTTCCTTCTTATTATATAGTCTCTTTCACTAGGCAGAGATCATAATTTACTTATGTATTTCCCTTTGGAAGCATGATGGGATGGTGGAAGGGTCCAGATATCCTGAGAAAAACTCCAAGGCAGTGTTTGGTTGGTGAGGGCTTTACATGATTCTAACGTTGCCCTGTGCTAGGAAAACAGGTCCTCAGGTACAACTCTTCCGACACACCTGCACACACATCCTCTCCCCTGGGATGGGCACATCCTGTGACAGCCCCCACTGCATCTTCTTGTACCACTTGCCTTTTGATTATGCAGAGAAGTAGCTGATCCCAAGATTGTAGTGTTTACTGTCTCCAACAGGAGACAGCAATCGGGTAGAAAGATGCTAACAAAAGTAATCAATAGAGCAAAGAAGATGAACCGCTGAAAAGAATATAATGAGATGGTAGAAGTCACCTCAAATATATTGTGGTTACATAATTATAGAATTTTCTGGCTAAATTTAAAGTTAGTTAAATAATAGGTAGAACATTTACAAACAATATCTGGCACATCATGAAAACTGACTAACTCTTAGATGAATGGAAGAAGGAATGAATAAATGATAAGGTTATGGAAATGCTTACTAACATTGATTACATGCTATCAAAGAAACTCATTTATGCTTTGATTATTCTACTAAGAGTGAAGAGATTTTTCAGCACTGTGGAATATCTGTCAGAGTTGTTTCCCTAAATACTTAATGAATTTTATAATGTTGTGGTGGCCTGATGGAATTTGTAATTTGAAGACCATAGACGTGGGACAAAGGGAGCAGGCTGAAATCATATTCTTGAATTAAGAATCTGAGCATTACGTATGCAAGGTCTAATAGAATTGAAATGCCAATCCATGGCAAAGACTTGCAGAGTCATTTGTCACTGTGTTTGATTGTGCTATAAGGCCTTATTTGATTCGATGGCTCTGCAATAGAAAGAGTACTGAGTTCATGGCCAGCATGTATCAGGGATGCTATTCACATAGACTACAATAAGGATGGTCTTTCATGGAATCATGCAGAGAGGTGGCTTTGCTTGGGTTCATATCCTTGCTTTCCTACCTACTAGCTGTGTGACATGAAACTTCCTCTTTAGTATGAGCACTAAATGAGAAATCACAGTGGTATGTACTGTGTCTAGGATAGTGTCTTGCTCATATTTGAAGATGTTTCCATATTGCCACATGTTAATGAAGTGTAGGAAGGCACAGACTCTGGGTCTGGATTAGTACAGACATTTTATCTGGATCTTCTACTTCATCTAAGAGGTAGCTTTGCTTAGTGTAAGGAGTAAGCCGATAAACTCTAGGCTCAGCCCTCCTTGGTTCAAATTCTGGTTCTGCCACTTAACTAGTTATGTGACTTTGGACTTTGGGTGAGTTAAATAGCTTATTCCTACATCTTACTCTAGCATCCTCTTCTGTAAAATGTGGCAATAGCAGTACATATCTCATGGAAATGTTAGGAGGATTAAATCAATTAAATTGTGATGTACTTGGAAGGGTCTCTGATACATATTTAGTACCACATAGATACCTGTTAAAATAAAATTTGATGGGTATTCAGAGAGCTGTAGACCATTGAAAGAAATGTGTGAATTACTATGTGGGACTGCTTTTCCCTCACCAAACAAGCTCCTTACATTAGTAGTATGATATCTTGACCCTTCATCAGGACATGGAATTTAAATTATTTTGCCAGTTTTTTTTTAATAGAAATTTTCATTCTGTCAAAGGAAATGGTGGGTAGAATTGTGGTTTCAGTTTGTGAACATAAGACAAAGATAAAAATAAATAACCCAGGGCATTGACATATATATTTTTTAATCCTCACCTGAGGATATGTGTTTTTTTTTTTTAATTGATTTCAGAGAGAGGAAGGGGAAGAGAGTGAGAGAAGCATAGGTGTCAGAGAAACATCAATTGGTTGCTTCCCATACACACCTTGACTGGGGACCTGCAACCTAGGTTGTGACCAGGAGTCAAACCCACAACCTTTTGGTGTAGGAACGATGCTCCAACTAACTGAGCCACCCAGCCAAGGCTATTTATATCTTTGAATAGAGGTGTAGAGGGCTGAATAAATCATACTTCTCATTATCATCATTGGTCTTTGCAAGGGCCATCTCTGGAATTTATGTGTGTAAGTATGAATGCAGGTGTATACATGTGAATGTGTATATGTATGTGTGAATCTATGTATTTTTGTATTTATTACCTTTTACTTCTGATAACTCTCTCTCCTTTCCCTGTTGGGCAAACATGCTAATGCATTTAATGTATATATTTTTATTTAAAAGTGTATTGTTTCTCTGTATTTATATTTTTAATTTACATAAAAGTTATTGTGCAATATATATTTCATTGTGTTCCTTAAATTCCTTCAGTTATTAATTGCCTTTAGGGATGATCCATGTTACTGTATGTATATCATGTTTTGAAGTGTCCCAAGTACTCCATGGGGTTCTCCATCACATTTTGCCTGTTTACTCACCAGGTGATGAACACCTGGATTATTTCCAATTTCCTGTCACCACAATGAAGTTATTATTCTATTGTTTTTTAGTATATAATACAGTTAGAATTCTCATGACAATCTGATTTTTTTCTTTATCGATACAATAGAAGCCCTCTTTTCTAAAATGTCAAGGATGCTACTTGGTTAGTTAATTGAAAAATTATTGGAGCTGGGATTTGTAAAAGTCATACATAATTAAAAGATTTTATTTTAACGTTAAATATTTAAGAGTACTTTTGTTAGTCATTTTAAGAAGTAGACTATAGGCTTTTCTTTTGTTGAATGTATGTATATACCTTATTGTTAAAAAATTAATTCATTTTTTCTCTATTAAAAATATTTGTTTTTTTCTAGCTTTATTGAGATATACTAGTAATTGACATATAACTTGTGTAAGTTTAAGGTGTACAAATGTTGATTTGATACATTTATAGATTGTGAATTGATTATCAGCATAGCATTAATACCTCTATCCCCTCACATAGTTGTGTGTGTGTGTGTGTGTGTGTGTGTGTGTGTGAAACATTTAAGAGCTCCATTCTTAGGAACTTTCAAGTATATAATACTAGAGGCCCGGTGCATGAAATTCATGCATGGGGGGGGGTGTCCCTCAGCCCAGCCTGCACCCTCTCCAATCTGGGACCCCTCGAGGGATGTCCAACTGCCTGTTTAGGGATCGGGCCTAAACGGGCAGTCGGACATCCCTCTCACAGTCCAGGACTGCTGGCTCCCAACTGCTCACCTGCCTGCCTTCCTGATTGCCCCTAACCGCTTCTGCCTGCCAGCCTGATCACCTCCTAACCACTCCGCTGCCAGCCTGATTGATGTCTAACTGCTCCCCTGCCAGCCTGTTTGCCCCCAACTTCCCTCCTCTGCTGACCTGGTCACCCCTAACTGCCCTCCCCTGCAGGGTTGATCACCTCCAACTGCCCTCCCTTGCAGGCTTGGTCCCTCTCAACTGCCCTCCCTTGCAGGCTGGGTGCCTCCCAACTGCCCTCTCCTGCTGGCCATCTTGTGGTGGCCATCTTGTGTCTACATGGAGGCAGGATCTTTGACCACATGGGGGCAGCTATATTGTGTGTTGCAGTGATGATCAATCTGCATATTACTCTTTTATTAGATAGGCTAGAGGCCTGGTACAGGGGTGGGGGCCAGCTGGTTTGCCCTGAAGGGTGTCCCGGATCAGGGTGGGGGTTCCCTTGGGGCGTAGAGCGGCCTGAGCGAGGGGCCTATGATGGTTTGCAGGCCAGCCACGCCCCCCTGGTGACCCAAGCGGAGGCCCTGGTATCTGAGATATATTTATCTTCTACAATTGAAACTTTGTAGCCTGGAGTGGAGCCAAGCCTTCTGCTCGCTCTGTGGCAACAGCCATTTCTGTTGTGGTTAATTCACCTTCTATAATTGAAACTTTGTAGCCTGGAGTGGAGGACTAGGCCAGCCAGGGCAGGTGGAAAGCTTGGCTTCCTACGTTGCTGGGGGCAACCCTAGCCTGCTCTCTCCAGCTCTGTGGCTGCCGCCATTTCTGTTTGGACTTGTTTACCTTCTATAATTGAAACTTTGTAGCCTTGAGTGGAGGCTTAGGCCTGCAAGGGCAGGTGGAAAGCTTGGCTTCCTCCATTGCCTGGGAAACCCAAGCCTCCCTCCTGCTCTCTGTGGCTGTAGCCATCTTGGTTGGGTTTATTTGCATACTCGCTCTGATTGACTGGTGGGCGTGACTGGTGGGCGTGGCTTGTGGGTATAGTGAAGGTATGGTCAATTTGCATATTACTCTTTTATTAGGTAGGATAGTATTACTAACTATAATCACCATGCTGTACATTAGTCTCCCAGAACTTACTCATCTTGTAACTGTAAGTTTGTACCTTTGACTAACATCTCCCTAGTACCCCACCCCCTGCCCCTGCAACACAAAATGAAACAAATGGAATTCTACAAACATGATTATATTTTGTTTTAATTTGGAGAGGTCCTAGTTGTTATCCTAGTTTTGGGGTCTCAGACTTTCTCTACATTAATTACACAGGGGATTAGGCCTAGAAGTCAAACATTAATATTTTCAATAAGCATAAAACTGTGCTTGGAACTTTAAAAGGACAATAGGTTGGAAAGTATATTATATTTTGCAAAGAGTCGTATGTATATAAAATGGTTTTAAGCTCTGTGTCTATATTGTCCTCATTATAACCACAGTGGAGCTCCAAATAAATATTTGTTCAATAAATGAACAAATACATTAAAACTGGAAGACAGTTTAAGTATGATTTCTTTTGAAAAATATTTTATTGAGATATAACATTGTATAAATTTAAGATGTGCAACATGTTGATTTAATACACTTAAACATTGAGAATTGATTACTACCATATGGTTAGTGTGACTAACCCTTGTCATCTTAAACACTTTGGTATTGAACACTGTATGTAAATTATTTCTCTGGGCTATTTCATTTTAAAGAAGAACCAAATTTCTTCTTACTTCACTCTCAGTTGAAACTGAAAGAGTTTTTTCTTTTGCTTTCCAAACAAAAGAGAGAACTACTCATCTTGTCTGTAATGAAAATTTTACACTTAAAACAGAGGCTGCTAAAATATTGTTTACACAGAATTCTTTTGCACAGAATTGAAAGCTGCTTGGTCTACTTTGGTTTTGGAGAGTGCACAAGAAAACTGCAATTAGAATGAGTTTTTATAGCAAATTCTAATAAACAAAGAGAATATTAATGAATGGATAGCTGGATATATGTAAAGTACTCACATTCTTATTTATTCAACAAATATTTATTATCCAATATGTCACTATGATTAAAAATATCGATAATATTACTGTCCTCATGGAGCTTATATTTTTAATTAGGTGGGAGCTAAAAAAAATTAAAGGGAGCTAATATATGAACAAATAATGAAATTATAATAAGGTCTAGAAAGGAAATAAAAAAGGTGTGAACATAAACAATAGTAGGGAAGACTGGTCTGGGATGGTTTCTCTGAAGAAGTGACATTTGTGTTGAGACTTGAGGGAGAAGAAGGCACCAGCTGGGACCAGGGAAGACCACACTCACAGAGGGAGTCTCAGTTTTATGTGCTCTTGGACTTCCGTCAATCATTTCAAAGAACTTCTGAGACATATGACATCTTTATAGTTACCCTATTTAAAAAAACAGTTGAGATAACTCCTAAATATCAAGGCAATTTGGGTTTTATATAAACACTGTCAATACCTTCCCTCACCACGACCCACCCACCTTTCCAAAAAACAGGTTTAACAAAAAGATTTTCATGTCCATTTTTCTTTTAACTAATCTTGTGTGTAATGTCTATAATGTTGGAGCTCACTTAAAAGATTTTAGTCTGATAAAGGAAAAAAAAAGGAAACATAGAGGAATAAAGTATGACTCACCTTTTTAACAATCATAATAATTCATTCTCAGGAGATTATGGCCAGTGTCCTACTATGTAGATTATTCTCTTCTGTTGATTCTCTTTCCACCTCCATTTGGTTATTACACTGCTCATTAGCATTTGTATTAAGCAATTCTGAGGAGTGAAAAATCAATCAACTAAAGGATCTTCAATTTAAGGCTTGCTTGGTAGGTGAGAAGTTGAATCTATTTGCTAAAATCAGATTATTTTTGGATTCTCTGTGGATTTCCTTTATCCATGTTATTTCTGTCTTCAATGGCATAGACTAACACAAGCTGATTATATTGTACTAGAGGCCTGGTGCACCAAATTCGTGCACTGGGGGGGTGTGTGTCCCTTAGCCCAGCCTGCACCCTCTCCATACTGGGACACCTCAGGGGATGTCTGACTGCAAGTTTAGGCCCTGTGGGATCAGGCCTAAACTGGCAATCGGACATCCCTCTCACAATCCAGGACTGCTGGCTCCTAACCACTCACCTGCCTGCCTGCCTGATTGCCCCCAACCACTCCCCTGCTGGCCTGATTTACACCTAACTGCTCCCCTGCTGGCCTGATCTCCCCCAACTGCCCTCCCCTGCTGGCCTGGTCCCCCCAACTGCCCTTTCCTGCCAGCCTGATGGCCCTCAACTGCCCTCCCTTGCAGGCCTGGTCCCACTCAACTGTCCTCCCCTGCCGACCTGATCTCACCCCCAATGGCCCTCCCCTGCTGGCCTGATCTCGCCCCTAACTGCCTCTGCCTGCCTGATCACCCCTAACTGCCCTCCCCTGCAGGCCTGATCTCACTCCCAACTGCCCTCCTCTACCGGCCAATTTGGTTCTGATTGGTCAGTTTCTATGCCAGTCAGCATCAAAAGCTCTGCCTCCTAGGCAGCCATTGGCTCCTCACAGTTGACCCAGATTTGGTTCTGATTGGTTGGTTTCTATGCCAGTCAGCGTCTCTGGGCCTATCAATGGGGCCTGATCAGAAAGGCGGGGCTGATCAGCAGCCCTGGTGGAGGCCTGGAGAGAAATGGAGGTGCAGCTGCTGACCAGGCCAGGAAAGAAAGAGAGAGGCAAGTGCTGATCAACAGCTGCCTCAGAGGCTACAGATCAGACCCTGCTTCTCTCTTCAGGCCTCTCTCTGGGCCTGATTCGCAGCTCCCTCAGCAGTCAGTACTGGGTCACCGTGCCTGCAGCTGCAGCAGTCAGTGCTGGGTCACCATGGCAATCCAGCACTGACTGCAGGACTGACTTCCAGTTGGTTGAGCCTCCCGGTCGTTGTGGATGTGATGGACCCAAGGTTTTTATATATTAAGATAACAGAAACACACATGTACAGTTTTTTGGACTGTGGACATATTAAATTAAAACTTCTAAGTGACAGTTATTTGAGTGATTAAAATTTGAACAGTGTTGTGAGGTGATGCTGGTGATAAAAGCAGAGATTATAATTAAAAGACATGTTGCCTATAGCTGTAAGGTCCAATACCTCCAGTAGGAAATTCTTCACATCCTAAAAGTAGCTGACCCTGCATCTTATTCCTGATAATACCTTTTAACCCTTGCAAACTGGGTTCTTGCTAGTGAAGGTTTAGGGCAACAGAAACCATACATTTGAAAAATTCACCATAAAGTGAATAAAGCTCAAGCACATCCCTAAATCATGGCCATCACACTGAATGAATGTTTGTAAATCTTATAAAAGCCTCTATATTCTTTTTTTCATGCCTGAACCTATTTCGTTTTGAATAGCCATTGGCACACTGTGTTCCCAAGGGAGTTGAGAATCTGTACACATTTGGGATGCTTGAGGAAATGAGGGACTAAAGACCAGGTTCCATGAGTAGGTCAGAAAAGGACATGGGGAGATTCGGTGTCCTTGCTGGAGATATATTTGTGCTGAACTTGCAAAATGTATGAGTTCAGTGTCATCTGTTTTCAGTATTTCCTGAACAATTGATTTATTCCACATTATTAATGAACTTTGCAGCAGTTCCACTTGTCAGAGCCTACTCTGTAGGGGTCAATAATGAGAGGAAACCTGATGTTAGTGAATCCAGCTTAAGTGATTCTGTCATGCTAACGATTCAATATATCAGGACAAATGTCAGCTCCTTCCAATATGTTAATTTCTCTGATCCTATTTGCATAAACTACAGTCAATGAAATACAAGCTCCCCCTCTAAGATAGTTAATGGAGATTTGTAAAGGATTTTTAATTTACTTTTTATTTGTCTCCTTCAATATAAATTCGTAAGTTAAAAAAGGGAAATGGAAGCAAGAATCACAGATTGGGCAGAGGGAGGATGTAAAGTATTACAAAAGCTAAACTATATAGGAATATCAAAATCTATTGGTATAAATGTTCCTTAAAAATTATGTTTATTTACATTCACTGCTTTCAAGAGGAGCAATTACTTTGTAAAGAAACTTGGGAACAAAGCATTTTCTTGTGTTTTGAGCTGACTTTTCACTTTCTCTAGTCTCGTGAAGTAAATTATCAGTTCATTAGTTTTCCCAAAGGATATTAAATCTGGGTTTCCTATTTTTCCTCCTAACCCACATTATCTCCCTGGGACCACTGACATGTGACAGCAATGTTTATTTTAGAATCACCACTTCCTTTACTATCAAGTTCAAGGTAAGTATATGTCACAATTTAAAATTAACATTAAGAAATGAGAATTTCTTTATTCTGGGATGAAATAGATGGTTATCAAATTCAGCTAATGAAATAACTTTCTTTCTTTCTTTCTTTCTTTCTTTCTTTCTTCTTTCTTTCTTTCTTACAAGCTTCAAGATTTCTATTTACTTGGAGTTCTTTTATTACGTTTTATCAGTTGGTTGGCACCTAGGATTTATTAGCTTTCTGTATCTATGTATATTATTAGCAACTGTAATATTCAGATTGCAGACATTTCTCTTGTGTACTAATTTTCTTTCAATGTGGCTGAAAATTTACTTTTTCACCCATGGCCATTCATATAGACTACTTTATTTATGTAACTCTGGTAAAGTTAAAAAACAACAACACACAAACAAATAAGATAGAACTAGAATTTTATGTTGACTTTTACTTAAGTAGTTTCCTGCCTCCCTGGCAGTCCCTGAGGTAGTTTTCAGTCTCACTTAAGGTGAGATGACAATATGTAGCTAATGGGAGTGAGCACCATCAATCACCAAAGAGCAGTAGCAGCAATATGGATTGCCTTTTACATTTTTGCTTCATTGCTTACCTGACATCAACCTGTTGACCTGTCCATTTGTCTGTTTTTTAAAGGTGAGTTTAATAAAGTTATCCAAACCATTTCCCTTACCTAAGTTGCTATACTTCATCTTCTCTCCCCCACACCCATTTAATTTTAAATACGCAGAGCCTAGTACTTTGAAAATTGGTACAATGAATTGTCCAGACCATATTTTACTCATCATTTGCCCTAATACATCAATTGAAGTTAATTTTCACGTGTTCATCACCTATGGTGAGTGGGTGTTTTATTATGACATTTATTGTATTTGAAACAGGATTGTGTTCCAGGATTAGGGTTCCAGTGAGTAAGGGAGCCATGACCATGCTTTAAGTTTCTAAAGGTAGCCTCTGATATGTGAATAAGGGAAACGTTTTGCTGAGTAACTTTAGAGAGTTGACTTATCCTATGTATTTACCTTCATGAGTCAGCTAGATTTTAAACTTTATGAGAACAAAGACTGATTTTCCTTTGTTTCATCATGATAATGAACACAATGCTATGCAATGTTAAATGATGTCTATGTATCTTGTAGAATTTGCTAAAGCAACTATTTTCAGCCTTTTTTCATCATAACACACATAAATTATTAAATTCTACAGCACACCAAAAAAGATATTATATTTTTTGCTAATCTGACAAAAAAATAGGTATAATTTTGATTGATTTACCAAAGAATAATAATAATAATAACTACCTGTCCTTTTTGCTCCAAAGTGAGGTTCTAAGTTAAAAATTTTTTTTTAAATTGATTTTTAGAGAGGGAAGAAGGGAGAGAGAGAGAGAAACATTGCTGTGAGAGTGAAACATCCGATTGGCTGCCTCCTGCATGTCCTCTACCAGGGATCAAGCCAGCAACCAGGCATGTGCCCATATCAGGAATCCAACCAGAAACCTTTCAGTGTACAGGTTGATGCCCAACCAACCAAGCCATACTGTCCAATGCCAAAGTGATTTTTTACAAAATCAGTTACTTATATTGTATATAAGGATTTCTGGTACCAAGAAATAACCAATCAGATGCAATCTTATTATGCAATGTGACCAATAAGATGCAGCTCTGTTATATGATCTGTATACTATGGTTCAAGGCAGGGAATTCACACCAGGCGGCTATTATTGTGTTGACTGTTGTAATTTATTTTATAGAGGTCATATGCTCCTGACTAGACAGTCAAGTATTACAAGTTTGAAAAATTCTTACAGCACACTGATTGAAAAACACTGTTCCAAAGGATAATGGGCCTCCTTTGCCATGTTGCTTTGTAAAATAAATTGAAAGGCAAAATAAATTCTCAAATTGGGATTGGTGTTTATCAGTGTGACCAGGAAACACTGCCTATTTGAAAGTTAAATCTTACTTCTAGCATTTGCTGAGTCTGGCCTCTAATGTGTTTTAAGAAATAAATAATCTGGGTGCTTACTTTCACCTGCCTTTAGTATTCCCCCTCCAAGGTTTCCTTCAAGGGTAGGCTTCTTCCCTACCCCTGGCCCCATTATATCCTGGCAGTGCCAGATTCTCTGAGTGTTGAGAAATCAACTCACTCCTTTAATGCCCAGATCCAGGCTAATATTCTACCATGCTAATTGAGAGGATATAGGGCTTCCTCTGTTCCCTTGATACCAATGATCATGTATAAGGGGCCTCATGGAGACAATGTGTGTGTGTGTGTGTGTGTGTGTGTGTGTGTGTGTGTGTGTGTGTGTGTATGTGTGTGTTCTCTTGTCACCTCATGTGGTACAGTAGGAAGACAACTTGATTAGAAAACAAAGGAGGGAGTTTTGTGTCTTCTCTTTAACACTTATTACTAGTGCTTGATTTGGTAAAATGTCTTTATTATCATCTCCTTGATCATTGAATTTCCTCATCTTCCAAATGCAGGATCAAGTGAGGGAGCACCTGTGAAGGAAAGCATCTTCCAAAGAAAGGCCCCACCTCGCTCTATACCTTTGCTTCTCTCCTTTGCCTTTCCTCCTCTTTTACCCACTCTCTGCCCCCTTCTCTTCCTTCCTTTCTTCTTTCCCTTTCTTCTATTCTGTTCATTTCTCCCATCTTTTTTTTTTCTTCCCCTACACTCTCTCTCAGCCAACCTTCCTATCTTCTTGTAGCCCTTCAATCTTTCTTACTCTCCCCTCTCACCACAACACTTCAGTTCTTTTTAAAAAAAATATATTTTATTGATTTTTTTACAGAGAGGAAGGGAGAGGGATAGAGAGTTAGAAACATCGATGAGAGAGAAACATCGATTAGCTGCCTCTTGCACACCCCCTACTGGGGATGTGCCTGCAACCAAGGTACATGCCCTTGACCGGAATCAAACCTGGCACCCTTGAGTCCTTAGGCCAATGCTCTATCCACTGAGCCAAACCGGTTAGGGCCACACTTCAGTTCTTAACGGATACGCAGTTCCCTAGAATACCTACACAATGAAGTTGCGGGAAGGAAGCAGACAAGGGAAAATATGGAGCAAATCTTACTTTATAATAGAGTAACATGCAAATTGACCGCACCTCCGCTATGCCCATGATTGGACCTGCGAGAGGCAGGGGGCGGGACTCCGGGTGCCTATATGGCCATTGAGAAAACCAAGATGGCAGCCGCCAAATCCTCTTAGTTCCCGGGGTCCTGGGGAGCGATTGCAACCCTAGAGGGGCGTGGTAGGGAAAAGCCAGAAGCCTCCCTGGGTCCCCGGCTGGATCGAGATGGGGGGGCGTGGCCGGGACGGCCAGCAGCCTCCCTGGGGTCCAGGGCTGCATCGTGACGGGGGGCGTGGCCGGCACAGCCAGCAGCCTCCCCGGGTCCGCGGACCCATCGCGACCGGGGGGCGTGGCCGGGCAAGGCCAGCAGCCTCCCTCAGCCTAACCCGGGTCCCGGAACCCATCGCGACCCGGGGGGCGTGGCCGGGAACGGCCAGCAGCCTCCCGGGGGTCCGGGCCCCATCGCGACCGGGGGGGCGTGGCCGGGCACGGCCAGCAGCCTCCCGGGGGTCCGGGGACCCATCGCGACCCGGGGGGGCGTGGCCGGGAACGGCCAGCAGCCTCCCGTGGGTCCGGGGACCCATCGCGACCCGGGGGGGCGTGGCCGGGCAAGGCCAGCAGCCTCCCGCGGGTCCCGGGACCCATCGCGACCTGGGGGGGGCGTGGCCGGCACGGCCAGCAGCCTCCCCGGGGTCCATGGCTGCATCGCGACCAGGGGGGCGTGGCCGGGAACGGCCAGCAGCCTCCCGGGGGTCCCGGGACCCATCGCGACCCGGGGGGGCGTGGCCGGGCACGGCCAGCACCTCCCCCGGGTCCAGGGCTGCATCGAGACCTGGGGGGGCGTGGCCGGGCACGGCCAGCAGCCTCCCGAGGGTCCCGGGACCCATTGCGACCCGGGGGGGGCGTGGCCGGGCACCGCCAACAGCCTCCCCGGGGTCCAGGGCTGCATCGCGACCCTGGGGGGTGTGGCCGGGAACGGCCAGCAGCCTCCCGAGGGTCCCGGGACCCATCGCAACCCTGGGGGGCGTGGCCGGGCACGGCCAGCAGCCTCCCGGGGGTCCTGGGCTGGATCGCGACCCGGGGGGGCGTGGCCGGGCACGGCCAGCAGCCTCCCGGGGGTCCCGGGACCCATCGTGACCCGGGGGGGCGTGGCCGGGCACAGCCAGCAGCCTCCCCGGGGTCCATGGCTGCATCACGACCCGGGGGGGCGTGGCCGGGAACGGCCAGCAGCCTCCCGGGGGTCCCGGGACCCATCGCGACCCGGGGGGGGGTGGCCGGGCACGGCCAGCAGCCTCCCGCGGGTCCCGGGAACCCATCAAGACCCGGGGGGGCGTGGCCAGGCACGGCCAGCAGCCTCCCGGGGGTCCCGGGACCCATCGCGACCCGGGGGGCGTGGCCGGGCACCGCCAACAGCCTCCCCGGGGTCCAGGGCTGCATCGCGACCCGGGGGGGTGTGGCCGGGCACGGCCAGCAGCCTCCCGGGGGTCCCGGGACCCATCGCAACCCGGGGGGGCGTGGCCGGGCACGGCCAGCAGCCTCCCCGGGGTCCAGGGCTGCATCGCGACCTGGGGGGGCGTGGCCGGGCACGGCCAGCAGCCTCCCCGGGGTCCAGGGCTGCATCGAGACCCGGGGGGGCGTGGCCGGGCACGGCCAGCAGCCTCCCGCGGGTCCCGGGAACCCATCAAGACCCGGGGGGGCGTGGCCGGGCACGGCCAGCAGCCTCCCGGGGGTCCCGGGACCCATCGCAACCCGGGGGGGCGTGGCCGGGCACGGCCAACAGCCTCCCCGGGGTCCAGGGCTGCATCGCGACCCGGGGGGGTGTGGCCGGGAACGGCCAGCAGCCTCCCTGGGGTCCCGGGACCCATCGCAACCCGGGGGGGCGTGGCCGGGCACGGCCAGCAGCCTCCCCGGGGTCCAGGGCTGCATCGCGACCCGGGGGGGCGTGGCCGGGCACGGCCAGCAGCCTCCCCGGGGTCCCGGGACCCATCGCGACCCGGGGGGGCGTGGCCGGGCACGGCCAGCAGCCTCCCGGGGCGGGGTCCCCGGCGATCGCCACCCTCGCCTAAATGGCTGGTGCTGAGAGGGATCAATGGGGCCAATGGAAGGAGCAGGTGGTAGTTGACCACGGAGGCCATCTGCAGCAGCTGGATGCAGAGTTCGGGTCCACGTTCTCCAGGTTGGCCTCCATGGGGCCCGTGTCGCACCCATTGTAGCCGAGTGGGCATGCTGGCATAGTAGCCCCAGCATGAGGCCAGCTTCCCAAGCCAGGCTGCGGAGGGAGGGAGGGCCTCTGGGCTGGGAGCACTCCCCGACCCCAGTGGACAGGGCACAGAGCAAGCAGCAGAGAGCTACTGGGGGTGGTGGGTGTGGTGGCCTGGCTTCCAAGAGGCTGGCTTCAGCTGCTGTGGCCTGCGCTGAGGTGGCTGGTGGTGGGGGCAACTGCGTGGGCGCATCCGTGGCTGGGGCACTGGGAGACGTGGGACTGCAGCCCAGAAAGCGAGGCTCAGGAGGACCTGGTCACCGACCCCGGGCATTGAAGCCGCCTCCTACAAGATGGATCCTAGCCTAGGTGTGTGGGAAGCAGGTTCAGGAACCTCTCCCTTTGCGGCGCCAGAGCCCAGGCCTGCCAGCGCCCCAGAGGAGACCCCCACCAGGATCGGGGGCTTGACCGGTCTCTAAACCAGGGTGGCCATTAGCCCAGGCCTGCCAGCACCCCAGAGGAGACCCCCAACAGGATCGGGGGCGTGACCGGCCTCCAAACCGCCAGTGACCCTAACCCAGGCCTGCCAGCGCCCTAGAGGAGATCCCCACCAGGATCGGGGGCATGACCAGCCTCTAAACCGCCCTCAGCCCTAGACCAGGCCTGCCAGCACCCCAGAGGAGACCCCTGCCAGGATTGGGGTCATGGCCAGCCTTCAAACTGTGGCGGCCCCTAGCCCAAGGAGGCCTCCTGGCCGAGGACGCCTGAGTCTGTACTTGACCTAGGGCCGGGCTCTCCCCGCAAGGGACTCAGAAGCCACCAGAGTCTAACTGCCAGTCTCTGGGAGTGCATCCACTGTCCACCAAAAAGTAGGGCCATCAAACCATTCAGTCGCAGTGCAGGCACAGGTCCGTGGCTGACGGGGTGGAGGCCAGACCAAAACAAAACAGCAGAAACACCCTGCCCACCTGGGCGGGTACTGCTGTAGTCCACGTGGCCTGGGCAGTGTAGAAAGCGCTACCTTCTCCCAGGTCCTGTGCTGGCACTGCCGCCTCGCTCACCCTCAAGCCCCCCTGAGTCCTGACAGCAAAGTGTGTGGGGCATTCTGCAGGAGTTGTACCGTTCTGAGTGCTTTTGCCCAAAGACACACTTTGGGATGAATTCAGAGCCACATCTCATTTCCCATGAGACTGGAAGAACCATGTGAAAGGATTTTGACAAAAGCTTTCCACATCTCTGTTTATTCTTTTGAATCCATAAAATGACCTTAAAAAAAGCATCCGGGCCACCTAAGAAAGAATGCACTTTCTGGCCAGAGCACGCAGGATTCTTTTGCCCAACAGGTTAAAGGGAGCAGAGCTGGCCCAGTGGGAATGGCCCTGGTGCCCTATGAGGAGACCGGGGGAATGGGGTTGCCGAAATTCCATAAGCCTCTTGCCACCTTCTCCTTTGCAAACCACACCATCCAGATCCACCAGGAGTGGAGGCAACTGGGAATCACAGCCGTGATTTGGGACATGGTGAGCAAATCTTGAGGGGCCTCTGAAAACATCTGCAACTGATTATAAGACTGGTCTTTATTTAAAAAGAAATAAAAGAACAGCTTTGTTGAGAAATACCCATATACTGTACATGTCACCTAAAGTGTACAATGAACTGTTTTTTTAAAGTAAATTCAGAGTGGTACAACCATCACCATGCTCAATTTTTAAATATCTTCATGACCCATCCCCTCCAAAAAAAAACTTCTACCCATTGGAATCACTTTCCTGATCATCTTCCCCAAAATAGATTGCACTTTAAAGGTAGGTAAAGGAAAGTTGAGGGAAGTTAAAACACTGCACAAAGGATATTGTAAGATGACAAAGCCCAAAGTGAAGCTCATGTGTTTTCTTTAAAAAATATATATTTTTAAAATGTCAGAAAGGGAGAGGGAGAGAGAGATAGAAACATCAATGATAAGAATCACTGATCAACCGAAACCGGTTTGGCTCAGTGGATAGAGCGTCGGTCTGCGGACTGGAAGGTCCCAGGTTCGATTCCGGTTAAGGGCATGTACATTGGTTGCTGGCACATTTCCCGGTGGGGGGTGTGCAGGAAGCAGCTGGTCGATGTTTCTCTCTCATCGATGTTTCTAGCTCTCTATCCCTCTCCCTTCCTCTCTGTGAAAAATCAATAAAATATATTTAAAAAAAAAAAAGAATCACTGATCAGCTGCCGCCCACAGGCCCCCTACTGGGGATTGAGCCCGAAACCCAGGCATGTGTGCCCCTGATCAGAATCAAACCTGGACTCTTCAGTCCACAGGCCGATGCTCTCTCCATTAAGCCAAACTGACCAGGGCCATGTGTTTTCTTCAAGTTCTGCGTGGTTGTAATGGTCCCCAAATCTATACTAATAAAAGGGTAATATGCTAATTAGAGTGGTTGTCTTCCGGACATCTTTCCAGACAAAGCCGCAGTGGCTACAAAGGCCAAGGCTCAGGCAGCCATAACCAGCTGCAGTGGCAGCAGCATTGGGGTTATGGGAGTGGTGCCTCCAGAGGGAGGCCAGACGGGGGGCCAAGGCACAGGCAGTTTGGGGTGATCAGGCTGATAGGGGAGGGCAAGGTAGGGGCAATCAGGCTGGCAGGAGATCAAGGTAGGGGTGAGCAGGCAGGCAGGCAGTGGGGTTAGGGACAATCAGGCAGGCAGGCAGGTGAGTGGTTAGGAGCCAGTGGTTCCGGATTGTGAGAGGGATGTCCAACTGCTGGAAGTTGGACATCCCCTGAGGGGTCCCAGATTGAAGAGGGTGCAGATTGGGCTGAGGGGCACATCCCCTCACCCCCCCCAGTGCACGAATTTCGTGCACCGGGCCTCTAGTAAGACCATAACAACAATGGAAAAGTTAATATGACATTGGACAGAAGGAATTAGAGAAGTATGAATGGATAAAATATTCTCATTGTCTTTGAAGAAGAAAGCATACATTCTTCAGGAAAGCCAATGCTTTTCCTAGTAATTAGGTCTGAAGCAATTTCTTACATGAATCTTACGGTAGATACACAAATCTTCTTTTCAATAAGATCCTTACAATGAAGGCAGAGGTGATTTTCTAGATATTTATAGTGTGCTTTACATAAGCTGAGGATACAAAGCAAGAATCTCAGCTTTGTTCAGAGCCAGAACATATTCTTGTATTTTGGTATCTTACACTTCTTGATGAAAATATTTTCCCCCCAGGAACAAAATGCAGCCTGAGTTTTCAGTAATGGTGTCACCTTAATAGTAGTAACCCCTGGTTGACTTGTTCTTGGATCCCTCCTGATCAGACTGGAGCCAGTCTCTTACAAAGTCTCCTCAGTTATTACTTGAAGCACCAGGTCACTTTCACATGTATTTACACACAGTTCGTGGAGTATAATGTCCACGTGACATCTGCTGAGTTCTTGCTCTCTTTTTCTAGCTTCTATTCTCAAGACTTTGTCCTTGAAACTACTTGAGAGTTTGTCCTTTGCCATTTCTTACATGAATCTTCTCATGAGCCATTTCTTACATGAATCTTCAGTGCTCTGCATGAGCTTCCTTGACAGTGTCATGGCTAATAGTATTCCCAAAGGTGACATGTTTATTCAATATTCCCAAAGGGGCCAAGCACCAAGAGATTTTAGGTGACTCTAGTCCCTGGAATCCTCAATGTGTTAAAGCTCTGGGTTTAACAGTGACGTGCAGGGAGTGTCTCTCTCATCTACTGTTAGTTGCAATTCCTCACCAAGGTCCCAATCAGGACTCCTTGTGGCTTGTCTTAAAGAGTCTATAGCAAAAGCAGATCCTTTCGTTTCTTACTTCATACTCTTTCCATAGGGGCATTAGTGATTCACAGGGTTGGGTCAGGAGACATGCATGCTTTCTCCCTTTCTCTGAAATGTAGACTCTTTCCTCAACCTCTACTTAAAAATAATCTCATTCATATGAATGCCTGAGGGCACCCACCTCATCAGTTCACTGCATGTTCCCACACATGTCAAAGCCCCCACTATGAACCCAATTTAGGACCCAAATGGAATCCAGTTAAATTTTCTAGAATAAATATGAGTCTTTTGATTCAATTGACTTGAATAATTGAATTGAATAAAATAATCTTGAAGAATAAATAGTCTTCAAATAGTGCTCCATACATATGACTTTTTATACCATTAAAATATATTATTATTTATGGAGTAAATTTCAGGCTAAAAAAAAAAGAAGTTTGTTCCCTGAAAATCTAGTGGGCAATGTCATGGGAAATATGGTGCTGGAGTCAGTGATGACATCTCTGGCTTCAGGTAACAGAAAACTCTGGCTCAAATTGCCCAACTTAACGAGGAACATAAGGAGAAGAGAGTTCCAGGTGTAGAAGTTCTCTAGGGTGCAGTAGGTACAGTAGAAAGACAAATGGCCCTCTGCCATTTGTTGGCTTCATTCTCAGGCAAGATCACAGTATTTATTTCAGGGGGTCACATCCATCCAGAAGAAGCAAGAGAGTATGTCATTCTTTATCTCTTTGTCTTTTTCTCTCAATCTGAGTGAGAACACTTCTCCCTGCCACTGCCACTTTTCTAACTCACACATCCATTCTCAAACCAAGCACTTGCAAGGGGAACAATACTAGCTGAATTGGCTTAGATGAATCCCATGGGGTAAAAGAGATATTGGGAGAAGCATCGATCAGACCATCAAACCTCAGAGGGAAGATAGGGGAGGGTGGGGGTAAGGGGGAGAGATCTACCAAAGGATTTGTATGCATGCATATAAGCCTAACTAATGGACACAGACACCAAGGGGGTGAGAGCATGAGTGGGGAGAGTGGGGGGAGGCAATGGGGGGATAAGGACACATATGTGATACCTTAATCAATAAAGAGAGAAAAAAATTAAAAAAGAGATATTGGGGAGTTGACCATCAGGACCTCCCCAGTGCTTTTGAAAATGTATTACGTCAATTGCCTGTGGACAATGGTTAGGTGCTCCTGGCCCTTGCCTGTTTGGTTCTGCTCTGATGGACACCTACAGGTACTCATTGTATCATAAGCCCAATGCATATAGGTAGCTGCAAACTTCAGTTATACATCTTTGGGCTCTCTTATTCCTCCTATAAGATATTCAGACAGAAAATTAATCAAGTAAAATGTCATCTCTCTACTATTTACCCTAATATCTTTATCTCTAGCTCCCAACACGCTTGTGAGCTTTGGCCATGCTTATCTAATTACCTACTGGATATTTACACAGAAACATCTGTGGTGGATGTGGGAGTTTGACACTGTCTCCAATTACCTTCCAATTACCTTCTCTTGAGCCTTCCTAAAGTGCAGTCTAGAAAACTAAAAAATTAAAACCAACACACGACATTTCCCAGATTCCCTTATAGCTAGGCTTTTGGGTTCACAGTAGGTTTCTGCCTACTAGATGCACTCTTGTGAGACTGGGAAGGAAGAAATGAAGCAAGGCCACACTCTACCTTCTCTGCATTGTGCTGGTTCCAAGCCAGGCCATGGGCACGTGTTGGGCTTTTCTGCAACACTGGATCAGGGCCCAGGCACTTGCTCTGTGCCTATGGAGAGCAGCTACAGTGACAGCATCAGCTTCATGATTCTGGACCACAGTTATGGTGGTAGGTCTTGACATCAAGAATTACTGTGGCAGTCTCCCGAATCGCCATCATCCTTACCATGGCAAAGGCAACATCTCCTAGGCAGACGGGCTCAGTGGTGTTCCTCTGGCAGTTATTTCTAGATGTTATATTGGAAATCAGCAAGCTGAATAGAGGACGCCTTAGTAAGCCAAATTTGGAGTCTTTATTACGCCAGTGGTCTCAGAGGAGTTGCCTCTCAAAGTCTGAGCAAAGCAACATGGAGGAAGCTTTCCCTTTATACCCTCCCAGTTTCTTTGTCTCCTAAATATGGGGCTTCTGGACCTTTTGCAGGCTTTACAAAGAGCCCTATGTATTGGGAGATATTTTGCAGGAAGCTTGTAGCCTTGAGTACAGCACAATTCAGATAACTAAAAGACACCTGGCATGGGAGTAACAAGGGATGGATCAGACCCTTATGTCAGCAGAGTGGCTTGCAAGGCCAGATAATTGAGCTTATTTTCCCCTATTATTCAAGCAAGTGTGTTTACAGAAGCCAAGAATAGCAGAGTTAATTCACAGAACAAAGGACCATCTATGTTTAGTGGAAAATTTTAAACAGCAGTTCTTACAACATAAAGGTTTCGGGAACAAGATGGAGTGCCTATGCTTCATAGAGGCCTAACCTGAAATCTTCTCCTTTAATGCTCCCAATTATTTTTAAGCATTGAATTCCCTGTTTTAAATAATTTTTCTGTTTAAATTAACTTGTTTTCTGGAAGAAACCTGACTGATACAACATTTTATTGTCACTTCAAACTTAATTTGTTTAAAAGGGAACAATCTTCACTTCTCCTACCTTGCCCTTAATGTTCTGATGTTCTTAAGTATTGTCATCCATGGTTATCTCTTCCTCTCCATTTTCTTTTTCTTTCCTAGCCAATCACATCCTTCAAAATGTATCTTTTTATTTGTAACTTTCTTTCTAGTCCACATGCTAGTATCAAGACCAGACATTACCATCTCTTAGGCCTGGGATATTTAAATCAGCTCTTGGCTATTTTTCTCAACTCCATTTCTCTCTACTTTTTAATTGATCTCCCCAAAATGTCAAATTTATCTTCATAAAATATTTTTTATCATATCACTACTATTCATTGCAGCAAATCTTAAGTTATTTTTCTAAACTCCTAGCCTTGCATCCAGTGTTCTCTAAAATCTTATCTCAACTTACTTTTCAAATGTATCTTCTTCTGGTGTGTAGAGATCCTGCAGTGTGAGAGGTGCTGTGTTATGTGCTGACTGGCACTTTCATCAAATCTTCCCTTTACGGTAAATAGAATTATCCCTATTTTCCAGGTGAACAAACTGCAACTTAGGTAAATGACATAGTTTTTTCAGTGTAACACAACAAACTAATGGCAGACCCAGAATACAAACCTATACTGATTGGTCCCAATGCTCAGCATAATATGAATATGTACAAATTCTTTCCCACTGTCTCAGTGGTCTGAGTGTCTTTGGAACATGCACATTCCCACTCCTGTACCAATCCTCTTACATTTCTTTCTCTCTTGTCTAAATGTATTCCCTTTCCACCTATTTTACTAAGTTTCAAATCTCAGTCCAAATCTTCTCTTTCCCATGAAGGCTACTATAAACTTCAGATAACTTCTGAAATTCAACTCATTTATTATCTGGCATTTGGTCTTATGAAATCTCATATTGGGGACGGTGTTATTTTTACTTACCATGTTTTACTTTTTATGTGTAAGTCTTGGCTTCTTGAATAGCATTAGACCCCTTGAGGCAAGGATGACATGCTATCCTTCTACAACTCCTTTGTTCACTTAAGGAATGTAGAAATTACACTGAACTTGGGACTTAGGGCTTGTAGGGATCTTAAGAATTCATCTAGTTCATCCCTCTTGTTTTAAAGAAGGGTTTTCCTAGAACTAGTTTAGATTACTATAATAACTCCAGAGAAGAGAATTCCTACAACTCAGACTCACTGCAATAGGTCACTGTCAAAAATGTCTTTCTTGGATATAAATTAGTAATTCATTAAAGAAGACATACAAATGCTCAATGAACATCTGGGAAAAAATTTCACACTAAGTGGTAGATAAAATAATTCAAATTAAAATCACAGTGAAATGTCATTCTTCATGTATCACAATGTGATTGGTAAATAGAATGCTTATAGCCAGTGCTGGTGAGGGAGTGGTATGCTCATGTGTTGCTAGTAGGAGTAATTTGGTTGAAACTTTCTGGAGGGCGATTTGATAATAGATTAAAAAAAAAAAAGCACACACCATTTTATAATTGTATAACCATTTACTAAGAGGTCCTGTTTTTAGAAATTCCCTTCTTGGTACACCTCCATCCCCCAGTTTTCAAAAATTGAAAGAATATGTTTACAAGGGTGTTATTGAAGCATTATTTATAAATATAAAAAATTGGAGATAATGTAACTATGGAATTGGCTAACTAAATTTTAGCATATTCATGTAAGGTGATACTTACATATTTAAATATGTAGCCTTTTAAATATTGTGGAATATTCAATAATATAGAGGAATGTTCACATTAAATTGCTATAAAAAAGCAAACTTGTAAAATTATATGTAGAGTACAGAAAAAAAGAATATATTTTTATGCATAGAAAACAAAGACAGAGAGGATCTATACCAACATGATAATAGTGGTTATTTCAGGGTGAAGAGATAATGGGAGCTTGTAATTGTATTTTTTTTTGTTGCTTATTTGTGATTTTAACTTTTTAAAGAGTAAACATGCATTAATTTTATAATAAGAAGCAAGTTGTTAAAATTATGTTTACATATGGTCTCAATTATTTTTGCCTTTTCTTAAATTTTAATGAAATGGAGTGTAGTTGATGAACATTTTCCATATAGAACATCGACATAATTTGTGATCTTTTTATAGTTCCTTCTTACATGTGGCCAGTGAAAATCAATACAGGCTTTAAATTTTTTATCCTAATTTGCATCTTGCTTGTCTTTCATAGATTCTCTTTCAGTATTGTACTACTGTACCAAAAACTTACTTCTGAGTCATTAACCTCTCTGCCTCATGTTTTAGGTTTCTTTGATGTAAATCTGGGAAGGAGAGAAGATCCTTTTCCTAAGCTGAGGTTTATATTATGCACTGAGGTTGGGGTAATCAGTGGTGTACTGTGGAATAAAAAGGCAATCCCATTTCTGGGCATTTATCTGAAGAGATCCTAAACAACAATTCTAAGAGATATATGCACCCCTATGTTCACTGCAGTATTACTTACAATATCCAAGATATGGAAGCAACCAAAGTGCCCATAAATAGACAATTGGATGAAGAAGATGTAGTACATATGTATAATGAAATATTAGCCATAAAAAAGAATGAAATCTTACCATTTGTGACAATGTGGATGGACCTAGAGAGTATTATGCTAAGTGAAATAAGTCAGACAGACAGAGGATGACAAATACCATATGATTTTACTTATATATGGAATCTGAAAAACAAAATAAATGAACAAACAAAGCAGAAACGAACTCATGGATACAAAGAACAAACTGTTGGTTGCCAGGTGGGAGGAGACTTGTGGGACTGGGTGAAAAGGTGAAGGAATTAAGAAGTAAATTTGGATCTGAGCCGGTTTGGCTCAGTGGATAGAGTGTTGGCATGAGGACTGAAGGGTCCCAGGCTCAGTTCCTTTCAAGGGCACATGCCTGGGTTGCAGGCTCGATTCCCAGTGTGGGGGAGGGGGAGAGTGCAGGAGGCAGCCAACCAATGATTCTCTCTCATCACTGATGTTTCTATCTCTCTCTCTCCCTTTCCCTTCCTCTCTGAAATATATATATGAAGTACAAATTGGCAGTTACAAAAGAGTCATGGAGATGTAAAGTACAGCTTAGGGAATATAGTAAAAAATATGGTGTCAGGTGGGTACTAGACTTTTCAGGGGGACCACTTCATAAGTTATATAAATGCCCAACCATTGTGTGGTATACTTAAAATTAATACAATATCGAATGTCAATTGTAATTGAAGCATTAAAAAAAACACTAGGAATTTAGAATTTGAATACCTGGTTTGGAATCCTAGCTGAGGGTTTTCCTAGTGATATAAACTTGTAAGGAGTCTTTAAACCCACTCAAACTTAATTTTCTTATCTGTAAAAGGTAATAATAATAATACATGCACACATACAGATATACCTAATTGAAGTCAAAGGGCTGGGTTAATGGCTAAAGGAGATAACATCTTTGAAGGAAGGAGCTTTATGAACCCCACTAGAGGCCCGGTGCACGAATTTGTGCATGAGTGGGGTCCCTAGGCCTGACCGGTGATCAGGGTTGATCAGGGCCATCTTGCCCAGTCCTGATTGGGGCCAGGCTGATCAGGTCCTGTCGGCTGGGGGCGGGAAGGTGGGAGGAACTGTGGGAGGTTGGTCAGCCGGCCGGTGGGTAGGGACCAGGGGAGGTTGGACGGCCATGGGAGATTGGCTTTGGGAGTGCACTGACCACCAGAGGGCAGCTCCTGCATTGAGCGTCTGCCCCCCTGGTGGTCAGTATGCATCATAGTGACTGGTCGACCAGTTGTTCCAGTTGTTCTGGTTATTCAGTCATAACGATTACTTAGGCTTTTATATATATATAGACTAGAGGCTCAGTGCAGGAAATTCTTGTACTAGTGTGGGGAGGGTGGTCCCTCAGCCCAGCCTGAGCCCTCTTGCAGCCCAGGACCCCTTGAGGGATGTCCGGGACCCCTCGCTCCTACTGCCCACCTGCTTGCTGCTCTATGCTGCTCGGCTCGCTGCTCCTTAGTGCTGCTGTGGACGTGGGAGAGGCTCCCACCACTGCCACTGCGCTCGCCAGCCATGAGCCCAGCTTCTAGCTGAGTGGTGCTCTCCCTATGGGAGTGCACTGACCACCAGGGGGCAGCTCCTGCATTGAGCGTCTGCCCCCTGGTGGTCAGTGCGCATCATAAAAACTGGTTGTTCTGATCGTTCTGTCATAATGGTTGCTTAGGCTTTTATTATATAGACTAGAGGCCCGGTGCACAAAATTTGTGCACAGGGGAGGTATGTGGGGGTCCTTCAGCCCAGCCTGCACCCTCTCATAATTTGGGATCTTTCAGGGGATGTCCGATTGCTGGTTTAGGCCCGATTCCAATGTGGATTGGGCCAAAACCGGCAGTTGGATAGCCCTGTCGCAATCTGGGACCGCTGGCTCTTAACTGCTTGCCTGCCTGCCTGATCACCTCTAACCACTCTGCCTGCCTGCCTGATTGCCCCTAACCTCTTGCCTGCCTGCCTGATCACCCCTAACTACTCGCCTGCCTGCCTCATTACCCCTAACCACTCACCTGCCTGCCTCATCGCCCTGGTCTCTAGTTGTTCTGGTCATTCCACCATTTCAGTCACTGGGCTTTTATTATATAGATGGTACTGTGATACATCAAGTCTGAGTTGTATTTGTTCTCTTGTCAAGTAGATTGGCAAAGGAATTGGGAGAAGGAGGTGCCTCAGAGAAGCAGCAAAGCCTCCAGCACCCTGAAGACAGAGAATTATGGGTAAATGGTGTTCATATACACCACAGTTAGGTTCATCATGGCTTCCTATTCACTTAAACTATTTTTGTCCTTCCTTCCATCCGTCTTCCTATCATAAAAAATGCAATGAAATATTCTAAGAGAAAACTTTCACTTTTAAAACAGCCTATATTGGCACAGCTTTCTTTTTTTTACCACCTCTGAAAATTGACAGCTGACCAAATCATTTTACTCTGGTAGCAGAGATATATGGGACTATATGCTTCTACATGCCAGAAAGACATAACCCCATTTCATAGAGGCAAGGAAAGAAAGGAATGGTGATAAATTTCTACATGAATGGCTCATGTTGGCATGAGACCATCTACAATCCTCTTATTTGTCATATAAATAAATGGAGATTCAGGGAGTTGGTGTCACTTTTCATCACAGAGTTCATGGCAGAATCAAGGCTCAAGCCCAGGTCTTTAGAAAAAAGCTCAGTGCATCATATCACATATGTCTCCTTGCCTCTGTTTCTGGGACTCACCAAAACCTTCAAGACCAGGGTATATACATTTGCCATCTTGAACTTTACTAAAAAATGTCACCAGTCCTTTTATGAGTATGATTGTATATGGGAATAAGTGGGAATGTAAAACAGTCTTAAATTGGCAGATTTTCCGATATTCTTGAGGGATAATATCATGCAATCAAAGCATTCCTTGGGTTCTGTTGGTTGCTTTTAATGCTCAGTAATAAATTATATATCCTGGTCATTTTTTCTTTGTGGTGGGTGGATATATCTGATTCTGTTTATTCAGTCAGTGGTCTTACTTTACTTTAGAAAGATGAGTCTGGGATTGCCATCTTGAATTTTTCTTCTTGATTATGCTCCAACCATCACTACAGATTTTACAGTAATTAATGCAAAGGGGGCTTTCTTTCCTTTTTTGGATTGCAGATGTGAGTGTGTTAAAGTTTCTAGGGACAGCAAAGATAAGTGGATGCGGCTTTGTTTCCTCTTGCTTCCTCCACATATGAAACCATTCTGATAGATCTGCAGGAAGAGATGTAGTCGCAGATGGCAGAGGTCAGTGTCTTGTGTATTCAATGTAGTCAATAATAAAGTCAGGACTTATGCTAACTGAATGTTAATAAGGAAGCACAAGGACCTTGCAAAGTCATTATGTCTGGTCATTTGCTTCGTAATATTACTCCACCAGGCTCAGGAGACCAATGCGAGGAGATTTTTAAACAAGTATCAAGAAAAGGCCAGAAAAATAAGGAAACGATTAGAATGCTATATAGATTATAAGGTTCATGTGATATACTGCAGCTCAGCAGAAGGAGAATTTTAAAATGTAGTTTCAGAGTAGCAGAGGGAATAGTATCATTTCTTATTGAAGGAAATCTAGTCTTTATCCAAATCAAAATGGCATGTTTTTCTTGTCTAAGTAGTATGATTCCTTCTAAATATAATATTGCTTCTACAAGTCCTTTGAACCAAACTAGTTACATAAAATTGGTAATATTTTTCAAGGAAGAATATTTATGCATCACTGCATTTGGATAAGTAGGTGGGGAGAAACTAAGATTGGGTGACTGGTACAGGAAATGCATATAAATGTAAACCACCTTCTACCTCCCATTCTTTGCATTTTCCTCTTCAACATTTTTTTTCATAGCATGAAGATTAATGCTGTATCTATGCATTTAGTCCAGGCTTGGGTTTCACCCTTTGCCTCCTTTCTAATCCTTAGTCCTTTATCCTCAGTGAATCATTATGCCCATGAAGCCAAGAAGAAAGCCACAATGGCACAAATTAGACACACACACATGAAAAAGAATAAACTTGTTATTATGCAATGATAGACCCAGAGGGAAGCACTATCAGTTACACTGTCCATGAGGAGAAAACTTCCCAGTTTCTCAGGTGAGGCAGGAGTATGATGAGATCTTTTCTTCATATTTATTTGTAAGCCCTAGGAGACATTGATTTCATCAGAGGCCCTCCTAATTAATGTTAAAACAGAATCATACAATTTTTAAAATTGATCTTTATTGTTGAAAGTATTATAGATGTCCTCCTTTCTTCCCCCATTGACCGCCTCCACCCCACATCCACCCCTCTCAGGCTTCCACCACATTATTGTCTATGTCCATGGGCCATGCATATATGCATATAGGTTCCCCAGTTAATCTCTCCTCACCCCCACCCCTGCCTTCCCTCTGAGATTCGTCAGTCTGTTCCATGCTTCTATGTTTCTGGATCTATTTTATTAGTTTATTTTGTTCATTAGATTCCACATATGAGTGAGATCATGTGATATTTGTCTTTCTCTGACTGGCTTATTTCACTTAGCACAATACTTTCCAGGTCCCTCCATGCTGTCTCAAAGGGTAAGAGATCCATAGTATTCCATGATGTAAATGTATTACAACTTTTTTATCCACTCATCTACTGATGGGCACTTGGGCTGTTTCCAGATCTTAGCTATTGTAAATTGTGCTGCTATGAACATAGCATATATTCTTTCTGATTGATGTGTTGGGTTTCTTAGGATATATTCCTAGAAGTGGAATCACTGGGTCAAAAGGCAGTTCCATTCAATGCAATCCTTATTAAGACACCAACGGAATATTTCACAGATCTAGAACAAACACTCCAAAAATTCATATGGAACCAAAAAAGACACCAAATAGCCGGGTCTTATTATCTTTTTTTGTTTTCTGTTCCGTTGCTGTGCAGCTTTATTTTATTTTTAAAATTTATCTTTATTGTTGAAAGTATTGCAGATATCCCTTTTTCCCCCCATTGAACCCCTGTGCCCCACCCCACCCCCAGGCCTTCACCACACTATTTGTATAGTAACTATCTAAAATATAGACTTTAATACTTTTCAGGTTACATAACTTTCTATTCTCTTTTTGTTTTATTGTTTGCTTCATTTCATATAGTGTTAAAAAGCATGCTGGCGTGAGTTCTGAGATTTCTTCGTATTTTTCTCTATATCCATTTTTATCTAGATCATTTTTTTTCTTTCTATCTATTGCTCTGAATTCTGCTTAATTTTGATTCCATTCTCAGTAGTTCCCAGTATGAGACCCTGTTTGCAGGAATCCTTATCTGGTCAGTTTCCTGTGTGTGCATTGGCTAGTCAACTCCAGTTCTTGTAGGTTGTTTCTTGGGCCCCTTGTACAAATGTACTATTCGACTGGGCAAAACCACCCCAGTCACTATGTTAAGTTGACCTGCCATGATTTTCAGTAATACTTGCTGGCTGTTTCAAGTTCTTCTCTTCTCAGCCCACAGGCCTCTGTTGTTTTCCTCTGCTTCTTCCTGCACTGAAATTCGTAGCATGTGTATCTTGTGGCTGTTGGTGGCTTGTCCCATTTACTTCAATGTTGGGTTCATATCACCTCATTTTGTTGTAAGTGTAGTCGATGAGTTTTTAATTTTACTATGTAGGTGCTCTGGCTTTTTTAATGGGAGAGTTGGGCACATTCTAAGCCTTGGCTGCTACTGCCATGACCACCTCTGCTGACCATTCACTCTCCCTCAATTCCTTTAAAGAATAAACTTTTTGAAAATCCTTATAAACTTCTCTGCTGGAAGGACTAGTTCTTCACAATGATCTTGCTTCAGTTTGAGCAAAGTATCTAGGCTTCTGTCAGGATTTGGCTGAAGTAAAAGGTTGTTTTTAGATCATGCAGGTCTTCCAGTTGTTTTCCAGCCTGTTTATTCTGGGTGGAGTCCACTGTGGCTGACTTTGTATTTCCTTTGGAACTACATCTTAAGATCTTTTCCTGCCAAGTGCTATATGTCTATTGTGGACACTTAATACATGTTGCTTAATTGGCTAGCTGTTGAGGTCTTGCATTTCCTTCTCATTGTTTTAGAACTTAAAGATAAATTTAGATGTATTGAAGCTGGAAGTTTAGTTTTAATACAAATTCAAGATATATAATCATATCATATCATATCCCTATTAACTTTGTAAAATTCAATGTTGAAAGCATCTTTACAAATCCTCTAACATAGACTTTTTTGCCTAGGCTCTATGGTATTTTGTTCCAGGTAATTCTTTGTCATGGGGGCTATCCTGTGCATTGTGGGATATTTGGTAGTATCCCTGGTCTCTACCCACTAGATGTCAGTAGCACCCCCCAGTTGTTATAACCAAAAATGTCTCCAGACATTGCCAAATGTGGGAGGGTAGGGAAGATGGGGGTGGGATGAGAAGGGCTCCCTGCTGAGAACCATTGGTCTAACATATCTATCACTATAGTTGCAGAACAGACCGAGAGGAACAATCATTTATATAAGGTCACAGAGCTGTGTCAAAGCTGTTTTCTAGACTCTCCTGGAGGACATCATTATAAAACATAATTATGGTTCATTTTTGAAACTGAATGTTTAAAAGATTTTTGGAAATCAGGATAAAGAAATTTTGGGAACCAAATTATTATTTAGATTATTTCTACTGTGGATATTTATTGCAAGAAGTGCTTATGGTTGGCTCTTGGAATGAGGACTAAAACACTCCACAGGCATGTCTTTGGACTTTACAGAAATTTGGGAAATAGTTGTTTGGGTAAATAGGATCCTTGGGCGTTTTGTTGTCTTGTAAGAGGATTATTTTGAGAGTGCCTTCTTTTTGGGGATATTCTTTAATAGAGTTGGTGAAAAAGAAGAAAAAAATACTGGTAAGTACTCACCATCTCTAAAGACTGCTAGGAAAGTAGCCAAACCTGTGAAGGAACAGCAATACCAGCATCTTTTTAACTGGTGGGAAGAACCCTTAACCAATTTGGTAATGTCTTTTTCTATCACCATCTACTGAAGATTTTTGACAACATCTTGTTCCAAATCCTGTACTATCTTTAAGAAATTTGGCAGAAATGAGAAATAGAGAGGTGGGGGTGGGGAAGGAAGGGAGAGATGAAAACATATGTACCGTATTTTCCGGTGTATAAGACGACTGGGCGTATAAGATTTTCTTGGGTTTAAAAAGTCATTTTATATGCTGGAAAATACGGTAGTCCAATATATCTAATCCATTATATCTAATCCCATCAATATAGTCCAATATACCATATTTTCCGGCGTATAAAACGACTTTTTAACCCAGGAAAATCGTATATGCCCAGTTGTCTTATATGCCGGAAAGTACGGTACGTTAATAAGTTCAAAATAGGTTTATCACTAAATATTTTTATGGTAACCTCAATGACTCTTTTTGGTGTTTTATCGAATATTGCTGTTTTCCTTCTCCTGTCTTTTTCAAAACTATAAGTTTTGGATATATTAGAAGAAGAATGTGGAGAAGACTTTCATAAAGGTTTTCTGCAATTTAAGCTGACCTGTAATTTCATGTATACTTTTTAGAGATTATTGAATGGTATAGATACACAAAATGTCTTTTTTTTTTTTTAAATTCAGCAAAGCTTCTCTATAATGCTATTCATGGGTGTCAGGCAATGGTATTGTCTCGTAGGTAAGGTCCCTTAAAAAGATACCTTTCATTACTTTAGAAATTAACCACTTTCCCCGCTTGGGAATCCAATATAAATGCTCCTTATGTTATGTTTCACTTAGTGGCAAATTGTGTTTGAATAATTTTGAGGAAGAGGAATTGAAAGAGAGGGCAAATAACATTTGATGAGCCTACAAATATATATACTCTCTCTCCTGTAACACTTAAAATAACTGCAGGAGTAAGTGTTCTTATCTCCATTTTCCAAATCAGGAATTTTCTAGTATATTAATAATATCCCATAAGTGAAGCTCTTATATTTGCTATAGACATTGACTGTGTATTAGGTTATTACCTCAAAGAGTTGTTGTAAGAACTGAATAAGATAATGCAACAAAACATCAGACCCCATACAGACACTCCATCAGTGCTTGGTCCCTTCTCTTCACCACAGACCCCTTTCCTGAACCAGCTCCTGCTGTTCAGGTACCCGTCCTTGACACCTATCAATGACTGGCATTTGCTTGAGACAAAATCTTTAGCAGCTATTCTTGTTCTGCTGGGATCAGGCCGCTCCAGCCCAAGCATAGAAATACCTGTTCATTGAAGTAATCAGTGACTTCTGAGGTAGCTCCAGTTCTGAAGCCTTCTATATGAAATTAGGTTACCTAGGACTCAAAGCATTAGACATTTCCTTGACTATTTCAGGAGGCAATAGAAGGGCCATTTTGGAGGGAAAAAAGTGGTATGGAGGGGAAAATGAACATTACAGAACCATTTTTTTGGTGAGGGTACTCTTCATTAATATTCATAGAACCCACTTCAGAGCTTTGGGGCTGAGAGACTAAGACTTTCCCAATATTCAAGGCAAATTCTGTGTTCAGGTGCTCTTATAGATCTCCCATTGAGTTATAAAAACTAATTTTATTTCATTGAATTTGTCATGCAGCTCTATCCTGATGAATATATGTCAGAGCGAGAAACAATTTACTGCACTTTCCTTTTTTATTTTTAATTTCAATGCTATTTCCCCCATGCATTTGGGAGACAGATGAATCTAAGCTTTTCAATATGTACAGTTCTGTGCATTTTAACAAACTTTAAATATGCCTTCCTGCTTTCCAGTATCATAACTGCTGCATGCATAATAATGAAGAATTGAGAACAGGGGAAAGAGAAAAGCTCTTATATGGCAATTATGCTTGAGAAAGGGAATTTAGCTTTCATCAAGTTTACTAATAATCCTGAATCTTCATATGGAAATGTGACTCATTTCTCTAAGAGGCCTACCATGTACATTTCAGAATATTAAAAGGAAAAAAAAAGCATATATTTTCTCCCCTGTATTCCTCCCCCACCTTCATTGCAAACAGTTTAACACATAACTGTTGATATTGACAAACTTCAGGGTTGGGTTAATGAGCGTTGATTTTCTATGGAGAAGAAAAGTGAAGAAGGAATAGAATTCTTATATCTTCATTTTCTGAAAGGAAAGTTATCAAGGCTTTTTGGTAAGTTATAATGTTTTTACTTGTAAGTGATAATCTATTTAAGGAAGCATTTTGGGAATCGTAAAGTGCTGATCAAATATTAGTATATCCAGCTAGAGGTTGATTATTTTTAATACAATTTGAGTTTTGCCCAGGCCTCACACACTGTACCTGTGGGGTACAGAAAATTTACTTGATTCAACTCATTGAAACTCTAATATTCTCCTGCCCTCCACACACACATTAAAAACAAAACAACAGAACACAGTCACACCCAAGGGCTGTCTCTTACATGCTCAGAAACAAATTTGTCAAGGACGATCTCCAGCTGTCCTCCGATGCCTTTGTTCTTCTCCTGGGTCTCTCCCTCTTTCCTATTCACTTTTGAGCTTCTCTGTGGCAGGGACATACTCGATTTGTGTTTGTATTCCCACCATCATCTAGCGTATTAGCTGGCTCATCCTAGGTGAGCAGTAAATAACAGTTAAACTGAATTAATGGATTCTGCTTTGTCACCCAATATACTAGCAATGTCATCTGGAAATATTATCAGCAGCCTGTCAATACCTTCATCTTAGAGTAGTCCTCCCTTCCCCATGGTTGCACTTTTTGTGGCTTCAGTTACCCATGATCAGCTGGGATCCAAAAATATTAAATGGTAAATTCCAGAAACAAACAATTCATAAGTTTTAAATTGTGCACCATTATAAGTAGCACAATGAAATCTCCAGCTGACTTGCTCTGTGCAGCAGGCACATGAATCATTTCTTTGTCCATCGTATCCACACTGTGTATGCCACCTGCCCCTTAGTCACTTAGTAGCCATCTCTGTTAAACAGATCGACTGTCGTAGTATCACGGTGTTTGTGTACAACTCACCTTTGTTTTACCTAATAATGGCCCCGTAGCGCCAGAGTAGTGATGCTGGCAATTCACATATGCCAAAGAGAAGTCATGATATTTCTCTAAGAGAAAAGGTATGTGTGCAAAGGAAAAAGCATAGTTTATAGGGTTCAGTACTATGCTTGGTTTCAGGCATCCACTGGGTCTTGGAACATATTTTCCCGTGGATAAGGGGGGTACTAAGGTAGTTAACAATGTAAAGATTCTCCCATGGAATTTAATCTTGCTTAGAATAGAGCAGTGATATTCAGCCTTTTTCATCTCATGGCACACATAAACTAATTACTAAAATTCTGCGACACATAAAAAAATAAACTTTTTGCCCATCTGACAAAAAAAAATATATAGGTCTAAATATGATTGATTCACACCAAATGGCTATTGTTGTATTGGCTGTTGTCATTTTTTAATTTGACAGTCTAAGGGAAAAGAGGTCAGTGCCCCTGACTAAATAGTCAGGTATTGCATGTTTTAAAAATTCTTGCAGCACACCAGTTGAAAATCACTGGACTAGAGCCTTAAGAATGTATGAGCAATGATGTTCCTTACAGCTTCCAACTACTTTGTATCATTTTTGTTAATGTGGACTGTGGACTCAGACAGCCCTGGGTGTGAATCCAGATCTTGCTGCCTGGCTGTGGTGTTGCCTTAACTTTCAGGGCCTGAATTGGAATTGCTCACTAAATGTATGTTGAAAGAACTAATAAATTAATGATCTCTAAACATTTTTATTATCCCTAAAGTGGGGAAAACAATATGTACCTAACAGTGCTGTTAAATCCCCTATCTGGCAAACTCAGGAAGGTAGAGAATTATTTAGATGTTGTACAAACATACTTTTGCACATTCACCTGCCATTTCTACATACTTGTAATCTTCTGAATTATCTCTTTACATATATTTTTAATTTATGGGAAGGGTTAACCTGATATTATTTTATATTAATACTAGAGGCCTGATGCACGAAATTCGTGCAAGGAGTAGGCCTTCGCAGCCCCGGCTTCGTCCGGAAGGTCATCCGGATGGTGTTCCGCTGTTCGGCCATTCGGTCAATTTGCATATTATGCTTTTATTATTATAGATTAATATGATCCCATATGTTCCTAAAACATATTGTTTAATTTAACCTTCACAGAAACCACCTGATGTTGTTATCTTATACATTTTAGAGACTAGAAACCTGAGTCTCAGAGAGAATTTGATTTACCCGAATTTGAGGCAGTAACCAAAGTATGACTAGAATCTAGATCTCCTGACTTAAAATCTGGTAGGCTTTGTCCTTTTCCGGTTGTTTTCTTAGTGATCAGTATTTCTAAAGCAAACCAACCATTTATTTTTCTCTGCATCCCAGTTCTTTTTGATGAAACAAAAAGCAAAGAAAACTGAAGTTCCAAATTATGTGTAGCTTTTATGCTAATACATTTAAGTTACTTTTTTTGATCTCGATAATGTGTTTGTGGGTGGAATAAGGAAGAAGAGAAATGAAGAAACAGGCCATTAAGCTTGACAGGTGTGTTGGTGTTTGCAGCTGCTGCTGTGCACACAGGGCTGCAAGGAGACCCAGTTCACTGGCAGACTAACTAGCCTCATCGTCACTAAATATGTTAGGTCTTAAGAGAACTACAGCCTCCCCTAGTTTCTCTCTAGAACGTGAGAAAAGTTTAGAAGAAACATGAAAGCCCTAGTTAATCTAGGATTCTTCAACCTAAAGCAAAGCCACTGCCCTTTTGTTTTCTTTCTTTTTTTCTTATTTTTTATCTTTTTGTTTTTTAAAAAATATTTATTATTGAAAGTATTACATATACATACCCCCTTCCCCCCTCCCCCCCACTGACCCCTTCTAGCCCTCCCACCCCCCCACCTCAGCCCTTCACCATCCTATTGTCTGGGTCCATGGGTTATGCATATGTGAATACAAGTTCTTTGGTTGATCTCTTCCTTCCCACCTGCCCACCCCTGCCTTCCCTCTAAGATTTGACAGTCTGTTCCACGCTTCTATGTCTCTGGATCTATTTTGTTCAACAGTTTATTTAATTCATTAGACTCCACATATGAGTCAGATCATGTGATACTTGCCTTTCTCTGACTGGCTTATTTCACTTAGCACTATACTCTCTAAGTCCTTCCATGCTGTCTCAAAGGGTAAGAGATCCTTATTTTTAATAGCTGCATAGTATTCCATGGTGTAAATGTACAACAGCTTTTTTATCCACTTATCTACCAATGGGAACTTGAACTGCCTGCTTTTTAATGTTAGACATGTTCATACCCAATAGACTCAGGTAAGAATTTTAGCTATGGTGGGGCTGGGGGAAGATGGGGGTGACAGAAAATACTGATAGTTTCAAGCAGTAGAATAGAATATAGGTTAAAAGCGTGGATTCTGGAGCTAATTGAGCACCTACTATGTGCAAAGTACTGGGTATATATTAATGGAAGAAAATCCCTGCTCTCATGGAGCTTACATTTTAGAGGGAAGAAACAAAAAAATAGAATAAATAAGTAATATAGCATATTAGAAGATTTTAAGTGCTGTGGAGAAACATTGGTCAGGGAAGGGGACAGGGAGTGCTTTTTCTTCTTTGGTCCATCCTGGCAAGTTTTCATGATTCAACTTTCTAATGTGTCAACTTCTAATTCCTGGGTTGCCTTGGTTCTCCTCTACCAACTCTATCCCCCTTGTGTTTGTTTGTTTTCTAGGCAAGACAGGTCTCATAGTTTGCATCTGGTATGGACAGAGACAGTATTTACCAGCATGGCATGAATTTAGGAGTGAATAAAGAAAAGAAATGAAAAAAAGAAAAGAATTAGAGGTAAGCAGGCATTAAAACCTGTAAGAAAATTAAGCTTTTGTTCTTTCTTTTTGTTTGCTATTTCCTGCATGTTATATGTCAATAATATTGAATTGGATTGTGATTTATTCACCAAATTCTGCTAGGCAGGCATTGGGGGTCCAGGGAGGAAAGACACAGTTGTAGAGAACCTTACCTCCCCATGCAGTGATATTTATATTTTCCATGCATATCTTTCCTCTTTTCTAAAGAGGGTTAAGTATCTGTCATTAGAATGGAGTGAACACCACACACCACATGAAAGGAAGCCAGGCTTCAGGAAAGGATGGGGCTGACCCACCTCAGTGACAAGGGTCAAACAGTCCACAGCCTCCAGTTTCCCATCAGTTCAAGCCAAAGTGGAGAACACCTACCAACTTATAAAGGAGAGGAAGCATTCCTTTAATCTAATTTCTTAGAGAAATTCTTCATGTTGGAGAGTCAATGAGGAAACAGAAAATAGTAGAGTGGAGAAGTTCCTCATTAATAGCTTTTGGAACAAATGCAGATTGTTGTTGTTGCTGGGTGTGTTTAGTGTGGCTCGGAATCTTTCTCCATCCTTAGATTTCTGAGTAAGAGGTCAAAGGACAGGGTCTTGGACCTGGTTGAAGCCACATGGAGCTACAGGATCTCCTTTGCAAAGACAGGCAAAAACCTGGGGCCTTTGAAGAAAGTGGGAGAGGTAATTTTCCCCACCATTCCCCAGGACTACCCTCTACTCTTGGCCCTTCATGTCAGTTTTGACCATGCTCCCAAGTTAGAAGTATATGTTACACACCACACACACACACACACACACACACACACACCTGAGGCAAAAATTCCCCCAACTTTCCAGACTAATATTTTCTCATATTATGAATGAGACACTGATTTTTAAAATTGTGTTCAATTCTACCTTTCAATTGATGCTGTACCAATCAAAAATTAATTTCAGCCCTGGCTGGTGGTGCAGTGGTTAGAGCATTGGCCAGGCACCAAACGGTCATAGGTTGGATTCCTAGTCAAGAGCATGTACCTGGGTTGCAGGTTCTATCCCCAGCCCCAATTGGGAAATTGCAGGAGGCAACCAATTGATGTGTCTCTCCCACATCAATGTTTCTCTTCCTCCCTCCTTCCCTCCCTCCCTCCCTCCCTCCCTCCCTCCCTCCCTTCCTCCCTCCCTCCCTCCTTCCTCTCTCCCTCCCTCCTTTCCACTCTCTTTAAAAGTCAATGGTAAAATATCCTTGGGTGAGGATTAACAACCAAAATTAAGTTCAGATTCCACAAATTGCTTACAATCTGTAATTTGAAAAATAATACTTTAAATCATTTGTTTTCAATGAGGAGAACATTTCAAACTTTACCCACCTGTATATCCCTAGATGATTTGCTGTGTTAGGAGGTAAAATCTCCCTAAATGATTCCATTGCCCCCTCCCCATCCAAAATGACAGATGCCAGAAAAAAAGAAACAAGGGGAAAAAAAACGAAAGATCACTTCCTAAGGCTCAGAGCAGAGCTGGTTTCCCATATCCTGGGGGTGTCACCTCCTAATAGAAGACATTCTGGGTTCCAATTAAGACATGAGCTATTGGACTACCACAACTTCCAGGAGACAAGAGTTCTGTGACTGGAGTAAACAAGTAAGTCTCTATCAATAGAGAAGTGGATTTTGCTAGCGGTAAAGCAGGGGAAGGTCATTCCAGGCAGAAGGCAAGTGTGAGCTAAGACACATCTTGGAAGGCTTCGAGGGTATGTGGGACTGAAGGAGAAGAGGCAGAAAGAGGTTGCAGGGCAGGTGACCAAAGGCCTTACCTGAATGTTAAAGGTTTAGACTGGCCCAGGAGCAATGGAGGGGCAACAGTGCTGAAGCCAGGGTGAAAGGCACTCTTGGTGTTGAAATGCGAATGGTGCTGATTGCTGTGGGCCCTGAGTCTCCTGGCAAAGTAAACAACACATTTTCTGCAGAGCCTGAGGGGGCTCTGGGGACAGTGTAGGAAGTGCTGACTAGTTGCTGGAGGGTATGCAAAGAGGAGCCAACCAGTTAAGAGTAAGGAAATCAAATGGAGTCTAGCTAAAGATGAAAAATTATTGATTTGTCATATAGCTAATTTGCACAGTCATACCAACCTTTTGTGGCAACATTCAACAACCAAGGTGAAGTCAGTTGATACTATTGATAACTGATCATTTCATAGACACATGTTTTTTGATTCCCCTCTCCCCCAGTCCACCAAATGCCTGTCACTCATCTTTGATTAAGATTTATGATGAAAGCCAAACATATGCTGGTGTGTCCTGAAGGGGTGGAGGTGGAAATATTTACCATGAACAGACATTATGCCTTTTTGACAAGAGACAAATGTTTCATTCAAATGCTGCATTTCGCATATTGGAAACTGTAATGAATTCTTGTGCACCTCTCTGCCTAGTTCACAATGTCAGGCCCAAGCATTGAAACACCCCAGGCTTTCCTCACAAAATTAAATTTAATGTTACACCCTCCAGTAGAATGGTGCATAAATCAAGCATTTGATTTGCATGGACTATAGCAACCAGCTCCCTTCTGGACAAATATAAACCCAACTCTGAATATTATGTCAGGGACAGGAACAAAGCAATCTAGGACTTCCAATAAAAGTCTGGTACCAAGTGTAATTCATGCTGGTATTACACTGCTC
The DNA here is from genome assembly GCF_027574615.1 of Eptesicus fuscus. Classification (NCBI taxonomy): domain Eukaryota; kingdom Metazoa; phylum Chordata; class Mammalia; order Chiroptera; family Vespertilionidae; genus Eptesicus; species Eptesicus fuscus. The sequence continues at coordinate 63,060,894 of NC_072474.1, read as the reverse complement.
TGTGTCAAGCCTGTTATTAAAACTCTTGTTTTAACCTCCTTTTTTCATTTCAAAAGAAAATGTTTTTCTTGACCTTCCTGTATTCAGAAAACCAGTGCACAGTCAAACCAGTACTATTTATAAACTGGTGTCTACTAGTGACAACCATGGGCATATTTATTTCCTTTTTCCGCCTACCCCTGTCCAACATAGAATATGGGAAGGGGTACATATGAGTAATCAAATGGAAAGAAACTAAACAAAGGGCATGGAATAAAATACACCAGGGGAGATTAGGTAACATGGATATTCACTAATGTTTTACCTCTGGCCACAGTCCCAAGAGAATGCTAAGAACAGTTTCAGAGAGACAAGTTTAAAAAATGACTCAATAGCCAAAATTAATGTACATTTGGATGCAGAACATGAATTCAATTCAAGAAAAGTGATCCTAAATATGCGCCATTTGGTCTTGTTTCTGGCCTCCAGCATATGCGGGTTATGCATTTTCCTTACTCATATTTTCCCCATCACAGGGTATCTGAACCATTTTTTACTAAAAGTGAAATTACTGTGATCTGAAATTGAGTAAGGCCCTAAGATAAGAAGCATTTTTAGAAATGCAAAATGAGTCCACGCTAACTTCCCAAAGAACATTAATAGATCACAGACTTGCACATATTCTATGCTACATCAAGGCTCATCTTGTTTATTCTGGAATGCTGTAGACACAGTACAAACAGAGCCTGCTCCTAAAGCCAAGTGCATTTCCAAGAAGGCACAGCTGTCTGGAACACATAACCAGGTGAAGATGTGAGCCTGAGAGCTATGCTGATGATTTGGTATCTGCAGTGTAATTTCTCCCAGCTGTCCATGAACATCTGTTAGAATTTAGAATGCTTCAAGTTCTGAATAGGTGAAAGCAGGTGTCTGAAAAAATAAATTTATGATGGTTTAAGGACAGTAAATTAGGATTCATCCCCACTCATTTGTGAATGGAGTATGTTAGTAAATATTTATTAAATGGATACAATATACCAGTCACAATGAAGGTACTATGGGGGATGTAAAAATGAATTAGACTTCATACTAGATTCTAACACACACACACACACACACACACACACACACACACACACGCACATGCATACGAGGTATATAGAATTATTGTATAAAGTAAAAGTGTCATAAGAGTACTAGATACAGTTCTATGAGCTATGAGAAAAGGATGCATTATTTCCAATTGGAGAACATTAAGGAAGGCTGAGCAGGCAGGATTTGGCCATACAAGGTAAACTGGGGCAGGAAAGGAATACCTAGTGAGGATGGGGGAGGGGATCATGGCCAAATGCTTTGAGAGGGGAAGTCCCATGCGAAGACCCTGAGTGATGAATAGTGACCAGTCCCACGTTACTGAATTACTGAGTGAATGAAGATGAGTGGAAGGAAATAAGATCAGAAAGGCAGGTGGGATTGGGGAAGGCCACTAAACAGTGGACTCTATAGTTTAGACTTTTAAAATTAAGCAATATGGAGCCATTAAAGGTTTTTGAACAGGGAAATTACATGACCTAATCTATGCTTTAGGAAGATTAATGTGGTCATAGCATATAAAGTAGATTAAAGAGCAGAAAGACATGGTATTAAGGAGACTGACCTGTTAGCCCTAGAGAGAAGTAACGAAGGCCTAAACCAGGAGAGTAGCAGTGGGGATAGACAAGAAGTGACAGAGTATTATACAAGTAAAATCCACAAGACGTGACAGCAGATTGGTGAGCCAGAGGAGAGGGTTGATGGGGTTTGGGAAAGATTGCCCCAAAATATGGCACTTTAGCATATGGGATATTTAAGCTGAGTTCGAGAAAATGGCACAAGCAAGAAGGTCACTTGTTCTTCTTTCCTGAAACAGGCCATAAACCCTCAGGGGAGAGAGGCCTTCCCTACACCTGGAGGAAAGGAACAACCTTATCTCCCAAGACAAAAAGATGCCAAGAAGAATTCTAATAGGTCTTGCTAAAATTTTTTCAATTACTGTACTTAACTTCATACTTCTGAACCTCTCATATTCCTCAACTGTGCACTCCTCATCAAACCTAGTATGAAATTCAGGCCTGTTTCTTTGGGTCTTTATTTTCTTGTGAAGCCTCCCATGTCACGTAAAACTTATATTAAATACATGTGTATGCTTTTCTCCTGTCAAGTTTACTTTTCCGACCCAGGCATTAAGGATCATGGGTAACTTTCTGAGGTTTTGATTGGGTGAACAGAAAAAATCACAGAAAGTTAACATTAAAACCTCAAGAAAACCCTTACATTATTTTTTCCTTTTTCTTGAAAAGATCAATGCTTTTATAAGACAGAAAGTAATGCAGATGCTTGATATCTTTTACCTGAGCTCGAAATGTAATGTAAAGGCACCCACTATTGTAGACTCTCTATTCTACACAGTAATTGGGATAAAGCTGAATGACTTATGCTGAGTTGGAAGAAGAGGAGACATTAAGTGTTTCTAAATGGTTCCTGTGGCTATAAAATCAGCATAAGCATTATTGGCATCTATCATTCTGATGATTTCACTAATATTTTTAGAAGTCATTACAGAGAGCCAGAGTGTAGCATGTCCCAAATAGAGCAAATAGATAATTTCAGGCACACTGACCTCATTGATCACAATTTAAAGATTCGTATTGGAATAGAACAGCATCTAGTCTAACCCAAGTTTATTTTAAAAGTACAGTCAGCCCCCTTCATGGATAAGGTGTTTTCTAATTGACTGAAACACTAAGCCAGCCTGTCAATACTCATACGGAGAAAACCAGTGCATCCCCCAACGTCATCTCTCAGGCCAAGTGATTAACTGTGCATCGGTCATTTAGCATAATAAATGTGAAGTCTGAGCAATTGAGTGTTGCCACGGGACTTCTGCTGTGGAAATACATGCTCTCTTACTTTGGCATGCTTAGAGCCGACTCAAAGCATTTCCTTCAAAAGTGTTAACGAACAAACAAGCACTTACTTAGTTTTGAACTAGTCTTGATGAAGTTGATCCTACCCACCAGGCAATATACTGCCTAGTATCACTACCCTTGGAATTTAAAATGAGTCCCTTTTAATGGGAAACAAAAGTGATTCTTTGGTGCTCATTAGGATTCCATTTTCTAAAAGTTGACATGTACCAGCTTTAAAGAGTGTGACTTCTAGTTTGGGAGGAATCATGTGAACCCCAGAAACAGAGACTATGGAAAGAATGAAGACTCCATTTTGAAAATGTCTTCTCTGTTCCTGGAAATGAAAGAAAAAAGAAAAACAGACACTGCAATTGCAAAATCTATTTATTACTGAATAAATGCAACAAAGGCCCTTGTTCACTCCTAAGATTCCTCAACCTATTAAGGAAATGGGTTATATTTAATTTGTCTTTCAGGTTTCTGATTTTGTAAATTTATTAAAGCAATGAAATAGCTAGTATAATCCAGTTATTAATTCTCGTTAATGCCTCTGCCTAGATTATTTGATCTAGGTTATTGCTTCTGTAAAAGAGGCATGGTTTCATATAGAACAAAGCAACTCTTTGATCAAATTAGGTGATATAATTTGGAGCAGGGCATATTGAAATCAATGTCCTCACATCTCCACTCGTCATCGCCAGAAATTTGTCTCTGACCTGCTATACCAGTAGTTGTGGTTCTTGAGCTATTTAAGCCTGATTAAAGTATTTGTTATGCATTTGACAGTACACAATAGTGCATGATGTCAATTCTCAACTGTCATCATCATGATTAAAAAGCGTAGAAGAGAGTGACCCTTATGTGGAACAAGTTGTAATAAATAATAAGGATGCTACAAAGCTGTAATCCAATCACAGAGTTTAGCCAAACTGAATAAAAACTGTGGCAAGATCTTTAACCAAAAAAAGTTGCTAAGCAAATGATACTAGATTCTCTTATTAATAAAAATTACTTTCTGATGTCCAGCTATGTTATAACCTCAATTGTTAGGGGCTCTTGCTATGAATACAAATAAGAAGAATGCAATTTACTTTGAAGAAACACCCCACATGACCTCTTTGTTAAAGGTTGGCTTATTGGAAGTTTTTTAATTTGAAAATAATTTAAGTTGAGGGAGGCAGTCCAATCAAAATTCCTTATGGAAGACTTCAGCATAAGAAGAAATGCTTAAACCAGTAGTACTGCTGTGTTGAAAAAATATTACAGGCATTTTTTTAACATACTTGACAACTGTTCATTGGCCCTTTGCTTGTCAGTCTTAAGAAGGAGCCAGGTGACAGCAATTAAAGCCAGCCTCTCCTTTTGAGAGCCTCAGAGAGTGTCAGTATAATGTCAAACAACCAGTCTGGCCAACTTATTCATTAAATTGTCTGAGAAACTCATGCTCTGCTGAGGCCCACTTTTTAACAATGATGAATCAAACAACAACAGCAACAACATCAAGAGGGACAACTGCAGTTAAAACAACATCAATTCAATCTCAACTTTTATTAATAGTTTACCATGACCCAGGCACTGTGTTATAAACTTTGCATGGATCATCTCTATTACTCCAAACATTACCAACAGAGATTGATTCTGTTATTACCTCTGTGTTACAAAAGAAGAAGAAGATAAAGTAATGTGTTGGCTTATATGTGGTGGATTTGGGCCTCAAGATTCTGGCAGTCTGACTTTCATTCTTGTTCTCCCATTTGTTTATATTATGATCCCTCCTTAAATGTAAATTAGGAACACAGATTTTGAAAAATAACTCTTGTTTTAATTGTGGAAGAGACTTCTCTTTTTTTACTTAAGATATCCCTAATGTTATTTTGTATATATAATAATTATCATCCATTCATTTAAAAATATTTATTAAGCCTCTGCTATGTGCCTGTTACTGTTAAGGAGATAAAAAATAAGATATGGCCCCTGACTTTAGAAAATGCTTTGATGTCTACTGGGTTAATTTAAACTAAGGTGCAACAGATACCATTGTAATTAGTGAATTATTAATAATAAAAAAGAAGCATAGGGAAGGCCAGGCATTATAAGCATGGTCATTTGGGCAGCTTCACCAGGAAGCTGCAACTTTGCACTCCCCAGGGAACCACTGGCTCATTCCCTGCACATAGATCACTGGGCGGGAGAGGTCCAACAAAGGGGAGATAGATGAATATGCAGGTAAGTTGGGATGACATAGAGAAGATGCTTGTCAATCAAACCTGGGGACAGAGATCATTAGCCAGAGTGGGTGGGTCAACTGCAAGCTTGACAAATTTGGGGATAGTTAATCCCCTAAACAAAGTAGTTCACTCTCTTGTTGCTGTTGGCCCTTGGCTCTTGGCTCTCTTACGTTCTCCCATGTAGCCAATGGCCATGCAGACTCCACATGCTATGGAGTAATGGACTGCAGCGGGAAACACAAGCTAAGCTAGTCCGACGTTGGACAGGACTTGGCTCCAACATGGAAAGGAAATTTTGGACACTGGCTCTGATTTTAACTCTGCTGAAAACCCAGGCACACTTCTTCTATGACTGGACTCACTTGTTCTCCTGTGTGAGTCTCAGAAAATTCTTTTTCTCAGGATATCACAAGAATTCCACTCCCATGAGCAACTGGTGGGGATGAGGACCTCTCCTCACCAGTAACACAACTGTATTCATACATCTATCTTTTATGCATAATCATGGTCTTCATGGTCAATGTGATAATACCCCGCATTTACATGGAGCTTGCTCATAATAAAATGCGTTCAAATATATTGTTTCATCTGTGTCTTACAACTTCTTATGAGGTAGGCAGGGTCAGTTTATAGTAGTATCACTAATTTATGGTTGAGGACCTGATATTCACAAGGGGAAGTTCCCTGCACTTGGGTTTCCTGGATCTAACTCCTATTAATGAGCTCCAGCCCATCCCAATATCATCTACAGAGGCCTCTCCTATTTTGTCTTTGCTGCTACATATCAAAAGAGGTATGAATTTTGCTTTATAGGTAATAGTACTTGCCTTAAAGACATTTTATTATATTAGTTTATTTCAGATAGGCCTGACAGAAGTTGGTCTGACTTATAAAGATGTTTAGCTGTATAGCAGGCCCATTTCCACTCATGATTCTGGCTGCCTGCTGAACTGCAGTGTGAGCAAATGAGATAAGTACAAAATATTCCTACACCACTGGCTCCATGCTCTCCTCATATTCAATCATGAAGACTAATGAATCAGAGATGATTGCAGTGGTAAAAATCCCAATGCAGATTTTTGCTGTCTTTACTAATGAGAGAAAAATATAGTAGACCATTGGCCTAAAGGCTCCACATGCGATTCCTTTGTAACTTAGAGTGCATTAAAAAAGCTTCAGTCAGCAAGATAAGTTAATTTTTTATGACCTTTATAAACTCTTTTAGCCTGTATCTCAGGAGCTTTTCTTAAAGATTAAATTTTTAAAAATCCTTTTAGCTCAGGCCGACACAGCATCTGAGTCTTTTTTGCCACAAAGGCTACATCCAAAATCTATAAAGAAATTCTGTTCGTGACAATTATTGTCAAAGTAATGATTAGGTAACATGTCATTTTTTAGTTTTTACTGTTCTTGCCTCTATGATAGTAATCCAATAGAGCTCACTTCTTCTTAATGTAAAAGTTGTATAAAGGATGCATCATTCCAGGTTGAGTTTGCCTGCATTTGCAAATTCTTGAAAAAGCAAATTGAATTGTCATTGGTAGCACCTTTTTCACATGATGATCATTGAGTTAAAGTGGGGTGGGTGACACAGATATTAAGATTTCTTTAAAGGAAAATAATCCTCACCCTGTATTAATATATCATTGAGTCCATGGACTTTCGTAGACCTTATGGCACAATTACCCAAAGGTGATAGGCGTAATTTTGCAGGGGGAGGAATGTTAGAGTAATGTGAGGGCTCTTCATTAGAGGCATCACAGATCTATCACATGAAACACATAGTTCCTTTTAACCTCTTTGGTTGTAGGGTATGATTTTCATTTAAACACTGTATTTTTGACTGGCTGGATTGGAGACTACAAGAATCATCATCCTAGGCATCTGTCACTACTTCTATTACATCCAACCTGCTGACCCAGAAAATCTGTGGTTGACACAATTGATTTCTCTGTAAGATTCATTCAGCATTTATTTTGTTTTTGACATCCACCTACAAGGTTCTACAAAACTCAGTTCTTACATTTCTGTCAGAGAAACATAGCCCTTTATAAAAGGTGCATATCCTGAGGGGCTGTAACAAAGTATGAATCTTGCATAGAATAATTTACTGAAATAATTGGGCTTATTAAGATTATATATATATATACACACACACACACAGAGACACACAGAGAGAGAGAGAGAGAGAGAGAGAGAGAGAGAGAGAGAGAGAGAGACCTGGCCAGGTATCTCCATCTCTTTCTCTCTTCTCTTTCTCTCTAAAAATCAATTATCTATATGAACCTTGCTGACTATGCCACTAAGGACATGAATGCCAGCTTCATTAGAGTTTTGCCTTTGGAAATAACATCATCATCAACACAATTAATAATGATGATGATGATAGAGAGAAAATAAAAATTAAAAATAAAATAAAGAGAAAAGTCTTGAGTCACAGACATACTTTAGCCCTATCAAACTTTACTCCGGATCAACTCTTAATCTCTGTCCCATGTTGTTTTCTCTTTCCCTCTTGGGATCCCTTCTCCCAGATCCCAGAACGCAGCTTGGTTTCAAGCTAAGATATACAAACCACATGCTTTAAATAGATGCTCGACAGTTATCTATTACTTTCCATCTGTATATCTATGCTACTTCATTATATAGAAAGGTTACATGATTTTTTTTTCAAAATGCCAGATTCAAAATTCAGCCTCAATTGTTTGTCTTATAAATAGATTGACATCTTCCTGTGTGCTCTAAAACCTAATGGTCTGGCTTAAACATGCATCATCCTGTGAATTTTGCTGAGAAATGACCAATGGGAAGGAACAGGGAGGTTTGTATAAAATTGCAGTAATGGTTTTTGCTTACTGAATGCACGTATCTAAGCAGATTAAATTTATTTCCTTTTATCCCATTAGCTGAGACTTTTCAGCTTGGCCTGAGCCTCAGGTCTACTTAATATTTAAGGTATTTCATTGTTTTTCTAGTAATCAATAGCAATGTTTTATTTCTATTTTAGTAAATTAATGGGTAAATGCAGGGACCACATTTTCTAAAGAAATTCTCTTTTTGGTTTGGCATGGAACACTATAAAATGTTTTGTTAACCATATACATGACCAGGCAGAAAATTCTTAAATGAACATCCTTTATAAATTTGTTCTGATTTTACTAATTATTCTATCTACTGCACAACAAGAAGCAAGGGAGTGTAATGACTTTGGTGAGGGAACAACATCACTGGCTCTATCAAAGATGGGACACTTCCAGGGATCTTGAAGCTGACTTTTACTGTAGTGCCACCATGAAAGATCTGAAGATCATTATTTACTGGAAAAAAAGGAACAAGGCAGAAATCGATTACTACGACACTAGATTTATGTTTCCATTGCTCTCTATATACATCCCTATTTGTCCTAACTTCATGGGGAAGATATTTAATACATAATGGAAGGAGGCTGTTGCTTTTGATTTATTTTTTGTTTATTATTTTTGGCATTCCATGGAGAAATTCTGGAAATCAATACTGTGTGTGTATGTGTATCTGTGTGTGTGTGTGTGTGTGTGTGTGTGTGTGTGTGTGTGTGTGTGTGTGTCTTGAGTATTCTAGGCACAGTGTAGGCTTAAGGTTCTGAAGGCCTATGGAAACTTCCTCTACTTGCTGAGTTCTCTTTTAATAAGCAAATCATATTATGTACCCATACAAGAGAGTTTCTTTTCTTTCTTTGTATGTTTTATGTGACATTATGAGAACAAATACAAAGGCTAATTTAGCCATAATTATCATAAGATGATTTTTTTTTAGTATTTAAATTTATAGACTATCTCCCCTTCTCTAGAGCAAATAAAACGACTCTCACTAATCCCAGTTAACTCTTTCTTAGCAATTTATTAGAAAATTAAAATATATCTTACCGTATTTTCTGGCATATAAGACGACTGGGTGTATAGAAGATTTTCCTGGGTTAAAAAGTCGTCTCATATGCCGGAAAATACGGTAGGTCCATGTGATAGATAAAGGCACAAATACAGAGATATTATGGAGTTTTAAATTTATTTTGAGTGAATAAGGATGGTTGGTGATATATATAAGGCAAGATGGACTCTATCTTTAAATATTTTATAATTAAGCATTTGGACTTTTAAAGAATATATAGGAAGAGAGTCAATCAACACTAATTTATCAAAACCATGTGAACAGAAAACTATATATAAAGGAAGGGATGTGTTTTTGTGGACTGACTGCATGCAAAGAGAATGAAAATGACAAGACTGTTCAATGTGTAATAGAATAGGATGGACAGACATAGCTGGAATACTTTTGAAAAACCCAATGAAGAATATATATATTTAAACCAGATAGTTAGTTTTGCAAACACTGGAGTGACATGGTATTTAAGGACTGACCTGAGAAGTAGTTATGTCAAGCATTGGCACTGCAATTCTACAAATGAGGAAACAAATTCAGAGATGTCCCATAACAGTATTAACAGAGACGTAAAACACAGATTTGGGGATAGAAATTGATAACCTTCTGATAAATAAATTCCCTTTGGGATTCATTGAATGTTACATGTAAAGGAACAAGCTCCTTATTGAAACTCATACCCACCTCCACCTGCCCCCCCACCCCTGTCTTTAGTAGATATGAGAACTGAAAGGAGAATTCAGGCACAGAGTGGTTGCTTACCAGATGGCCCTGACTTGACCCTGAGTTTTGCCTTCTCATGCATTTGACCTTCTCATGGATCTGCTTAGACTCTCACGGAGTGTTCTCATGTTGAACCTTTCTGCCCCCTCTAGGACAAGGGTCCCTATGAAATCATCCACTCAAGCATGAACAACCCTTATACTTGGTTACCTCTAACCAAGATGATAAAGTCTTGGTTTTCAAAATTAGGCTTGCTAAATACTAAAGACAAAAGGAAAATAGAGAGAATTTAAGAAGTTGATTTGAAAAAGAATGGATTTTGGCCATATCATAGCAAACTTGTTTCCAAGTCTTAGATTTTGCCTCAATATATACTTGGTCTTCTAAGAAAACTACCTCTATTCATAGAGGGCAAGTGAACCTTTACTTAAAATTGTCTTAAAAACTTGATTTCTAGCTGCTCACTTATTTTCACCTGGTGGCCCCATTATTACCACTAATCCAGAACTAGTTCTTGGCAATATTGTCCTTATTTTGTGGTCCTGTGTTCACCATCCAAAGTCAAGGCTCTTTCCATCACCATTTATCCCCTTTTACCCTCTTCTACCTCCTCCCCACTTTCACTCGTTTAGTCAGCATACTGTTGTCTGTGTCTATGAGTTTATTTTCTTAATCCCTTTACCTTTCTCTCCCAGCTCCCCAAACCCCTCTGACAGCTGTCAATCTGTTTTCTGTATCTGTGAGTCTGTTTTTATTTTGTTTATGTTGTTCATTAGATTTGACATGTAAGTGAAATCATATGGTACTTGTCTTTCTCTGACAGGCTTATTTCACTAAGCATAATACTCTCTAGGTCCATCCATACTGTCGAAAAAGATAAGATTTCTTTCATTTTTTTACAGTGGAGTAGTATTCCATTGTGTAAATGTACCACAGCTCTTTAATCCACTCATCTACTGATGGTCATTTGGGCTGCTTCCAAATCTTGGCTATTGTAATTAACGCTGCAATGCATATAGAAGTGCACCTATTCTTTCAAATTAGTGTTTCTGGTTTCTTCGGATATATTCCCAGCAGTGGAAATTCTGGGTGATGAGGCAGTTCCATATTTTTTTTTTTTTAGGGAACTCCATACTGTTTTCCACAGTGGCTGCACAAATCTGCATTCCCACCAACAATGCACAAGGGTTCTCTTTTCTCAACATCCTCACCAACATTTTTTACTTGTTGATTTATTAATGACAGCCATTCTGACAAGTGTGAGGTAATATTTCATTGTGGTTTTAATGTTAATTTCTCTGATGATTAGTGATGCTGAGCATCTTTTCCTATGTCTATTGGCCATCTGTATGTCCTCTTTGGAAAAGTGTCTATTCAGGTCCTTTGCCTATTTAAAAATTAAATATTTTTTTCTTGGTGTTGAGTTGTACAAGTTCTTTATAAATTTTGGATATCAACTCCTCATAAGATGTATCATGGGCGAATATGTTCCCCATTCAGTGGGCTGTTTTATTTTGTTGATGGTTTCCTTAGCTGTGTAAACTTTTTAGTTTGATATAGTCCCATTTGTTTACTTTTTCTTTTGTTTCTCTTGCCTGAGGGAAACAAATATTGCTATGAGAAATTTCCAAGATTTTACTGCCTATGCTTTCTCCTAGGATTTTTATGGTTTCAAATCTTACATTTAAGTCTTTAATTCATTTTGAGCTTTTTTTCTTGTATATTATGTGAGAAGGTGGTCTAGTTTCATTTTTTTGCATGTTGTCCTCACACCATTTATTGAATAGACTTTTTACCCCATTGCATGTTATTGCCTCCTTTGTCAAATATTAATTGACCATAAAGGTGTAGGTTTATTTCTGGGCTCTCTATTCTGTTCCATTGATCTATATGTCTGTTTTTATGCAATACCATGCTATCTTGATTACTAAGACCTTGTAGTGTAGTTTGATATCAGGTAGTATGATCCCTCCAACTTGGTTCTTCTCTCAAGATTGCTGTTGCTATTTGGGGTCTTTGTGGTTTCATATAAATTTTTGGAATATTTGTTCTAGTTCTGTAGAAATATGTCAGTGGTATCTTAATAGGAAACTATAGATTGCTTGGGGTAGTATGAACATTTTAATGATATTAACTCTTCCTATCCATGAACACGGTATACAGTTCCACCTATTTAATTTTTCTAAATTTCTTTAGTGTCTTTTACATCCTTGGTTAAATTACTGCTAGGTATTTTATTTATTTATTTATTTTAAGCAACTGTAAATGGGATTGTTTTCTTAGTTTCCCTTTCTTATAGTTGGAGCAAGTAGCAGTGTTATAGAAACAATGAGTACTAAATATCACATTGAGATAAAGTGGGATTAGGATAAAAAAAATGGCCAGCCCTGGCCAGTGTCACTCAGTTGGTTGGAGCATCATCCAGTGCACCAAAAGGTAGTGGGTTTGATTGCCTGTCAGGTCCCATACCTGGTTTGATCCCCAGGAGGGGTGTGTACAGAAGGCAGCTGATGGATGTTTCTCTCTCACATTGACCTCTCTCTGTGTCTGTCTGTCTGTCTGTCTCTCTCTCTGTCTCTCTCCACCTTCTCCTCTCTAAAAACAAAACAAAACAAAACAAAAAAAACAAACAAAAAAACACAGCTGTATACTGACTTGGCCTCAGGAGGTACATGAACAATTTCTAAGGCTAGGTTATAACTGTAAGTTTGCTTGGATGAGCTTAAAAATAACAACAGTTTGTGGTTATAACTTTCTTTATCAAAGTGACTTCTATTTGAAAATAGATAAGGTATTTCTTAAACAACTTTTTTCAACATCCCCCAAAGTTAGTGCATTTTTTTGGGAGGGGCAGTAGAATCATGTTCTACTTTATTAAGAATGAAGAAAAGGGTTGAGTAAGAAACATTGATATACTTTATTTTGGAAATTGCAACAAAAGTTTTAACTGAATTTTGAAAATATTTGCCAACTAAAAGTGGTTTGAGGAGCAAAAGTTTGGAACGTATGTGACCCTCCACATACTATGATTTATCAGTTTAGCCCTGTCTTCCAATAGTATAGTTTGCACACACTCCTATGCAGTTGGTCATGCCACTAATTCAGGATAAAATGTTTGTTTTATCATCCTCTAGTCCCTAAAGTTTGATTTGTATGCCTACAGACACCTTTATGTTATGTTTTTATTATGAATGTTATTAAAAATGATAATTACTAAATACTATTCATTTCCTATGTACTATACCTTGCACTAAGTATATTACATGGACTGCTTTATTTGATTCTCACACACAAACAACTTATGGGAAATGTGAGGCCCATTTTATGGAGTAGAAAACTGAGGCTCTATCACACAGCCAGTAGGTGGCAGAATAGGGCTTTGAATCTGGGTATCTCTGGTGTGAAAATTCTTGCTCTTCTCCACTATTTATATTACTCTTTAGTTATTTGTATAATCAACTGTTAATATATTCTTCCTTACACTTTAAGTTTTGGTGCTTAACTTGTAATTGCAATTTTGTTCTTATGCTGTACATGCATTCTCATTAATCTTAATAAATAATTGAGATGCTTATTAGGAAGATCTTATGTACTCAATTACTTTTTGAAATGCCAAGTTAAGAGTAATGGAACATTACATGATATATTGAAACATTCTGGTCATCAAATTCCAAATTCAAAACAATCACTTTTTTTTTTAAGGAACAAAATGACAGTTATTAGTATATATTTCGGCAAATAGGAAGTTCATAATTCCTTCTATTATTATTTATATTGTCATGTATAAGATTCTTTCCAATAAAAATATTAAAAATACTCTGTAATGCACATTAGGAAATATTGGTTGTGCACCCTACCCCATTTTATTTTATTTTAAAATATTTTTATTGATTTCAGAGAGGAAGGGAGAGATAGAAACATTAATGATGAGAGAGAATCATTGATTGGCTGCCTCCTGCACGCCCCCTACTAGGGATTGAGCCCACAACCCAGGCACGTGCCCCTGGCAGAATCAAACTTGAGACCCTTCAGTCTGCAGGCTGACACTCTATCCACTGAGCCAAACCAGTCAGGGAAACCCCTACCCCATTTTAAGCACTAAAACAAAGTCAGCTGGAAATATATTTCATGATCCCATCATTTTCTAATCTCTGATTTAGATTTTCAATGAAAAATTGAAAAGTGGGAAGAGTGGTACTTAAACAAATCTAAATAATGGAAATGGGTAATTTCTGAATTTACTGACTTTCAAATGTGCCCCTCATGTGGATTTGAGTGATAAGGGTGTATTTGTTGGAAAATAGAACCTCATAGGCCAAATGCCTAATTCACAGCTAAAGCCTCAGTAGGTAAAGGAAAGCTATTAATCAGAATGTTGACCAGATTCATGCAAAAAAAAATCCCACAAACCACAGCATATGTGTACAGATATCCCAGCCCCTCTGCCTGGTGTTGAGTTCCAGCTATTGGAAGTGCATCAGTTCTCCTTTGAACCATGCAATCATCGTTTTTAACCCTGCATTAAAAGAGCCTTATGTATCTTAGTCACACACAATAAAAGTTGCCCTGACTTTATACAGAATCAATAGACAATGTATTCTGAATAAAAATCAGGGCCATCTAGGAAATACAATTTTACCCTGTATTCACTTTCTTTGTATTCTTCTTCATTAAACCGTGCACCTCCGACTATAACTGTAGGTCTTTCTCAGGCTACATGCAGTACAGTTGTTCTCTTGAAAATCTCTTTTCAGGTTAGCAACAGATCAGCAATAGGACGCTGATAAAAGTACAATGACTTGGTCAGAACCTCCAAACCCATGAAACCCACCAAAAGCGGGCAAGTAACAAAGCCCACGTTTTCCAATAGAGCGTGCTGGGTATCAGAGGGTGGACTTGGACACGCTGCATAGGCACATGTTTTTCAGCTGTATGAAAGATCTCTCTCCGGGGAGGCTGAGCTACCCTGCTGCTTGTCAAGCTCCCAGTAGCAGCGAACAAACCTGTCAAGGTGTCTGTCCTTTTTCAGTCTTTGCCACATGTGGGGTGTTTTCAGGTTGTACAAGCTCTGAAAACACTAGAATTGGGTCCCACCATTTATCAATAACAATTTATAGCTCATATACAGCTTTCTGGAGAAGAGCAGGAATTCACTGAAGCCTAACAGTGCAGCCTGACAAAGGTTTGCTCCAGGCCTGGAATCGATGTCATCAGTGAAATTTATGGGAACGCCATGAAATCCTCTGAGAGGCAGTGGCATTCTCTGCAACCTTTCTTGGATCCCATCAATTATGGTTTAATAAGGTCCTTCCTGCCACAGGAAAAGGCTTTCATTCCTGCACTGCCTCTCTCAGGTGTATCTGTCTCAATAATAACAGCTGTTTCTTCGTCTCTGGTGTGTTCCCTGAGAGGAGGCCTCCATGCCGGCCGCGACTGTCTGTCCGGGTTCTGGTGAATCTCTGTGGTTTCTCTCATGGGGTCTGTTTGCTCAAGTGAATCTAAAGAATTAGTGATCTGAGGTAAAAACAAACAAAACAAAACTTGTCCCTAAAACATTTCACATTCCCTGAATGTTTAAAATCTGTAAAATGGGCACATCTGACTGAATATTATGGCAGCAAAGCATGATTGAGGAAACATCCAAGGCTCTGAAGCAGAGGAGTAACCTGTGGTATGTTGGACATGGGTTTGCTCTAAATTTTTGGAGGTGGGGTGCAGAACTGTGGGTTTGGGGCCCAGAACTGTGGGTTTGGGGCCCTTTGACTCTCCTTCTAGTTCATCCTGATAGTGTCCTCGAGGTTGACTTGAACATAAACTTCTTACAAAATGCTGTCTCTTTGAGAGGAGGGTCTGTTTCACTCTTAGAGAGTCGCCGATGGGTTTCCAGCTTCCCTGAAAGAACCCTCAGTCATTCAGGGAAAATACATCTCATTTCCAGGATGTGCACTTGCAATATATACTCACACATGTCCACCTTTATACACACTTGTGCTTACACATGATATCCACACACACATGGGGTATGTATTTCCATGAGTTTTAAGAAAGATGTTTTAGGAACTTTACATTTTAGGAATACTACATCATTACTTGTCATGTGGTTTCTCTGGATGAGTAATGCTTTATTTTCTTAATGTGATCATCACAGCTTTAGGTCAGTAATGGGCTGCAGACAGAAGCCAGGCTTCCATCTGAGACTTCAGTCACATCTTTGATTCAAAAGTTTGTCTCAGACTATGCAAAGCAGGCTTCTGAGGTAAAGTCTGGTTAGGGGGGAAACTTAGATGGGAAGAAATGAGAAGCTCTCACTTCAACAAGGCACCTCCTGTCCTTCACTATTCCTAAATATCCTGATTGCTTGTTACTCTACCATGGATCTACACTTTCACCATCAATAATTTGGGTGTTAAATTTAAGATCACGAAGTTCCTATTAAATGCAATACTTTTAAAATTATTTATTGATTTTAGAGAGAGAAAGAGGAAGGGATAAAGAGAGAAACATCGACTTGTTGTTCCACTTATTTATGCATTCACTGGTTGATACTTGTATGTGCCCTGACCTGGGATCAAACCCACAACCTTGGTATATTGGGATGATGCTCTAACCCCGTGGTTGGCAAACTGTGGCTCGCAAGCCACATGCGGCTCTTTGGCCCCTTGAGTGTGGCTCTTGCACAAAATACCATGACCTGGGCAAGTCTATTTTGAAAAAGTGGCGTTGGAAGAAGTTTAAGTTTAAAAAATTTGGCTCTCAAAAGAAATTTCAATTGTTGTACTGTTGATATTTGGCTCTGTTGACTAATGAGTTTGCCGACCACTGCTCTAACCAACTGAATTGCCTGGCCAGGGCCATGGAATCCTTAGTAAATGTGAAGCCAGAAGAAGCCAACCTTAGTACCTGTATTAGTTCCCTAGGGTTGTTATAACAACTGTCACAACATGACCACAAACTGGGTGGCTTAAAACAATAAAAATTCATTCTCTCCTAGTTTTGGAGGCCAGAAGTCTGGAATCAAAGTGTCAGCTGGGTCACGCTCTCTGAAGGCTCTAGGGAGAAATGTCCTACCCGTGGTCGGCAAACTGCGGCTCGCGAGCCACATGCGGCTCTTTGGCCCCTTGAGTGTGGCTCTTCCACAAAATACCATGGCCTGGGTGAGTCTATTTTGAAGAAGTGGCGTTAGAAGTTTAAGTTTAAAAAATGTGGCTCTCAAAAGAAATTTCAATCGTTGTGCTGTTGATATTTGGCTCTGTTGACTAATGAGTTTGCCGACCACTGTTACCTTTCTCTTAGCTTCTGGTATTGCTGGCCATCCTTGGTGTTCCTTGGCTTGTAGACACATCAGTCTTGGCTTCCGTCATCACATGGTGTTGTCTCTGTGTTTCTGTCTGTCTTCTCTTCTTATAAGGAACCGGTTATATTGGATTAAGGGTTCACCCCACTCCAGTGTAAACTCATCCTAACTAATTACTTCTTTAATTACTTTTTTTTTTCCAAATAAGGCCACAATCTGAGGTTCTGGAAAGGGCATGAGTTTTTAAGGGACACTATCCAACCCAGTATAGAACCTAAGAGGGTATTATGGCTCTTCACTGAAACACTCCTTAGTGCATCAAGTTAATGCATTAACTTGTTGCTACTTAGAAGAAAATAGACAAGGTAAGTTTTAGAGGGCAAAGATAGGAAAACGGAAAATGTCCAGAACAGTAAAGTTTAGTGCAGGAACCACTAACCACCAGTGTCTAAATTTGAATGAATTAAAATGAAATAAAAATAAAATAAAAAATTCAGTGTCTCAGTATTATTAGCTACATTTCAAATGCTCAGTAGCCACTTGTGGCTAGTGACTACTCTATTGAGCAATGCAGAAATAGAACATTTTCATTCCTGCACAGTCTTTTGGTGCTGGTCTAGAACACGTTATGGGTAGGAGCTATGGTGGCGCGTCTCAGGAGAGGTGAAGATGGGAGACGGTGGGGTGACATTGTAGCAGGAGAGGGGACTCAGAAAGAGGGGGTAAAGATGAAGGTGAAATAAATATTATTACAGTGTTGCCTCAGGCAACCCAACTGCTGGACCTGACTCTCATTCCTTGACCCCAGCATTTTGCTTGCAGAGAGCAGGTACACTAAGTATTTGTTAAGCCTTTGAAGGAAAAGATGAAGACTTCAGTCAGGGTGGAGTGTTGCTCAGGTTGGCAATGCTACTGATAATAATGCATGATTTTTATGAAGGTCTGCGGGATAGTGCTTTAAGTATTAGCAAATATTCACACTCTGACCTTTGTGTAAAGCATGAAGGCACCTGCTCTTCATGCCTTATTCTTTTACTCGCAACATTTGCACTCTGCCTCAAGTCACTGGGTTCCCCAGGACACAAATAGCCTTCTCTCTCTTTCAAGGAAGCATAGAGTTACTAGTGCTCTTTGAACTTGTGCTGGTTCAACAATTTCCCTGTCGACTGCCATTATGGTGACCTAATACAAAGCCACCAGCCACTGCTGTGCATGCCCAAAGCCCTGTGGTGAATCCCCTCTGACAACTTGTTCTCTCCCCACAAGACTGGGAGAGCAAATTACAATTAGGTTTGAAAGGGGTGGGTAACTTACCTTGTCCCTGGGGTTTTGACAGCCTCCTGTTGCTGTGCCCACTGACTGGAGGGCTGACACAGCTCATTTCCCAAGCCTGGATTTACTGTGATCCCTTGTCACATCTCTGTGATGAGGGGGTAGGGAAAGGAATTTTCATCAGTGCAATGAACACTTGTAGTAGCTCCTTGTAGTGATCCTCCAGCACGCGCATGCGCGCGCACTCACACACACACACACACACACACACACACACACACACACACTGAGAGATCCCTGACTATTGTCATCAATATATAGAGCAGTTTTTTAATAAGTCCCTTTTTCTTTCCCCTATGTATTTTTCTTTGCTCAATTTTGATTGTGTTTCAGATTCAAACAAGGAAGGAACATCGTGACATAGGTGTGTGATAGGGGAAGCCAACAGGCATATTCTAAATAAATAAATCATCAGGATGTTTCCCCCTGATAGTGTGTTGGGCTGTACATCTCATTATTTGGATGCAAAGAGCTGCTATTGAATGCGATGATGGAAACACTGTAAATGATGAGTAGCATTGCATATTTATCGAATAACCTGTCTAAAAGGTAACAAAGGCTTCCAATTTTCTCTATTGGATAATAAAACAAATTCTACAAATTAAATTCAAAGCATTCAAAATTATATTGATTGAAAACAGATTAATGGTTACCTGGGTTCAGAGTGGGCTGAGGACTGAGATTAACTGCAAAGGGGTGACATGAAGGGTAAGGGCACCATTTTGTAAGGGTGGAGGCAGAGATGAGAGAGCTGGAGCACCATGCAGGGACTTTTTTCTGTGCACATGTCAGTTCCACTCAGAGTCCACTGGACTGAACCTGTTACAAGGCCCCAACGATGGCAAAGGATCTGAGAAGGGTAGTCCAAAGAGGACTAGTCATTCTACCATTCACTATCAGTTTTGGGGGGTGGTTGCACCAGAACTCACCAAACTATACACCTAATATGAATGATTTTATTACATCCCAATATATTAATTTAAAAGTCAACATAAAAATTCAAAACATTCAGATTGGAATTCAGAATTCAAAATATCTAGACTGAGTTAAAGAATCAGGACTTTTGAAAATTGAGTTCTTAAAAATATTTACCATAAGGTATGATTTTTTTAAAAAAAATTATAGCTAGGTGAGAGTTTTCCTTATTAAATATTATTTAGATGAAACTGATACTGGACTCATAGAACATCTATATATATAAAGATCCAGGGTCCGTAATGTCCAAATGACCGAACGGATGACTGGACACCATAAGTCAGTCCTGCAGTCAGTGCTGGGCCATGGCTTGGCCACCCAGCTCTGACTGCCACGAGGGCTGTGGAGGAGGCTGTGGATCAGGCCTGGAGAGAGGCCTTGGGAGAGAAGCAGGATCTGATCCGCAGCCTCTGTGGAAGCTGTTGATCAGCCCTTGCCTCTCTTTCTCTCTGGGCCTTGCCAGCAGCTGCAGGGGCTGCTGATCAGCCCTTCCTCCCTGATCAGGCCTAAGATAGGCCCAGAGACACTGACTGACATAGAAATCGACCAATCAGAACCAAATCTGGGTGAATTGCGAGGAGCCTATGGCTGCCTAGGAGGTGGAGCTTTTGAGACTGACTGGCATGGAAACTGACCAATCAGAACCTAATCTGGGTAAACTGCAAGGAGCCAATTGGCAGTATAGTGCATATGGCTGGCTATCAGTCCAGATATAGGGATTATGTATTTTTGTCTGCCAAGAACATCTCCTCCTGCTGAAAAAGGTTCCCCCTCATTTAAGCAATCCTATTCTATATAATCTATCTATACTAATAAAAAGGTAATATGCTAATTATACCGGGTCAACCGGCCATCTTCTAGACATCTGACTTCCTTGCAGACAAAGCCATGCTTGTGGGGGCTGAGGCAGAGGCAGTTAGGCCAGCAGGGGAGGGCAATTGGGGGTGAGATCAGGCTGGCAGGGGAGGGAAGTTGGGGGCAACCAGGCCAGCAGGGGAGGGCAGTTGGTGGTGACCAGGCCTGCAGGGGAGGGTAGTTGGGAGCGAGATTAGGCCTGCATGGGAGGGCAGTTGGGGGCGAGATCAGGCCAGCAGGGATGGGCAGTTGGGAGTGAGATCAGGCCTGCATGGGAGGGCAGTTGGGGGTGAGATCAGGCCGGCAGGGGAGAGCAGTTGGGGGCAAGATCAGGCCTGCATGGGAGGGCAGTTGGGGGTGAGATCAGGCCGGCAGGGGAGAGCAGTTGGGGGCAAGATCAGGCCGGCAGGGGAGAGCAGTTGGGGGTGAAATCAGGCTGGCAGGGGTGGGCCTTGGGGGGCAAGATCAGGCTGGCAGGGGAGGGCAGTTAGGGGTTGATCAGGCAAGCAGGCAAAGGGATTAGAGGCAATCAGGCAGGCAGGCAGAGGCAGTTAGGGACAATCAGGCAGGCAGGCAGGTGAGCAGTTAGGATCCAGTGGTCCCAGATTGTGAGAGGATCAGGCCTAAACCGGCAGTCGGACATCCCCCAAAGAGTCCCCGATTGGAGAGGGTGCAGGTTGGGCTGAGGGAACCTCCCCACCCCTGTGCACGAATTTCGTGCACCAGGCCACTAGTAGAACATATAAAATAGAGCATAGAATTTATCAACTGACCTAGGATTCAAGTTGAAACCCACTTTTTTGTCCTTTTCTTGCACTCTGTGCAGTCTATAAATCTTATCTCTACCTCTACTTCGTTACCTTTTTCCATTTTTTCTTATATTTTTAACTGATAGGTTCCAGTTTGTGACTATATCATTGCCTTATATTTTGCTCCAGCAATTTTAATTGTGTCAGCTGATGAAATCTCGTTAGTACAGTTCAAAACCCACATTAATGTTAGTAAATATTTAAATGTTTTAAAAGAATTTATTTTGGAAGAGGCACTGGCCTTTTTGGAATGTTAACTAAAGAACCAGTTTAACAAATCACTAGTAGTAGTAACTATGGTAAACCCAGTAAGAAAGTATTTAACAGAGGTACATGGAGGAATATGTTGTAAATATTCCTGATGTAGAAGAATGGAAAAAGATGAAATCGGAGGCAGTCAAGTGAAGAAAAATACTTTTCCAATAAGTGGGAAGGTTGTATTGTAGGTCCATGCTATTGATAAAGAAACATACTAGACGACTATAATTGTTCTGTGCTTGTCTCACAAAAAGAAGCATGAAAGGAGATGGAGGAGAAACTTTTTTACCCCCGCTGAATCCCTTTTAATTTGGGGCAAGATGCTGAACAATATGTAATGATTAAGAAAGCCCGTGGCAATTAAGACTTCATCTGAAAGATGAGGAAATGTGTAGCTAGCGATGGACATTACTTTGAATAAAGCACTTTTGATGTTTCTCTTGAAATTACCATGTTTTCTTTTACTACAAAATTCGCCATTATTAACGGGTACACCCAGTATTTCTGTATTCCTTCTTCTCATGCAAGATTTTGAAATAAGGAGTTGGGGTGCATTCGAATTGACAGCCTTCTGGAGCTCTTGCTTTAACTCATTCTTCTGATGTTGCTCCCTATTCAAGTGGTCACATTCATGCCAAGCCTCATGGAAACACATTTACAACAATCATTGAGTTAGAGTTGGTGCTTAAATATCATATTACTAATATTGCATAGTACTGTAAAATCTGTTTAATTACTTGTAAATTTTTATAGATTAGTCTCAAGTTGTATGGATCTTAAGCATAGCCTACTCAGGGCTCAGAGTGAATTGTGCAGTGGCTGGGAGAACAAGGAGGATGATCAAAGTCAAGGCAAGAGTTTATTTTTTTTGTTAATGAATCTACAGTTTGTACAGCAAAGAAGAAAGTGAGAAAGCTATTAGAACCTGTGTTGAGAGAAGCATGTAAGAATCTTCAGTGTTTACCAGAGGGTGGTGGGGGAGGAAGGTGTGGGGAAGTGGGGAGGGCATCAGGCATGGAGGTGGGAGAGGCAGTGCTGGAGTGCCTTTTTCCAACAGTATAAGAATATTAGCTGCAGCAAGCAAACAAAACCAAAAAGTAATTTTTAATATTTTATTGTAATTTGGGAAAGAGAGATCCCAAGAAGTTTTAAGGTAAGAGAAAACTGATTTGGGGTAAATACAAATAATTAATAAGCTTGAAAAAAGCAATGGATGTTTTTTGAAATGAACTATTTTTATAGTTTTAGTTAAGTATATTTTGCAAAACTTATCGAGGGGTTTCTAGGTTTACTTTGTTAAGTTAATTAAGTGAGGAGGGCATTAGGCAGAGGTGCCTTTAGTACATTAGTAACCTACATAAGCATACCCAAACCTAAGCCTGTAAATACCTCCAGGTTAAGAAATTGAAACCTAAGGACAACTAATCACAAATGGCCAGCCAACTAGGCTTTGCCAAATAAGGCAGCCACTTAAACTAGAACCAATCAAATAATTGCTTTGCTTTTGCCTCTTCTCTATAAAAGTTTAATGTTTGTGGAATACTTTCAACTACTTCCTGTTTGGTACTGCCTGATTCAAATAGAGTTTTGCTCTTTATTTGTAAATATGCCTCAGTTTATCTTTTAACAACTTATAACCCAGTCTAATTATTTTTTAGGTCTTACTTTGGTTAACTGAATTCTTCTAACAGGGACTTCTCCTAACTTTTGTGTTGGGGAGAAACACTCATTATTTTTAAACTAGAGACTCGGGGCATAGATTGGTGCACTGGTGGGGTCCCTCGGCCTGGCCTGCAACCTCTCGCAATCCAGGACCCCACAAGGCATGTTGGACTGCCAGTTTCGCCTGATCCCTGAAGGCCAGGCTGAGGGACCCCACCAGTGCACACATCCGTGCACCAGGCCTCTAGTATGCATATAAGATCATTGGTTAATCTCTTCTCACCCTCTCCCCTTCCCCCTTCCCTCTGAGATTCATCAGTCTGTTCCATGTTTCCATGCCTGTGTGTTGAGCGTCTGCCCCCTGGTGGTCAGTGCGCATTATTGCTATTGGTGAAATGGTTGCTTAGGCTTTTATATATATAGATTGCTATAGTGAAATACATGTCTTGAGTTTAGGATGTTTTGTTAAGTCTCATATGCAGAGTTTTAAATGGGACCTCTTGCATATTGTGCTTCTTTGTTCCTCATTTTATTCAGCCTGGAAAATAGCAACTTGCTTTTAGTCTAATAAAAGAAAAGGATGAAGAATGTGGTTCAGGGTTGGAAAACTATGTAGGACATCCATTAGCTTCTTTTGGTCGGCTAATTCTTAGGCAGCTTATTACACACTTCTTGCTCTACTTCCCAGGCCCACAGGTTTTTAATCCACATTATTCCCCCTTACCAGCTGCTACCACCCATGTTTCAGATTGACTACACAATGGGAAAATTCTCTTCTCTCTCCTTGCCATACTCCACAGCAAGTATATTAGACTTGTTCATTTTAGGGTTTTACTTTTAATCTCTATGAAGAAATAGATGTACAAAACTGGCAAACATGGAGAAAACACAGCCTTATCCAATTGTATAAAGTCTTCATAGTGCTTGTTTCTGGTCCATAGTCCTGCATTTGATTTCTTTGATGCAACTGCAGAAGCATCTGGTGCTGGAAGTCTCCCGATGGCCTTCAAAGTCAGATGAAGCTGCTCAGTTGTAGCCCTAGAGAGATGTGGGTTGGCACCATTCCAGAGCCTGGTGAAAGTCTCAGTCCTTTTCAGCATGTGTATCCCAGTGTTCCTGTCCACTCTGTTTATCTGCTCTGCCCTATCACCAGGGCTCTTGTGGGGTTGACTTCCAAGGATCTCAGCGATTCTTATAGCCCATTCCAATGCCTCCTTGCCCCTCTGGGAGATTTCCCTAGCTGAGAGTCCAGGAAGGCCCTCGTCCTTTTTCATGTCTCTCTTACCTTTAGGAATTTTTCTGTGTTTCATACCAGTCTGCAATAACCCAGAAGTTTCTTTTGCTAAGCTACTATAGCATCATTTTCTTCTGCCTGACTCTGACTGGCCATCACCATAGCATAGTGTATTGACCAGGTAGTGCTTGCAAGCCAAGCATTGGGCTAGGCACTTTATATCAGTTATAAATGTCCTTTTTAAAATTTTGTTTGCTTCATATCCAGTAGCTCATTGTTAAGGTTGATGGTACCCTTAGTATAAGCAGATTTCTCCATATATTATTCCCAGCAAACATTTGAGCATGTCTTTAAAATGGCTGTGTGATCCCCAAATTGGTTTTATAAGTCTTCATACTTGCCTCATTTTCTCATCTTATAATGCTAGCAGATTTGTTACTTTTCTCACTCAAAAAGCTCATACATTTTTTTGGAACTTCTCAATAAGTTTTGGTTCCCAACCCACAGGAAACAACCAGTTCATAGGGTTTTCAGAGAAATACCCTGAACCCATTGAGTGATTTAGCTCAGAATTTCTCAAACTTTAATGTGCATGGGAATTGTTTGGAGAATTATTACAGATGCAGATTTCTTGGGCTCCACCCTGGTGATAATAATTAAATAGATCTGGAGTTATGCCCAGGAATTTGTTTTTAACTATCAGCCCAAATGATTCTGATGCAGGTGATATCGGACCTCATTCTTAGGAAACTGATTTGACCTTTTTGGTCTGGTTCTCACCTCTGTTCATTACCGTGGGTTCTCTAATGATCACTGCTCTGATGTCCCCATTCAGTCCTGTTAGACCTATTAGGTTTATATAAGCCAGTGTGGACATGTAAAAACTACTCCAGGCATAATTTCCACCAAGGAATAGAAAGCTTTCTCTCCTCCCTCTCACAAATATTTTCTAACACTTACTCAAAAAGGTGGGTCAAGTATCTGGAGATGAAATGATTTTAAAAAATGATTTGCAAGGCACTATTTAAAGTCAACAAATATTAATTTTATTTATATTAAAATATTGAATGTGTACCATTAGAATTGTTTTATCATATACATTATGTAATCCGTGTACTCAAAAAGTACAGAGAATAATATAAAATAGACACATACGAACTCAACTTCTGTATTAACACATTAACATTTTACCACGTTAAAAAAATTCTTTAATATCCATGTTTTAAAACATTTACCACATATGTCCTTATCTGAAAGCAGTGACTAGCATTACCTTGAGCACTTTAAAATTTTACATAGATGGAATATATCATATATTTCCCTTTGTACATTTTAAAAATCAACATTGGTTTTGATCTTTATGTTACTCCACATAAACCTAATTAAGTTACTTCAACTTCTGTGTAGTATTTCCTTTTATAGACCATAATTTTTCATTCTCTTATTGATGGTTATTAGGTACTAACCTTTTTGTTTCAGCTTTTAAAAATATCGTTGAATCACACTAGTGTGCTAGAATTTCTTTAGGTTACATCATCTAGATATGGCATTGCTGTAAGACCTGTATCCATAATTAAAAATGTACACTTAAAATAAAAGACAGAAGTAATCATCAGACAACTAAGTCTTTTTGTTATATTTTATTAAAAATTCACATTAAAACAACCTACTTTTTTATACTCCCTATTTTATCCACTCTTCATTCTGTCCTGGAAACTCTTTCAGAGTTGCTATCAATGGGTACACATAATTTTTTATTCGATTTTTTTCACTTAACATAATTGCATATAAATATTTCATTCATTTGACCCATTTATTCAATAAATGCTTAATTAGTGGCTCCCACGGGCCAGGCTAGCTCCTGAGGACAGATAGAAATCCTGGCTTTGTTGAATCTTTCATTAATTTCACATAATCACATAGACCATGATTTTGTCTTTAGGAAGCAATTAACATTACATAGTAGTATGGTATGATTTGCTTATTGAATTCCTCAGGGAACGGTGTTTATTTTAGAAATGTATACATATATGACATCTGTCAGAATTAAGGACTGAATTTGATTATTGTGATATTATCATGGGGCATGTGTGTCTATAATGCTCAGATTGACTTAGAATAAGCCAGATCTCAGCTATTGTCATTAACAGTCCATGCTCTCACTCTTCTCTCCATTCATTCTCTGCAACTCAGCTTAGAACCTTGGCTGTTAGAGAGGTAACACACCTGAACTGTGGCGTGGGTTTGAGTACTGGCTCCTTGGCTTGCGAGTACATAAACTTGGGCAAATGAATGAACCTCCCTGTTTCTCAGTTTTCCTTTCTGTAAAATAGGGATACTAACATATTCAGTTGATACTTGGGGAAATCCTTAAAACTGTGAGGATTGGCTCTGGTTATGCAGTAAAGCTCTGGTTTTTGAAAGTCAGATTTCACTTCCTAAAGCAAGCTAATTGAGGGATTGAAAAATAAGGCAAAGATAGGCATGAGGGAGAAAAATCAGACTTTTTTTTTTTTTTTTTTTCAGGCAATCCAGGACTCGTAGCTCACTGGAAGCTGTTCACTGTTGGTTCCCTCTCCCTGATGTCTGCTTGGACCTGTGACTCCAAGAAGAGAAAGAGGCTGACAGATAGGTGTGTGCACACACATCTACACATAGAGGCACACAGGAGAGAGGGTAAGATGGTTAAAGAGGGGAAACATGTCAAGAAGTTACTGTTAGAAAAAATCCATCCATTTGAGTATTTTACCTAATAGTACAGCAGGTTGTTTCTAAAATGTGAAAATTAATCAGTTAGGTCAGTGGTCGGCAAATAGGGCTCGCGAGCCACATGTGGCTCTTTGGCCCCTTGAGTGTAGCTCTTCCACAAAATACCATGGCCTGGGTAAGTCTACTTGAAAGAAGTGACATTAGAAGAAGTTTAAGTTTAAAAAACTTGGCTCTCAAAAGAAATTTCAATCGTTGTACTGTTGATATTTGGCTCTGTTGACTAATGAGTTTGCCGACCACTGAGTTAGGTCTATAGGCTGCTCTCACTACATGCAAATGCAATGGCCATTTGTACATACATCCAGGCCAAATAATCGAATGTGGGAGAAAGTATAAAGTAACAACTAGTCTTACTAGTAACATTACCAGTTTCAAGCTTACTTCTTTAGAAAATGCTCATTATCACCCATTGCCTCCTCCTTCTCCTCCTTCTTTCTACCCACTTTTTTCCTTCCCTTTTTCCTTCCATGCCAGAACAGCTTCTAGCCATGGGGAAAATGAAGTAATTAAATGTGCCTGCATTTATTTCTTCAAATTGCTGTTTAAGTTCAGCTCAGATATGAATCAAATACACGGGGCTAGAAAAGAGTCAAGGCGTGCTCTGAAGGTAGTGGGCTCCTATGAAGTCACTGATTAATATAATTAAAAGCCCAAGTTAATTGCATTATTTTCCATTAGCCTTCATTGTATATGTACCTTCCAAGGACCAGACTCCCCCTCCCCACAGGGCTCTGGTTCCAGGTTTATCCAAGTGAGATGGCTGCTTTTGAAACCAAACCTTTCATCAGTCCCCTATTAATTAGCTAAATGCCGCATCGGCTTCTGCATCCAGGCCTGCCAGCTGGGCGTGAGCATCAGGAGAGCAGAGCTCAGGTCCTCTTGGCCCGTCCTCAGCCTGGTCATTGGTATTCCAGGACAAGTCAGCTTACTGTAATTTGAAATTGGTCTGCCGTCCCATTAGGATTCTGCCCGATCAATACCAAGTGAATTAGAGTTTCAGTGATCTGATTAACTCCCCATTATTTTCTACCCTGGCTGATTTAGAATGCATGATGAGACAATATTCCAGTTTCTTTGCTTTATCCCAGTTTAAGTGAAATATAGACATCTAAGGAAGCAGTGCCTGTGCATTTGATTTGGCTCCTCTGTAATAAAGTCAAACACTATGAGTATCTCCCTCATCAAAACAGTCTTAAGTGACTGAGGGCTGCCTCCTGCACACCAGCAGGAGCTGTGAGTGACAAGGGGGAGAAGTAGGTGGGAGCACTCACGGCTCTTCTCTCCTTGGCCTTCTCTTCTGAATGGCCTCCTGTAGGGCATTTAATAGGGTGGTTTAGTTATTTGCCATATGATCAACATTAGCAGCTCTGTGACTGACGCCCTGGGTCATGTGGTTGGAAGGCAGACTATAATTCTCTCCCAAAGGCACACGAGGTTTATGACAATAGGGTAACTAAATGATGTATCCTGATGACTGAAAACAGGCATTGTAGCCAGCCAGGCCAGGGCCAAGTGCTTGCTGCCCTTGGGGAAAATGCTTGGTGCTCTCACATAGTGAATTTGACTTCCTGGGCAGGAGGACTATTTTTATGCCCTGACTCAGGGCTTCAGAGAAATCCAAATAGACCTCAGCAAGTCAGTGTGTAGCTCCCAGAGGCTCAGAATTTAAACTAGTGGAAAACACAGCACCGGAAATAATGCAAGAAATGGAACTACATTTTTTTAGAAATACAGTTGTATTATGTCCTTATATGTTTGAATTCTCTTGGCCAAGCATTTTCTGGTAGAGGTTCCTAAATAGTTCATCATTATTATTTTCAGAGTGTGGAATTTATAATAGGATTATCCATTGTTTTAGTATTGTTCAGATGCTTTAAAATAAATGCAGTATACTTTTTTAAACAGATCTGAGCTATAGTAATGTAGCACAGTGTTTTTTAACCAGTGATCCAAAAGCAATTCAGAATGGTTTGTATTTAATATGGCCTATACTAAGTATCATCCCATCTTCCTCCTAGGAATTAGCAATTTAGAATATTCCATATGCATGGATGAAGACATTTGACAAGAGATGATATAATATGACCTGCTAGCTAGTTATGTAAACCCCTGGATTGGAAATATAGATGTATACAAGTGGAGTATCTGGCATTGACAGATGTTAGCTCGATGGGAGGTTTGTTCAGCCTAAGGTCTTATGAGTTATGTTGGTCTTCCCCACTATTGATACTCAACTGAACATTTCTGAATATCTTTTTTGTGTTTGGTCTTCCAATTATGGTTCATGCAAGCTAGTTAGAGCAAAATTATCATGGTGATTTATAAAGAGAAATAAGGTATAAAATACCCCAGATCAAAATAAGAGATTATTCATCCTGGGCTTGAATCCTGCTCTTTACAGATAGGTTAATTGCTTTGCCTTTTT
Organism: Eptesicus fuscus; assembly: GCF_027574615.1. NCBI lineage: Eukaryota > Metazoa > Chordata > Mammalia > Chiroptera > Vespertilionidae > Eptesicus > Eptesicus fuscus. Next base: position 63,031,488 of record NC_072474.1, on the reverse strand, counting down.
AAGCCAAGATTATTTACCTCCATAAAATGGAAATAAGTACTGTAAACATTATGGATTAAATATAATAACATATGGATTAAATATAATAATATGGATTAAATATAATAATATATGTAAAGTATTTAGCGCATAATAAATGCTCAAACTTGTTAGCTTTCTTCTCTTCTTTTCCTCAACATGTTCCAAGAGTCTGTGAGAACATTTTTTTATGCCAATCTCTACTTTAAAATGTTCCATCTTAAAGTGGAAAGAAATAACAAGCTACAGATAAAGGAGTTGTATCAAGTATTTTTTATGCACATGATTTAATTGGAAAATTACTGCGATGTTGCTCTGAAATATCTCAAATTTCTCACCTGGGAACAACCTAAGTTACATAAAGAAATGATTCAAACTGTATCTAAAAGTAGAATGACCAAAAGCTCTAATTGATTATGAATACAAAACCAACTCTGAGCCCCTCTGGTGGAGGAAAGGACCTGGAAAGGCTCAGAATGTCTGAGCTCAACAGGATTGTTTTCAGGTATTTCTGATCTTCACCATGTCTGTCAGTCCCCATCTTCTGACATATTCTAACAATAGACCTAGTCCTTTCTTGGTTTTGATTGTGTATTTATATCCATAGATTAAAGTAGAATATTCTCCCATTGCATTTCTGGTCAATTAAAACTCTCAAGCTTTTATCATACCTACTTCTGTTTTTTGTGTTTTATTTTTTTTGGTGTATGTGTGATTAATTATTTTTAACATGTAAAATATAATATTTACTTTCCCCAAATAAATATCATTATGTTGCCAAAGCCGGTTTGGCTCAGTGGATAGAGCGTCGGCCTGCGGACTGCAGGGTCCCAGGTTCGATTCCGGTCAAGGGCATGTACCTTGGTTGCAGGCACATCCTCAGGAGGGGGTGTGCAGGAGGCAGCTGATCGATGTTTCTAACTCTCTATTCCTCTCCCTTCCTCTCTGTAAAAAATCAATAAAATATATTAAAAATAATTTAAATATCATTATGTTGATTTCAGCCAATCACTCCAGTTTGTTAGCATCTTTTTTTTGATATTTATTGTATCATGTATGTAATTATCTTTCTAGCTTAGTGTTCTTCAGTAACTAATAGAACATGGTACACAACAGCTCTAACACCATCCTGATTTCGATCTTGAAAGCCACAGCCTTGGTCCTGGAGTTGAATAATTACCCACTTGCACCAGCAAAGCAGCCCACATTTCTCTGTACTACTACTGCTGCTCTTGCTGCTGAATATCTTCCAGTTGTCCCTTCACTCCTTACCCTTTCCCACACTATTTTGTGTCCTAAAGGCTGTTCTATATGGACCACATCAATGGACTCCCAGTCCTCTGGCTTCTAATTGAGGGCAGCCCCTGGGGTTGGCTGGAGAGAGGAGGGAGGAAGTGAAGAGGTTAGGGTGTTTTTTTCTCCCACCTCTCTCCTAGCTGAATTCCCGTGAGTTGACTGCCTCTTTTGATTCAGATCCATGGCTCCTGTCGGGAGACATCATGCATCTCATAATTATTGTACATTTTGTGGACTATGAGACAAAATGGACAGTTACCTTAAATATGCAGCTATTAATATCAATTTATGTCTATTACAAATTACTGTTATAGATTTGCTGACTTGTACATAGGAAATGCATAAAAACATACATAAAATTTTATCATCTTTGGATCACTATATTTGATGACACCATGCTATTGCATTTTAGTGATAGTTTGACTGTTGCTTGAAGCTCAACTTATAACCCAAATGTCACAATTAAGTTATTAACTGGATGGTGAAAATACTCATACTTAGCACTTACATGTTGCTTTTCACCATTAATGTGTATGACAAATAGGAGCCAATCAATAGCACAGCAGTGTATTCAGTAATGATCTTTTACTGTTGCTTGGTTCACTTCAGTTCAGAGGCCTTTTACTAATCATACCATAAAACTGGTGACAAGTTAAAGTTAATAGACAATATTTATTTGAGTATGTTCCTCTGTATCCCCTGTCTCTTTATCGGCTTGATTTTCCACTGGATGGTGAACCGTAAAGGCAGAGATTATCTTTCCCCTCTGTATCCCCAATGCCTAGTATAGGACCTGACACCTGGTCGACATTCAAAAAAGTACTTATAGAATAGATAGATGAATGGATAATACAGCAAAACTATCGAGGTGATCATTAGTGTTGTTTCTAAAACCTGTTGTAACAAGTGTCTGGGGGATTATACTTTCGATGTCAGATATTTTCAATTGAAAAGAAGGGTCATAGTTTGAAACTTTTTGAAACTCATGCTAAATTGACTCAAAGCTAGAAAGCAGCCTGTACCAATGAAATGGACACAACCCACCATGTTAAGGAAGACTGAAAGTTGTTCCTCAGCCCTCCACTTGCAGCATCTTTGCTCATGTAGTTCTGCTCCATGCACTGAAGTCCGGCTGCTGGGGCAGGTCTCGATATGCAGAGTTTCTATCTCTTTTCTTTTGGTGCCTTGAATAGGAGAGATCCTGTAGCTTTTGAAGGAGGCCACCAATCATGGCAGCAGCCTTGACAAGCAAGTTCTGACATGTTGGACATCTCCATCATTGCTTGTCAACACCTACATTAGAGAGAAGGAGAAATGTTTTGGAAGGAAGAAAAAGAAGACTGTGGCAATAACATCCAATGTGAAAAATACTTAATTGCATAGCTCTATGTAAAAAAAAAGACATCTCAACGTCATACTTAAATCCACATGAAAAGGATGATTGAAAACAGAGATCAAGTTAATGTTGAAGAAGAATCAGATTTAAAAAACAATCTTTGAGACAATCCAGTCTGACCTCCTCATTTTACAGATGAGGAAATTCTGACCCCCAAAAGATAAATGATTCACTCCAGGTCATATAGCCAGGGCTTTTTCTACTGTTTTCCTCAATACCATGTTCATTTCAGTACTCAGTACTCAATGTTCTATATAATTGGTAATTTTAGAATTTAAAATTGAAACATGGAAATTATTATTCCAAACATTAAGTGAAAATTGATTTTGTATTAACTGTAGGTGATGTACAAATACAACATTCCCATACTTGACTAGCTCTAAAAATTGATAAAGCCTTACTTATGTAAGGAGAGGAGAATATTCTTATGATAAAAGTAAAAAATGAAGCTTCAGTTAAGATTTTTAAAAATTTAGAATGAACTTTGCTAATTGAGAAGTAATTCAGACTCTGTGATTTTATAATAATAACTTTAAAGAGAGTTCTCTTTTTAAAATCTTTATTGTCAAAAGTATTACATAGGTCCTCCTTTTTCCCCCATTAACCTCTTCCAGTCTGCTCACATCCTCCTAACGATAGTTCTTCGCTCACACTATAATTAATGTCAATTTGGTTTAAAATAAGTAGCTTTAAAAAAAATCAAAGAATCAATTATTGAGAATTCTACCAACTTGTCTTCAATTATTAGTAATTTATTTTCCTATTACTGTGCTTTCATTTTTATGGTACATTTTAATGTAATGGAGACCTGTTTTAATTTTATTCAATAATGAATGTATCAAGACTGTGAAATTGATGTGCTATAGAAAGGTGGGGCTAGAAGACTTAGAGGCAGAGCAATCCATGGAACAACCAGTAGGAGTAACAAGTGATGCTCCTGTCTAAACTAAAACAGCTATTTGAAGCAGAAAAACAATACAATTGGGGCCGCTAAATGCTTTTCTCCCACTAGCACTTGGAGACGGTATCAGAGAAGTATGTTTTCTAGAATAGAAAGAAAAATGGACTAGAAAGGATAGCTAAAATGCAGCATGCAGTTTTCTGGAAGATGGAAGGGACCCTGTCCACAAAGATGGAGTCAAAACCAGTGGGCAGGAGAGGATATTCGATCAGCTATTACTCAGAAGGAATGCCTAGCCACTTCCAAGGTGTACTGGTTCAGTAGAGCCTTACCGTAAAAGCGCTGGAGGGCTCATTCCACCAGCTAGCCATGACATGGGAAAAATTGGGTTGTGAGGAGGTAGTTGTGGCAAGTGATTATGATAGAAAGTTAAACAGGGTCTAGTATAGACAAGATGCTCAATTACCAATGAGTGAATGATTGGCCTAATGAGCCAGAATAAGGAGTTTGGATTTTATCGCAGGCCAGTGGATTTCCAGCAGAGGACAACAAGATCAAATATGCACTTCATAAAGACTTGCCCTGTGGAAAATGGACCCAAGTTGGAGGTAGGGAGGCCAGTTAGGAGGCTCTTCTGGTGGCTTGAGTAAAGGTAGTGGCTACTCAAACTTTGGAATATTAGGTATTTATCATTTTCTGTTAATTAAAATAGTTCATATAACTTGTGGTAATAATTTGTGTGATGTATATCAGCTCATCTCAGGTGTGCTTTTACCATGCTACCTGGCAATATTGTGAAATTAGGGATTTCAGCAAAATACAGTAAGAGCTCATTTATTTAGTGCGATTGGAACTATTACAAAAAGTTGGATAAAGTGGGGCATGGTGAAGACATGACACAATCAACTGTTTTATCTAACCTAAAAATGTAAGAACACATTCATTTACCAGTCTTTCTATCTAGAGCCAGAATCCTTGTGGTTTTTTTTAAAGATATATTTTTATTGATTTCAGAGAGGATAGGAGAGGGAGAGAGAAATAGAAGCATCAATGATGAAAGAGAATCATCACTGATCTTGATTGGCTGCCTCCTGCGCACCCCCTACTGGGGACCGAGTGTGCAACCCAGACAAGTGCCCTGACAGGGAATCTAACTGTGACCTCTGGGTTCATAGGACGACGCTCAACCACTGAGTCACACTGGTCAGGCAAGAAACCTTGTCTTTGAGCATGCATCTTCTCTGTGCAGTTACCTGTAGTCTTTTTTGCATACATCACAAACATAATGCATTTTTATTATATCCAAATTCATTTTTGTTCAAGTAGAGTGAGAAATTACAGACTCTTGTGAAGCAATTTTAAAATGTTCATACTTATTTTTTCCAACCTTTTATAGTTGTTTTGCCTACACCAAATTTGATGGCAATATTTTATTAGCTACTTGCCTTTATAGTTTTCTAAAACAATCGCTTCCTTTTTTAAATAGTGTATTGAACATTTCCCACCATCTTGGTCCACCTTTCATTCCAGCTGTTGTTGCAGCCACAAACATTTTTCAGGTTTGACAGCATTCAGGCTCAGCTACATTGTTTACGAGGGCTTTCTAATGCCACAGCAGGAGATGCCTTTGGTATGCGTTAGGGAAACTCCTGAACATGTGGGTGCAGCAGTCTTACCCCTGTGCAAGGGACTATGCCCCCTGGGAAACCTTTGATCAATGGGGGACTGGACTTTGTATATACATTTCACATGGTTTCTCAGAAGGGTCCAGGGGAATCCAGCCTCAGCTACTAACAGCAATTACCATCTCAGTAACACACGTTAAGTTGCCTTTCTGATTGTCCTCTTGGGAGCACATTAACCACCTGCAAGTATGTCCTTGTCTTGTGCTGACCTTTCTGGGAGGCAAGTCACATAGGACACATAGAAGCCTCACTGCTCTTCTTAAAACTCATATTATTTTAGCGAATGTTTAATTTTGCCTAATTATAACAAATCCAACTGGCACAAACCTACCTGCCCTTGGTAAGTGTCCACCATAATTATTGGGAGCTGAGGTGACAGAGAGGAACCTAGCTGCCCCCAGCAGGCAGCATACCCCACTTCACATGCCCAGTCTGCTTTACATGCTAGTGGAGAGGATACCATTTAACCTGATGATTTTGTCATGTGGAGGTCAGGTAAGAAGTCTTCCACTGAATTTCAGTCTAGAACTTATCAGACTTTTAAGGTGACCGAGCTAGCCCAGGGCAAGAGTGTGAAGATAAAGTTTGTCTTTGGAGGTTTTAATCCACTCTTTCTGCTCTTTATCTTTTTTTTTTTTAAAAAATTATCTTTATTATTGAAAGTATTACAGATGTCCCCTTTGTTTTCTCCCCATTGACCCCCTCAACTCCACACCCACCTCTCCCAGGCCTTCACCACACTATTGTCTGTGTCTATGGGCAATACATATCTATATATATAAAAAGCCAGTGTCTGTGACGACCGTGACGACCAAAAGACCAGTCACCCTGAGGTGTATTGAGCACCTCTCGGTCCCTCCCCCCTACCCCGCCCCCTGGCCCGCGAGCGGGGTGGGGCAGGACTGGGGACTGGTGAGCAGGCTGAATGGCTGACCTCTTGGTCCATTGCCCCGGCCCATAGGCTCCAATGGATCAGCGATGGTGAATGGGGGAATCAGGGTGGGTGGCGGGAGGACTGGGCTGGTTGTCAGGCTGTTGTGATCACCAGCTCATCCCCGGCTGCTCAGGGGCTCAGGCCTATGGGAAAGTGGGCACTAGCGACTTCACCATCATGCACATGCGCCAGACTGGCTGCTGATAGAACGTGCTTCCCGCTTGGGGCTACTCACACCGGGGCAGGTAGGTCGTGGGTGTGCCCCACAGCTTCCGTTGGCATCTCAAGCCCCAGCAGCAGTGGCAGTAGCAGCGGCAGTGGCGGCAATGTGAGTGGCCCCGAGGAGGCAGCGCGTTCCATCAGCGGCCAGCCCAGTGCACGTGCATGGAGGTGAAGTTGCTGGTGCCCGCTTTCCTGCAGGCCTGAGCCCCCGAGCAGCCAGGGATGAGCTGGTGATCCCAATGGCCTGACAGCCTGGTGGCGGAGGCGGCGTTTGGCCTGGGGACTGGTGAACGGGCAGAAGATGGCCCTGATCGCAGGAGGCTAGGCCTTAGGGACCCTACCTGCATAATTTTGTGCACTGGGCCTCTAGTATGCATATAAATTCCCCAGTTAATCTCTCCCCACCAACCCTCCCAACCTCAACCTTCCTTCTGAGATTGGTCAGTCTATTCCATGCTTCTAGGTCTCTGGATCTATTTTGTTCATCAGTTTATTTTGTTCTTTAGATTCCACATATGAGTGAGATCACGTGACACTTAACTTTCTCTGACTGGCTTATTTCACTAAGCACTGTACTCTTCAGGTCCCTGTTTGCTGTCTCAAAGGGTAAAAGCTCCTTTTTACAGCTGCTTAGTATTCCATTGTGTAAATGTACCACAGCTTTTTTTATCCACTCATTAGCTGATGGGCACTTGGGCTGTTTCCAAATCTTAGCTATTGTAAATTGAGCTGCTATGAACATAGGGGTGTATATATTTTTTCTGATTGGTGTCTGCTCTTTATTTTTCTCAGAAGTATTCTCCACCTGCTTTGTTTTTTTCAACATTGTTTCTCAGGAAATAACACACATTTATGCTAAGGAATAAAGTGCTAGTAATGCATGATGTAGACCATCGCTTCCCTACCCTCCAACACCTTCAGGAGTGGTGGCATTTTTTGAATTATAATATTATGTCAGTAACTATTGACATTTAAAGTATAAATGAACATGGAGAATAGGTATGTTTGAAGTTGGGGGATTAAAAGTACGGAGAAGAAAAATTCTTGATGTCTTTAGAAATTATTCTACATAGGAGTTCATTTATACTTATTAATGTATAAAGGTGTTTTTGCTCAAGTGGATTCACTTATCAATTACTGTTTATCCTTTTAGCAATTTCCTTACATAGAGATCTTTACCTGGAAATTGTTCTTATATCCCTCATTAGATAAAAATCTCTGGCAGCTAATTCTTTTTCTGTCATCTGATTCAGAACTGATTGGAGTAATAAAAGATTTGACTTGGAAATTTCCAGTAAAATAGAAAATGCTTGTATCATGATTACTATATATCAGACATTATTAATTCTCACAAGAAACTTATGAGTACTATTATTATCACTTTATGGTTGGGGAAATTGAGGCACAGAGAAGCTAAGATGTTTGTCCAAAATCACAGCAAATGAAGGCCAGAGCTGGCATTTGGCCCTAGTTTTTTTTGTAAATAAATTTTTATTGATTTTAGAGAGAAAGGGGTGTGTGTGTGTGTGTGTGAGAGAGAGAGAGAGAGAGAGAGAGAGAGAGAGAGAGAGAGAGAGAGAGAGAGAGGCATCAATGATGAGAGAATCATTTATCAACTGCCTCCTGCATGCCCCACATTGGGGATCAAGCCTACAACCTGGGCATGTGCCCCGACTGGGAATCAAACCATGACCTTCTGGTTCATAGATCGATGCTCAACCACTAAGCCACCCCGGCCAGGCCCTAGTTTTATTTAAAAACAAAAAGATGGAAATAGGAAGCCGAAATCCTTGTAAACTCCTTTAGAATTGTATTTTAAGGAAGTCCTAGCCCAACCACTGACTGAGCAAGCTCAAATTTTGGGTTGAATGGGGCTTCAGTTTGTTCTCAGAGCAAACTCCTCCCTAGGGAGGAACAGGACTGGGACTCTAATGCTTCTTATATCTACTCTCCAAATGCATGTACAGAACCTCCAAGTACAGCCCATTCTCACCCTAGAATGGGGTCTGGGACAACCCCCCAGAAATGACTCTCAGAGAACACCTCCTCAGTAAAGCCAGTTCTGTGGGCTTCAGATAGAAATGTGCTAGTTAGTCATTTTCCAATGTCACCTGTAGGTGCCTGACATGATTTTTCTTCTGTAGCCTTATTCAAGCGTCAGTAGCACTCACATTTTCAGATTATAGTAATTCCAAGAGGTGTAATGCTGTGATATGTTCTGTAATTCCAACTTTTATTTTAGTGATGCTCTCTTCTCCCTCTATTATTGTCAGCAGTGTTCAGTTTTTATTTATTTTGATCTGCTTTCTATTAAACACTTTATGTAATAAAAATGTATGCCCTATTTTCCTCTTAGAAGGACTTTCAGAATTTTGGAAATTTTGTGGCCTCAAGTTTTGACATTGATTTTTATAGTAGTATATTCTCTGAGGATTATGGAAGATTCATTTCATAGGAGGATTAACAAACATTGTGTTTACAATCACATCATAAATTGGTTTATCTTCACATGGTTTTTTAAAGTTAGTGTAGAAATGTTTAAGGTTGGACTTATTTATGAGAACCTCTTTGCAACAGTGTTCCTAGAGCTTTTGTAATATTTCTTGCTAAATCACATAGAGCAGATGTAATGGCCATGAACACTATAAATATCTGGCTAGATTTTCAACAACGTTGGCAAAAAATTATCTTCACCAAGTTTTTACACAAACTAGAATTTATATTTTATAGTTGTTTCTGAGACACCTTTATAGCATTCTATTAATTAAAACTTATTCTGACCTGTGGGCTCTACTATTTAGGAAATGCTGAGATTTTATCCCATTTATGCATTTACTAGTACAGCTATATTTGTGTTGCCAGTTAACCATTATGCTTCTTCAGGGTAAGTTTTATCATCCCACAATGCATCCGGGCTGTCCTCTATTTGTCTAGAATATATCATGGGGTGGCAGCTGCTTTAAAGAGACCCTCAATGAAGTATGCTCTCCTCAGTGTCCTGTATTTAGGAGTTTGTTTTTCTGGTTGTTGGATACTCTGGATCCTTTCCTATTAAAAATGGGTGGTATTTTCAATTCTTCTGGCCCCAGTTTTGCAAATAGACATGATCCTTGTAAATTTGTTTAGAGACTAAATGTAGGACAGTTTTGCTGGAACTCCCTAAAATGATGAAACATGAGCAGAACATATCCACCCTAGGTCTTATATGATGATGTTAAATCAATAAGAAATGGCACCATGTTCCGTTGGCATTGTAACCAATGTAATTGTGTCTTGGTATATGGTTTTCTCTCTGTGTGATAGAGGTTATAAGAACTAAAAATATGAATGAAGCAAGAGCAACCGAGCTAGCTAATAAAAGTAGTATTTTGTTAACATACCAACTCTAGAATGCTCAGAAAAATATGGTACATTCTTCTGACCAGTCAACATTTGTTTGGAACCAGGAACTGGGGATTTGAAGATCAAAGAAACAGGACTCTGTCATCACAGAGCTCTCAATCTAATCATACTCTTACAACTGCTTCTCATCGCCAGACACGAAGGCTATCTTGTCTCCAGATAATCATATTTGAAGATGAAACTAGTAAATTGGAGATAAGTGGTTTACTGACTACTTGTTGATTAGTGATAAAGTTTGGCAATAAGCTATTCTGTGAATTATGAACAATATTTGGTTTAGAGGAAAGTTCTGGAAAACTGGTAGTCGTTACTGGCCTGTAGGTATTTTATTTGTCATCCAATGGGTTTTTTGGTTTGTCTATTTGTTCATCTGCACATATCTTAATTTGCCCTTGCCTTTAAAAAATCAAATTTGAGAAGTTTGGGGGACATTTTTCTCACTCCTTTTTTCTTTTGGGACTCCAACCCATATGCACATTAGTTAGGCCATATAGTATTTCCCACAGATCCCACTCTCCAGATCTTGTATCTTTGGGAAGTCTCTTAATCCATGGTTAGTCTGACCTCACTTTTGGAGATCTGCTTGCAAGCGCCCATGAAGGGGTAAGGCCTTGAAATGACTTTTCTTAGCAATCCTGTCCTGCCCCAGTCCCAGTGGTTTGTCCCCTTGCAGTTGGGAAAGGTTTGCATGCCTCAGAGGATCTCTCTTACTTCTCCTGCTTCGCCCCTGGCCTTCCCTAGCTGCTTGCATGCACTTTCTGAAGACAGCTGGTGGGATGGGTGAAGACTTGTTCTGTGACTGGAGCTCCTTGGAAGTTTAATTCATAATCCCAACCCACATACAGCTATTAAGAGTTTATGAAAAGTTCTTTGGTTTTTTCTTATTGTTGTCTATTTCGTATACTTCCTTTTCCTGCTACTTCATCAGGGATGAAAATAGCCATGCATCTCTTTTGTCCTAGTAAGGGCACATCACCTCATTTAGGCTCCTTGGTGCTCTCAACTCCACAGTGTGTGTGTGTGTGTGTGTGTGTGTGTGTGTGTGTGTGTGTGTTGTGTGTGTGTTAAAAAAAACCTATGATTTATAGATTAGCCTTCTTGTTCTAGTTGTTAGAGTAGGAACAAGGGTATTTTGTGAATTTCCAAACCCTAACCAGAGGCCAAAGTCCTCTACAGTGTCTAAAAAACTTAGATTATTTACCAACACTAAAAATGTTGAGATTTATATTAAAATCTTATATCGGGCTTCTCTTGAAAATGGAAAGTTCTGCCAATAGTGGGCCTAGGTTTTCTAACCACTATAGCTGGAGCTGCATAATAGCTGACCATTTATGTGAAGGAGATGCGGATTTATCTGTTCCTTTTTAAGAGAATGCTTCTTAGTGTTGTTTGATACTTACGCAGGTAAAGAAGCAGAGAGGTATACTGGCAGTACTTCTTTGTTTGGGTTCCTATAACATGTCAGGCCACTTAACAGGCTCTTAGTGTGGTTTCTCAATGGGACAGTATTCTCCTTGATCTTTTTCAAGTACAATTTTGAATTTCCTTTCTAATTCGATTACCACACATTCTTTTGAATATTCTGATTGGCAGAACATTTTCATTTGTGGAGGATAGATTTACTTCTTTAAATCAGCCAAACATATTTAAAATCTAGGCCTATTGAATAAACAGAATATTATTTGGGGGATAAGGTTAATGTTGTCTCAAAACAGTTATAACTATGAAGTCAGGAGGGTGGTTCTTTGGTTAACTGGCTCTAAAGATCAGTAATTTTTGAAGAGGAGCTTCAGAAATCATTTGGTATATAAGAATATACAAGACCCTGGCTGATGTGCCCAGAAGGGTCTCAGGTTCAATTCCCAGTAAAGGGTCCCTACCTGGGCTGTGGGTTTGCTCCCCACCCCTGGTTGGGGCACATGCAGGAAGCATCCAATCAATATGTCTCTCTCACATCAATGTTTCTTCTCTCTCTCTCTCTCTCTCTCTCTCTCTCTCTCTCTCTCTCTCTCTCTCTCTTTCTCTCCCTAACTTGCTTCCATTCTTTCCCTGAAAAACAATGGAAAAAATATCTTCAGGTCAGGATTAACAAAACAACAAAAAAGAATATACATAAAGAGCCCTCTATTATGTTGAAGAACAACAATCATTTGAACATAAGATTTTGTATGTGTAATAAAAATCTGCCTTTCAAGAAGGAATTATAATAAAACAAAAATAATTAAAATACCAAAAATATTCTGATAGTTTATATGATAGTGCATATGGTATTATGCACATGTAGATGCTTGTAAAATATGTGAGCTATATTTCTTTGTGTATTTGTATTTATGATGTAAAAATAGCTTATCTAGTTATGTTGTTTTCAGATTGAGACTATGTTATGATTAAATTCTAAAATATATGACAACCCTGGCCAGTGTGGTTCAGTTGGTTGGAGTGTCATCCCATACATTGAAATGTCATGGGTTCAGTCTGGGTCAGACACATACCCAGGTTGTGGGTTCAATCCCCCATCTGGGTGTGTATGGGAGGCAACCAATTAATTTTTCGCTCTCACATTAATGATACTTTTCTCTCTCTCAAATCAATAAGAACATAAAAATTAAAATATATGACATTTTTTGAGGCACTTAAAGCTAGCATTTTGAAATTCTATATGTATAATACCTTATTATAAAAATGTATCAGCATTTTATACAAAATTTTGTAAGTAGGACAGGGCACTAGTAAATTATACATACTGCACTGTTTAACAAACTTGGAATGTTCTCTCATTCTGAGCTAATATTTAATTTATTAGAAGCAAATGAGAAACCTATTTGAATCCTACTTTACCACAAGCTAACTAATTATCTGTGGTCTCAGGCAATTGTCTGTTCTTGTTTTCTTTTATATATGTACTAGTGGCCCAGTGCATGAAATTCGTGCATGGGTGGGGGGAGTCGGGGGGGTTCCCTCAGCCCAGCCTGCATCCTCTTCAATCGGGAACTCCTTGGGGAATGTCCTACTGCTGGTTTAGGCCCTGCCTGATCACCCCTAACTGCCTCTGCCTGCCTGATCACCCCTAATTGCCCTCCCCTGCCTGCCTGATCTCGCCCCTAACCTCTCTCCCTTGCTGGCCTGATCTCGCCCCCAACTGCACTCCCCTGCCAGCCTGATCTTGCCCCCAGTGGCCCTCCCCAGCTGGCCTGATTTTGCCCCCAACTGCCCTCCCCTGTTGGCCTGATCTTACCCCCAACTGCCCTCCCCTGCTGGCCTGATCTTGCCCCCAACTGCCCTCCCCTGCCAGCCTGATCACCTCTAACTGCCTCTGCCTTGGCCCCCACCATCATGGCTTTGTCCAGAAGAAAGTCAGATGTCTGGAAGATGGCTGGTCCACCCGGTCTAATTAGCGTATTACCCTTTTATTAGTATAGATAGATTATATAGGATATGATTGCTTAAATGGGGGTGGGGGGAGTCCTTTTCAGAAGGAGGAGATGCTCTTGGCAGACAAAAATACATAATCCCTATATCTGGACTAATAGCCAGCCATATGCACTATACTGCCAAACCAGTCATTAAAAAATTGAGCCCCTTTCTTACACCTTACACCAAACAGCTGTTGCCCTTAAAACCTTTCCTCACCTTAGGTTCTGCCTTCGCAGTTCACCCAGATTAGGTTCTGATTGGTCAGTTTCTATGCCAGTCAGTGTCAAAAGCTCCGCCTCCTAGGCAGCTATTGGCTCCTCACAGATCACCCAGATTTGGTTCTGATTGGTCAGTTTCTATGCCAGTCAGCATCTTCAGGCCTATCTCTGGGCCTGATCAGGAAGGCAGGGCTGATCAGCAGCCACACCAGGCTGCTGGCAAGGTCTAGAGAGACAGAGAGGCAAGGGCTGATCAGCAGATCAGACCCTGCTTCTCTCTCCAGGCCTCGCCAGCATCCTGGGACAGCTGCTGATCAGCCCAGCCTCTCTCTCTCTCTGAGAGGTCAGCAGTTCAGCCCGCTCGCCAGTCCTCGCCCACCTGAGCATTGTCCCTTTAGTGGTTTTGGACATTATGGACCCAGGCGCGCTCTCTCTCTCTCTCTCTCTCTCTCTCTCTCTCTCTCTCTCTCTATCTATATATATATATATATATAATATATTTATATATAGATAAATAAAATATTTATAAATAATATATATGTATGTATAAAAATGTACATGTTATTTGGCTAATATATGGGATGTGCCTGGAATCTATTGGGCTCAACAAATAGTTATTGAGATAATACATAAAAATAGCAATTACCTTTTACAAACTTATAATTTCCTTATAGTTAAGAAAAAATTTGGTAATATTTACTAAGTGTGATTTTAATGGAATTCATAACTTGCTTTCTCCTCATCACTGCCTACCATGGTGCTGGTGGATAGGCATGGATACTCCCAGCTGTTTTAGAATCCATGAGTTTCCAAATCAGAACATATGACCATCTAATCTCAGAAGTGGCACTGGATAGTCATTACAAACAAAAATGTAGTTTCCTTATAGCAGGTACATCTAGCACTTTTCTTTGAGATCTAAAATGAAACTAATGTGAGACCTTGTCCTCACTGTTATTGTGTGTCTGGGTATACGTAGGTGCTCTGAGATTTTCCTAATATATGACTTCTGAATCAGCAGCATTATTGCTGCACTCCAGGAACCTAGAGTGATTACTTTGCTTTTATAATATACCCATGTGCAAGAGCCAGATGTTTAAATTCACCATCTTTTGTTAAAGAGATTATCATCCCTGAATATAATCTCAAGGAAATGTCTCGGGCCCAGCTTTAAGAAGAAAAAGTTTTGTTTTTTCTTCACCAAATCAAAGAAAGGGCTTTTTATTGTATGTGAAGTATAACACTGCATTCCAGCAGAGGAAACCTTTTGATCCCTAATGTGGATGCCCAAGTTTGTAAATTTAATAAAAAGATTAAAAAAATGTGGCAGTGTTTTTATCTAAAGCAATAAACTCTGATTAAATCTTGCCAGTTTGATGTAACGGTCTTTCTGGGTATCATGAAGGTGAGTGAGAGCTTTGGACAAGATAATACCAACAGACAAATGTGAAAGAATATGAAGTTTTAAAGAGCCTTTCAGAACACTAAAGAGTTTAGGAAATTAAAATAATCAGTATGGCTTTTCATGCTCCTGAGCAGCCTTAACTGCCGCAGCTCATTCACTTCTCTGTCATTGAGTAAATCTATCTCCTCCTCTGTAATGACTGTTTCTTAGTCTTTAATGATTATCTTTCATGTTCCTTTTTATTAATATTTTAAAATAAAGATAGGCCAGAAAGTAATATGCATATTATCTGTCGAGTTAACAGGATGCCAGTCAGCCAAACCTCATTGCTCTTACAACTAAAGAGATGAGTTTGGAAAGAAAAGATGTAGACAGGAATTTATAATAACATATTAAAAATTGTTTTAGTCATTATTTTGAGCAGAGGCTACAGCATATAAGAAAAAATTACTATCAGGTATTATGAGTGCTCAGCTAAGCAGACACATCTTTAAAACATTAATTTCTAACAGTGATCTTAAAAATCAGAAAGTTTAGATGGAATGCTTTATATTAATAGATGTTGAGTGCAGTTCAGTCTAGTTATACATCTTTATACATTTGTGCAAAAGATAATAGGGTCTTTAATTAGAATAAATTTTAACTAATGTTGAGATAACTTTTTATGTTAATTCTATTTCTTAGTTTATGGCTATCACATATCTGTGAGGATAACATTTTGATAAGGGAAGGGTTATCATTATATATAGGAGGCAGTGATTGCCATATTGATTTTGTCTTAATCATTTTTTTTTGGTTAATGTTAATAGTAATAACGGAATTCCCATATTGCCTAATTCCAAAGTTTAAGTATAGCTTGTATTTTTATTTAGATACTAAATTGAGCTGGCTTCTTCTAAGGTTTCATAGTTGTAGTTATACTAAAACATATTAGTTTGGCACGTTTTAAAAGTGCACCCTTTGTTAGATAAAGAGTGCCATAATGGCTTCTGGAATGATCTATTATTTTTGGCATATAAAAAGAAGTTATAATGCTGTTCTTTAAAATTTATGTTTCATAATAAAATGAATAATTCATTCACTCATCCACTGACAAGCAGAATACTTAAATTAATGTCTCCGAGTAAAACATCAGCACCAAACCAAAAAGCTAGGGTTGGAGGTAGGGAAAGAAGCCTGGCTATTAGGATATAATACATTTTCAGAAGATAGCTGTAATATAAAATGAGTCTGAAAGTCATTTATAAAGAACAGGATATTAAAAGCTATAGGGGAAAAAAGACCATTTATCTATTTGTGTACTATTTTGAAGACTTGAGCCAAATGTTTCATCAGTGATTTGGGTACCTTCCAATAAATTGGGCAGGGTTAATGTGCGTGTTGTAGGGGGGAGGGTAGGGGGGGCAATCTTTTCTTCCTTTGAGGTTGGTTTATTTAAACCTTCATTCATTAATTCAACAAATGCCTATTGAGCAGCTGATATGTATAAGGCAAGCTGCCAGACACTCTCATACTATATATATCTACAAAGATATCTAAGGCATGACGTTTAGGATTTACAAGTGGAGATGACACACCTAGGTGAACTTAAGACAAGATTAATTTTTAAAATAATTCTGAAGTAAATTTTAAAATAAAATTAATTTATCATTGACTAATTAAGGATGGATAAATAACTCTCAATCATTCTCTTTTTCAAATGTACAATAATGCATTATCATCATCTTATCATCAACATAATAATAATAGTCAACATGTATGTTCCTAGGCATCATCCTGTGTGTTTTATACATATGTACATGTATACAGTAACCTACAGAGCAGGTGCTATTATTATCTCCATTTAACAGATGAAGAAACTGAGGGACAGAAAAGTTGTGTAACTTATCTAGGGTCACAAAGGTAGTAAGGGCAGTCATACTTAATTCACAGCCCTAAGCTTTCGCTCTCAGAAATGACATAAATGCAGGAATTGATGTCACCTCAAAATCAAGTTGACACAATTCCCTGACAACATCCAGGGGATTCTAAGATGTTAGAATTTTTTTTTTAAGAAAAAATTTTAAATATAATAATGTTACATGCAAAAAATACTAATATTTCAAGAAAAATGATTTTAAATATAATGTTACGTGCAATAAGCATTAATATTTCAAGAAAAACTATTTTAAATATAATATTACATGCAATAAACATTAATATTTCAAGGAAAAAATATTTTAAATATAATAATATTACCAAAATTGTACTAACATAGTATAATATCACAAAAGTTGTAGGAAATATTAAAAATCTGCAAATAACAGATTACTTCTATTATATTCTAAAATATTTTTTCCTCTGGCACTATTTTTGTTCATCAGTTTATGTTGTTCATTATATTCCACAAGTGAGTGAGATCATGTGATACTTATCTTTCTCCGACTGGAGTATTTCGCTTAGCATAATGCTTTCCAGTTCCATCCATGTTGTTGCAAATTGTAAAAGTTCCTTCTTTTTTATAGTGGCATAGTATTCCACTGTGTAGATGTACCACAGTTCTTTAATCCACTCATCTGCTGATGGGAACTTAGGCTGTTTCCAAATCTTAGCTATTGTAAATTGTGCTGTTATGAACATAGGGGTGCATATATCCTTTCTGATTGGTGTTTCTGATTTCTTGGGATATATTCCTAGAAGTGAGATTACTGGGTCAAATGGGAGTTCTATTTTTAATTTTTTGAGGAAATTCCATACTGTTCTCCACAGTGGCTGCACCAATCTGCATTCCCACCAGCAGTGCAAGAGGGTTCCTTTTTCTCCACATCCTCACTAGCACTTGTCGTTTGTTGATTTATTGATGATAGTCATTCTGACAGGTGTGAGATGGTACCTCATTGTCATTTTGATTTGCATCTCTTAGATGATTAATGACTTTGAGAATGTTTTCAGATGTCTCTTGGCCTTCTGTATGTCCTCTTTCGAAAAGCATCTATTTAGATCCTTTGTCCATTTTTTTAATTGGATTGTTTATCTTCCTTATGTTAAATTGTATGAGTTCCCTGTGGATTTTGGAGATTAAACCCTTATTGGAGATAACATTGGCAAATATGTTCTCCCATGCAGTGGGCTTTCTTGTTGTTTTGTTGATGGTTTCTTTTGCTGTGCAGAAGCTTTTTATTTTGATGTAGTCCCATTTGTTTATTTTTTCCTTAGTTTCCATTGCCTTAGGAGCTGTATTGGTAAAGATATTGTTATGACATATGTCTGATATTTTGCTGCCTATGGTTTCTCCTAAGATTTTTATGGTTTCCCATCTTACATTTAAGTCCTTTATGCATTTTGAGTTTATTTTTGTTATGGTGTAAGTTAGTGGTCTAATTTTATTTTTTTGCATGTCTCTGTCCAATTTTTCCAACACTATTTATTGAAGAGACTATCTTGACTCCATTGTATGTTCATGCCTCCTTTGTCAAATATTAATTGAGCATAATGGCTTGGTTTAATTTTTGAGTTCTCTGTTCTTATCCATTGGTCTACATGTCTGTTCTTGTCCCAGTACTAGGCAGTTTTGAGAACAGTGACTTTGCATTATAACTTGATATCTGGTATTGCGATCCCTCCTACTTTGTTCTTTCTCAGGAATGTTGCGGCTATTCGGGATCTTATTTATTCCATATGAATTTTTGGAGAGTTTTTTCTAGGTCTGTGAAATATTCTGTTGGTATTTTAATGGGATTGCATTGATTTATAAATTGCTTTGGGTAGCATGGACATTTTAATGATGTTGATTCTACCAATCCATGAACACAGTATATTCTTCCATTTGTTTATGTCTTCTTCTCTCTCTTTTTCAATGTCATGTAGTTTTCCGAGTATAGGTCTTTATCTCCTTAGTTTACTTTATTCCTAGGTATCTTAATTTTTTTGGTGCAATGGTAAATGGGATTGGTTTTTTGTTGTTGTTGTTGTTGTTGTTGTTGTTTTAGTTTCTCTTTCTGTGAGTTCATTATTGGTGCATAAAAAAAGCCATAGATTTCTGGGTGTTAATTTTGTATTCTGTTACATTGCCGAATTCATTTATTAAGTCTAGTACTTTTTTGATGGAGTCTTTCAGGTTTTCTATGTACACTATCATGTCATCTGCGAATAAAGACAGTTTTACCTCTTTTCCAATTTGGATGCCTTTTATTTCTTCTTCTTATCTGATTGCTATGGTATCACTTCCAGTACTATGTCAAAGAGGAGTTGTGAGAGTGGGCATCCCTGTCTTGTTCCTGTTCTTAGGGGAAATGGTTTTAGTTTTTGCCCATTGAGTATGATGTTGGCTGTAGGTTTGTCATATATGGCCTTTATCATGTTGAGATATGCTCCCTCTATTCCAACTTTGCTGAGAGTTTTTATCAAAACTGGGTGTTGCGCCCTAGCTGGTTTGGCTCAGTGGATAGAGCGTCGGCCTGCGGACTCAAGGGTCCCGGGTTCGATTCCAGTCAAGGGCATGTACCTTGGTTGTGGGCACATCCCCAGTAGGGGGTGTGCAGGAGGCAGCTGAATCGATGCTTCTCTCTCATTGATGTTTCTAACTCTCTATCCCTCTTCCTTCCTCTCTGTAAAAAATCAATAAAATATATTAAAAAAATTAAAAAAAACAAACAAAACAACAACTGGGTGTTGGATTTTGTCAAATGCTTTTTCTGTGTCTGTTGATATAATCATGTGATTTTTGTCTTTCAATTTGTTTATGTGATGTATCATATTTATTGATTTGTGAATATTGTCCCAGCCTTGGATCCCTAGAATAAATCCCACTTGATCATGGTGTATGACCTTTTAAATATATTGCTGGATGCGATTTGCTAATATTTTGTTGAGCATTTTAGCATCTATGTTCATCAAAGATATTGGCCTGTAGTTCTCTTTCTTTGTGGTGTCTTTATCTGGTTTTGGAATTAGGATAATGCTGGCCTCATAAAAAGTGTTTGGAAGTGTTCCTTCCTCTTGGATTTTCTAAAATAGTTTGAGGAGTATTGGTGTTAGTTCTTCTTTGAATGTTTGGTAAAACTCCCTTGTAAAGCCATCCAGACATGGGCTTTTGTTGGGTGCAAGTTTTTTGATTACTGCTTCTATTTCATCAGTTGTTATTGGCCTATTCAGGTTTTTTGACTCTTCCTGATTCAGTTTTGGGAGATTGTATTTTTCTAGGAATTTTTCTATTTCATCCACATTGTTCAGCTTGTTGGCATATAGTTGTTCATAGTATTTTCTTACAATCTTTTGTATTTCTGTGGTGTCAGTGGTTACTCCTCCACTTTCATTTTTGATTTTGTTTATTTGGTTCCTCTCTCTTTATTTCTTGATGAGTCTAGCTAATGGTTTATCAATTTTGTTTATCCTTTCAAAGAACCAGCTCTTGGTTTCATTGATTTTTTTTTGTATTGTGTTTTTAGTATCTATGTTATTTATTTCTGCTCTAATCTTTATTATTTCCTTCCTTCTACTTACTCTGGGCTTTTCTTGTTGTTCTTTTTCTAGTTCTTTAAGTTATAGGGTTAAATAGTTTATTGCTGATTTTTCTTATTTTTTTGAGGTATGCCTGTAATACTATGAACTTCCCTCTCAAGACTGCTTTTGCTGTGTCCCAGAGATTTTGGGTTGTTGTGTGTTCATTTTCATTTGTTTTCAGGAAGTTTTTGATTTCTCTCTTGATCTCATTGGTAACCCATTCATTGTTTAATAACATGCTATTTTGCCTCCATGTGTTTGAATGTTTTCGGGTGTTTTTACTGTAGTTGATTTCTGATTTCATTACACTGTGATCTGAGAAGATACTTGATATGATTTCAATCTTCTTGAACTTGTAGAGACTTGTTTTGTGTCCTAACGTAGTCAATCTTTGTGAATGATCCATGTGCATTTGAGAAGAATGTATATTCTGCTGCATTGGAGTGAAATGTTTTATAAATGTCAACTAAATCCATCTGATCCAGTGTGTCCTTTAGAGTCTCTGTTTCCTTGTTAGGTTTTGGTCTGGAAAATCTATCCAGTGAAGTCAAAGGGGTGTTAAAATCCCCTACTATGACTGTACTGTTGTTGATCTCTCTGTTAAAGTGCTATAGAAGTTTTTTAAAAAATATATATTTAGGTGTTCCTATATTGGGTGCACATACTAGTATGTTTACCAGGGTTATATGCTCTTGTTGGATCGATTTTAGTATTATGTAGTGACCTTGTTGTCTCTTGTGATGGCCTTCATTTTGAAGTCTATTTTGTTGGATATGACTATTGTTAGTCCAGCTTTTTTTTCTTTTTCATTTGCATGGAAAATTTTTTTCCATCCCTTCACTCTCATCCTGTGTGTGTCTTTTGTTTTGAGATGGGTGTCTTGTAGACAGCATATAGTTGGGTCATGTTTTTGTATCCATTCAGCTACCCTATGCCTTTTGATTGGAGCATTTAGTCCATTTACATTTAGGGTTATTATTGATAGGTACTTATTTACTGCCATTTTAATTCTGTATGGCTAGGTTTCTATCTGTGTTTCTTCTCATTACAGCAATCCCTTTAGCATTTCTTGTGATGCTGGTTTGGTGGTGATGTACTCCTTTAGCCTTTTTTTTTTTTTTTTTTTTTGCCTTGGAAGCCCTTTATTTGACTGTCTATTTTGAATGATAGCTTTGCTGGATATAGTAATCTTGGTCTCAGATCCTTGCTTTCCATTACCTTGACTACTTCATGCCATTCCCTTCTTGACTGTAGATTTCCTGCTGATAAATTAGGTGTCAGCTTTATGGGAACTCCTTTGTAGGTAACAGTTTTATTTTTCTTGCCTCCTTTAAGGTTCCCTCTTTGTCTTTAATTTTTGACATTTTAATTATGATGTGTCTAGGCGTGGGCCTGTTTGGGTTCTTCTTGTTTGGGGTTCTCTGTGCCTCCTGTGTGACTTGTGTAACTTTTTCCTTTACCAGGTTAGGGAAGTTTTCTGCCATTATTTCTTTAAACATCTTCTCTATGCCTTTCTCCCTTTCTGCCTCTTCTGGCACACCTGCTATTCTAATATTATTATGTTTCACATTGTCCCACAGCTCCCTTAAGCTGTCCTTTTGTTTTCTTAATTGTCTTTTTCTTTTTGGTTTTCTGATTGAGCGATATTTCCAACTCTGTCTTCTAGTTCACTGATCCAATACTCAGCTTCCCCTAATCTGCTGTGTATTCATTCTAATGTGTTCTTTATTTGTGTTATGTCATTCTTTATCTCATACTGTTATTTTTTCATAGTATATCTTCTTTTCATGCTGTTGAGCATTTTTAATATTATTACTCTGAACTCTGTTTCAAATAAATTTCTTATTTCTGCTTCATTTATCTCTTCTTCTTGAGAATTCGCTAGTTCTTTCATTTGGGGGTTGTTTCTTTGTCTCCTTTTTTGGCTTTCTGTTTAGGTTTGTGACTACTAGTACGTACTAGGTAGATCCTCTACACCTCTCAATCTCTCGTGCAGGACAGTGTTAAAGGCTATTTCTGACTAATTTTATCAGGCAAAGATTCAAAGCCTTCAGAGACCGCCCCTACCTGCAGATTGATAGGGTTCCCACTTGAATTGCCCCGCTAGGCAATCGTCCTCAGGTGTGGTAAGAGTTTTTTCAACAGGGTGGGGCAGTTGCTTCTGTCTGGAGGTGAATTGATATTTTAATCTCTTAAATGGCCTCAGGGCAAGATTTTTTCCAATAGGGTGTGTCAATTGTCTTCCCCCCAGGCAATTGTCCTCTGCTGCATGAGGGAATGACTCAGCCCAGGAAACTTGGGGTGTCTGTCTTCTGAGCTCTATCCCCTGAGTCCCCAGTCTTGACTTCTGCTCTCACAGTTCCAGTCCACATCACCCTCCCTTTACCAGAACAAACGTGGGTAGCTCCACAGGGGATTTTGTGTGTTGGCACTTTAAGAGGGTGCCTGAATTTTCAGCTGTTACTCTCTGGCAGACAGTACCCTGCTGCTTTTCACAGCCAGATGTTATGTAGGTACCCTCCTTAGTTTTGGTGCTCTCTGTTGGGGGGCCCAGCTTGGGGATTAGATCCCAGAGTTCTCACTGGCAACCCCCCACAGCTGAGATATCTCTCCGGGACTTTAGTTGCTGTCTCTGGGCACCTGGCCAGCCCTTTTGTGCCTCCACACCTCCTACCAGTCTCTGTGAATTCTCCACTTCCAGTCCTCAGGTGTCAGGGTTCTCTCCTGCGAGTTTTCCATTGATTATTCAGGAAGTTTTTTGTATTTTAGTTGTAATTCCAGTTTGTTCCTGGAAGCATGTCTGTGCAGCATCCACTTACTCTGCCATCATTTTTAATCTATAAGATGTTAGAATTCTGAGTACCTTTTTAGTTTGATTTCCCAGTTTCTTCAAAGTTGAGGGCAGCAATTTCCATATAGTTGGAAACAAGTGGAAGAGCTCAGACCTTGGTTTTGAAAAGGAAATAATATTAGCATGACAGAACATCTTTTGTTTGTATTTGAACATTGAACTTTACAATAACTTTTATTTTCTAAAACTATGGTTTTATTTCTAATAGCACATGATCTTACTCATCTAGGGGAAATAATGAACAACATAGACTGATGAACAAGAACAGACCCAGAAACAAGGAGGCATGGATCAGACTGTCGGGCCTCAGAAGGGAGGGTAGGGGAGGGTGGGGGTAAAGGGGAGAGATCAACCGAAGGACTTGTGTGCATGCAAGTGGTTAAGGACAACAGTGGGGTGGGGGCATGCGTGGGGAGGGGTGTGGGATGGGAATGGGGGGATGAGGACAAATATGTGATACCTTAATCAATAAAGAAATTAATAAAAAATAAAAAAAAATAAAACTATGGTTTTTCTGGGTCAGTCTAGAGAGTTAACCAAATGGTTTCTGGATTAGTTAGATTATATTCATACTAGAATGCAATCTTTTATGAATATACTTTTGATCTGGGAGCTCTATGAACCCGACCAGATCACTTTTTTGGACCTCATGTTTTTCATGTGTAAAGTGAGGGAATTGGATTCTCCCAGGTGTATTTTAAATCATGTTCTGGGAGTTTATAACTCTCTAAGCTAATTAAGCTCATGAAGTTCTAGATTTAATTTAAAAATAGATTTTTGTGAGAGAACTCAGCAAAATTTAGACAGATAGAAAACAGACTTACTTGGGCACTTCTCTTCATTCAATGACATATAGCTTTGACTAAGTCTACTATCTTACATTGCATAAATAAATGTACTGCATGGTATGTCTTACAGATTTAAAATAATTATTTTATTCAGAAATAGGTGTTATTTTGTTTACTCAAGTTAATTTGCATATGTAAACTTTTGGTTATAATTTCCCATCTGTTTGTTGACTATGACACATAGTAAGTTTGTTAAGGAGGAATGTCTAAGTTCCAACAAGAAAACTCTAAACAGAAAACACTTAAAATTGGTATAAGTGTTCCTTTGCCTTCCTCTTGTAGAACATTGTAAAAAAATAATAATATTATATATCACAGATTTGTAGGTATTTTTGCTTTTATAGACTTTCAATATCACTGTCTTGTAATTTCCAATGCCTGAGAATTTGCACTATCTAAGGTGTGTGACAACAATATTTGAATATGTGATTTCAATCTCCTAGTTAAAAATGATTGATTGAATATAGTGGCACAGAGGTGATTTTACTTACTCTGAAAATAAAACTTTTAAGACCTTGATAACGTGATTGTTCTCTGTCCTATGTGCGTCATAGATGAGCCACCACTCCCATGGCATATGTATGTATTTCTATGCACAGTACACTTTCATGAAGAGGCAGTTCATGATAAAAACTTCCATTAACCTCCTAATTGCCATTTTCAACTTGACATTGGAAATTTTAATACTGTGATCTACTCTACTTTCTTAAAAAGCAACTTTGATTCTTTTACATTTCTTGTGATTCATTTTATATCAGATCACAACACCTGAATGTGGAGGAATGCTGTGGATGAGAACAGATATTCTAGACAGAGATGAAGATTGGAAATGAGTAACCTTTTCACTCATCAGGTTTAGAAAGTGGAAAGCTGGGACGCGGGGGTGCATTTTCTTACCATTGTTGGTGTGCACCAAAGTCATTTAGAAGAGAAAATTAAAGTAGCCAAGTGTAAACATTTTAAAGGCTGGGATTTTCTTTGTGTTTGTTTGTTTGTTTGTTTGTTTGTTTTAAAGTAAATAGTGTCAGTTTCTTCTGAATCTGAGGCTTCACGACCGTGGCCCACTACATCTTCTGGTCTTTGGTGAATCTCACTCCCATTTTGAAGGGCTGCAAGGAAAAGCTTTAGGTCTAGGTCTTGTATATGCCAGCTCCATATTTACTCACTTCAGTTCACAGGAATAAAAGAATGATTGAAAACTGTTCATCTCATTGGTCATGTTTCCATTTCTGCAAGTGCAAAAATGGAAACATGACCATTAGTTGACATATAATGATACAAATTTCTACCTTGACATATGCCTACTTGTCCTCTCATAGTTTAAACAATTTTCCCTTTACCTCATGACTTTTTATGCAACTTCAATAAGAAGAGAGCCCTACATTAATATTTCATTTGAGAAGGTAAATCTGTCCAAGGAAAAATATGTCCATCTACAGAAGAAACTCAATTTATTATTATTTCTCACAAATTGATTACTTTTAATTACATTCAGAAAAATGTTTTTAATTTACTAAAAATAAAGAGTAAAATTATGACATCAAAGGATTTAATCTCAGTTCTGTTTTCTAGAAGATGGATATACACACAAATACATTCATTTTTTAATAGAGATATAATTCACAAACAGTAAAAGGCACAAATCATAAGAGGACAATTTTGTGCATATATATATATCCACCCTCCATATTTCCAGCCCTCCCAGACTCCACCCTCACACCCATCCCAGAGGTAACCACTGCTTTGTCCATTTAGCACCATATATTAGTTTTGCCTGTTTTTCAACTTCATTTAAGTATAATCATATAATATATACTTCTTTGTGCCACACTTTTTTTCTGCCCAACATTATTTTGGTGAGATCTTAGTCATGTTGTGGTATGGAGCAATAATTTGTTCTTTTTCACTGCTGAGAGTTATTTCATTGTGTGACTATATTACCTATTCATTCTTTTGTTGATGGAAATTTGGGTTGTTCCCTGTTTTTAGCTATTATAAATAATGCTGCTATGAACATAGTTGGAAATGATTTTGGTGGGTATAGTACCAAGAGTGGGATTGCTGGGTCATGGATGACACATGTTTAGATTTAGTAGATGAGCCAAAAGTTTCACATTGGGGCTACTCCAGTTCACACTCTCATCAGCACAATAGGACAGTCCCATCTTGCCACTAACATTTGATATTACAGGGTGTAACGTATTTTTCACTAGTTTGGACAGTATATTGTAGTATTTCATTGTAGTTTTAACTTGCATTTCTCAGCTACCAAGCATGTCGAACTTTTTGTGTTGATTGTCCATACATTTCACCTTTGTAAAATATCTGATCAGTCTTTTATATTCATTAAAAATTGGGGTCATCTGCTTTTTTCTTATTGATGTGTACTTCTTTATAAATTTTAAATATGTTATTTATTGGATACATATATTGCAATTATTGTTTTCCAGTCTGTTGTTTGCCTTTTCATTTTTTTAAATGGTATCTGACAAAGAGTAGACATTTTAAACTTTAGTGAGAGTGGTCTAATTTTTTCTAGTGGCTAACTCTTTCTTTTCCAGTATAATAAATACTTGCCTATCTCAAGATCTTGAAGATATTTTTCTATGTTTTTCTCCAGAGCATTTGTTGTATACCTTTCACATTTTAGGTCTCTGAGCCATCTCTAATTAATTTTTGCGCATGACGGTGAGGTAGAGTTCAAGGTTCATTTTTCCCATTTATTTTGAAAAGACTCTCCTGTCCCCACTGGATTGCAGAGGCACTTTTATTGCAAATCATGTGATTGTATCTAGGTGGGTATGTTTCTTGGCTCTTCATCCTGTCACTTTGGTTCACTTACCTGTCCTTGGTTTGAAACCTCACTGTCTTATCGTTGCTTTATAATAACATTTGAACTCTGGTAGCAAGTCCTGCAGCTCTGTTGATCTTCGTTTAGATTTTCTTGACTATTCTAGGCTCCCCATATTTCTGTAAATAGATCATTGAAAGCTTTTCTTTTGAAAATTTTAAAAAGAAATTCAGAGGAGTTAATAAGAAATTTTCCAAGTGAGAGACTGATTCTCAAACTGGTTCTTATTGTTAATTGTTTGGTGAATGAATTGGTTCTTGAGATCTTAATTTCTGTTGAGATAGGACTAAACAATATCCATCAAGCTCCCTGGATTGCTGTATATTTAAAACACAAACGATTGTAAATCTCTTGATTTCAATACAATTTAATTAGTGTCACTAATTTAGGAATGGGAGGAACCTCGAGAATCATGTAGTTCAAGTTCTTCATAAAAATGAAAAACTGTAAGGTTAGGGGTGACTTTCCCAATGCTTACCCCCCGGTTCGTAAACCAGTTTTCTTTCTGCTAAAGCTTGCCATGTGTAAATCAAGCCTACAGTAGTTCAGGAAGCATTTGTCTTGACGCGTGTCTTTTGCATCTACAGGAAGATAGGGATGTGTAACCTTAAAAATGTTAAACTTCAATAAAGGAGACAACAGTTTACAAGAACTGTTCCTTTGTGATGTAGAGAGTTGCTTAATTAACTAGAACTGCATTGAAAATTGTAGTGTAAATCTTTTTAAAAATTAATCCAAGTCCCCATGAATTATGTCTTCCGCGATTGTGCAGTCCAAAAGATCTTAAATCAGTAAGGCACATCTTGATCTGAGAACAATGTTAGTGTTTGCGCACTCTTCATTCTCATTAACTTCAAGAGAGGAAGTCTCCCCCTTACTTCTATTTGCAGCAGGCAAGTTTTGGAGGCTGAGCATTAACATTAAACAATTAAAAAACATTGCAGCTAATATGAACCCAAACAGATGAGGTGCATTCCTGACCGTGGCTCTCCCCCACCCCAGCACTCTCCCTGAAACAATTTGTTTCCTTTTCCTTTTATTATTTTATTTTAATCACTCTTCTGAGATATTGTTGGGGTTGACTCTTTGTCAAGGTGTCCAGCTGAAAAATGATTGTCAAATCCTGCTGAGGCAGGGACAGAACAACAGCAGCCCACATCGGCTGCAGATGTGTGGAGTGGGAACTTTGGGAGGCAATGATAATTAAAGAGCATATGGTCCATAATAAATCTGTACAGTAGTGCTAGCTCATATTAATCCAGTATTCAGAATAGCACATCCTTATGAATAGTGTGTTAAATCTCAAGTTATATTTCTTAGGCTTAATATAGCTCTGCGTAAATTTGGTGGTTTTTCTCATTTGATATAGTATATGAAGTGTGAGAAGATTTATGATATAATTTGTGTGCATGCGCCCTGATCAAAATGGCTGAGGAGAGCCTGATAAAACATGAACATCTGGAGGTACAGATGTCACTCCCATGAAGCTGAAGACTGTTTGATGGGGAATAGGAGCATATGACTGTGAGACGAGCAGGGCTCAGAAGTGCCAAGTTTCACATGCGTTTGATAGAAATGTGTTATGAGTGCTTAACATCTTGATTGATAGTTATAGATGAAGGAAACTGTCCCCTAAGCTCATGCCTACCTTTTGTTTTGCTTTTTTGGGGGGATTTGTTCTTTAGTTTTATTCTTTTCACAGTGATGGCTTTTACTATAAATGGTAAAGAGTTTTTCAAGTTTAGAAGATAGAGTTCACACTTTTGAAGCAGGGACAGCTGTGTTGATGGCAAATCATATCTATTTTTGTCCTGATATGGTGTTAATAACGAAGAAGGGGGAGGTGTTGAGTTCCTCATTCATTTGCATGTCTCAGCCTTCACATATTAATATCCTCAAACAACCTACTAAGAACCAATAATATGTGTATTTATGTAAATATAATTTTATATAATATAATATATAGTAGGTCCTCGGGTTATGTGGGAGATCTGTTCCTATGGCACGACGTAACGCTATTTTCACCGTAAGTCGGAACCCACCTACATAAGCACCTACATTACTCACATGGAGTACATACACAGCAGTAATGAAGTGAAACAGTAAAAAAAAATTAAAAGAAAGATAACAATCCCTGACCTTTACTTACTTGTGGGAAATAAATAATAAAAAACATAAAGCACATATGTACATACATCAAGGTGATGGAAGTTTATTTTTTATAAATAAATGGGAGATGGCGATGTAACCATGAAACGACATACGTCGAGTCCAACATAATCTGAGGACTGCCTGTAACTTTATATTAATATATTAAAGAATATATAGTATCAGTATCCTATATAATAAAGCATAAAATGCTAAGTGTCCAACTGATCGGTCATCTGTTCAGTCCACTGCTTGACCAGTCGCTATGACGCGCACTCTCCACCAGGGGAAGATGCTCCAACTGGTAGGTTAGCTTGCTGCTAGGGTCTGGCCAATCAGGACTGGCCGAGAAGGCTGGACATGCCCTGGAGCCCTCCCGCAGTACCTTCCCGGCCAACTGGCCAACTTCCCGCAGTCTCTCCCCAGCCGCCGGCCCCCATCGGTCCTGATTGGGACTGGGCAAGATGGCCCTGATCAGCCCCAATGACCAGCCAGGCAAAGGGAACCCACCAGTGCATGCACATTCATGCACTAGTGTGGTCCCTCGGCATGGCCTGCAAGGATTGGGCCTAAACCAGCAGTCCAACATCCCCTGAGGGATGTAGAGTGCACAAAGCAGCAGGCGGCCGGGGAGGAGCCCGAGCCCAGGCCAAGCGCCCATGCCACTCCCGCTCATCCGGGCCCAGCTGCGCTGGCCAGCTGTGAGCCCGGCTCCTGGCGCCCATCAGTCAGCTGAGCAGCGCTCCCGCTGTGGAAGCACACTGACCATCACTGGTGGTCAGTGCGTGTCATAGCTACTGGTCGATTGGTTGAATGGTAGAATGGTCGCTTAGGAATATATATATATATATATATATATATATATATATATATATATCCTAATGTATTAATAATGTTTCTGTGTATTGGAATTATAGGAGATTTTGTTTTCTTTTGATTACCTAAGTGCTCACCAATGAATGAGATAAAATGGTGTTTTTCAGAACTGATTGGGATGTTTACTTTTTAAAAAATCCTCACCTGAGGACTTGCTTAGAGAGAGGACATTGAGATTGAGAGAGAGAGAGAGAGAGAGAGAGAGAGGAGAGAGAGGGAGAGAGAGAAACATTAATTAGTTGCCCTCTGTACATGCCCAACTGGGGATCAAATTTGCAACTCAGGTATGTGCTCTGACTGGAAATTGAACCAGCAACCTTTTGGTGCATAGGATGATGCTCAACCAACTGAGCTACTCTGCCTGGACTGGGATATTTTCTTGAAATGAGAATCTTCACTAGTTCTAGTTCTAATCCATCAGTCTTTGACCCAGTGGCTTCCTTCTGGTTCCATCAAGGTCAAAGGATAATTACTACTTCTATTCCTTTCCTCTCATTATCATCAAACAAAAATAAAGTGAAACATAATTATTCTTATCAGCTAAAATAACATACTTCCTAAGTGGGCTAGTGTAAAATATTTGAGTCTTGACAACTGTTATGAACCTAAATGAACAAATACATTTGGGATCATATAGTAGAGAATATGAGCTTATAAGGTAAAGAATTAGCTCTTGAGAAATTCTAGGGGCCGGGTTTCAGAGATTCCTGAAGGATCTTTCCTAGAGGAAGTGTCAACTCAATACTAGGTCAGTCAGTTCTCCTTCTGATGCATCAGTATTACACTGGCTGAAGATTTGGGGGAATCATCTTTTTAGTTCATATCTTTGCCACCATTTCAATAGTTAGAGCTGATTTTAAGAGTAATTGCATACCTCTGTGACCTGGGCCAGGCCTTCAGAAACTTAGATAAGAAACTGTTAATTCCCATAATCCTTTTGACAAAATAAAAGTGTATGTGCCATCTTAGATAAGATAAATTTTTGTAATACAATGTCAATGATCTTTCCATTCCTTTGTTGGATGTAATGTTGGGTTGGGAATACAAAGGATAATATGAGCAAAGTCATTAAGGTGATACTAAATTTCCCTTGTAGAGTAATAGAGGGTGATTATATTGCTAAAACCTTTGGAGTTTCACAGAAAGTAACCTTAGCTGATCAGCAACCCATTTCTCACCCTATGCCGTTCTGCTCTTTCCTGGCCTCTTCCTAAGCATGCTGTGGATGAATAGCTACACTCTCAGATTTACTGTTCTGCCAGTGCCCGAGGAAGCAGCTGCTGATGCTGTGATGATGCATGTAATCTAGGGATGTCAGGCTTTTACTTCTGTCTATTGGGGACCTTTCTTTTTCTTGCTGGCTTCTAATGGGCATTTTTATATTTCATACTGGCAGCACTGCATCACAGCCTAAAGAAGGGTTACTGGCCCAAAAGATTCGACATGAGTTTCACAGGGGAGCATAATCCACCTCCAAGGAAAGCTTAAATGCTGCCACAGAAAATTACTTTAGTATGGAAATGCCAGGGAGCATTTTTTAATTACTCCTGGAAAAAACACACCAGAAAGAGCAGGATAGAGACAGACCCACACAGAGAAGTGGACAGACAGACAGATAGATGTACACAGGAGGTAGCATACTCAATTATCTTCCTGGTGCAGACAGGAGTTCTTTAACTGTATAAAGACAGCAACAAAAATCAGCTCACGGACCAAGCATATACTCTGAAATGTTCTACATGAACTATTACATGGTCACCTTAACCATATATGTGTACCTATGTGTGTATCCATATATGCACACACAATTACTACACACATTACACACGTACTAGTAGAACTAAGATGTGGTTCTGATTTAACTACAAATCCTTATTCACTGTAAAGTACATGAAAGTCATGTGAAAGCTGTCTCTCTTCTTTGTCTTGTCTGTATCCTCTTCTTTCTTAGTCCTGGTTCTATATTCACATCCAAGTAATATCAGAAAATATTTAGCCTCTCAGTTTAGAATAAAGTTTATAGTCGCAGGCAACTGCACATCTATAGTGCTAGACTTTTCTCTTCCTATTTGCTACTATATCAATCCATGAACGTATAAGACCTCTGTGAGTTGAAATTCTATGCCAATGCATGACTTGCAAAAAATCTGCTGACTTATATTTTATAAAATATCTCTGTTGGAGCATGAGAAGGTTTTCTTTGTTCGTTTGTTGTTTGTTCTGTCAATGATGCTTTGGCTTTTAGTTGAAAAAAGGACAAATCCCCATTTTGGCATGTTGTCTCTAGAAAAGCCTGTCTCCATCTCTCAGTATTCTCAGGCTATGACTATTTTAACTATCTAACTAGCAGGGGTCACCTCCAACATTATCAACTGTGTTTTAAACCATGTAATTACTTCTTTTTGGGTATTTTGCTGCATAAATCCAAAAGAGTAGCCAATACGGCCAGACAACTAGCCAAAAAATTTTCTCCTTGTTAGATGTAAAAATAATGATTTTTTTTGAGGAAATGCAAATCTAATATTTGGGAATATTTGATATCCTTAAAATGTTTAATAGTTTGATAATAATTGTTTCCAGAAGAAATTGCAATAAATAGAAGAATGTTGCCTGAAGCATACATATGTATGCACACACATACACAAATCTTCAGTAGTTATATTCAGATATAACTACCAAGCATAGCAGGATCAATGATTAATAGTGCAAAGTAAAAAAGAAATGACTAGATCGCTGGTGTACTAGATAGTTTTGTTGCCTTCCCTGCACAGGAAGGAGCAGTCTTTTAGTTAGAATTCCTCTGCTCCATGCCCACCCCAAGAAACAAAACACTTACCAGAGATGAATGCATTGGGAATCGATACTGGACCCAGGGGTGGGTAGGAACCATATTTAGGTTGGAAGCAGAGATAAAATTCTGGCTCAAATTTCAGAAACCAAGCTGAAAGGTCCTATAGACTTGGGAGCTGAAGCTGCCATTCTGGAGAATATACAAGACAACATTGCAGGAAAATGAGTCTATGGGATGATGAGAAGCAAGCAGATGGACAGACAGGCATTGCATAACCCCTGAAGAAAACAAGAGGAAAGAATATCGGTTGTGTGT
This sequence comes from Eptesicus fuscus, assembly GCF_027574615.1. Taxonomy (NCBI): domain Eukaryota; kingdom Metazoa; phylum Chordata; class Mammalia; order Chiroptera; family Vespertilionidae; genus Eptesicus; species Eptesicus fuscus. Next base: position 62,998,436 of record NC_072474.1, on the reverse strand, counting down.
CTTGACTAATTTCCAGATCCAGGTCCCATGAGACCCTGATCCATTATTTTCAGGATGGCTTGTTTCCTAGGTGTAATATCTTTGCATGTGAATAATTGGTTCTCTTCTTGACTATCATCCTTAGCATAGTCACAATATATTTCAAGTGAATATTTATTATCAATAACAATAATGATATTAATAATATTTCACTTGTAAGGATTGAGGATATTTTCTCTGCAGCTTTTCAGGGGAAAATTGCTTTTCTGATGAATAGTCTGAAATATTTATTCACTATGAAAAAACATGGCTTTCCATTATCTTTCCCAAGTTATATTTTTAGACTAATTTGCACTATTCATATTTGTAAACTCTGTGCTCTAGTCACTTTGTTCCCTGAAGATGCCCAGTTTTACTCTTTTATAAAACATTTTAAAATTTATTTATAAAATAATATCGATTTATTTTTATAAATACACTTGTGCAGAGTGTCTCTTTATCCCAGAGCAGCAGTTTTTTACTCTGGCTGTATATTAGAAGTTCCTAGGGAGATTTAAACAATATGGGTGCCTCAGAGTTTCTTATTTAAATGGTCAATGTTGTAGTATCAGCTAACTGAAGTCTCAATTATGTTCAATAAAATTCATCCATTTAACTACATACCCTTATTAACTGTAGACAGTCTGCACCAAGACTTAGAGCAATTCTATCTACCCAAATTTGCCTGTACCTGTTTGTGATTGATCCCTTCCCCTGACACCTGACTCTTGGCACCCACTGATCCATCCACTCTTTGTCACTATAGTTTTGCCTTTGCTAGAATTTTATATAAATGCAATCATAGAGTATGTAGAAATTTAGGTTTGATTACGTCTACTTAGCACACATGTATATTTTTGAGACTCACCCATGTTATCTCTTTTTATTGCTGAGTAGAATTCCAGCATATGGAATAAGCCATAATTTGGTTATTTTTTATCTATTGATGGAGACTTGAACTGTTTCCAGTTATTTGGTTATTATGAATAATGTTTCTGTGGATATTTGCATTGTATGTGTGTGTCTGCCCTATGATGTGTGGGAGGTTTTGGAATAAGAGCAAATAAAGCAAAGATATTAGGACAAGAGGGGAGCATGAGAGAAAAAAGAGAGACTAAGATTCCTCCTCAAATGTTGGCTTTGGACAAATTGAAAATCCTATATCCTTTTAACTCTCCTTAGTCCAGTTCTTTAGATGGGACTTTATAGTCAGCTGAGTGCCTCCCTCCCCAAGATCAAGCACTGTGACATTCAGCTATCTGCTTGTGGAGATTCTTCCTCAAGAGTCAGGTTCCTGTCACTCATTGTTTCATCGAAAGCCAGTTCTGGATCCAGCCTTCATTTCGGTCTCTCTATCAAGACCATGGGCAGTTGACTGGCTGCTTGCTGTGTACAATAACTATTTGGGTTTCCTCCTGGCTGAAGGCATATATAATATATATATATATACACATATATATAAATATATTATTATTATTATTATTATTATTATTATTATTATTATTATTATTTTGCCATGACCCAGTTAATATTGTCTACCTGGCATGGAATAATTTTTTATTGAGAATGATTCAGTCCTCGAGATATGTCTTCATGGTTAGTAGGTAATAAATTGCTATATCTTAGGTACAGAGCCCTACTTTGGAAATAGGTAGCCCAGCCATTATAATAATCATAGTGATGAGCATTTCTGGGGTCATTAGAATGTATTATGCATTGCACTAAGCATAGTATATAGTTTGTCACACCTAATCCTTTTTACATTACAAATGAGAAAATATTGCTCACCCCTCAAATTATGAATGAGAAAACTGAGATTCCCAAAGGCTAAGTTACTTATCTAAAGTATAATAATTTTCTCATTCATTCATTCGAATACTGCTACCCAAATTCCCTAGTTTTACCTGTAGCAGAGGGAACACATTGGTTTTCAGAGAAGCACATATATTAGCCACCTATAAGGACTCTCTTTCCCCCAGATCCTCTTTTCATAATTTTTTTTTTTTTTTTTTTTTGCTGTAGGATTTTTACCTGAACTTTATTTGGCCAGAAGTGAAACTAGAATACTTATGCAATACAAAGAAGCCAAAGTAAGAAAGCAAATTGATAATGTACCCTTAGTGTTGTTTGACAGTGCCACCTCAAGACAACTTATCATGCCATTACCCTGACTGTCTGTATTTGTTGGCTTGGAGATAACAGGCATCTTCAACCTCACAGAGATGTGCTGAAAGACGTGGTGTAGATTTAAACTCCCCACTCCTGAACAAAGTTTATAATCCTAGTCTGGCATTCACAGAAATGACCTTTTTTGGGGGGAACATCACAGAGGATTTTTCTCCATTTTGTGAGTCTCCAAACACTGCTGGGGAATGCATAATGGCGATTCTCCCTCTACAGCTATTCAGACATTAATGCTTAACAGTGATCTAGTATCTTTAGCATGGCATCAGTGGTACTTTTAGTCAGTGCAGTTGCTGAACATTTGGTCAGGTTTGCTTCTCAGGATTTTAGGTAGGAATTTTTGAAAATTTGTTTCACCTTTCTTCCACATGACAATGCATCTTTTCTTTCATGATAGGGAACAGAGTGGTGTTTGTGCATTCCAGGGTATACCTTTTCAAAAGAGCTGATTAGGGTGATTTCTAATTGAAATAAATAAATGTTTTCATCAGACCCTGGAAACAAAGTCTGCTTATACTCAGATTGTATTCATGCTGCGGGAGGAAAAGAACCACTGAGATTATTTGAAGTTTTGCTGCTGCTGCCAGGGTCGGGGAAAGAGAGCAGCTTGGAGTAAAGAGACATCTTTCTTCAAATACTGTATTTCTGGGGCCGGGCCAGGTCAGGGGGATTCCTTTCTTCAAACATTGAATATTTTGCCGCCACCCTATGGTCTACCAGATGTTCCTCAGCTCCTCCTGACTGGGTCTGGCCACTGTGAGGCAACAGTGCCTGCTGTTGTTGCTGCTCTTAGAGGTCTGGCTGGGAGCTCTCTGCAGGATTCGAATATGGTGCTAATGAGGCCTGGGCCACCAGCTTGATCCAGGTGTGAGCCAGTCACCTTTGCACAGAGAAAAGCTTTGTTCTTTAGCCTTAGTTTGTACCTAGCCCCTGTGGTCCAGTCTCCAAATGTGTCAGAAAGGGACAGTTGAGTGAGTGGATGTTGATGAATGGAGACATTCATTTCACTACAGGAAAATAAAAGCATAAAGACTTACTGCACCCAAGGTTATAGCAACATATTGATAGGCGTGGGCCAGTGAGTGGTAATTACTAGAAGGCAGGCACTTCCAATCCAAATATGAAAGTATCTGCTATGGACACAAACCCAAAGATGCACAGTTTCTATACCTATGCTATCCATGAGGAAAATTAGGAATTTCACTAAATTTATACCTATCAAGTGCCTAAGATGGCCAACCCCTCTTCATGTTGCTGAGCAGGGCACTCACAAATCTCTGCCCTCAAAGAACTTAATGCTGTTAGGAAGTAGAAATGAAACAACTATACAGAAAACTATAACACAGGAAGCATAAGGTGAATTATGAAAGGAACAAAAAAAATGCCATGGGAATTCTGGGAGGGAGACATCACAATTACAGAGTACACCATTGTTCTACCCAATATCTATTCCCCTCTGTTTTCCTCCCTAACAAATCCTTGATTTGTTTAGTATCCACCCTTTGCTACACAATCATAGTCTCCAGGGGAATTGACCTCCTGCTTAGCTTCAAAGGATTTAAGCTGATTAGTCTAAGCCAATCACAGGAATCCCATTATTCTCTCCTGTACTTAGTTTAGGAATGGTTATGCACCCAAGTCTGGGCAATAATGAGTATGAGGGACAACCCCTGGGAAATGTTTTCTTACCCTCTGGCAAGAGAAAGAATGGATCCCTTTTAGCCTTTGCGTGTTGCCGTGACTGGATGTAATCTCTGGGTACTGCTGTAGTCATCTTCACATCAGCCAGTGGAAAAAGCCAACAGGTGGAGGAGCACAGAGTAAGAGAGGTCAATAGGTTTGAGTCAGGTTTTCACTTGAAGGTGAACTTTGCAGAAGTTGCACTCACTTATTGGGAGTGAGGAAAATTTTATAAGAAAGCCAACACTCAAGATGAGCATTGAAGGAAGGGTCCATTTTGATCATTGGAGTACAGAGAGTAAAATATTTTAGATGCTGGAGTAGTGATAGGGAGGAGGGAGTAATTTAGGTTAGAAAAATCTAAAAGAAAGGCACAGAGATTTGCAAGTGTAAACTGTATTTATCTAGACTGGAGTTTGATATTTTCATGCATGCCTCACTTCATTCTGTAAAGAATATAGACCATTTACAGGAGAGGGATTATAAAAAATAATTTTAAAAAGGAAAATGAGCAGATGCCAGAAGATACAAATATGCAGATTATAAAAAAGTTTAACACCTATACAGGAGATTGAGGAGAAGGGAAATAGGCACAAACAGAAAAGTTCTAAAACCCTATACAGTCACAAGATTTGAATATGACTTTCAAATTTCTGGTGACCAAAATGAAAAGGAAAACTGGTTAATGACATAGGTCTACATTTATTTTTGGAGAAAATATGCCACTTCCTCAAGAGAATTTATTTATGTGAATATTTATATGGGGAATATATATATACTAGAAGCCCAGAGCACGAAATTCATGCACGGGGGTGGGGGGGAGTGTCCCTCAGCCCAGCCTGCATCCTCTCCAATCTGGGACCCCTTGAGGGATGTCCGACTGCCCTTTTAGGCCCGCTCCCACTGGGATCGGGCCTAAACGGGCAGTCGGACATCCCTCTCACAATCCAGGACTGCTGGCTCCCAACTGCTCGCCTGCCTGCCAGCCTGATCACTCCCTAACCACTCCCCTGACAGCCTGATTGATGCCTAACTGCTGCCCTGCCAGCCTGGTCCCCCCCAACTGCCCTCCCCTGCAGGCCTGGTACCCCTAACTGCCCTCCCCTGCAGGCCTAGTCACCCCTAACTGCCCTCCCCTGTAGGCCTGGTCCCCCGAACTGCCCTCCCCTGCAGGCCTGGTCCCCCCAACTGCTCTCCCCTGCAGGCCTGGGTCCCTCCCAACTGCCCTTTCCTGCAGGCCTGGTCGCCCCCAACTTCCCTCCTCTGCCAGCCTGGTCACCCCTAGCTGCCCTCCCCTACAGGCTTGATTGCCACCAACTGCCCTCCCTTGCAGGCCTGGTCCCTCCCAACTGCCCTCCCCTGCTGGCCTGATCACCCACAACTGCCCTCCCTTGCAGGCCTGGTCCCTCCCAACTGCCCTCCCCTGCTGGCCATCTTGTGGTGGCCATCTTGTGTCCACATGGGGGCAGGATCCTTGACCACATAGGGGCAGCCATTTTGTGTGTTGGAGTGATGGTCATTTTGCATATTACTCTTTTATTAGATAGGATAGAGGCCTGGTGCAATGGTGGGGCTGGCTGGTTTGCCCTGAAGGGTGTCCCAGATCAGGGTGGGGGTTCCCTTGGGGTGTGGGGTGGCCTGGGTGAGGTGCCTGTGGTGGTTTGCAGGCCAGCCACACACCCCAGTGACCCAAGCAGAGGCCCTGGGATCTGGGATTTATTTATCTTCTACAATTGAAACTTTGTAGCCTTGAACAGAGGCCAGGGCTGGCCAGAGCAGGCAAAAAGCTTGGCTTCCTCCATCTCTGGGGAAACCCAAGCCTCCTGCTCGCTCCGTGGCCAGCTGCCATCTTGGTTGGGTTAATTTGCATACTCTCTCCTGATTGCCTGGTGGGCGTGGCTTGTGGGTGTATCGGAGTGATGGTTAATTTGCATGTTTCTCTTTTATTAGTGTAGATAAAGCCTAAGCAACTGCCTGATCGTTCGACCGTCTGACCAGTAGCTATGACGCTCAATGACCACCAGGGGGCAGATGCTCCGACTGGTAGCTATGACATGCACTGACCACCAGGGGGCAGATGCTCAATGCAGGAGCTGCCAAGCTGCGGTGACTTGGCAGCTGTGGTTCTCAGGTAACAAACCCAGAACCAGAGAGAAGGGAGCCCGATTCCAGGGTGTGTCACCCAAGAACCACCCTCTCACAATCTGGGACCCCTCAGGGGATGTCGGAGAGCTGGTTTCGGCCTAATCCCCACAGGCCAGGCCGAGGGACCTCACCAGTGCACGAATCCGTGCACTGGGCCTCTAGTAGAAGATATAAAGGATGATCTCACCATTAATTTCTTTATAGTGAATTCATGTTTGGTTCCAACACTCTTCAACTTAAAGCAAATCAAAGTATATAAAATGCTTGGTGAAGTCTTGAGGGGAAAATAAACACACAAAAAAAAACAGAAAAAAAATAAGTTGAGCTATATTGTGGAGTGATTTGGATGACAGGGTAAGAACTTTGAAAGTTATTACATAATCAATGGGAAAATGTGGAGTTTGAGGAGTAACATGATCTTAGCTGATCTGTGGAGTTTAATCTATTGATCTGTAAGTGGCATTGGAAAGACGACCATGGAGATGGAGGAAATGAAACAAATTAATATAATTTTGAGTATTTATTAGATACTAGATACTATTTATGGTGATTTAAATAAACATGACATCTCATTTTTTAAAAACTATTGATGATCACGTAAGTTTTCTCCTTTATTTTGTTAATGTAGTAAATTATGTTGATTGATTTTAAAATCAACCTTTTATTCCTGCAATAAACTAAACTTGATCCTAATGTGTTAACTTTAAAAAACATCACCTGGATTTAATTTGCTAATATTTGTTTAGGACCTATGTTTATGAGAAAAATTGTCTTTACTTTTCTTATAATATCCTTAATACCTTTTAATGTTAAGTTATTATGGCCTCATAAAATTTATTGTAAAAAAAAATTTTTTTTTTCATTCTTTGGAAGGCTTTGTCAAGATTGGTACTATTTCTTCCTTAGTAGTAAGAAAAAATCACTGCTTAGACTACTTCTAATAAATCTTTATGGAAAGTTTTAAAAGTTATATATATATACATACGCACACACACATATATATATATATTCAGATTTTATATTTTTTCTTGTGTCAGTAGTTTTGGTAATGTATGTTTTCTAGGACTTCATCCATTTCATCTAAATTATTAAGTGTTGGCATAATATGTTTAATATACTTATAATTATCTTTGCTTTCTGTAAGGTATATATGATGTAACTTTAAAATATTTGATACTAATATTTTTTACTTTCTTTTTCTTGATCCATCTTCCTGAGACTTATGATTTTATTTATCTTTCATAGGTTTATTTTTCAAAAGACTAATTTTTGGCTTGTTGATTTTCTCTATTGCAAATTTGTTTTTTATTTTAACTTCTACTGTTAGCTTATTATTTCCATCTTTCTATTTTCATTTATAATTTGCTATTTTTTAAAATTTTTTGAGATTGATATTTAGATAATTACATTTCCACTTTTCTAGTAAGTGTAAAAAGGCTATAAGTTGTCTTATATACACTATTGTAGCTATAGTTCAAAATATATGTTAATTTCAATTGTAAGGTTTTTTTTTTACTCATCAGTTACTTATATGTACCTGGTTTATTTTCAAAATATTTGTGTGTTTTTTAAGTTATTCTTTTATTAATGATTTCTACCATAAGTCTATTGTGATAAAATATATTATGAATGATTAAAATTTTTTGAAATATAGTGAAGTCTACTTCGTGGCCAACCATATGATTAAATTTGGTAAAAATATTCCATGTTTTGAAAAGGATATATAAATTGCATTTGTTGGATACAGTACTTTTCATGCCTTTCAGTTTAGATTTGTTAATCTTGTTGTCTAATCTTCTATATCCTTAATGTTTTTGTCTGCTTATTCTATCAGTTACTAAGAGGTGTGTACTTTAATGTATCAATATAATTATCTATAATAATAAAAGCATAATATGCTAATTAGACCAGACAGCTGAACGACCTTCTGGATATCATTCTGGACGAAGACGCAGTGGTGTGGGCCAAGGCAGAGGCAGTTAGGGGCAATCAGTCAGGCAGGCAGAGTGGTTAGGGGCAATCAGGCAGGCAGGCGAATGGTTGGGGTGATCAGGCAGGCAAGCGAGTGGTTAGAGGTGATCAGGCAGGCAGGCAGAGGTAGTTAGGGGTGATCAGGAAGGCAGGCAAGTGGTTAGGGTCAATGAGGGCTGAGTCAGAGGCGGTTAGGGTTGATTAGGCAGGCAGAGGTGGTTAGGGGCGATCAGGCAGGCAGGCAGGCAGGCAGGCAGGCAGGCAGAGTGGTTAGGGGTTATCAGGCAGCCAGGCGAACAGTTAGGGGCGATCAGGCAGGCAGGCGAGTAATTAGGGGCGATCAGGCAGGCAGGCAGAGTGGTTAGGAGCCAGCGGTCCCGGATTGCAAGCCTAAATTGGCAGGCGGACATTCCCCGAGGGGTCCTGGATTGTGAGATAGTGCAGGCTGGGCTGGGGAACCCCTCTGCCTCCGTGCACAAATTTCATGCACCAGGCTTCTAGTGGAGTCATATTAGAATATCTGGAAGTCATAATTTCACTACCCTATTTCTAACCATCTTCAATAGAAAAAATCTCAACTCTTTAAGATGGCATCATTGAAGGCCTCCACCTGTCTCCGTAGCTACAATCCTGTGTCTTCTTCACTCTAGCCAAAGCACCTCACTGCTTTCCAAAGCACTATTGCCCTATGCTGTTTCCCTCCTCTTTGCCATCACACATTTCCTCCCTCAGTCTGGAGCGTGTCTCTCGCCTTCTCTGCTTGGTGACTTTTTCCCTAGGATTTGCTCTTCTGTGAAATCTTTGATGAATTCCCATGTAGAATTGCCCTCTCTCTTTTTCATGTTTCTATAGTACCTTGCTATGTAATCTATTACAGAATCACTTTCATCATAGAATGAATTCTTTATATGTCTCTAATCCTACGAGCCTGTGGTTGCCTGTAAGGGAAGGGACGTGTTTATTGTCATTGTATCTACAGTGCGTAGAGCCTGGAAATGATAGGCTATAAATAAATATGTTTTGTGTGTGTACCCTGTGAATTTGGAACATATTTGAGGAAGGATGAGAGAACCTGTGAGAACAGAACCTGTTTGAAATACTGGATTGTGTATCTGAAATTATCAGAGAATTCATATGATTAAAAGAATCTTTAAATATCACCATCAAGAAACTGAACAGAAACCTGTTGCTGCCGGTTCCCCATACTCCCTGAGGCAGGTGGAAATGGCTATTGTAGGGATGATTGCAGCAATTCTATTGCTTAGATAAGGGGTCTTAACCTGGATTTCCCTGGGAAGGATTGCATAGGTGAGAAGGCATGCTAGCTACACTGAATTCTTAAATATGTTTGTTTGGCCTATCTTATGATATAGAAATGAATTAGTTATGGGCATTAAAAAATCTGGAGATTTATAGATATCTGAATTTCTATTTTCTCTTAGAGAAAAAAGGACTAAAGTGATGATCCCACATTCTCGTATGACAAAAATCAGATGGACATTCACTGATTTGTGCTTTAAACTGACCACTCTCATCTCACCTGTCTATTCCATTTTTAAATGTGACATGCCAGTTGAGATTGTGTGATTTAACCTGTGTTATGAGCATTTTTGAAAGGAACATGTCCTTAGTTTCATCATAATTTTAAAAAGGGGTGTGAACCTAAATAGGTTAAACTAACTAATTTGGATAAAAACACACATAAGAGAGAATGCTTTTGAGCTGAGAGAAGCCTACTGACATAAAACAGATACCAAAAAGTCATAACTGAACTGGATTTCATCATTTATCATTGACTCAATGGTTAGGTGAGAAATTAAGTGGGTTTTGAGTGGTGCATACAATTTTGTTATCTTCACATGATTGATATAGTTGAACACACACACAAATACACACACACACACACACACACACACACACACACACTGAAAATAGATTGACTAAAGACAAAGAGAATACCAGGAATACTACTCCAGTGATTTTAAATATTAAATATTTTCAGTGAATATCTTAATGACTCTGGATGACTAAGATTAGAATTATCCGTAGGATAATTACAGAAATAAAGTACACTGTACATAATTATCCTAATTACAAGTGAATCTGGAATTCCCTTTTTCTGAATTTGATATTGGTTTCATATAGTACAATTTCAATTCCACTCATTTTTTTTATTATCATTAAGGACAGAGTTTTAAATGTGAGTCTAGAATTAACTTAGTGTGCTTTATTATAGCTTTTTAGCTTAACAGATAATCCCCTGTTTACTCCTCATCTCTGAACATATTTAAAAAGGAGTGTAATAAATTATTAATTTGAAATCTGATTGATCTACTCAATTTTTATTTAAGCTAACTTGATTCAGGGCAAACTTTATTTTTTCTGAGAGTCCAACTTCCTAGAGGTTTTGATAAATGAGTGTCTATCATTGAATTAAAATATAGTTCTGATTTAGAGATTTACTAGTAAACCTGCTTTTTCTCCACATCCCCACCCATAGTTAGACAAATCCTAAGTAATAGATATGAAAACTAAATTCTATTAGAAAGAAAGGATAATTCAGCACCTTTTTCAGTAACTCATCAAATTATTATAAAATCTTTGCTTCACAAAATTCTTCCTTATATTAAGGCAGAAATCATTTATGCCAAAGACAAAGTTTGTTTTCTTATTCATTTATAAGTAATATATGTTATCTTGTCATTATGTCACTTTCATTAGTTGAAAAAAAAGTAAGAATGTAGCTAGAAATATCTTAAGTTAAAAAAAAAAATTCCTGGAGGTACTGAGTTAGAAGGTTTAAGAAATCCTAAGAATAAAATAGAATCTGTCAACTAGTTGCTTTACTGGAAACATTCTACCTGATTTCAAACACTTAGCAAATAAAAAAAAATCAAAAGATATTTACTGCTGGTTTGAAGTTACATAAAATAACAGCATGACTTAGACATGATATTGATTGAGTTTTCTTAAAGATATAAAATTTAGTTTTACAGTGAATTTGGTAATGAATTGAGAAGTGACAGTTGACATCTATTGTCAATTAATAGAAGCTATCTATTAATTACTATTGTTTACTATGCTTATGTCAGAAGATGGAGCTATTATTACATGCTTTATAATACATAATCCTTAGGGATTTATATAGAAATTATTATTGCATCTTTGAAAGAGTGTTAGATGCTACCTATCTAACACTCTTTCTAATGAAATTGTTACTAAATTGAGGCATATTCTTTTATCTTAAAAAAGTGACTAACTACTAGCAAATGGTTTGTGGTAGCCAGACATGGGCTCTGCTGTTCCCTGGGGGTCCCCCCAGATAGTGCCCTTAGGGCCACCTAATGGAACACCTCAGAAGTCTGGGGCAAGATCTGATCTTGATTCATGCAAGCCACTTAATATATTTCATCAAATCTAAGACTTCATCAGTTACAAGTCACACTAATATTTTATGTTCCATTAAGAAATAAAAAATGCTGCCAATTAATCTAAGACCCACCATTGATTATAAGACATTTCTAATTTCAGTCAGCAATGTTAAAATGTGAAAAGAAAATTACATCTTAGGATGCTGAGAAAAGGTATCAGCTGTATTCCTTAAGATCTCCACTCTAGGTGCCTCTCACTTCCCCACCTGAATCATACAGTTTTGGAGCCGGTAAGACGGCCATGTCTATTGAGGATAACTGCTGATGCACAGTGTGCTTTTCCGTGGGTTAACTGTTAACATGGAAAAAAATAACCTGTTAGTGATTAAAAGATACATGTTTCAGTCTAAATATTCTCCAGAAAGGTGTTAACTAAAGTTAGGCCTACGTTATAGGAAGTTCTGAACAGTAGACCTTTTTTCAATCTTTGTTTCAGACCTTGGTTGTTCAGAGGCTGTAGATCTGTCCAGGTGCCCCAGAGCCCTCGGACCCTTGCATTTAACTACATCCACATGGTGGTACAAGAAGTTGTTCTATGTAGGCATGTTGTATCTCTAAATAATGAGAAGCAGTCAGCACTAAAAGTGTTGCACACACACACACGCAAACACTCACCAAGCTCTATAACATCTATTTAGGGAGCCTCCAGTATGTGTCAGGCATTGTTTATAGACAGATAATCTTAATCTTATAATATTCACTACAACCTGTGAGGTAAATACTAGTATGTCCATTTTATAAATGAAACTGAGGCTTATTGCAATGACTTGTTTATGCTCTGCAATTAGAAACTGATGAAACTAAGATTCAAACCCAGCTCTATCATAATCTCAAGCCAGTATATTTTTAACCATTGTGATGCCTCTCCCAGGCACAGAACATTTATTTTTTATATTTATTCTATTTCATCAATTTATTTATTTAGTTTTAAATTCAGGGGAATGTGGGGTGGAGGTGGGTAAGAGATCAACCAAAGGACTTATATGCAAGCATATAAGCATAACCAATGGACACAGATACTAGGGGGTGAGGGAATGTGAGGGGGGTCGGTGGCCGGGAAGAGGTCAATGGGGGAAAAAGGAGACATATGTAATACTATATGTAATACTTTAAACAATAAAGAATTTAAAAAAAGAAACTTGTCCAAAAAGCCTTTCTGTAGTATACCCTCCCATGCATACACGTGCAAATACACATATACATATACATACACATACTAGTACACACACACACACACACACACACACACAAACATATACATACATACACATACATCCTACACCAAATTATGATGGAGGTGAAGAAAAAGACAGGAGAGAGGGAGATGAGTATTTCTTTGCTACTAAGTGGTTCTTTTTGTTTTGTTTTTGTTTAGTTTTGTATATATTTAAAAACATATTTACTAATTAAATTGATTGGAGTGACATTGATCAACATGAACATAGAGGTTTCAGGTGTGGGTTTCTATGTTACAATATCTGTACATTGCACCCCCCTCAAAAGTCAAATATTCTCCTGATACCTTATATTAGGACCCCCTTCCCTCTAGCAATCACCACACTGCTGTTTATGTTCACAAATTTCAGTTTTATGTCCCACATATGAGTGAAATCATATGGTTCATAGCTTTTTCTGACTCATTTCACTTAGCATAATGTTCTCAAGGTCCATCCATGTTGTTTGCAAATGGTGCTATTTCATCCTTTCTTATGGCTAAGTAATATTCCATTGTGTGCTAGTAGGTCATTTTAACAATATACTAGAAATCAGGAGTTTTAGGTTTAATTTTATCTTACAATGCTTCAGCATATCCCGAAATGAATAAAACTTTGTAACAGTTTAGATAAGTAGGTGTTCTTTCCAACTGACTCTCTTTATTCTCTTCCTCTTTTGAATGAAATAAATGGTTTAATTTGGAAGGAAGCAGGATCCCAGCTTAGAACTATTGCTACTGATCCTTTAATGTTTCCCTAATGCCTTTATTTTACAGGGTGGGCAAGCAGAGATGCAGGAATTGAGTGCTACTAAATAATACAGTTTCTGAAATGTCAAGGCACAGAATTTAGATATTCCAGTTCCCAAATGTTAATGACAATATGCTCATCCTTGTAATGGAAACATTACTAGGAAGCTCCTGGCTACATAATCCATCATACTGCAGAAGACTTGCTGACTTATGCTTTGTGACGGGCCAGTGAGAAAAATATACAAACTCATACACCAATGTTGCAAATCAATTCTGCGGCAAAGTGGAAATAACTCTTGTACCAATAAGCAGTAAGACCTACGAGGGAAAAAATTCTTTCCTATATTTCCAGCTAGCAGATAGAAAGAGACGCCATCAATCATATTGGAGAGCTTCCATTTCAGGGCTGTTGTTCTTAAAGACAAACCAGATGAAATCAGACAAGACCAGAATATGCAAAGGCCTTTGGATTTTTCCAGTCTTGGTGCAGGAAGGAAGCAAGGAAAAGCAAGACATTCTCTCTTTTTCTTCTACATGTGAAATTTGGAGTTTAGCAAAGGCATGTACTTAGGCTCAGTTTATTGTCAAAATGACTAATTAATCACTTCACAAATGGCTATTAATCATACATTAATGAGATATTCTTTGCTCTGGCAAATGTGGGTTCTGTGGAAATCCTTTCTCCTTGGTACCCGGAGCAAGCCAAAAGCATGCAGAACTCAATTAATCTTGGAGCAGCCTGGGGTGTTTGAAACTGCTCACAGTTTGAAAAGAAGCAAATAGTAAAGACATTTAAACTGTCCATATATCACTGTGTAAATTCAGAAACACTTAATCATCCTCTACACATTTTTTTTGTTCCCTTTCTTCCTCTGTCATGTTATAACTGTGTTTCAAGCCTCCTCCATTTCTTCCCCTAAACTTGTCACTGAATCACAAACCACAGAGTGGGGCTTCTAATCATTGACTCTCAGTCCTCAGGGAGAAACAGACCATGAATGGACACAATGTGCATATAGATATGTTATTTCAGCAAAAGCCATGTCTATATCTAGTAGCATAAATTATGAATTGAATGTCATCACTTACCAAGCAACATCTAAGTTGGAGTTTCCTTTCTGGTTCCAGATTTCCAGATTAACACAGGGGGGGAAAAGCCATGAAGTTTGACTCAGTTAATTCTCTACAAACAAAGGCCTCCATTTTATTTTTAAATAATTGAATGCTTTAGCTCATTCATCAGACAGTTATTGAGTATTTATCTTGTCTCAGACTCTCAGATACAAATATGAATCAGTCTTATTTCTTCCCCTTATAGAGCCCACAGTATAGAATAGAAATGAATTGTTGTTTGTCTAGTGGAGTAAAGGAAGATGGAAGAGGCAGTGTGAGGCATGGACCCATAAGACAGCATGATGTGTTAGGGGCTGGTCACTAATAAAGGCAGGTTAGATACTGGCTGCCTAAGGGAGGAAGCTGAGTATATATGTAGGATTGATGTTGGAAAGGAGATTGAGGTCAGATTGCGAAGGATGTTGTATACCTTTCTGCATGGTAGAACCACCAGAAGTTTTTGCTCATGGAACTGGCATGATTTGGGTCAGAACTTTGAGTGTCAATGCATAATTGAAAAAGACTTGCGGGTCCTGCATGGGGTCTGAACAGATTTTGCATGTGGGAGGGACATGAAGAACTGCATCCATGAAGGCTGATTGCAACAAATTTATTTCATGAATGGCCCCAATGTATTTCAAGAATGGTCCCATTCTTCACCCCTCCCTGGATCCACACCCTATGCACTGTGACATTTTGCATTGTTCTCCCTCTGTGGACAGCGATCCTTCCTGCTGAGTTTGGCCACATGATGTATAAACACTTTGTCACTTTTGGATCCCTCTACAATAAAGTCTCAATCTCAGTCACCTCCTTCCTTTAGCACACTCAAGCTGTGTTTGGATATCACGGTGGTCAGCTGCCCAAGCTTCAGTGGGCTGTGGAGGGAAGGGGAAGGCACTCATGCCATCAGCAATGAAGGATGCAGGGAGGAAATAGATACTTCAGTTCCAGTGCCAATTCTCCATCAGCAATGGATGCCACTCATTTCACTATTTAATATTCTGAGAGCAAACTTACTTTGTTACCACAAAAAATTGATTTTTTTCTGATCACTTAGTCTCAAGAATACTGAAGTTTATATATTACTAGAGGCCCGATGCACAAAGATTCATGCAAGAATAGGCCTTCCTTCCTCTGGCTGCCGGCACCACCTTCGCTCCAGCCTGGAGCCGCCTTTCCACCTTGGCTCTGGTCAGAGCCGCCTGCCGCCTTCCGCCTCTCGCCTTGTCGCATTAATTTGCATATTCCCTCCTTATTGGCTGTAGGCACAGCCATCTTTGTCATGGAGTTATGGTCAATTTGCATATTCCATCTTTATTAGATAGGATTCCTTCCAAAATAAAAACCTTGATCTTATACTAAATAACAAGTTTCCTTCTTTCTTGGCTAGGGTTACATTTACAAATTCTTTCATTTTAATTGAAAAAATTGCAGGACCCACAAGTCTTTTTCAATTATGGACTGAAACTCTGTGAACCATGTGGGCAATTATTACCAATTAAAAATAGTTTCTCTAATACTTAAAAAATGTCCTGCTGAGTTATAGAGGTGTATTGGGTGGGGAGTATGGGTTCATCTCTTAGCCTTTTCCTATTTTTCTCTCCCTCCCTTTTTATTTTAAGTGCAAAAGAAACACACAAAATGGGCTTTCTTATATTTTTTAAATCAAGTTTAAAAGATACAGTTTTCACACAATAAAATGCACCAATTTAATGTACCAGTACATTTGTTAGGGTTTTCACAAATGACCCCCCTACCACAATCATTATACAGAATATTTCCATCATCTGAAAAGGTACCTTGGGCCTCATCCCAGGCAATGCCTAAACCAAACCCCAAACAACCACTCATCTGCTGTCACTGCAGATTAAGTGTATATTTTCTAGCATCTCATAAAAGATGAAATTCTACATTATGTATACTTGCATGTCATTTTCTTTTTGTACAACTTAAAAGATTTTGAGATATTGTATTAGAGTCCATTCTTCACAAGTGTTGGATGGAAGTCATTTTCTGAAAATACTTTAAAAAAAAAATCTCTTCACCTGTCCATGGATATTTGGGCTGTTTCCAGTTTGGGGATATTATGAGTAAGGCTTCTGTGAACATTTGTGTATGAGTCTTTGTGTGAACAAGTTTTCATTTCACTTGAATAAATACTGAAGAGTAGAATTGCTAAATGACATGGTAAGTATGTATCTAACTTTATAAGAAACTGCCTAATTGCTTTCCAAAACGATGTACAGTTTCATATTCTTATCAGTAGTGTATGAGAATTTTAGTTGCTCCATATCCTCACCAACATTTGGTATTGTCAATCTGTTTAATGGTAGCCATTCTATAAGCTGTGTACTGACATTTCAATGTTGATTTAATTTGAATTCCTCTAATGGCTAATGATGTTGAATATATTTTCATGCACTTATTTTCAGTTTGCATATCTTCCTGATGACATGTCTGTTTAAATCTTTTTCCCATTTCTTAAAGTCAGATAGCCTTCTTATTTTTGCATTTTAATAGTTCTTTGCATATTCTGAATACAAGAAACTATCTTCTATCAAATATGTGTGTTGCTAACATTGCATTGCAGTCTGTAGTCTGGCTTTTTATTTTTAACAGTGTCTTTTAGAGAGAAAAAATTACTTTTTATGAAATTCAATTGATTAATGTTTTTCTTATAGTTTGTGTTTTTTATTTATTTTACTTTATTTATTTTTAATAAATCTTTATTGTTGAAAGTATTACATATGTCCCTATTTTCCCCTCATTGCCCTTTGCCCCTCCCAAGCCTTCACCACCCTTTTGTCTGTGCACCCTAGTTATGTATATATTAGTATGCATATGAATTCATTGGTTAATCTCTTCCCCCACTTCACACTCCCATGTCTTCCCTCTGAGGTTTGACAGTCTATTTGATGTTTCTATGTCTCTGGGTCTATTTTTGTTCACCATTGTATGTTGTTCATTAAATACCACATATAAGTGAAATCATGTGATACTTATCTTCGCTGACTGGCTTATTTCACTTAGCCTCATGTTCTCTAGGTCCATCCAGGTTGCTGCAAATGGTAAGAAATCCTTCTTTTTTATGGCAGCATAGTATTCCATTGTGTAGATGTACCATAGTTTTCTGATCCAGTCATCTGCTGATGGGCACTTAGGCTGTTTCCAAATCTTAGCTATTGTAAATTGTGCTGCTATGAACATAGGGGTGCATATATTCTTTCTGATGGCTGTTTCTGAGTTTTTGGGATATATTCTTAGAAGAGGGATCACTGGGTCAAATGAGAGTTCCATTTTTAATTTTTTGAGGAAACTCCATACTGTTTTCCATAGAGGCTGCACTAGTTTGCATTCCCACTAGCAGTGTACGACAGTTCCCTTTTCTCCACATCCTTGCCAACACTTGTCGTTCGTTGATTTGTTGATGATAGCCATTCTAACAGGTGTGAGGTGGTACCTCATTGTCATTTTGATTTTCATCTCTCAAATTATCAGTGACTTTGAGCACTTTTTCATATGCCTTTTGGCCTTCTGTATGTCCATTTTGGAGAAGTGTCTATTTAGGTCCTTTGCCCATTTTTTGATTGGATTGTTTATCTTCCTTTTGTTAAGTTATATGAGTTCCTTGTAGGTTTTGGAGGTTAACCCCTTATTGGAAAATATGTTCTCCCATGGGGTGGGCACTCTTGTTATTTTATTGATGGTTTCTTTTGCTGTGCAGAAGCTCTTTATTTTGATGTAGTCCCATTTGTTTATTTTCTCCTTTATTTCCATTGTTTTAATAATATTTTTATCTAAACCAAGATCATAAATATTTTTTTCTTAGAAACTTAATTGTTTTACATCTAACAGTTAAGTCTATGATCCATTTTGAATCAACTTTTGTATATGGTACAAGGTATAAATAAAAGATCATATTCTTTTATTTTGGGGGGGGGGGGGGTGGAAGGGTATGGCTAGCCAATTGTTCCAGCACCATTTGTTGTTAAGAATATCCTTTTTCAATTTAGTTACAATGGCATTTTTGTTAAAATATAAATTGATCATATACATAGGTTTGTTCAATTCTGGCTCCCTATCCCATTCCATTAATCTTTATATTGATTCTTATTTCTTAATCCAATACTGTTATTTTATAATAAGTCTTAAAATCAGTCCTCCAACTTTATTCTTCTTTTTCAAAATTGTTTTGGCTTTGCCAGGTACTTTGAATTCCATAATCTATACTAATAAAAGAGAAAGATTCAAATTGACAGTACCTCCATGACACCCACCAGCCAATCAGGAGTGGGTATGCAAATTAACCCAACAAAATGGAGGGTTAATTTGCATACACAGGCATGGAGCAAAGACTGAAGGCTCCACCTTCAAAACTGTGGTGATTCTTCTTGGCATTGACTCCACAAGATGTTGAAAGGTGAGCGAAGACTGAAGACTGAATATTAAAGACTGAAGACTAAAGACTGAAGGCTCCACTGTGGCCGGAGCCAAGCCTGAAGGCTGAAGGCTTGGCTCTGCTGCAGTCCGGGTCCTGGGTGCCGGAGGAAAACTGGTGCCGGCAGCCAGGGTAAGGAAGGCCTATTGCATGAATCTTCGTGCAACGGGCCTCTAGTCCTATATAATAAAAGGCTAATATGCAAATTGACCGAATGGCAGAACGACCAGTCACTATGATGCACACTAACCACCAGAGGGCAGACACTCAATGCAGGAGCTTCCCTGTGGCGGTCAGTGTGCTTCACAAGGGGAGCACCGTTCAGCCAGAAGCTGGACTCACAAATGGCGAGTGCAGTGGCGGGAGCCTTTCCTAAGCCATCAGTCGGACATCCCCTGAGGATACTAGAGGGCACATGTCAGACTAAGGGACCCCCCCTGAGTGCATGAATCTCGTGCACCAAGCCTCTAGTATATTTATGAGTCAGCTTTTTAATTTCTACCAAAACAAAAACCTGCTGAGATTTTGACTTATATTTCATTGAATCTCTATCAATTTTGGGAAAATTGACATGTTAACAACATTTGAACTTCTATGAACAAAATATACTGAGTGGCCAGATTATTATGACCACCCCATCAGTACTTCGTTGGGCCACCTTTTGCCTTCAATACTGTGGTGATTATTCTTGGCATTGACTCCACGAGATGTTGAAAGGTGATGCAAGGAATCGGACACCATGCCTGATGAATAGCACTGTTCAGTTCTGTGAGATTTGATGGTTGTGGAACCAGCTGCCTGATGGTTCTTTTAACTTCATCCCACAAATGCTCAATTGGATTGATATTTTGTGATTGTGGGGACCACCTAAGCCAGGTAAAGTCTCCCTTATGTTCTTGAAACCACTCCTGCACAATATGAGCACCATGGCATGGCGCATTGTCTTGTTGGAAGAAGCCATCTCCATTGGGATACGCCATCAACATGATAGGATGAACTTGATCAGCATCGATACTTAGGTATGTTGTGCTATTCAGACGTTGTTCCACACGAATTAAAGGGCCCAAATCATGCCAGGAAAACATGCCCCAAACCATAATACTGCCCCCACCAGCTTGAAGGGTTGTACTCATGCATGTGCAGTGCATGCTTTCATGCTGTTTCCATGAAATCCTCACTCTGCCATCTGCATGATGCAACTGGAAACGTGATTCATCGGACCACATGACTTTTTTCTAATGCTCAACTGTCCAATCCTTGTGTTCCTGTGTGAATTGGAGACATTTTATCTTGGTAACTGCAGACAGCAAAGGTGTTTGAACAGGCCTTCGGCTTCCATATCCCATACGATGCAGTGTACGGCTAATTTGCCTACAAACGTCAGGTGGTCATAATAATCTGGCCACTCAGTGTACATCTCCATTTCCTTAGGACTTCTTGAATTTCTCTTATGTTTTATAGTTTTCGTTGTATACATCATTCATGTATTTTGTTAGTTTTGTCTCCAAGTGTTTCATATTTTTGATGCTGTTTAAATGATATAGTATTTTAAATTTTAATTCTTAGTAATACATAAAATAAAGCTAATTAAAATATTTTATTAATAGACAGTTTTTTAGAGTAGTTATAGACTTACAGAAAATTGAGCAGATAATACCAAGAGATCCCATATAACTACCCCTCCCCAACAATTTCCTCTATTATTAATATCTTCTATTCATATAGTATATTTGTTTCAATTAATGAATAAATATTAATTATTATTACCTGACATCCTCAGTTTATTCAGATTTCCTTAGTTTTTACATAATTTTTTTTTCTGTCCTAAGATCCATCCAGAATACCACATTGCATTCACTTGTTATGGCTCTTTGGGCTCCTCTTGGCTATGACAGTTTCCCAGACTTTCCTTGTTTTTGATGACCTTGAAAATTTTGAGGAGTATTAGTTGAGTATATTGTAGGATGCTCCTCTATTGAAAAATTTCTGATAGCTTTTATCATAATTAGACTGGAGTTAAGGATTTTAGAAAGGAAGACTACAGTGGTAAAGTGCCATTTTCATCACATCACATCAAGGGCACATACTGTGAAGTTTATTTATGACTGTCGATGTTGACCTTGATCACCTGGCTGAAGTAGTGTTTGTCATTTTTATCCACTGTAAAAATTACTCTTTTTTACCCTCTTTCCATACTGTATTCTGAAAGTAAGTCACTGTGCACAGCACATACTTAAAGAGTGGGGAAGATATGCCCCCCCATACTTTAGGGTGGAGTTTCTACATAATTTATTTGGAATCTTTCTGCATGGGAGACTTGTCTCTTCTTCCCCATTGATTGATTTATTTGGTCATTTACATATGTCACTATAGACACATGGGTATTTATATTATACTTTGAGTTATAATTCAATACTACTTTATTTTGTTGTTCAAGTTGTTCCAGCTTTGGCCATTTGGGAGTTATTTCAGTTGGTTCCTGTGCCTCTGATATATACATGTATATACGCCCATCAATATTTGGTTTGTTTTTTGAACAACCTTCTGGCATCATAAGCTGCTCAAGGCCCATCTTATATGTTTCCTATCTCAGTTCTAGAATCAACCATTTTGTCAAGGAACACAAGTTTCTTTTCTTGGAGAATAGTATTAGAAACCAAGATATGGGTGCTAAGGGTACTTATTGCTACGGGGTGCTGTTTCTTTTAGATCCTCTCAGCTAATAGATTAAAAATATATGTGTGTGTATTAACTTGAATATATAAATGTTTCTGTATGTAACAATCTGTATATTAAGTTAAACATGAATGCTTACTGATGTCTCCAACTGTAATCCAGTAGCACATGGATCATTCTAGCCTCTTCTCCTTGCTTATCTGTAAATTCCTGTTACAACAGTAAAAAAAAAAAAAATGGCTTTCACCATGTTCTATCCAATTTACTCAGTTCCAATGTGTATGTATAACAGTATCTGAGTTGTTAACCCGTACCTCTCTGGGAAACAGCTTTATCAATTAGGTTATATTTATGTGCGGTTCCATTTGCCTTTAATCTTACTGACTCCATTATTTTCTAAGTTACTTAAGTCATCACCTTATCCCCAACCTTGTTTTTTAAAGTTAAATTCCCCTGTAAAAACCTTTATTTTTCCTGGGATCCCCTGCCTTCCTAAATGATTTTAAAATGTATGCACATTAGAGTTCACTTTTTGTGCTTTAGCATACTATAGGTTTTAATAAATGCATAACATCATGTACCACTATTATAGTGTCATACAGAGTAGTTTCACTACCCTAAAAATTTCCTATACTTCACATATTCTTCCCTCTGCTTGTTTCCCTCCCCCCTGGGCAACTACTGATAATTTTACTGTCTCTATAATTTTGCCTTTTCCAGAATGTCATGTAATTGGAATCATATATAGAGAGGCTTTTCAAGACTAGCTTCTTTCAATTAGCAATATGTGTTTAAAGTTTATCCATGATTTTTTTGTGTGGCTTTATAGTTCATTTCTACTTTGAATAACATTGTATGGATGTGCCACAATGTGTTTATTCATTCACCTACCAAAGGAAATTATGGTGGCATTCATGAATAAAGTAAATAGTCATGTGCAGGTTTTTGTATGGACATACATTGTAGGCTAATTTGGGTAAACACTTAGGAGCATGATTGCTGGATTGTATGGTAAGATTATGTTTATCATTATAAGAAAATGACAAAATGTCTTCCAAAGTGGCTGTACTATTTTGCGTTTCTATCAGCAACAAGTAAGAATTCTTGTTACTCCACATCCTTGTCAGCATTTGGTATTGCCAATTTTTGGGGGGCCATTTTAATAGATGTGTAGTGGTATCTTGTTTAATTTGCAATTTTCTAATGATATTGTGCTTATTTTCATCTGTATATCTTTATTTGAGCTGAGTCTTTTCAAATCTTTTACCCTTTTTGAATTGTGTTGTTTGTTTACTTATTATTTAGTTTTATGAATTGTATGTGTATTTTAGAAACAAGTCCTTTACCAGATATTTGTCTTGTATTTATTTTCTACCATATGTGGTTAGTTTTTTTTTTTTTCTCATACTAGTGCTTTTTTTCCAGAGCACACTTTGAATACTATCAAGGCAGTGTTTATTAAAATACATTTCATTTTGAAAATGTAATTTGAATCTACAGACATTGTGTGTAAACATTTTTTGGGACAGCCTGTATTTTGTAGACTGTCCTTTCCTTTTTTCTTTTTCTTTCTTTCTTTTTTTTTTTTTTAGAATTTCTATATCACTGCCTTAGGGAAAACTTTCTGGGCCCATTGGAAGAATAGTAAATTTTCTTTGACCCCATTCCTTCCACAATGATCTATTCAACCATCCCTTTGCAATAAATGTATTTCCTTCTCCACATACATATGTACTTAATGAAAGTTTATTTCACTATTTGGGTCATTGACTACCACTATTATTTATCACATATTATCAGACTTTAAAGATCAGATCCAGCAGAGAAATACACTGAAACAAGTATTGAATAAATCCTTTAGATGCAATAATGATTGCCTCTGGAGGAAGTAGGCCAACAGGCTTAATGCCAACAAAATGATGCCAATGTCAGCATAACAACATCAACTCCAACACAATGCTCTTGATATGAGCATTTTAGTATTAGAGTAACATCATTGGCACTAGTGGAGAATGGACCTAACATGGGCCATTAGACTCCTTGCTGGCTCAGAGTCACTCATAATTTGCCTTCTGGGGGGTCAGGACATGTGGAAAATCTGTAAGTAGGAGATAAATGGGCACTTCAACACTATTTGATAGTATCATATTCTATACCATTTCTTGCTAGTGGGTACTTAAAAATGGACTTATACTCAATTTAATAAAATAATTTGGGAAAATGTGTAATGGAAAGACTGAATTTCTTTTATTATTTTAATCCACATGTGTTTTCTAGATTTGGAGGCCTGAGAAGTTTTGGAATAAGAAGTATAAAACCATGCATTGCCACCAGTAGGTTAACTCCTTTCCCATGTGCACAGTGAGATGCCAGCCTTGGCCTGATTCCCAGACTTTACAGACTTTCTTTCCATGCAGCATGGGGACATTTGATGTTCACTTGCAAGGTCAGCCCTCTCCTAAATTTTAGATTCAGTCCTAAAAGTTTTCAGATTTCTAAGCAAATGGGATAGACATAGAAGAGCTGGGGCTTAGGTGAGACAAGAAACAAAGCACAAGCCCAGATATTACAACCTTGTTTTGTCAGCAAAGGTCAAATTAATGCAGAGCTTTGAGCCCGTGGGCAGATAAATTGGAGATGTCTCCCTCATGATGTTCATTTCTTAGGCTGCTGGATTTAAAAAATAATTGCCATTTTTCTCAAGACCTATATTTTTATCTCCATATCCAAAGTAGTTCCCTGAGAAAATTCCCCCAACGACCTACTTGTTTTGATCTACGAACAATACCAGGTCACTAATACTATCACCAAGGACTGCTTGACTTTTCAATGATGATGATGATGCCCTTGTTTTAAAAAAATCACTTAAAATATGTTAGTTCTGAGCTATCATTAATTATTTTATCCCATAAATTGTGAATATCATATTTTATTTGCTCCATGTATTTAAATCATTTTCATTCTATTTTTATTTAAGGTCTACACATATTTTAGAGAGTTTCATGTGTTTCTAACACAGTATTAAGCACTAGAGATTTAATCGGGAGCAAAGAAAGACATGATCTTGAGATTCCACTACCAGTTAGGATGTAGAAAAATGCGAAAGACCTTTAATGTCACAGTAGCTACACGAAACCTACAGGCAGAGATAAGAACCAAATTTTTCTATGGGACTAGCAAGGACCAGTGGAAAAAGGCAGCCCCAATGAACTGAATTCAAGAAGGAAACAAGACTTGCACAGGTGAGCAGAAGAGTGTGGTAACTTCTATACCCTGGGGGCAATTTTCTGGTCTTGGGAGGGTGAGTAGAAGAACCAGCCTGATACAAGACACAGACCCTGCAGGGATAAAGAGAAATCAGACAAGCCTTAAATGAAAAAGTGGGTCAGGGAAACAGATTAAAATCTAAAAGAGTCACAAATACAAAAAATATTGCTTAACCAGAAAATTATCTCTCTACCACAAATTTTGCCAAGAAACTAGCAATCAGTAACGATCTGGAAAATGGAGAGAAATCAAAGACTTATGCATATTCTTGGAGTTTGAAGTCTATGACTTTCTTAAGTTGAATCAAAAGAGAGCCCAAAGTATCTAAAAGTAGAGCCCAAATTCATCCCAGCTAAAATACTGACCAGATAAAAAAGTTAATTTTGACATGGGATGTTGGAAGTTGGGCTAATCATAGGTGAACTCAATCTAATGATAGCTAAAGTCCAGTCCCAGATAAACTTGATTTCAGCTATAGAGAAGGTGACTTATACACTTTGGAAAATAAGAAAAATAAAATAAAAATATTACATCTCAGTTTTTACTGTATTGTGTTCTAAAAACTACAAGATATGTGAAAAAAGCAAGAAAGTGTGACCTACAATCAAAAGCAAATATAGTCAACAGAATAAAACCTGTAGATAACCCAACTATTTAAATTAGCAGACAAGACCTTAAAACAATTATTGCAAAAATGTTGAAGACTTTACAGAATAAAAGAGGGATGTAATTGTGAGGACATGGGATATTTAAGAAAACAAATGGAAACTCTCAAAGAAGAAATAGATGGAAATTCTATAAATTAAAAATAAAATATCTGAAAATAAGATTTTATTGAATGGAATTTATATAAAGTTGGATAGGAGAGGAAAAGAGCATCAGTGAATGAACTTTAGGATATAGCAATGAAAAAGTGTCTAATTAAAACAGAAAGAAAAATATTGAAAACAAACATATGCGAACAAATCTTCAGGCAGTGAAGTCCCAGAAAAAGAGGAAAAAGTTTCAAATATGATAAAAAAAAATACATACATTTAAAAGCAAAGCTCAAGCAGGATAAATATCAAGAAAACCATACTGAGGCATATCATAACCAAATTATTAAAAACTAAAAGAGATTTTTTTAAGTTGGAGAAGAAAGACACATTATATAGAAATATCGTGCTCACAGATTGAAAGACTAATGGCTGCTAAAATGTCAATTTTCCACAGCTTGAACTATAGACTTAAGTCCATTTCAGTCAAAATCCCAACACATCTTCTTGAAATAGTTGGCAAGTCAAATTTGAAGCTTGAAAATAAAAGATCTAGAATAAAGAAAATAATCTTGAAAACCAAAAAGAAAAGAAAAATTTATAGTGCCGAATTTTAGGACTTACTATAAAGTCATGAAGACAGTATGGTAATGTCATAAGGATAATCAAATATATTAATTGACTAGAGTAGAAGTTTTAAAAATAGTTATATACTTGTATGGATAATTAATTTTCAACAAAAGTATTAAAGAAGTTTAATGACAAAGGAAAATTGTTTCAATAAATTGGTGCTGAAAAATCTGGATAATTGTTGGAAAAAATTATAACCTCGCACTATAGGCAAACTTAATTTGGGATAGACCAGAGTCTTAGATTGAGGATTATGGTAAAAAGTTGTTCACACATAACTACTAGGTTTCTGGTCTGTAAAACTGGAAGGAATCTGAGGCCAGCCACTAAGGTAGAATGAATGCATGAGAGGAACTAAGTTGTAGTTACAACCGTAGTTGACTTTTGGACAGACACAAATTGATATGGCTTTGAGAAATCTAAGTGGATATTGATTAAGCAGTTGGAATGCATGAAAATGATCTGGGCTGGGTACATATTTACTGGAAATTTGGAAGTCATCTACCTATGCTGATAATTAAAGTCTCAGGCATTAATGATGTTTTGAGGGAGAGATTAAAGATTGACAAGAGCCCTGAGAAACTCCCAACACCCAGGAGCCGGGTAGAAAGAGATGAGCTGGGAAAGTGCCTGTTTGTCATACTGGTAAAATAAATAGATTTAGATGACCACGGCAACTACAAAGTTCCAGTGCAATAGAGATCCTATCTGCAGTTGTCTACAGGTGATCTAAGGGGCTCAGTAAATTCCCAGAAATGGTCTGTCGATGTTTGTATGTAGGCACATGCTTTTGTGTATGTGGAAAGGATTTATAGATTCCATCACATGTACTTTATGAGAGTTGACTCTCTGCTTCCTTTTGTTTTTGTGTGTATTGTGAGTATGCATGCATGCGTGTTGATTTTTTTTTGTTGTTGTTCTGGTTTCTGCAGCTCTTGGCTGAAGAATATTGATATTTGGTGTATCTTTCTGACATTAACAGAGAATGGATATGAAGTTGGTTTTATTTCTGTCTTCTAAAGGGCAGCTGAAGAAATTCTGATAATTTTTCAAGTAGAATCTTTGACATTGGGGAAAGAATATTTATTTAGGCTCAGAAGAAGTAAATTTTTAGCTACTTCTGGGTTGTGAGATCTCTAGAAAGATCCTTAAACATTCTACACCTCACTTTCTTTGTCTGTAAAATAGGCAAAATAAAAGCATTTGGGGGAGGGTAAAATGAGATATTGATTTAAAAAGCACTTTACAAATTATGAACTATAAAATGATAATCATTCTGTATCATATATAGCTTATGTGAACAGATGTAAAAAGTGGGAGATAATATCTCAATTAGTGTTGTGGTAGATACAAGGTGATAGACAAAAGCAGAAAGCACCTTCCTTATGCCTCAAGGAAAATGGTTGCCAGAGCTTTTTATTCTTCTAGTATTCACCACACTGACTCTAATAGAAACCAAACAAAAAATAACAAAACTCCTATTTATGAGGTGGATCAGGCCACATCATAAAAACTATGAAGTCAGGTCAGAGATCTTCATTTATTTTTTGGTAAATAGAACAATCTAAACAGAATCAAATACATCTCATACAAGGTGAAATTTAGTTTAGAGCAAATAATTCCAGGCCTAAATGTTGCCTCTTCTTCCTTTGCCAAATAGTGACTTATTAGTTTCTCATGTTTTCATTCTGTGAGAAGTTTGTATTTACCCATGATAAGGGTGATAAAATGCATTTTCCTCTCTCAATAGTAGGATGATTTTTCTCTGCCTACTTGTCAATAAAAACAACAAACTCGTCAGCGCTGGAAGGTCTAAAATGCTGACTCACAGCTACTTCTTTTCTGAGGGGACTTGTTTTCATTTACTTTCTCCATTAATAGTACAAATCTGAGGCCTGATTGAAATGTCCTATTAAATTGCCCTATTCTGCTAAAATCTGGAGGTCCTCCCCCATAGCAAGTGTTTTGAGATATTGCTTCTGATTCTGTGAAATAAAATATGGTCCAGATTTGACAAGTAAAGATTAAGTTGGAGTGGGTCCCAGGTGTCCCCTCCCTTCATGGCTGAAGTGAAACCCAGAACATTGCAGGCTGTGCAGGTGCTGTTATTAGAGAAGCCATCAGAATGACCTCCCAACCTATAGAGCTCTCTTTGGCTGGGATAATTAGTTACCAAAGCAGCTAAGGACAACTCTAGAGGTTGTAATGGGAAAAGATCTCCTGGACAAAGTTGGTTTTGATTCACAATTAAAAAATAATGCAGGTTTGCTGAAAATTGAAATGCTTTTTTAAACATTCAAAATATAGATAATTGAGAAAAATTTTACCTTTCAAAGAATTAAATATAATTGTATTAATATTTGGGGCCTTTGGTTAATTAATGTTAATTAAGATATATTGGATTGTGCCTATAAATTAGCAAGGCATTTTCCTTGGTAATTATTTTCTTTTTGAGAAGTCCCGTCAGAGGACTCAAGTGTTATTTCAACAATGTTATCAACTGCTTAAAATATTTCCTGAAACATGGTTTGAGTTTGTTGTCAGGGTATTTTCCTGCTTGTTCTTCTTTATCAAACTTGTCTCCAAATGAGTTTTGACTATTTAGATTGCAGGGGTCCTCAAACTTTTTAAACAGGGGGCCAGTTCACTGTCCCTCAGACGGTTGGAGGGCTGGACTATAGTTTAAAAAAAACTATGAACAAATTCCTATGCACACTGCACATATCTTATTTTGAAGTAAAAAAACAAAACGGCAAAAACACCCGCATGTGGCCCGTGGGCTGTAGTTTGAGGACGCCTGATTTAGATAAATGAAATCTGCCTTTAAAGATGGAGATTTTCTATCACACAGGACATTTTCATAAGTCAACTTTAGGCTGTGAAGGCTGTATTTTAAAAATGTATTTCAAACATGGTTTTAGGATTGGCAGTGTTGATGAAAATAAGTATATAATCTCTTTTACTATGTCAAAAGTAGGGTTATATCTACCCTGGTTTACTCAGAACTTTCCCACTTTTAGGACCAAGAAACCTCTCTGTCCCAGGAAAACTGAAAAGCTAGAACACCCTGGGAAGGGGACTATTTTTATGTGGATCATGGTGGTTTTAGAATCTTTTGGACTCTATTGGGGTATATAGAATTTATAGCATGGCACAAAACAGCCCAGAATAAAGATGGTATCTTCCACCTTCTTTTCCATCTAGGTGTGGTCATATGACTAAGGACTGGTCAATAGGATGTGAGTGCAATATATGGAATTTCTGGGAAGTGTCCTTAAAGGGATGTACCCTATTTCTTCCTTCCCTGCACCTGCCACCATATTGGATAATAGGATGACCTTGAGGAAAAAAATCTTGTCCAGTGGGGCTTGGGTCATTGCCACTGTGGAATGCCCTGGATCGTTTCTCTCTGAACTTCTTGATCAAGAGAGAGGAAGGTAAATTTCTGTATTTTTAAATCTGTTTTTATTGAGATTACTAGTGGCCCATTGCAGGAAGATTCCTGCAATAGGGCTTCCTGCTGCGCTCTCCCCCACCCCGCCTGCTTCCCATCCTTTTCCATTGCCCCTCTTGCTTGCTTCTCTGCAGCTTCGCTCCCTTCTGCAGTGCTTGGCTTCTTTCCAGACTGTCTTGATATGCAAATTAACCGCCATCTTGGTTGGGTTAATTTGCATGCTCACCCTGATTGGCTGGTGGGCATGGCTTGGGCGTAGCGAAGGTGCAGTCAATTTGCATATTGCTTTTTTATTAGGTAGGATTCTTTTACCCAAAATTGAATCAAATTCTCTGATAAGTTAGTAATAAGAAATATGCTTTTTCTCAACTCCTTCACTGTCAGAGGAAAACCCAGATCTAAGACCATGATTCCTTATTTTAGTTTTACAATGTTTATTTGTCCCTAGAGTTGCAAAGTTCTAAATTTAAAATAAAGTTAAATTTACCTGCATTAAAAGTATAAAATACAGGTTAAAGGGAGGTTTACAAAGGAAGAGGAAATGAAAACAGATATTTACTTTTTTGACCTTTTGTAGAAACCTCTCCCATGAGATTTTGGAGGTGAGGATTTTGTAGAGTTTGGGGGAGTCTTGAAACTTTGCCATCCTAGTCTTTGAGGACAGCCCTGTTTCCTTGCAACTCTGTTTACTTCTCAATTGGTTTGTGGACACTTCTTGTTTCACCAACACTTTTTAAAATGTATCTCAGTGCTTCATCTTTAATCTAATGCTTTTTTTCTTGTTATAACATATTTTTAATAGAGCTCATCTACTTTTTTGAAATCACAGGAAACTGTATATATATATATATATATATTATAATAATATATATATATTATTGATTTCAGAGAGGAAGGGAGATGGAGAGAGATAGAAACATCAATGATGAGAGAGAATCATTGATTGGCTTCCTCCTGCATGCCCCCTACTGGGGATTGAGCCCACAACCCCTGGCATGTGCCTTTGACCGGAATCAAACCTGGGACCCTTTGGTCTGCAGGCTGACGCTCTATCCACTGAGCCAAACCAGCTAGGGAAGGAAACTGTACTTAAAGCCAAGTTCTATACACATTGGAATATTATTTCAAATATATGCCAATATGTAACAACATTAATTTCATAGTCTACTAACAGGTCATGATAAGCAACTTGAAATACATTCGCCAAAATATTCTTATAAAAAAGAAGGAGAATGTTCCTGATATTTTCCAGGACCCAAGGAGTTTTCTAAAAGGTCAGATAGAGTAACAACCCCTGGTGACTGTGTTTATGGTACCAAAACTCTATTTTCATTTTCAAAGTGAAGTAGGTGATTGGATCTCATCTACTTTTGTGTTTTAAACTACTATTATAACATTGATCATTTCCACACTTTTATCTCTAGCCCAGACTTTCTGCTGTTCCAAGTTCCTAAAGTTAACCGCTTTCTGGTTGTGACATACTCTCTATATAATTCATACTGCTCAGAATTCAAACTGATTGAAAAATACATCTGTTCCTTAAACCTGTTCCTGCAATGGATTCTCTATTTGAGTGACAAAAGTAGTCACCCAAGTTAGAAACCTGTCATTTTTTACTATGCCCATTTCCTCACCTTCCAACCACAACACCCCTTTTTCATTACTCACTAAATCTTGCAAATTTTAGAGCTTAAATGTTTCTTGAATCCACCCCATGTACTTAAACTCTATTGCTTCTGTCCAGTTTTTGACTCTCCCTATATCTGTACTTGAATTACTACCACATTTTTTAATCGCTTTCCTGATCTAGTTTTCTCTGCCTCACATCCCATTCTTTCACACAAGCAAATCTGACCATGATGTTCCCTTAATTAAAATTTTTTGGTGACTTCACATTACCTGCAGGATATAATCCAAGTTCCTAGGGCGGGCAAGCAGTCCCTCATACTCTTCTCCTGGTTTACCACTCCAGCCTCATCTGCTGCAGTTCTTTGCCTTGTAAGTGGTGTTCTAACAACACAAACTGCTCTAGCACACAGAGTATGCTGAGTCTCACTTAATATTTTAGCTAATGCTTCCTCTGCCCCTTCTTCACCAACCTTTAAAATGAATGTCAGGTGTCTCCCCTTTTAGAAGGCTCCCTGATATCTCTCACCAGGATGAATTAAATACCTCATCCCTCTGCTCCCCAAAATAGCTTCTAATTTTTCTGCCATTTTGCTCATTGTATTGTTCCAGTTATCTCTTCAAGTATGTGTCTTCTTATTAAGACACATATTAGGCCCTCAGTATGTGCATGACTTAATTATGCATAATTGAGTGAAACTAACATAGTGGTAAGATGGTGCATGGAACATGGACAGACAATGTAAATAAATTGTATTTAATTCTGGGTATGAAATGATGTGGAAAGAACCTCTGCTCTCTGAAAGAATTGATTCATCTGATTTTGCTCCTTGAGGGGGAAAAAAATCTCAGTCCACATGGTTTTCAGTAGACTTTAAGCAGGGTTGATCCAAAAATATTTCAGGAGTCATTTATCATATTTTCATGACAAAGGAACTCATTCAACCAACTTAACATTATACATTATACAAATTCTTAGAAAACTAGTCCATTTGAATGAGCCATTTGAATGACTCAAATATTAATTTCTGACTAAGAAGAGATTGGGTTAACTCAACTGTGTGTAATATCTGGCAGGAAGTTAACTAGCTTCAGAATGAAAAACAAAACAAAAGAAAAACAAAACCCTAGCAAATATAAAACCCTCTTCTAGAAATCAACTTAACAAGATGTTAAACAATTTATAACTTTTTATTTATACTGTAGTTTGCTCCAGTCTCTTTATTCTTCCTGTATAACTATTCAATTACTAGAGGCCTGGTGCATGAGATTCGTGCACTTGGGGGTGGGAGGGTCCTTCAGCCCAGCCTGCACCCTCTTGTAGTCAGGGAGCCATCAGTCAGTCAGACATCCTTAGCACTTCTGCGGAGATGGGAGAGGCTCCCCCACCACCGTCACTGTGCTCGCCAGCCGTGAGCCTGGCTTCTGGCTGAGCAGCGCTCCCCCTGTGGGAGTGCATATGACCACCAGGGGGCAACTCCTGCATTGAGCATCTGCCCCCTGGTGGTCAGTGCGTGTCATAGTGACCGGTTGTTCCACTGTTTGGTCGATTTGCATATTAGCCTTTTGTTATATAGGATAATAAAATCTCTATCCTAGTGAAGTATTTTTAAATATTCTTTAAAGTGTGTATATATTTCAGCACATTTTTTTCAAGAGTTAGGCCCTTGTTAGTAGAGATAACATTTAATTGGCAGAAGTATCTATACTAACAATAGAGAAATATGCAAATTATCCGTTACAGTGTCACATCACGACCGGATCAGCAGGCTGCATCCTCGCTCTCTGCTCAGGCAGCTGCAAGGCCTGGGGTAGGAAGGATAGGATATGATAGGAGGTGATAGAAAGGAGAGGGAGAGTAAGGCAGGCCTGCATGCAGACAGGCTGAGAGGAGAAACAGAAATACAGAAAGGGAATAAGAAAAAGACGCAGGAATGGAAAAGGGAAGGAAACGCGGGGCTGCACACGGGAGGGGGTGGCGACTGTGGGGGGGGAGCAGGTGTGCCTGGTGAGGGGCGGGGTGGGAGCCCCGCCCAGATGCGGGAGGAGGGCGATGGCCCCAGTGCGGGCTGTTGGAGGGGAGGCGCCCACGGGTCTGGGACAGAGTGGTGGACAGTCCAAGGCCTTCTGGGCGGAGGTGCTCCTGGTTCACGGCAGCAGCAGCGCCCAAGCCTCTGCCACTCTCACTGGGCGGGGCATCCTGGGCAGGGAATGGGAGCAGGACGGCGGCAGGGAGGCCGGGGAAGGTAGGGCAGCAAACACCTGGCTGGGGCTGAGCCCTGGGCTGGGGGTTAATGCCCCCCTCCGAATGGAAGCTTTAAGAAGGGAGGGAGGGAAAGAAGAACTTTATAAAGGAGTCAGTAGAGAGCAGAGTTAAAGAAGGAAAGAGGATGTATGAGTGAACTGTAGGAGCTATAATGAAAATCAAGTATAGTTATGTACTGGGGACAGATTTTAAAAGTAGGAGTCAGAAAAGAAAAATGATAAATGATAGTGAATAATTAGGCAGATAGATAGATAGATAGATAATAAAACAGTGGAAGTAAGTAGAGAAGAATGTATGGGAAAATTTGGATGAGAGAGAAAGAGGGAGGGAAGAAAAGTTTTAAAGGGGAGCTGGTAGAGCTTAAAAGGAGAATGGGAAGAAGGAAGAAATGGGGGAGGGAGCAAAGCAGGTCTGAGGGAGGAAGTGAAGAAAAAAATTAAGGTGGGAAGGAAGGAAAAGGAGAGGGAGGGGGAGGGGTAAAGATAAAGGAAAGAAGGAATGTGGGGAGGAAGGGAGGGTAGGAGAAAGATTGGAAGAAGGATGATGGAACAGAAGTAGGAAATAAGGAGGAAAGAAAGGTTTATAAATGATGAGTCAGTAGGAAAAAGTGTTACAAAAAGGAGAGAGAAAAATTGTGTGAGAGGGAGAAGCCAATAAGGAAGTGAAATACAATTGTGTGTGAAGGGGATAAGATTTAAAAAAAAAAAGTTAATAGGGGCAACCAGGCTGGCAGGGGAGGGCAGTTAGGGGGATCAGGCTGGCAGGCAGAGTGGTTAGGGCAGACAGGCAGGTGAACGGTTAGGAGCTAGAAGTCCTGGATTGTGGGAGGGATGTCCAACTGGCAGTTGGACATCCCCCAAGGGCTCCCAGATTGGAGAGGGTGCAGGTCAGGCTGAGAGACCCCCTCTCCCCCGTGCACCGGGCCTCTAGTTTAAGTATAGGAACAGTACAACTGTATATTAGTAATGCTTGAGAAATTTGGTTTATTAGACCTCAGAGCTAGGACCACATGTCACAGAGATGGCAGATGGGTCAGCTCTTGAGCAAGCTACAGAGAATTGTTTCTCTGTATGTCAAGGCCTGTTTGGCTAAAACAGTGAGAACACAGGGAAGTGTGGAATGACATGAGGTTGGAAAAGTATCTGAGTGAAAGGATAGGAGGGATCTTTAAATGGGAGGTGTAGTAAAAGAATTATTAATACAAGAATACTTACACAAATGTTCTCTGCCATTGTTTTTCTTGGGTCACATGCAGCTAGCATACTAGTAGTATGACATGGCTAGGGTAGCATCTCTCTTGGAATGAGATTGGGCTGTTCTGGAAAAGCCAAGTGTGAACTGGAGAGGGGCCCACTGTGGGGGATACTAATGCTTGAAGGGACAAGAAGAGCCTGCGAGATTCATGCATGGTCTAGTCCAAGTCACCAGGATAGAAAACCCTACAGTGAATTGGAGACAAAGGTGTAACTAGTTATAAGGAGTGTATGTTTGTTTCGAGATTCCTTTGGGGTTGTAATTTATGCATGGCTTTGAATTTAGGGATGCTGTTATTCTTTTTATCTGTCACAACTGAAATGAAACACAACTATATTTACCATTTTAAATAAACGTGTCTTCTTTTTTGACACAGCTACTGTGTGAGCAAGAAGGGGTGGAAGAAAGATTGCTACAGATAGATATATGTACAAATCCATATGTACTTACATTTAATATATATTTGACAGTGAGATTTAATATTTGTTGGCATTTACTCCAATGTTTTTCTTTCTCTTAAAGGACTGCAGTTGATTTTCACAATGATTTATCCCTACGGCTCATACTAATATATCACCACTTTAAAATCTTGCTTCATACAGCTGTAGCATTGCCCACATGCCAGAGGAAAACAAACCTTTTTAATATATGAAGGGTGTCAATGTTAGTCATGTGATTTGTAATGCTTTTGCTTAAGTATTGATTTTTTTCAAATTCAATTTTTATTGATTTCTTTTAAATATTAATCATTTCTAATGACAGCTTAAAAAATAGGCTGAGCCCCTTGAACATTCTTGCTATCCACAACTTGTAGAAATAGAGTACAATGTTAGTATGCTTCAACGTAAGTAGAACAAAAACATACTGTCTTTCTCATTTAAAGGTTTAATATTATAAATAAAAATTTTATTTGTGCCAAATAAAGGGGTTTATGCACAGTATAAACTGTGGCTATTTAGTTTCTCCATGAACAATACAATGCCATCTATGATCTCTAGCCAGTTTATCTGTAATTTCCCGCCATCCTTGCTTCATGAAAAACCATTCCTGGACTTCAGACATCAGTGTTCTGTGATAACAGTGAAGTCGGTTGGGCCCAAATGAGCTATGATGACTAGAAAGTGCCATCCCATCAACAGGTCCAGGGGACTAGGCTTCTAGGATATTACTGTGTGGGAGATGCTCTGATTCTCCTTCAAAACAAAAGAAATGTCACTTCCCCACACTGGCTGTTTTAAATTTATGATTGGAATTCAACCCTTCTGACTGATTGAGAGTTAAACTTGGCAACGATTAGTTGTAAGGCTTCCGTTCATGTACATTATTTAACCCCTCTGACCTTGGTTTCCCCATCTGAACCATGGAGAAAATAATGCCTGTCACTGACTGTCAAAAGCTTGGCATGGGTAAATGAATTGCCACTGGTGGCTCCTTGAGAGGAAAGCAGGACAGGCAGTTCCCAACTCGAGAGGGCTTGTATTCTGAGTTTTTCTTTTTTTCGGGTATTGAGATTAGGGCATATATTTATCCACACAAGCAAGTTATAAGTGGTGGCTGGATTTCAATGCAGTTTTCAAAGCCTTTTAAACCCATAAGGAAGCTAAAATAAAGATATTTTTATATGTTGAACAAATTAAATATTTTTACCTTTCAGGTTAAAAAAAAGAAGAAAAATTGTTAAAGTACTAGATTTTAACTTAAAAAAGAAATGCAATAAAGCAAAATAGTGTGTTTTTTTCTGTTGTGTTTGTAGTGATGCTGTTTGAGAATAACAATGAAAGGCCACTGAGGGTGGGGTTAATGACAAAATTAAAGAATATTATGTACTATTAATTTACTAAATAAGATAGATAAGAAATATTTTTATGAATCCAATGTTTACTCATATTTGGTATAAAAATTTTGGGAAAAAGATAAACTGCAAAAACATATAAAAATGATCTCCCACCAGCAAGAGATATTTTCAATGAACAATATTACATCGGTTCTTTTTAAAATATGTTTTATTGATTTTAGAGAAAGAGTAAGGGAGAGAGATAGAGAGATAGAAATATCGATGAGAGAAAAATATTCTGCCTCCAACATGTCCCCTATTGGGGATCGTGCCTGCAACCCGGGCATGTGCCCTGACTGAGACCTCCTGGTTCATGGGTCCACGCTCAACCACTAAGCAACACTGACTGGGCTACCTTGGTTCTTTATTTTAATTAAGACATTTAACTTTGCTCTTTATTTTTCAGGAGTTTAATTTGTTTATGTTTTATTAAGTTTATTGGGTGACATTGGTTGATAAAATTGTATAGGTTTCAGGTGTACAATTCTATAATACAGCATCTGTATATTGTATCGTGTGCTCACCACCCCAAGTCACGTGTCCTTCCATCACCATTATTCCCCCTTTAACTTTGCTCTTCTTTGCTAAAAGTGCCTCACCAACACTGTTCTTG
This sequence comes from Eptesicus fuscus, assembly GCF_027574615.1. Taxonomy (NCBI): domain Eukaryota; kingdom Metazoa; phylum Chordata; class Mammalia; order Chiroptera; family Vespertilionidae; genus Eptesicus; species Eptesicus fuscus. Next base: position 62,961,112 of record NC_072474.1, on the reverse strand, counting down.
TATTTAACCATCATGGCAAAACTTCTTTTGTTTCTCAAATAAATCAGGGCTTACATACAGCACAATGAGTAATATTTGCAACCATCTGGTGTGGTCATAGTGGTGCAAGAGGAATCCTGAAGGGTTAGGAGGTAATCAGGCAAAAGTCTGGGGCTGGTAAACAAAAAAAAGAAGATGGAAGAAGCAGCACATGCCAAGGCCAGAGTTAAAAAGAGTACACTATATATTTGGAAATGCAGTTAGTTCTATATCTGTACCATGGTTCTTGGGACCATGCAGGGTGTTTGATCATTGCACTTCCACTGTTTGGTTTTAAACACTAATAAATTTACAGACTATCCTGGACCTGATTTAGCCAAACCTGGGTTTCAATCTAGTCCCTACCACTTAGTAGTTGTGTAACGTTAGACAAAATTTATTTACCTTCTTTTTTTATTGGGGTAACATTTATGTAACATAAAATTAATCATTTTAAGGTATACAATTCAGTGGCATTAAGTACATACACAATATCATGCAGCCATTACTTCTATCTAGTTCCAAAAAATTTCACCACCCCCAAAGGAAACCTGTACCCACTAAGCCATTATTTCCCATTCCCTATTCCCCTTGAAACCTCTAATCTGTTTCTCACCTCTGAAATATCTGTGGATATTTCACATAAATGGAATGATAAAATCTTTGACCTTTTATGTTGATTAAACTTTAACTTCTTTTTGAGACTTACTTCTCAACCCCCTCCCTCCACCGCTGCATTTCTGATTTAACATGTTCCTTCCTGGATCACCGTATGAATTAAAATGAGGTCATGTACGAACCACAGACTTTGGGACCATGCAGTGTGTTTGATCATTGCACTTTCACTGTTTGGTTTTAAATTATTGCATATATCTCTATATACACGTGTACAGATGTTTTACTAATCTGCGAGGATTTACTTAAAATAAGCGTTCCTCCTATCACTAATTAACTGCCTTTCTGACCCAGTAAATGTGGGTATTTTTAGGGGTTTTCCTCTTGGCATGTGGAGCTGCCCTGTTTCCTCACCTCGTCTCCTGCCTCCTTTTCTAAACATAGTTGTACTTCCATCCATTTGGTGGGTCCTGGGAATTTTCTTTTCATATCTGCGAAAACAGCAAGCTGACAAGCTTCTCCTTGGCATGACACAGCATGTGTGAATCTATGTCACGTCCAGGAGACTTTGTTCATAGTTAATTTGTTAAATTCCTTTGGAGAACAGACATGGCGTTCCCCACTGAGCAATCAGCACAGCTGGGAAGCCAGGCAGTGGCCAAACAGAACCCAGTGTGAAATGTGTATACAGAGCTCAGAGACCACGGTTGTGGCTGAACCCCTGAAAGTTTACTGGCCTCTTTTTGGGAATATGCAGCACAACTTGCCCCGGGACCCCGTGTTGCCTGTAGATCTTAGGTACATACTAGTAAGATGTGTGGCTGTGATGGTTTAATAGACACAAGCAAGTGGAAGGGGATGCCCAAGAGTAATGCTATAACCCCATCCCATTTCACACTCTTCCCTCATTTGTTCTTTCTTCTTTTTTCCTTTTTTTGTTATCCTAATATTTCCCTTCCATGTCTACAGCTGCTTTGATCTTGGTGTGGTGCTCCTTTGACGATTAAGTGATGGGGACTGCCCTCCGACAAGTCATTATGGAGGGAGCTGGACTTTCAGAAGAAATAAACTAAACTTTAAGCACCACTCGTGTGAGTCAGAAGAGACCATGTGCCACTGCCTTGCTTTGGGCTGACAGTGGGTGGGCAAAGTGACAGCGTGTGCACAGGCTTCAGTAAGCACTCCTGGAAAAGTTCCCCCGGCCGAGATGATCAAAGGCTGCTTTTCCCAGAGCTGGCCTATGGATTGTGAAAGTCAGCCTGGCACTCAGAGGTCAAAATCACATGTCTCCCTGAAATATTTCATGCGATCCAGGAACAGATCCTTGCTGTCATCAATGAGAAAGCAAGCATGGGCTGGACATAAATATTTCAAGGCAATGGGCCTCATGAGACCAACAAACTTGGTCTTTCTTTGTATCTCCATTTTTTAATTTATGTTTTTAGTTTGGATCTCGTAGGCTAATATGGTAATGGATTGAAAAAAACAAAAACCCACAAAACTTGATGTGGAAAAAATGTAGGAATCTCATGAAAAAGGGGTCCTTTATAATTCTAAGGAAACTTCATAGAATTCTGCTGGAATTTTCCAATCTTCCTGCTTGGTTGAAGGAAGATCTGTCTACATGTTTGTCTCATGAAGTTGTTTGGGATATTATGCATAGAACAGAAGTTTCTGGAAACTTAGACATATCGGTGTATGCACATACTGGGTGCTCTGAGAATATACAAAGTATTTTACATGTTAAATCCTTTATGTTCAACAAACCTGAGGTGAGCATTCGGGGAATTTGATATTCAGAAAGGAAAAGCAACATGCCTACATTGGCCCCATAGCTAATAGGTGTCAAGATCAAATGTCTATGCACTTTCTGCTATGCCACCTGCTGTCATACTGCCAAGTGAGTGCCTACACAATTACCTCTGAGCTCATTCATTCAGCAAATGTAGATTGGATAATTCATACATGCGAAGCTCTGGAGGGCATAGAGGTGAGGACACAGTTCCTATTCTCAGGGAGCTTACAGTAGTTTAGGCGAGGAGGTAAGATATGGACTCACATAGCTAGAGCACAAGGCAGAAGGCTCTGGGGTACCAAGGAGGGAGACACGTCCAGCTGGGACTCCCAGGAGCTGTCATACAGGAGTGGCACCAGAGCTTTGCTTTGAAGAGTGAAAAGGGTTACGGAATGGGAACAGGGGAAGAATTTCAGAGTAGAACAGATGCAGAGAAAAGGAAGTTGCAGGAAAAGGAACTCAAAGGCTGAGGGTGAGGAATTGTGAGTCTTCCAGGTTGTCTGAACTCTAAGGTAAGACCAACCAGATCTATACCCCAGTCTAAGGAGTTGGGGCTTTGTGATTTACTTTGTGTTAGATATTTGCAAGAGAAGAAATAAATAGCAACGAAATATTAGGCCAGAAGTCACAAATGGATGATTGCAAGCAGATTAATAAAGGCTGAGGTGTTTTGTTTGACTAACACAACGATTTTTAAAAATTTGAGTAATTATTTAAAGCAAAAGAAATTCACATAAAAATCTAGATTTCTAAGTTACGTTGGAAATTGGCTGGCATTTGATATGGAAACAATTGGCTACCACTGAATAGAAGCTTCCCATTCTAGATAAGCCATATACTTCTTTAGTATCAGAACCCCGGCCTAATCTAATGAATGGCTTCATTCATTTATGTTATGTCCCTTGTCCTTGTGGACATTTGAGTTGGCAATTCCTGTCTTAGGTAGTCACCTATGGATTGCTTATTGTCACAAAGTAGAAAAGTTAGAGATTTAACATAGTGGCAACTCTGAAATTAATACATTTAGTCACTTCTAAGTGTCAGATACTAACTGGAAGCTAAAGCAAGGGGCTCTGAGAAATAGGGATTGTAGATTCTGGCTCCAGAATTCCAGGGTAGAAAATAGAAAGGTGAGCATAGAATGATAGACAAATAATAGATAAATACCAACATTGGTGCTGAATGTGTTTTATGATACCATTTATTTATACTCACTATGTAGTAAGCGTTTATCAGCAAAATGTATTTAATTTGATCATCCTAGAGGCATGTGTCATTATCTCTATTTTGAAGAGGAGGAAATGAAAGTACTCACAGATAGTAAGTGGTAGAGTTGGATGAAAAACATCAGTATATATTTATTCATATATAACATATTCTTTTATTTATTTTTATGTTTATTTTTTATTGTTTAAAGTATTACATATGTCTCCTTTTCCCCCCATCGGCCCCTCCCCGGCCACTCCCACCCCCAAGGACAAGCCCAACTGCCCCAGTGTCCCTGTAAGTTGGTTATGCTAATATGCATGCATACAAGTCCTTTAGTTGATCTCTTACTCCTCTCCCACCCTCCCCTGCCTTACCTCTGAGGTTTGATGGTTATTCGGTGTTTCTCTGTCTCTAGATCTATTTTTGTTCATCAGTTTATGTTGTTCATTATATTCCACAAATGAGTGAGATCATGTGATATTTATCTTTCTCTGACTGGCTTATTTTGTTTAGCATAATGCTTTCCAGGTCCATTCATGCTGTTGCACATGGTGAGTTCCTTCTTTTTTACAGCAGTGTAGTATTCCATTGTGTAGATGTACCACAGTTTTCTGATCCAGTCATCTGCTGATGGGCACTTAGGCTGTTTCCAAATCTTAGCTATAGTAAATTGTGCTGCTATGAACATAGGGGTGTATATATCCTTTCTGATTGGTGTTTCTGATTTCTTGGGATATATTCCTAGAAGTGGGATTACTGGGTCAAATGAGAGTTCCATTTTTAATTTTTTGAGTAAATTCCATACTGTTCTCCACAGTGGCTGCACCAGTCTGCATTCCCACCAACAGTGAAGGAGGGTTCCTTTTTCTCACATCCTTGCCAGCATATGCCGTTTGTTGATTTGTTGATTATAGTCATTCTGACAGGTGTAAGATGGTACCTCATTGTTGTTTTGATTTCCATCGCTCAGATGGTTAGTGACTTTGAGCATATTTTGATATGTCTCTTGGCCTTCTGTATGTCCTTTTTTGAAAAGCGTCAATTTAGGTCCTTTGCCCATTTTTTGATTGGGTTGTTTATCTTTTGTTAAGTTATATGAGTTCTCTGTAAATTTTGGAGATTAGACCCTTATCGGAGATAACATTGGCAAATATGTTCTCCCATGCAGTGGGCTTTCTTGTTGTTTTGTTGATGGTTTCTTTTGTTGTGCAGAAGCTTTTTATTTTGATGTAGTCCCAATTGTTTATTTTTTCCTTAGTTTCCATTGCCCAAGGAGCTGTATTGGTAAAGATATTGCTATGGCATGTCTGATGTTTTGTTGCCTCTGGATTCTTCTAAGATTTTTATGGTTTCCTGTCTTACATTTAAGTCCTTTATCCATTTGAATTTATTTTTGTGTATGGTTTAAGTTGGTGGTCTAGTTTCATTTTTTTGCATGTATCCGTCCAACCCATTTTCCCAACCCATTTATTGAAAAGAGTCTCTTGATTCCATTGTATGCTCTTGCCTCTTTTGTCAAATATTAATTGACCAAAAATGGCTTGGGTTGATTTCTGGGTTCTCTGTTCTGTTCCATCGGTCTATTGTCTGCTTGTGCCAGTACCAGGCAGTTCTGAGAACAGTGGCTTTGTAATACAGCTGATATCTGGTATTGAGATCCCTACAACTCTGTTCTTCTTTCTCAGGATTGCTGTGCCTATTCGTTTGTTGTTGTTTTTTAATTTTTTATTCCAGATGAATTTTTGGAGAGTCTGTGAAATATGTCATTGTTATTTTAATGGGGATTGCATTGAATCTATAAATTTCTTTGGGTACTATGGACATCTTAATGATGTTGATTCTTACCAATCCATGAACACAGTATATTCTTCCATTTGTTTATGTCTTCCTCTATCTCTTTTTTCAGTGCCCAGTAATTTCTGAGTACAGGTCCTTTACCTCTTTGGTTAAAATTATTCCTAGGTACCTCAATTTTTTTGTTGCAATAGTAAATGGGATTTTTTTAAGTTTCTCTTTCTGTAAGTTCATTATTGGTATATAGAAAAGCCATAGACTTGTGGGTGTTAATTTTGTATCCTGCTACATTGCCAAATTCATTTAAGTCCAGTAGTTTTTTGACAGAGTCTTTAGGGTTTTCTAAGTACAATATCAGTCATCTTCTTCTTTTCCAATTTAGATGCCTTTTATTTCTTCTTGTCTGATTGCAATGGCTAGCACTTCCAGTATTATATTGTACAAGAGTGGTGAAAGTGGGCATCCCTGTCTTGTTCCTGTTCTTAAGGGAAATGCTTTTAGTTTTTGCCCATTGAGTATGATGTTGGCTAAAGGTTTGTCATATAAGGCTTTTATTATGTTGAGGTATGATCCCTCTATTCTCACAGTGCTGAGTGTTTTTAATCAAGAAAGGGTGTTGGATTTTGTCAAATGCTTTTTCTGCATCAATGATATGATCATGTGATTTTTGTCTCTCAGTTTGTTTATGTGATGTATCGTGTTTATTGATTTGTGGATATTGTACCAACCTTGCATTCCCAGAATAAATCCCACTTGGTCATGGTGTATGATCTTTCAAATGTAATGTTGAATCCGATTTACTAGAATTTTGTTGAGGATTTTAGCATCAATGTTCATCAGGGATATTGGCCAATAATTCTCTTTCTTTGTAGTATCTTTATCTGGTTTTGGAATCAGGGTAATTCTAGCTTCATAAAAAAAAAAAAAACTTGGAAGTGTGCCTTCCTCCTGAATTTTTTGGAAAAGTCTGAGGAGGATAGGTTTTAGTTCTTCTTTGAATGTTTGGTGAAACTCCCCGGTAAAGCCATTCAGACCAGGGCTTTAGTTTGCTGGAAGATTTTTGATCACTGCTTCAATTTCTTTGGTAGTTATTGGCCTATTCAGTTTTTTTTTTTTTTTTTCCTGATTGAGTTTTGGAAGCTTGTATTTTTCTAAGAATATGTCCATTTTGTCTAGGTTGTCGAGTTTGTTGGAGAAGAGTTGCATTTTTTATTTTTTTTTTACAATCCTTTGTATTCCTGTGGGGTCTGTTGTTACTTCACCTCTTTCATTTCTGATTTTGTTAATTTGGTTCCTCTCTCTTTGTTTCTTGGTGAGCCTGGCTAGAGCTTCATCAATCTTGTTTAACCAGCTCTTGGTTTTATTGATATTTTGTATTGTTTCTTTTGTCTCTATGTTGTTTATTTCTATGCTGATCTTTATTATTTCCTTCCTTCTGCTTACTCTGGGCTTTTCTTGTTGCTCTCTTTCTAATTCTTTAAGTTGTAGACAATCTGTTACCGTTTTTTCTTTTCTCTTTTTCTTTTTTGTTTGTTTGTTTTTAGATAGGCCTGTGGAGCTATGCACTTCCCTCTAAGGACTGCTTTCACTGTGTCCCATAGCTTTTGGATTGTTCTGTTTTCATTGTCATTTGTTTCAGGATGCTTTTTATTTCTTCTTTGATCTCTTTGGTAACCCAATCATTGTTTAATAGTATGCTATTTAGCTTCCAAGTGTTTGATTTTTTTTTCATTGTTTTTATTGTAGTTGATTTCTAATTTTATGCAATTGTGATCTGAGAAGATGCTTGATATGATTTCTATCTTCTTGAATATAAAGAGATTTTGCCTGTATCCTAATATATGGTCTATCTTTGAAAATTTCCCATGTGCACTTGAAAAGAATGTATATTCTATAGCTTTGGTGTGAAATGTTCTGAAGATGTCAATTAATTCCATCTAATCTAGTGAGTCATTTAGGATTTATGTTTCTTTGCTGATTTTTTGTGTAGAGGATTTATCCAGTGGTGTCCCCTACTATGATTGTATTGCTGTCGATTTCACCCTTTATATCTTCCAGAAGTTTCATTATGTATTTGGGTGCTCCTCTATTGGGGCATATATGTTTACCAGAGTTATATCCTCTTATTGAATTGCTCCCTTTAGTATTATGAAGTGGCCCTCCTTATCTCTTGTTATGACCTTCACTTTGAGGTCTATTTTGTCAGATATAAGTATTTTTACCCCTTTTATTTTTTTCATTTCCATTCACCTGAAAAATTTTTTCTATCTCTTCACTATCAGTCTGTGTGAGTCCTTTATTCTGAGGTGGGTCTCTTGTAGACACCAGATATATGGATCATATTTTCTTATCCATTCCACCACCCTATGTCTTTTGATTGGAGCATTTAATCCATTTATGTGTAAGGTTATTATTGAATAGAGGTCCGGTGCATGAAAATTCATGCACTGGAGTGGGGGGGGGAGTCCCTCACCCTGGCCTGCCCCTTCTCACAGTCCGGGAGCCCTCAAGGGCAGGAGGCAACCCGGTGATCAGGGGAGGGCAATGCCCCCATCACACCTCTGCTGCTGCCACTGCCAGCAGCACAAGTCTCTGCTGGCCCTGGTTACCTGCACCTTGGGCTGGCCCTAGGTGGCTGGGCAGCTGCCATCCGAGGCTTGCCTGCACCTCAGCCGGCCCTGCTTGCCTGAGCGTCAGTCACTGGGGAGGGTGCAGGAGGACACGAGGCCCCCAGCAGGGCTCAGGGGACTCAGGCGGCAGGCGCACGGAGTGTCTGGCCCCGGCTGAGGAATGGAGGATACTCTCAACAACACGAATTATAACTTCCAATTTGTTGGACACCACAGTCAGGCTTCAGCTTCGGGGGAGGAAGAGAGGAATGGGCAGCTCATTGGAAAAACCTGGGTGAATAGTCAGTCAGTGGGGGGTGCAGGAGGACATTATCAACTGGGTTTAGTGAATAAAAGCAAGGAAAATATAAAGGCAAACAACTGCACCACTAAGAGTTTCTTTGTGTCCCTCCCATCCCCCATACCACGTGGCTCGTGCAGTTCTTCAGGCTGCCTTTCTGGGCGCAGCCTCTCATGGCTGTGAACTTAGATCTAGATTCCACAGCTGCCAGCAGCCCTGTGGACCCCCTTCCACCATCGAGTGTTATGCGTGTCCCCAAGGATTGCGGGCTTGGTGCAGTGCAGGTCCTTCTGTCCCTCTTGTCCCTGCAGTCACATGTCTCTCTCTCCAGCCCAGTTCCCCAATCCTACTGTTTTCCAAGCATTCTCTGTCCTTTCCAGTCGCAGATTGTCTCACCAACTGTGTTTAATTTGCCAATTCCGGGTGGATGTTATTCGATTTAGTTGTTCCTTCTGTCTGCTCTGTGAGAAGGCACAGAACATGCCCACCTATTTGGCTGCCATTTTTCCATATATAACATTCTTATTCCAATGTTCTCTTCACTCATTAACCCCTCATTAACCTTTTCTTTTATCTTTTATTCTGAGCTAATTTTGGAATTGAATTTTATTAATAAAATGTTTATGTGAGCACAGAGTTATTTTAGATACCTGGATGGCTTACTAAACTAAACTATTGTATTTAAAAGACCATATCCTGGAGCCAAACTGAATAAGTCTAAACATTTTCATTTCTTGCCAGCTGTGTGTCTTTGCAAAATTGTATGACATCTTTGTGCCTTAGTTTCCTCATTTGTAAAATATGGATAATAATAGTACCAATTTCTTAAGGTATTTATGATGGTTAAGTATGTTAAAACATGGAAAGTACTTAGAAGACTTTCCTGAAACCATGTGGTAGCCTTTGTTTACCATTAATATTACAATAAGGATTTTTAATAATACTTAAGAAAAAATGACTACTTTTATCATTCCCTCCCCCAACACCAAACATACACTATCAATTCAGCAAGCAAATTGCTTTATTTCCAATAGGGTTGACCTGCTAGCATTTTGGTCACAAAAGAGAAATGGGAGTTGGCAGAGGGTATGAGTCATGGGGGAAAAGGATAAATCTAAGCTGACTCTCATGTTTTGGCCAGACAATTAGAGTACTCAAGTGATGCTTTCACTGAGATAGTGAGTAGTGAAAGAGAAGCAGGTTTCAAATGGAAGGCTACTAGATTAGTTGCAAACACAGTGAGTTTAAGAAGTGTGTGAGATCCATAAGGATGTCTCTTGGACCAGGTTAGAGTGAGGAGAAGGATGTCTCTTGGACCAGGTTAGAGTGAGGAGAAGGATGTGATAATAGAGAGAGTGTACATCTTAGCTGAAGTCCTGAAGATGCAGTTGCTGAAGGAAAGTTAACCAGGACTTGAGTGCTGGTTGTGCTAACTCCAAAGCCCAAAATCTTTCTGTGACACATACTGCCATTTCCCAGGATAACAACATTTACAACTGTTTATGCTATTTCTTATACTTGCAGTGCATGTTCCCTTCATCACTATGTCTTGAGATCTTAGCTTCTCTTCAAATCTCAGCTCAAGTCCCACATCCTGTACAGGATCCTGCAGATTGTTTCAGTCAGCATTAATCTTTCCTGTCCCATTCTTCCATTGTCTGTTTTTACTCCTCTAATAAAACACTTAGAATCTTAGAGACATCAGAGGGTCTTGGAAAGTTATGTACTTTCCCATTCTTGCATGAGTAGTCCCTTCTTTAATACTCTCTATGAGTCATTATGCATCCTTTCCTTTAACAATTCTACAAGCAAGAAATTCATGCTTTTGGCAGGCAACCCATTCCAACTAAAGCCAGTTTCAACTGCTAGAAAATTCTCCTTATGTCCAAGGCTCTTTTAACTTCTACCCCCTGGTACCTGCTTTGCCCACTACTCCCTCTTCACACAACAGCCCTTCAGTTCCTTAAAGACATTTATCATGTACCACTTTACCACTCTCCCTAGAGCAAAACATTCTAGTCCCTAAACCTACACCTCAGGACATGTTTTGTCAGTTTTCTCACCATCCTTTCACTTTCATTTCAAGATACACCAGTTTGTCTATATCCCTCTTAAAAGATAATACTCAGAGCTCAACCCAGTAATACAGACATGACCTATCCACTACAAAATAGAGCAAATTTATACCCTTCATTGTTCTGAAAATTTTTACTACTTTATAGCCTAAGATTGTATAGGTATTCTCATGACCCTTATGTATTAGCTTATATTGAATTCACAGTAAATTACATGTTATAGTTGTTTCGGATCATCATGGTTATTTGTCAATGTGCCTCTCCTTCTCCTGATTGTGTCTTTAGATTTATCCAAAAGCATGTATTATTTATCTCTGTAATCACTTTGCTCCACACAGTGCCTTTCATGTAGGTGGAGCTGCCCCTTCAAACGAATATTGCTTCAGGTGATTTTCTTAAGTGTGTCTCCTTAAACAGCCACAGCCAAAACAACTATGCCATTTTGTCTCTTTTATTAATGAAGCTTTTTGTCTGCTTGAATTATTATCAAAAAAAGATTTATTGAAATAATGTTCTACTAAAAGAAGATGAACTTTAAATTAGAGTGAAGAACACTGAGTGAAAAGAAGACTGGATTTCTCCATGACAGAATGAAATTTATGCTTCTGCTTTTTCAGAAACATGTCTGAACTCAGCTTTGATCTCTTGGAGTCTCTAAGAACCCTGTCTCTGCATTTTCCTATAATTAGTTTCTAAGTCAGCTGAGAGTATGCTCTTCTCATCTGTCTTCCTGGCAAGACTTTCTTAATACAGTACTGAGAGTTAATGCAGAGTGACCCAGTTCTGGTTTTCTAAGAGTAGAAAGAATGGATATTCAAGAGGAATACTCATGTCATAATAATTGTGGGGGAAAATATTCCAGTGAATGAAACATATCTGAGTAACTCAAGAGTTTTTAAACATGAATTTAGCTGTTCACTTGCATCTAAATGACAGGGGAGGACTATGACCTTGTGTTTATCTGTAGTCAATAAACCTAGAATCTCCATGTTAAAAAGATCACATGGGTTCTCTAATCTAACATTCTAACAAAAGACTCCCAGGCATCTTAAATCATGGTGAGCTAGTCTCTGAGAACTGGCAACACTTAGAACTGCATTAGACAAGTGTGGATTTTGGTCTCTCCTCCTTCTAAAGTTGAGATTTTTCTTAGCTATTCTGAATTTAGGATCATTTCTGACCTGCTTCCCAGCCTGGTAATGTCATCAGAATGAGTCATTCCCATTTCTTCTGTTGTTGTGCAGTCTTTTCTAGAGACAAATCATTTGTCACTTGCAATGAAGATAGATCTTTTCCAGGATAAACTGGGTAGGGCCTTCCTACATCACATCAAGATGCCAAGATTAACCCCTTCGTTATTTTTAAGGGCAGAGGCAGTGAGAGCTCAAAGTGTAGCCTGGGAGAGGAGATGAACATTAGAATACTGAAAATCTCAAAGACCAGACCAATCCCTCATCAGCCACCATAAGTCAGTACACAATCTAAATTAAAATATTGTGTTTGCCATGCAATTTTCCTAGTATCTAGAAACATTACTTCTCATAAGCCCTTCTTCTATAGAAATTCTGTAATCCTCACTGAACAGAGGTGTTTGATTCATTTACAGATACATAAGGCCCTTTCATTAATATTACAATGTTGGCTGATGTTAGAATCAGGTATTGATATAATTGGAGCACTCAGTTAAGAGTAGATGAGACCATTCACTTCATTGAGATTTCTTAGCCTTTCTATATCACCTTTTTAAAAAATGTTCTCCATTCACATTAACATCTACTGTGTTCCAGGTTGTCTCTGTGATGTATAAGAAGTAGCCTGACTGTAGTGGTTGTGAATGCCTCTGGTGTTTCAAAGATGAGAGGAAATTAAACATTTGTTGAATGTCCACTATTCCATTATATATGTATCTTGCTGTTGGCTAGTTCTTTACATACATTATCTTAATTCTCTAGCGATCACTTTCCCTCTGAATGAACATAAATCTACACATTCCTGAAAGAGTAGTCACAAAGATGAATCTACAAGTCTTTTAATGCCACTGTTGCCTTTAATGGTCTTAACACCATTTTCAAGAATGAAGTTATTTGCTTATCACACCTGAAAAGTATGTGTACCAAAATCTCTTGCTTTTAGGACATTAGGAATCAAAGGTAGGGACGGATAAAATTTCATTATTAAGTAAAAGCAAAGATGAATAGTGGTAGTATCATGCTTATTAAATAATTTAGCAAATACTGAGTATGTATGTGCCAGGCATGGGGTGAGGTACTGAGATATAATAGTTTAAAACAAACCTGGTCTCTGACCTCATGGAGCTAACAACAAAATATAAAAATAACCATTAAACGAAACAAAACAAAAAATCAGAAAGAACTGGTTTCCAACCTGGGCTTGCCTCTAGCTACCTTGGGCAAGCTATTTAGTCTTTCTGGGACTCAACTATCTCATTTATAAAATGAATGAATTGACTAATACTAATTCTTTGTTGATTTGTAATTCTGTGGGTTTTATTATTTTTTGGCCTTGTGAAAATTGATTTTGCCTCCCTTGTATTTTAGATACCTTCCAGTTCTTTGACCTGGTGATTTCATGAGGCTTGTGTGTTGAAGTAGCTTCCTAATGATAAACTGTTATCAGTTACAGGTCTTATTTATTTCTCTTTTAAGAATCTCTATAAGGAAGTTTAATTTGGCTGTCAATTAGAATAGCTCCCACTCCATCCAATCCTATAGTTTCCCCAATTCTTTGTCCAGCATTATATTGTAGTGTTGTTACTTATGACTTTTTAGTTAATTTTGATTAAATCACTATATTCTTTATCCACCCAATCAAGATAATATTTATTATATGTGATACACACACACACACACACACACACACACACACACACACACATATATATATATATACTAGAGGCCCGTTGCACGAAGAGATTCATGCAATAGGCCTTTCTTCCCTTGGCTTCCAGCACCAGTTTTCCTCTGGCACCCGGGACCCAGGCCTTCGCTCTGGCAGGAGTCTACCGCCTTCACTGCAGATTCAGGCCGGAGTCTGCTTTCTTTGTCTTTGCAGCAGACTCTTGCTGGAGTCTGCTGTCTTCATCTTCACTGAAGACTCCGGAGTCTGCAGTCTTGTCTTTGCTGTAGCCGGAGTGCAGCTCCTGTAGATCCCTTTGCCCCCTGCCCTCCTTCTCATAGCAGGCATCCTGCCTTGTCCAACCACTCTGTGCCTGGAGCAGCTGGGCAGCCGCCATATTTGTCCTTATAATTTGCATATTCCCTCCTGATTGGCTGGTGTGCGTAGCAGAGGTACAGTCAATTTACATGTTTGTCTATTATTAGGTAAGATGCCTATTATATTATCTGGCCAGCTTTTTATTATACCTACAAATTTTTGATTCTTCTTTGGTTTTATAATCTTACAAAATTTCATAAATATTTTTATAGGATTTCCTTAGTAAGTGTTCTGTTTCCTTTGGGTTACTAAATAATTCAAATGTATATTATAGTCGCTAGAATAATTTTTACTTCTCAGATTATTTCCTTAAATCCATTTATATTTGGTGCCTCTATTGCTCTCTGCTCTCAATTGCCTCTCTTAGACCACACAATTCTTGAAAACAATGGTCTATAGTTTAGTAACTTCATTATGTGCTCACCTCTGGACTCTAGGATGCAAATTGCCAAGTCACCCTGATTTATTCAAGTTCCCTAAGCATTTTTTTACCTACCTTATATTAATGGCTATTTTTATAAGGTCTTCATTACTTCCTAATTCTGCAAATTCCATTTCCTTATTTATCTGGCCAAAGACAGAGTTGAGAAAGGAGTTCATTATCTCAGCTGTTTTAGAGTCATTATTAATTTCACTCCTTTCCTTATTTGTTAATGGCTCTGCATATGCTCTAATATTTCTTCTCCCTGGTACAGTTGTAAAACACCTTATTACTCCCTTTCATGTATTTGGCCAGCATTAGCTCATTATTCCTTTTGGCTGTCCTCATTCTACTCCTGGGAGTCCTAAGAGATTTTGTCCCCTTTGGGGGAAGAGGTAGAGGCAGATCCAGATTTTTTGGGCCACCTTACAAGAAGATATTATAAATGTAAGTATAAATGTATTTATTTTATTAGGACAAAACTGGAAGTCAATCATGAAAAATAACAATGATTTTCTCAATTAGCTGCCTGACATAATTCCACAGTGCCCTCTTCCCTACATTTTTTTTTGGACTGCATTCTCATTCATCATCTCTTCATACACTAATTATATTTTAATTTATAGAGTTTCCAGATTTAACACATAAAAATACAGGATGTTTAATTGAATTTAAATTCCATGCAGTATTCTGAATACTTATACTAAAAATTATTTGTTGTTTATTTAAATTTAATCAGGCACCTTGTATATTATCTAACAATCCTCGTAATGCCATTTTCTACAAATCAAAAAAAAAAAAAGTAAAAATAATTTAGTCTTTCCTCTGGATTAGTTAGTAAAATGTTTTTTTTTGTTTGTTTGTTTTTTTAATTTGCTGGCAGTTTAGAAGCATTTCTACAGCCTCCTAATTTGTCACTGGTAATGTCATGAAAAACTTAAGAATTTTCAAATTTGGGAAAATTTGTATCTTTATATATGAGTTGTAATATTTTGAAGAATTTCTCCAAAGATAGCTTCTAGTTCTGTTCTTATTACACATCCTTTCTCTTCCCCCCACCACATATTTCTGGTGCTGGTACCAGGGGACATATTCATATGACAGTACAAACTTTGGTCCTGTGACTATGAGCTTCATAAATATATCCCACCAAATTCAAACCAAAGGAATCTCTAATTTATTTTCCCCTTAGTCAGATCCCCAAATCTGCATGGTCTTCCCAATGCCACTCGACTGAAGAAGAAGATGTAGTGGAAGAGCCATTGGTTTTTACTGATTGTGGTTAAAAGATCTTAGGTTTGCAAATGTAATAAAACATATGATTAGGAGAACAGACAGCTTGGTTTCTCCTTTCAGTGTTGGAAAGGGACTTGAACAAGTAAGGGGCTTTAAAACTTAAACTTTATTAGATTCATGGTAAGTCTGCCTGTGGCAGTGATGGATATGTGTGTGGGGATAGGAGAGGGGGCCCTATTGTCTTAATTTGTCATTCCTAGTATAGTATGTTCTGATTTCTTACTGCTCATCTCCTCTTCCTGCTTCTCCTCCTCCCCCTTCTTCTCTTTCTTCTCTCTCTCTGTCCTCTCTCCCTTTCCTTTTTACCTTCTCTCTCTGCCCCATCTACCTTCTTTTTAAATTACCCTGCTCATGTCTCAGAATGTAACCTTACTTTTTCATGGAAAGAATCTACTGAACCTCACTGATGTTATCTTGGAAGGTCTTCAGACTTTCTCACAACTTTTGGGTTTTAATGTATTCTCTCAATGTTTCTAATGCACTAAACTCTTAATTCTCCAAACTGTAATTCTTTGAAACCTGAAACTCATCTAGGACTGGACCTTACTATGCTGAATTCGGGTTGCTCCTTCTCAGAGATATTAAGCTTCCTTAATAGTCTTATATTTTCAGTGGGTTTGTTTTACTTAGGAAGAATCTATCTCAGTGGGGTCCTCGTGTAGGCTTTCTACTTATGCTGGGTGTGACCCAGATCCATGCATATGTTTAGGGTCAACTGTATAATAAATGTTATCTGAGTCCCAAATCTCCTAGACTGTGGAACTGAGATTTCCACATACTGTGAGGTCTTTAGTATGAGTTTGTAAGTTAGGAATTAGTGTGAGAACCCCCTGCTTTTATGATTAGGGCTCTGTAGCACATACTCCACTGTCTCAGGCATCTACCTATTTCTTCTTACTCTTTTCATTCTCTTTCCTTCTGTTGCTTCTTATTGTGTGCAATCCAAAATCCCATTGTGAACACACTGTCTACAAAAATGATGGCATGTGTCTGAAAACTGATGTCACTATCAGTTTTCTTATTTTAAGCCAGTTAAATGATTAGAATAGATGATCCACTTAGTTGGAAAGAGCTTTCACTTCCTGATAAAATACATGGAATTGGTTTGAATGAAAGTAAAAGTTGAATTGATTCTAAAACCACTGTGCTACTACCATTAATAATAGCTACCACTTATTTAATTTAATCTGCACAACAACCTAATGGAGTAG
Organism: Eptesicus fuscus; assembly: GCF_027574615.1. Classification (NCBI taxonomy): domain Eukaryota; kingdom Metazoa; phylum Chordata; class Mammalia; order Chiroptera; family Vespertilionidae; genus Eptesicus; species Eptesicus fuscus. The sequence continues at coordinate 62,944,534 of NC_072474.1, read as the reverse complement.
AAATTATTATCTGCATTTTATTCACAAGGAAACTGAGACTGAGATTGGCTCAAAGTCATGTAAACAAGAAGTAGTAGAGAGAAGATTCAAATCCAGACCTGATTTTAAATCTATGCTTTAATCACTAAGCAATACTAACATATGTAACAGGTTTCCAGGGAGACTGACAATTTCAGAACTGGAAAACCTTCAATTTAGAGAGTGGCAAGCAATTTCTGCCTCCTAGGGAGGACACTGGCTCTGGACTTGGAGCAAATCCTCTGTTGTAACAGGCGTCACTCTGGTGGGGACTTTATAACTTAAGGCAGGAGGCAAATACCTGCCAACCTGGTCTTTAATTCAGGGAAGGACAGGTTAGCAGGCTAAGATATTAAGAGTTCTGTTTAGTAAAGTACATTGGGGATTTTAGTAAACCACTTTTGAATAGGTAAAAAATTTATTTTCAGGTCCCTAAATTTTTATCTAGACAGCCCGAATCTTTTGTTTCTGCTAGTTCATTGTGCCTACCTTCTCTTTCTTGGAATAACACCTCCTTTCCTTTGGCCTCATTTGTCACTCCCTTTGTTCCAGGTGAAGCTGCCTATACCCTCTCAGCTGTAATGATTGGCCAGGGCTACACAAATGACCGATGGTGGGTCAGAGTCCTTTTTGCTCTCCCCTTAATTGCTAAGATGCGATGACAACTGGCTAATTAATTCCCTCTTCAGGGTATTTTCTTATTTGTTTGTTTATTTATTCAGATGAGCCTGGAAACTAAGATCAAACCAGCAGGAAAATCATGCAAGCCTGAGTTCTTTACTTCAGGATGGAGGAAATAATGCAAAAATATATGGACTAAGCATAAGACAGTGCAAACCAGACCAGACTCTGCATATTGCAAATGTCCAAGTTTTATGGCCCAATAAGCCAGGCTTTAGGAAAGTGATTATATTTTAATTGTGTAACTCCAATGCTAGACCTCAGCCTCTACATGGAGGTTTCCTGCTGAGGGAATGTATCTGCAAATTGTCAATCATCTTGTGAATAGGCTAGACCTGGGGTAAACATAAGGTCTTGGACTAATGAGAGAAAGGCTCCTTGGAAGTCCTTTCTCCTATCTCTGAGGTTGAGGGGATGGGCGTTCAGTGGGCCTGAACTCTGAGGCCAGAAGAAGCTTGGAGCATGCTCAGCCCTTGAAGTGAATTGGGGGGTTCTCCACCTGGGGAAAGACCAGGGTCCTGGCAAGGGATTATGCCATGGGATATCAGTGCTATCACCAGCAGAGGGCAGTACACCAGGTTCTCATGATGTTCATTAACAGAGGCAACCTCTGATGGTGTGGAAAGCAGAAACAGAAGAATGTGAAAGACCAGGTCCTGATACAGCCTTCTGGGAAACAGAAATAGAAGGGGGCTATTTTGAGAGGAGGTATTTTCTGGAGATAAGGCAAGTAGAGACTGCCGGAGAAAATAAGTATGAGTTTATTTTGTATGCATAGACTATCAAGTACAAGATCATTTAGTTTTCATACAGATGTGATCTCCAGTAACTAATTTCTGATGGTTGTCACTAATTGGATTTTCAGAGACCTGCCAGCAGGGAGTTCTCTTCTAAGAAGAGAGCTCAGTTCTGCTACTCCGTACCAACCTTCCGTTAAACAGGCTAGTTCCGATGGAATGGTGCCAGGAAATTACTGGTTTTAATACCATCTCCTCTTGGTTGCGGCTGTCATTATAGGCCATAGTTTATGTACTTTAATTAAAATGGAGATGGTGTTCTTTAAACTTGAACTCTGCGTTGGTTCATGTAGCCGGCACTATTTTTTTTAAAAGAAAGTAAATAAAACTGACATTTTCATTCTTAGTCTATCTAGCCCAGATTACATTTCCAAATCAGCTCTCTGCCTAAAACTAGATCTCATTGGCACACTCATTCTTGGCATATGACAGTGATTATCACATTGTGTTTGAGTACCACTTTAATATTTACAAAGAGTTTGCAGGTCTTTTATGTTTTTTTGTTCATCAATAGGCCACTGAAGCCTATAGGGCAGGGATTATTATTATTCCTCATGTGCAAATGACACAATTAGGTTTAATGAAGTGAAGTGTCCTGCCTAAGTTCACAGAGATGGTAAACAGTGCCCCACATCTTTTGAATATGGATTCTGCTCTCCATTAGCCTCTCTTATTTTCTATCTAAATTTGTTGGTGACACTTACTCCTTATATACTGAGTGGCAAGATTATTATGATCTCTGAACACATAATAATCTGGCCACTCAGTATGTATATATACACACATATACACACACACACATACACATATTAGAGGCCCGGTGCATGAATTCATGCATGGGTGGGGTCCAGCCAGCCTGGCCAGGGGGAGAGGACATGGACAGTTGGCCGGCCTGCCTGCTGGTTGAACTCCCGGTCGAGGGGACAATTTGCATATTAGCCTTTTATTATATAGGATATACACTGAGTGGCCAAATTATTTTGCGTTCAGAGATCACAATAATCTGGCCACTCAGTGTATATTATACATCTCATTCTACCAAGATTAGGCAGGCCTTTGGGAAGGCCAAGACAGTCTCCTTGGATTTCATATATAAATGTAATCAAAATAAACTCATACTTATTTTCTCCGGCAGTCTCTACTTGCCTTATCTCCAGAACCAGAAATGGGAACCAGAACCCTGAATGAGGAGTTGGTAGGTCTGGATTCTACTTACATTCTGTCACAAGGAGAAGATATTTTCCTTCTCAAGAATTACTTTCCCCATATGTAAAATAAAAATGCTCCTCTAAATTATAATTTCCTTCTAGCCAATGCATATATCATTCTTTTGCTTGTCATCCTTGCTTGTAAAACCCATATATCTTTTATTTATCTCTAAGTTTTACTCTGTGCTACTTATTTGTATTAAATACTTTTACCTTATTTCTACTTTTTATTTTTTTGAAGAAATGGAGTTGGATCTAGTAGAAATACCTCTAATAATCTTTATAAAATCTTTTTATATGCCCGTGTTTCAAAAATCTTTCAGGACAATCAAGCTACCCATGACCTAATATCCTTACATTCCTGTGGTAAGCAGTGATTTTGTAGAATTTTGGATTCCATTGCACCATAAGATTTTGAATTAGGTTTGTAAGAGAAATTTTGTAAGTGTATATTTAGAGAAATTTATGCTCCATGAGAAATGGCTTATTTATTAAAATCATGTATCACCATAGGTCAGTGACCACCCAACAATAATTCCTCTGTGAAAGAGCCCCCTGGGAACAAAATCCACAGCTCTCTCTGAGGTTAGACAAGCTCATAAAATAGTGTTTGCCACCAAAACAGAGAATTGGCTATGATGAACTTAATTGAGTCCCTCCAAAATTCCTATGTTAAAGCCCTAACATCCAGTACCTCAGAATGTGACTATTTAGAAATAGAATTTTTAAATATGTGATTACATTAAAATGAGGCTGATGGGATGGGCCCTAATCCAATCCAACTAGTGCACCTATAAGAAGAGGAGATTAGGAATAAAAGAGATAGGAGGGATACATATGCACTAAGACCATGTGAAAAGGCTGCAAAGGGTGGCGGTTTGCAAGCCTAGGAGAGAGACTTCAGAGGAAATCAAACTGCTGACCCCTTGATGTTGGACTGTCAGCTTCCAGAACTATGAGAAAATAAATTTTTGTTGTTCAAGCTGCCCAGTCTGTAGTATTTTGTTATGGCAGCCCTAGCAGACTAAAACACTGGCCTCTCCTCAACTTTTCCCATCATTAAAATAGTGAGTAATGTGAGATGGTCATTTATACTTACTTTTTTGCAGATTATGCTTTAATTTATTATTTTGAGTTTTATTCAACATATAGTTATCAAGCATCCATTAGGGGCCAGATATGTCAGAGAATGAATCAAATAAAAGTTCATATGTGTGTGGAACTCTCATTCTAGAAATGGGAGAGAGACAAAAGACAAATACATAAAATACCTTAGTATTTAAGACAGTGAAAATAATGCTGGTAAGGCCTAAGGAGGCCAGAGGTAGTATGAACAAGATTGGTTATATGTGGCATCAAAGCCTCTGTTTTGTAAAATAATAAGAAGTATCAACAAGCAATGAAGCAGAAATGTGGTGAGAAGGGACAGAGAATGACATAAGGCCTATTAGAGATATGGCCTCAAAGATGGGCCGGGTTAAGAATTTTATAGGATAAGTAGGTGGAGGGAGGTAGACTCTTTCACAATGTTCTTCTAGGGACAAAGACCAGAAGCCAGGTCTATCAGGCTCACAATGTCTTATTGCTAGCACTGAATGAGCTGAAATGTCTTGGTTCTGAAATGACTTGGGCTCCCTGAGCCTAGATTAGCTTAATGGATAGAGGTGGGGTCTTCATGATCCTTCTGCCAAAATCCTACCTGAGCATGTCAATCTTTTCTTATCTTCTTTTAAGTCAGCCCTCCATCAGGATCTGTCCTCTACTTACTAACTATGTGATTGATAGTTTCTGAGAAGTTACCACCATTTTGACTCCATATTTAATAAATTTATTTTGAGGTGATAAGCTTTTTTCTTTCTTTTACTTACCTGATTGTCTACATTTTCTACTATAAAAACAGGGGCTACCTATGTAAAGGGAAAATTTTAAATATGTTATATAAATTTGATGAGCAAAGTATAGTGGCAGAAATTGAGACATCAGTAATGATTATCGACTATGATCCACTATTTAAACTTTTTTCATTTCCTTTTAATCCTTGTCAGTATGCATACCTATAGAAAAAAGGGTTTCAGGGAGTAGAGGAATGATAAGAACTAACATTTTTGAGGGCATATTATGAATAAAGTATGTTCAAAGCACAGATATCTCAATCCTTACAATAACCTAAGATCACACAGCCAGAGAGTGTTGGAACTGTGACTTGAACCTAGCAGTTAGAGTTCCCACCACTCTATGGCATGCCTACCTCATGAACCCTGGTGTGCAAGGACCTTAATATGGAAAAGACAACTTTAGGACAGGCATCCTGGCCCCAGGATTCTGTAATATTAAGATTTTGAACAAAGGTGATAAAAACAGTTCTCAGATCGACAAGAAATGTTTTTGGAGGCTGGACAAGGCTGACGTATCTGTGTACAACCTTGGGACACTGGTTGATTGCCCCTGAGCAGATACTATGTTTGATTCCACAATTGGATGATGCTGCTCAAATGGCTTCCAAATTAGCCTGGGGGAGATTTGCCACACCTTCTTTTGGTTTTAGAAACCCTATTTTAACAAATACTGGTAATTAAGTGTTCTGTGCCTACCTTCCCAACCACACTGTCTACCATGAAGACCTTTGTGTTCCTGGTTTCTAGGACAGTGTTTTCAATGTAAAACACAATTAATAATAAAAAATGCATTGAATGAAGAAATAAATTAACTGAGAGAAGGAAGTCTAAGGAATGGAAGAAGCAGAGCACAGAATGAAAGTCCTTGAGGAAGCCATCTCCCACCTCTATGAGGATATTCACCAAGAAGTGAAGTTAGTGTTGGTGGATCTGGAAATAAGCATTCGCTGAATGTATTTGGACCAGGTGAATTATGATTACATTTAATGCAGAAACTATTCTTATAGGCATCTGGCCTCGGGGCACAGAGCAGCACACATAGCAATGACAGGAGAATTTTAATACAATTTAAGCCCTGTCAGGAGAGGAGAGAAAAACTGGGCTATGAGCCACTTCAATAGTTTTTGCAGGTAGAAATGCACAGGCTGTCATTTGGTGAAATTTGTATCAGTATTTATACCTTTTTTCTTTCCATTGGCTACTGTGGTCTTGGGAATTAAATATAACTCATAGTTTTTACAGTTTTAACCTATTTATAGTTAAAAACTTGACTTTTGCTTTGTAATTTTTCAGAATAATATTTAATGGCATATGTGTTAACACCACCATTTTATTCATGTCCAGAAATACATATGGATCTATGTCTATTATGTCTACCAGTGGGACTTAGAGCCTTTTCTATCTAAAATCGATCTTTCAGATCATCTGATCCAACTCTCATTTTGCAGATACAGAAGCTTACATTTGGGGAATTTAATACACTCATTTATGTTCAGAAAATTTGCATCAAGGCATGAAGAAAAACCCATGACTGTCTTTTAATCCAGTGTGCTTTCCACTCTATACCGGTGCTGCCAAGACTGCAGGAGGAATGCTCATGAGAATGGTCTTTTGTGCCACACACGGCCATGTCTCCAACTTTATTTACACGATTGTCTTGGAAGGAAAAACCAAATACAAAAACAAAATTATGTCTATTAAATTTTCACCTCCAACTACCAGCACTGCCATCACAATGTGGAAAGAAGGACATTGAAAGGGTGGGATGTGCTTGAACTAAAACTCTTGTAGCATTAATGTGTGTGTGTTGCAAAATAAAGCAAATTCAGAAAGAAAAAAATATCATTTCTTCTTGTTGATATGTTGAAACAGAACACTGGTTTATAAAGATAACTATTATAGATTAGGAAACAGAGAAATTATTATTATCTTCTTCAAGCACTTTTAGGGCAATACTACTTAGATAAGCCAAAAATCCATTTAACTTTATTTCATTAAAAATAATTTGTTACCTTCCAATTTTTAACGTATTTTCTTTTGCTTTCAGGTGTATTCCAAGTGCCTACACTATCACCTGATATATAATAAGCATTCCATAAATGTTTACTTGTTTAACAAAAATGTAGAATATTTGTTAAATACTTTTAAAACCACTACTTCCTGATGGCCTACATAGACTCTCTATTATCAAGGTGTAATGTAAGATGCTAATTGTCAACTTTGATTTTCATTATGATATTTAAAAGTCAACTTTTTAAAATCACTAATTTCCAGAATTTTATCTCTAAAAATTCCATTCTGAGCAGCATGATGTTTCTTATCATGTAGATTCTCATTTGCACTGATACTACATAGTCTGAGTATATAAAGCACTCATTGTTTGGACTCCACACAGCTCTGTGTGTGCATTTAAGTAAACATGTGAGAAAGACTTGCTATTTAAATAGTTGAGAAACCACATTTAAAATTAACTTTATCTCCAAACACTTGGTTCCAAAACCTAGTCATGAAACACTGGCTTTGGGGAAAAGAGAAATAGAGAGTGATTTATTTCCTTAACTAGATTTCATTAAATGTGACTGTTTACTTGCCTTTTCCGTTTGTGATAGACTGACTTTTTAGTTGTCATTAATGGACTCATTTAGATTTTTTCCCCTACAGACCTTCAGCGGCCCATTTCTTTTTTTAAATTTTGAATTTGTTGTAAAAAAATTTTTTTTTGGTAAAGATAAAATGACTGGAAATGTATTTCACAAAAGGACATGTGAGCTCAAAAGTTAAATGTGAGGTAAAAAGAAAGCATTAGATGAACTTGGAGAATACATGCACACATTATATATATATATATATATATATATATATATATATATATACACACACACACACACATATGTATATATGTATATATGTGTATATATGTATATATATATATATACACATATATATATCAACGTTTTGTTAAAAAAGAAAAAAATCTTAAATTGTCCTTTTTTCTTTCTGTGTACTTCCATACCTTATCTTATTTGACCTTTATACCAACTCTGTAAGAAATGTGGGATGAGTATTACTATTTCCACTTTATTTTAAACAGACAAGGAAAGAGGCCTCTGTGGTATGATTAGAGGGACTTGTGGTAGTTTGAATCAGGACCAGACTCAGGTTCTGTGACTGCCTCTCTGTAGCTCTGTCCACAGCCTCCACCATTCTTTGTGGGGTCTGAGTGGCCAGATATCTCTGGCCTCCTTTCTCTAAAGCATGAACGGATGTCCCTTACACAAGGTGAATTGGACTTTGCAGCATGACTTGCATTAGGACAAAACTGAGATCTGTTCCTGCCCTTTCATTTCTCCTCATTGAATCAGACTCTAGAACAGAAAATTAAAGTCATTTTCATGAGCAGTAACATTGGATAAATCCCCTCCCAATATAAAATTGTATAGCCTCAATTAGACAAAGAAGCAGAGACCTTTGTCTTAATAGTCTATGTGAAATTATGTGTTAGAGAAGATAATGTTTTGCACCTTAAACAGGAAAACAATAACTAGGAGATAGCTGTCACTTTAAACTAGAGACATTAAAGACATGATTGTGCTGGTTGAACTAGAATAAGAACTCTGTCACCACAAGCATTCTCTCTTGCAGGCCTCTGTCCGCATTCCTTCCTCACCTCACTCCACACACACTACAACATATAATCCCCACACACACTGGAAGTGTGTGTGATGGCTGAGGGGCTTCCTAAAGATTTGGTGAGAAATGGAGGCAGATACTATTTACCTACATCCTTAATAAACATTGGCTGCAGACAACTTGATTGGAATTCATGTACTAGTAGCTATTTATCATATGAGAGCCATCGTGCCTGACAAGAGGGAAACTGCCAATGGATTTCATGGGGTTGCTCCCCAGAGTTCTCTAGACCCTGACATTATAAAAGTAAGCAATCTGCCCCAAGGCCATGGCTATGGCTACTTAGGACTTGTTTTCTCCCTACTAGTTATGACTTGAACCATCAATGGGATATACAGAGTGCTGTGATTCCAGAAGTAATGATGAAGTTGCACTGATCCTCCAACACTCCTCACCTTTGTGAGGAAAGTGTGGTTTAATACAATGCCTGACCAGACCAAGGGGTTATAACCTATGACCATAGAATGGCATGGAGCTAAGTAGATTTTATCAGAATTTTCACTGTCTCAGTCTTATGCTTGCATTACTTTGAATTTTTTGGTTGTAAGTAACAGAAACACAGATTCATATAAATATAATGAGGTAAAAAGAATAGGAACCCAAATGCCAGGAAAGGCCATTAAAACTCATCTTTCTACTTTGTTTCTGTTTCTCTTCATGGGACTAATACCCCCTCCCCACACACACCCCCCACACACATTTATGTGGTATTTCACAGCTATGAAATGCTTTTGCAATACTTTGTCATGTTATTTTAGTGATAATGAAGAAGTTTATTTGTGGGTGGGAGTATAAAATATACTTATACATATCTAATTAAATACTGGCCTCTCTATTGAGTTTGTATTGTAGTTTAATGAATTATTCTAATATACACCTGTGTGTGTGTGTGTGTATATGTGTGTGTGTGTGTGTGTGTGTTGAGAGAGAGAGAGAGAGAGAGAGAGAGAGAGAGAGAGAGAGAATGTGAGGAGAGATACAACACCAATAAAAACGAAGAAAACATATCTAATATCTTTCCAGAAAAGATAGTACATTGAAAAACAAACTTGAAGAATGAAAGAAAAATGTAAATTATATAGCTTAAAAGTTGTAAGAATTCATGGGTAAATAATGGTAGGAATTTGGAAAGTGATGTTTTCCTTCATAAAATTAAAGTGTACTCAAACCCTGAAGCTACCCAAGAAAGGAACCTGCCAAGAGCATGACTTAAGTATTCCAGAGCATGGAAAGGGCCAAGCTAAAGATGGTAGAATGAGGAAGAGAGGATGCAGAAGGAAATTTAAAACCAGAAGAACAATGACAGGAAAGACTCAGAAAAAACGCACAAGAAGATCTGAGCTGAGGGGACTGGAACCCAGCAGGTTTCACCCGTCAAGATGGAGGCTGAGCTGGGAAGCTGGGAACACCTGGCCAGGCATCTCCTGAGCTCAGAGACCAGGACACACTGGTCAGTATGGTGGATCCGTGGCTGACAGAGAGGAAATTCTCATTTAAAACAATGGAAATGAGATTGAAGTCCATAAAAGCAAAAGATCCATTCTCTTTTTTAAGGACAAAGGCATAGAGTCCAGCCCCCAGGTTAGGCTCTAAAAGGAAAGGCTGTGCCAGGAAGAGGAAGTGTCTGCAGGGACTTCCTGGAAAGGCTCTATCGCTGCTTCACCCTGTGTTAAACAGCCTGACTCATATAAGAGTCGGTACTTGAGGTGTGTATCTCATTTTTAGTTTCTCCTCTGAAGTTTACACCCACAGTAGTTGAGTACTTCATGTGTGGCACCGAGGATGGAGGCTCTGGAGCTGCCCTGTCCAATGCCACTGGTCACACACACGTACTCAAATCCAAATGTAAATGAATTACAACCAAATACTTAAAATCCAGTTCCTCAGTCACATTAGCCATATTCCCAGTGCTTAACAGCCACGTGAGATCACCTATTGGACAGCACGTAGATATACAGAACATTTTTATCACCCCAGAAAATCCTATTGGACAGCCTGCTTTAGAGAACAAAGATCAAGAGAGGCCCTGAATCCAAAGCCATCAACGTAGAGGGGAAAATGCCTCCTGCAGATTTCTGGGAGGATTCCCAAGTTAAAGGAATCCTGCAGGAAAGAAGATCCTCCCTCTATTTAGAGCTGCCACAGTTTGTCCCAACATCCGACCCCCTCAGGTTCCCTCCGTCTTGTTTCCTCTCCTCCCCTTTTAATATTCTCTAGTGCAGAAAGCAAAGGGACAGACAAAATAAACAGAATAGAAAGCACTGCACAGTCACATCAGCAGGGCGTCCTGGAGAATGCACACAGCATCATTTTTAATGCCCATTGTTTGCGGCAGACTCAGAGCTTTGTAAATAGGTGCAGACCTGCTTCACGGATCTTTAGGGATCACTAACACTGCTTTAAAAAAAAATTTAGGGTTCTCTCCATATGTGTCCCTGGTAAGCAGACATAGATCACACAGTTCACATTCCCGTTTACTACCCTGTTATAATCATTTAATCAACAGGATTACTCGTTACTTCTGATTGAGAGGATTGTGGGCAGGAGTGGTGGCAGTCCCCAGGACAGAGAAAACCCACATATGCAAAGTGGAGGCTATTCTGTGGTTAGAGACACAGAACGAGAATAATTACCAGCAAAAAAAAATAATAATATTTCCACGGACAGTTGAGGGCAGTTCGTTTCCCAGGGAGAAACGCTGGTGGCAGAGCGCTTTACACAGGCAGGCCTTTGTCATTTTATGGATGCTCATCTGTCAACTGTCAGCATGTTTCAAAGGGGCTTGGGCCATAATGTTTTCCTCTGCACCTTTCCCATCACGGTGGCCCAAATTTCCCTGACTAACCATTCGTCTTCCTATTTGCCTAGTCTGGTCACTTACAATGAGCTGGGATGTACTGGTGATTCTGCAGCTGCAAAGAGGGAGGTAGAGGGAGGGTGGCCTGAAGGGAAAGGCTGGAACGGGGGTGGGGCTCAAAGAATCCGCTTAGCATCTCTATGGAAGCACTTCTGTCCAAGGAGGAGGGTTTTTGTCTATACCTTGTTCCTTATGAAAAAAGGTTGAGCCAAGTCTGAGGTTGTCAGGACAGAAACAGAGGACTAGACAGGCACAGTAAATCCTAACACCCACACACCTACTCCCAGGGTGCTTAGGGCCCCATCCAGTCGACAATGCCATTCTCCAAAGATCCCGCTGGAAATTAAGTGTAATTGTCTGAGACATGATAGTACATGAAATTAGCTATGATGATTGTGAATTTTAAGTCACAGTGTACATCGGAAATATTTTTGGCCACTAAACGATAAACTGTGAACATTATTAGTAGGTTCAAATTAAGGCCCTTCAGCTTTCTAAACGTTTCTTTCTTTTGCTGTGAAATAGGAGTGATAACAATATCTAGTTTATAGTTATTTGAAGATTAAATGAGATAATGTGAACAGAGACTCTTGAACTTTTTAACTTTGTCTTGTCTGTTATCTTTTGCTAATGTTTCACTTTGTCTACTCTTTCTCAGTGTCATTTCTCTTGGACTTGACTTTTATAAATGTGTTTGTTTTTTCAGTACCATCCTCATCTTGCATGGCAGGCATAGCTTGTAGACAGCAACTCACAGGCCTGGCTCTGCAGCCCCACAAGTTCTCACCCACCAGATGTGACGGACAACTAGAAAAACCAAATATTTCTCACAGTCCTTTATTTCTCCATGTATTCCATTTCTTTCACATGCTATTTTTCATATTGATTTTTGAGAAATTTTTATATGATGAGCTTATTATAACTTTATTTATGTTATGTTTTACTCTGCCCCCTCCATTTTCTCATTTACCTTATCCTTTAGGATTTTTGACATAAATTTTTAAATTCTGTGCTGCACGCATCAGTTTTTGCCTTTGCAGTTTCTTCTTCTGTTTTATGTTTCTAAAGTTCTTTCATAGTCTTTAGATCTGGCAAATATATAATTTTTCTTTGTTGTTGTGTTGGTGTTTTTTTTTTAATATATAACATACAACTAACTGGCATAAAATTTTGACTTTCTATAAAATGGAATATACTACTGTGGCTTTGGAGAAATCAAAAAGTCAGACACTTGCTTTCTAATATTCTAGACAATTAGGTTGTGGGTACAAGGCTTAAGCTTCGCCAGTTGACCTCTCTTATTTGGGATCTCAGACTTGGCGAAGTAAAAACAGGAAGAGCTTCCAAATGACTGCAGTGGTTGGGGCTCTGTCATGGGTCCAGGGGGATCAGCTGTGGCATTCAGGATTTGGAATCAGAGGCTAAGCAGGTTAGTCCTTTGACCAGGCCACGGCTAGAAGAGACAGCGCCTTTGTGCAAATTAGAGAAAGGCATCCCTCCAGGTGGACACAGGCCCTTGGATACACAGCCTGGCAAGTAGATGGAGCTTTTGTGTGAAGACACAAAGCATCTTTTTTTCTGGGTTGATATAGCACACACCAGGACACTTGGCTTGGTGAGCAGAAGAGGGCTGGATTTCATCCTCTAATTATCCCCTCAGCCAAATGCCTTTGGGCAGTGCACAACCTGCTTAACCACAATAGGTGGCCCTGTTTCACAAGACAGTTTCACGGGCATCTCTACCCAAAACCCTTCTAATAAATGTCTTTCTAGCTTAACTTATACAGAGTCAGTTTCAATTATTAGCAACCAAGAACCCGGATTGGTACAATGGTGATTTAGCTGTATGTATGCATATATGAATATCTTTTTATTTACTCATATATAACAAGTTGTCAGCCAATAGATCTAACAATGTTTATTTTAATATATCTATTTCTTCTAATTTTAAAAATTATCTTTACAGAATACATTTTAATACTATAAGGAATGCTTATGGATTTGCTTCCTGCCCATTAGTCCTGCACCAGCAGGTCCTCCTTCCTCAGCCCACCTTATAGAGGCCCACCTGAGACTGGGAAAACAGGAAGTACAGATGGATTTATGCATTGGCTAAGGGAAACTGAGGCAGTTCCTGCCTATCGTCTAAATTGTCCTGAGAAATAGGAAACTAGGTCAAGCAGACTTTCTGGGGGCACCTTCAAGAGGCACACTGAGTGTACAGGTTCCTCTAAATGCAAACCCATTGAGCACAAGGAGTCTGCCTTTCTCTCTTTACGTCTAGTGTGATATCTATACTTGTTTAATACATGAACAAGAGAAACAGGTCCCTAGGACAGTGTCTGAGTGGTTTGCTTTGGTGTGTAAATAAAGCAAAATTTGAAATAAACGAGAAACATCATTAAGCTCCCTTCCAACATCCTGTCATCAACTTTCAGCAAATTTAATGGCAAAAGAGACGCCACAGCAGTGTGCCGTGCCTCAGCGCCATCTTCCTTGGCTTTTCAGCTTGAGTGTGAGTGAGTTGTGGTGTGGAAGCTTCACCTGTGCTCAGAGCCACGTGGCCCTCAGAGCATCACTGCATTTGCTTTTGCCAAAACGAGCAAACATTGATTTTCCCAGGAAAAAATATAAGAGAGAAAGAAAAGCCAATTAGGAAATGCTACTACACATTTCTATCTAAACTGATTGACCGTTTCTTAAGCATGGCAGCCCAGGCAGCTGAGTAGGGCGTTTGAGAGCACAGAAAACTGAGGAGAGTGCCTAGTTCAATCCTGGCTCAACATCCTAGCTCTGTGACCTTGGGCCTATCCTAGCTGTGTGCCTTGGTCTTATTGGTAAAATAAATTGGTTTTGAAGCTAGAAAAAGCTCTTAGAATAGTGCCTTACACATATACTACTACATAAGTCTTAGCTCTGATTTTCATATGTTGGGCTAGGTTGGGTTAGAGGTATTGTCAATGCTACAGCCTTCATTTCTGGGAATGGGAACCGGCTGTGCTCTAAGCTCTAAGGGTTCCATGAAAACTCCTGATAATTGATCCTGTATAATACATGGAAGATAGGAACATTCCCAGTGAACTAAAACTGGGCTAGGCTCTACCATCCCATTTTAAAATAACAATTGGAAGATTTAAATGGACACCCTAATGACCAGATTACTAGAGGGTATAAAGGTAAGCACTTTTCCTGTGATGAAAAATTGTAAATTATGATGACACACTTTTAGGATCACAAAGTAGGTGTAGTCTTTATTGACAACTGGCCTTATTCTCTAGATATTGTTAGAAAGAAGGACTAAAGATCAACTCCTCCAAAACTTAAATCATTATTGCTGAAAAACTCACCTCAGTTTCAATATGATCATTCTTAGTAGCAACTCACTTCACTTAGAAAAGTGAGAAAAATTGTGTTGCTCGTTTTGTTGAAGAAACAAGAAGTTACACAAAAGTGCAACAGAAATTGCATGTGGCATGAGTGCTTTACTGAGATTTTTAATGGTTAAGGTAGAAAAATCTGTTATGTAAGTTGTCCAATTAGAATTCTCACCACCCACATTCCATGGCAGAGGACATTAATGTCTTGTTATTAGTTCTTTGCATTCAGATAAATTTTAAAAAATATTTCTTGAAGAGAATCTTGGCCCTTCCCTGAGTCCTGTCTGCTCATCCTCAAAGGGAGATGAGATGGCTTCTATCCAAGGCTGCTTAGCTTTTACTCATTCTATCCTCAGCATAGCCGGCTCTTAAAGCATACAGTACTGTACTTAACTTGCCACATAAAATAACTGCACTCCAAGGACTTGTTAGGAAATGTAGTCTCAAAATCACTGCCAATCAATAGCTATTTAAGTCTCTTGAAGACAAAAATATTGGTCCCATTGATTTGAAATCTAAAACATTTATTTCTCAAATCCCTTCTCCTCTTTTTAAAAAGTTTTTTTTTAATTTTTCAATTATAGTTGATATACAATATTATATTAGTTTCAGGTGTACAACCCAGTGATTAGACATTTATATAACATATGAAGTGATTACCTGATAAGTCTAGTACTCATCTGACACCATACATAGTTATTTTAATATTATTGACTATGTTCTCTATGCTGTACTTAACATCCCCATTACTATTCTGTTACTGTCAATTTGTGCTTCTTAATTCCTTTTACTTTTTTCACTCATTCCCCTAACTCCTCTCTAAACTGACAACCATCAAACTATTTTCTGTACCTAAGAGTCTGTTTCAGTCTTTGTACCTAAAAGTTTGTTTGTTTATTTTATTTATTTTTTGATCCATCCTCCTCATTTCCATCACAACACTGTAATCTTAGCTATTACAGTCTTTTGCATCACAAGAGGTTTCTAAGTCTCTCCACATTTATTCCTATCCTAACTTTTCCAGGCTCCTCATTCTAACTGATTTAAGAAAACACAAATCTGCTTGGGTTACCTCATTTCAAAGCCTTAAATTACTTCCCACTATTCTTGGGTTAAAATTTAAAATATTCATCCTGCCCTACAAGGTGCAGTGTAGTCTGGCTTCTGTCTATCTCTCCAGTCTTGTCTTACAACTTCTTCTCCTGCTCTCTAGCCTCTAGCCAGGCTGGCCTTCTCTCCATCTCCTCAGGTGTACCCAAATTTTCCTGCCGGAGTTCTTTTCCCAGCCTTACAAAGGGTTCAGCAATCTGGAGAAAGGGGCTGATGCATAGATTAAGAAGGAATCCAAAGAAGAAAGATAATTTTGAAAGGCATTGGGGGTCAGAGGATCTTCAGCTAAAGGAACTGAAGACTACCCCTTGACTAAGGACCCTTGCTTTTATTAACACAATTTGTCCTAAGGCAAGGTGGAGATATACACTTCAAAGGGTAAGGTTTCAAAGGGTAGAGTTTAGAGAAGCATTGTCAGTTTGGGGAATAGCCTACAGCTGTTCAGGTGTTTGGCCAACAGGAGACAATAATATGCAGATTTAAGATGCTCTGAGCTCTTTGGCAGCAAGCAATAATATTCAGGTTTGGGGGAAGTGCTGTTTAGCCATTCCAACAGGTAAACTACATATGTGACTTAGCCATTGTTGAGTTCACCAAGCTTTACCAACCTTTTGATGAAACTCTTATAATTATTACATGCTGGAATTGGTTTCTGGCATTCTACCACTGCAGGGCCTTCACATATGCTGTTTGCTCTGATGACTGCTGCTTTACCCCTCCACACTTTCCCCTCCCATTATCCTCTCTTTTCCCCTTGATATCACAACCTTTACCATGGCTGGATAAGTCAGTTTAGCACTGACTTCCTAGATGTTTCCATTAGCCTTACTAATCATTGTTAATGATTATATCTCCACTCTTTAGATTATCTGATTAACATCTGTCATCTTCCTTCCCAAATAGAGACAGTTACTAAGGCTGTCATTTAAGGATTCTGTCCCCTGAGCTTAGCATTATGCTTTGCACCTAATAACTATTCAATTAATACAAAGGAAGAAAATGATTGTCACAGGAATATGCAGTTCTTCCATTCTTCTAAATATCTCAGAAACTATCCTTAAATAAAGTCAATTAAATATTTGCTCACCACCCCCACTCACCAAATAATTAACTTGAATGTGCCATGGAATTGTTTCATTGATTCATAATGGGGATATTATAAGATATTCTTATAAAAAACATATTTGCTATAAAGCAAATGAAGGATATTATCTATTTATGAGGACCCATAGGACACATGTGCATCTGAAATAGGCATACTTCTTTGGTGCTACTGGTTGGGTTTTATCTTAAAAACACCATAAAAGAATAATTAATGGTATCTTCTCCTTTAAAAAGGCAAAATGGTGACCCACTTTTAGCAGATATATACAATTTCATGACATATATTTCATATACTCAAGTTATTACTGATAACATCTTCCTTTCTTACACTTTTTATTTTGTCTCAACTTTCTCGCCTCTGGTGAATTTATTTGTGTTACCATATGCATCCTCATAAGCCATCATAAATCCTTTATGGGATAAGGTGAGGTATAAATAAATAAGAAATGTATAATATATGCTTCTCAGCAACACTTTTGTGCATTTCCCTGGAGACACCAAAACAATTGTGAAAATAAGGCCAACGAGGTCTTTCCAGTTTCCTCTATGGTCACAGAGAATCGCTTAGGGCTCACTGAAACTGCTCCCTAGATGGAGTCAAGTTGCTTCTTTAGTAATTCCATTTATAAATACACATTGGCTATGTAGTAGGATGCTTGCAATCTTGATAATCAAAAGCTTAGTGTATGTTTGAGAAGGTTGAAAAGGAAATTGAAGCTAATACCAAGGGAGAATAGAATAAAGTTAGCTGTTTTCCTTCAAAACCAGCAGGAGGTCATCTAAAGTATAATGTAATGCACAGCTTTTAACTTTATGAACCTTTTTGCTTTTCTTCCCTTTTTGTTTTGCATTTACAGTAGTAAGGTTACTCATACATAATTAACTTGCCATCTATAGAAGGAACAACAACAAGAGAATCCAGGGGTTGTACTGCTGCTTTATGATAGAACAATAGACATGCTTGGCATTGTAAATTTCTTATTTGAAAAGATATCTGAAGTTAAAAATAAATTAAGGACTTTATATAATCATACATATGTCAGTTATTTATGTCCCCACCCACCCAATATACAATTGTGAGACCAAAACAGAATCACTGCAGGAGAAAAAAAAAAAAAAAAAAAGACCATTTAGTAAAAGAGAATGGGGAAACACAAAAGTAAGTAGCCCATAGCAATAATGAAGCCCCTCTAGGCAGAATTGGAACGAATTTGGTGAGAACACCTGGTTGCCTTTCCTTCTGGTCACTGGGAAGCCCTCTTCTGACCTTTGTCCTTCGTCTCTTGCATTTTCCTTCATGAGTACATCTGAGATGGGCATTGGAGCTATGCCTTTTTAGAGGGTTTCACAGTTTTGATATCCTGCTTCCCTTTGGCACAGCTTTGGAGCCTAACAATTAGTTTAGGGACTCAACAGAGTTTTGCAGGCCAAGTCTGTGGTTTCCTTGGTCATGTAATTCCCTCAGAAACTAAGTTGGCTTCTAATTTGTTTGTGCCCCGTCTGTTCCATGTGTAGGTAATCCTAGCCAAAGATCTGGTCTTGATATCATTTTTAACTATAAAAGCTCTTGATTTTTCCTTTCTTCTGTGAGGAATCCCTTGTCTTTCACCTGAAGACAACTTCTCCGACTTGATATGTGCCTCTGAGCTGGCTCCCTTTGTCTTACAGAGAACGATCATCAGAAGGTGCTTGAAAACTATGTTGGGGCAGAGTCCTGTTTGTGGTCCTTCCTTCTTACCAATCCACTTAGGATACAAATACAGTTAGGTTTTTCATCATTGCAAGAACCCATATTAATGGACCCTCAGTAATTTGCAGGCCATAAGCCAAGGATGTTCGTTCTACCTTTATTTGCAAATGAGCTACTTCTGGCTTAAGTTTATCTTTCTCCTTTAGGACTTTGCTGAACATGGCATGAAGTGGCCAACACACACCAGCATACTAAATTTTTTCTATAGCCTCAATAAGCACATGGTTTGTTGCTGAAAATGATTTAAGTCAATGTTTTGTAACATTTAATAAATCATCAACTACCCTATTAAACGCACTAAGTCAGTGGTTCATTTTGTATGTTTTTAGTTGTAATACCCCACTCACAGATATCAAATTCTGAATCAGTTGGGATTAGGTTTAATTGAGAGTGAAAGAAATCCCTAAATAACCAACTCTTAAATAACATGGTGTAGTTTTCTCATATGTAAGCAATCCCGAGTCCAGGCTTGCATGCTGGTTCTGTTCCTAAGTGCTGAGAGGCCCAGGTCCTTTGCAACCAACCACTGTGTTTTTCCAGGATGTTGCCCTTTCCTCATGGTCCAATGTAGACTGCCTGGCAAAAACTCTATAATCCAAACAGCTGCCACTTTCAGCGAAGTGCCACAGGAGGCAAGGAGGAAATGGAGAAAGACATGCCACATCTTCAAAATTGCACAGATCACTAGAACTTACTTGCATGGCCACACCCAGGAGCAGATGAGTCTTATTTTGGGTATCCATGTATTTAGCTAAAAATCAGAGATACTGTTATTAAAGAACAAAATGAGACTGGGTTTTGGAAGACAATAAGAGTAATTGCCCATAATTGAATAGACTGGAGGGTACCAGGGATCAAACACCAGAAAGACACCAGACTTGAAGACAGCATTCTCAGGCAACACCTTCTGTCCCCATGGCAGGAGCCTAGAGGAGGGAAGAAGTTGTCAGGGTAGACAAGCAGTTGCACCCAAGACTCAGAAATTAGAGAACAAAAGAGTGGCCTGGTTGGATGTGCCATCTAGTGGGGAAAGGTCTTAGAGACTTAATGGAAAGCCTGATAAGATTCCTCAAATTGTTATCCAGTTTTAATGAATCATGTGGAAATAAAAGATGTTATTTGAAAAAGCCCATTAAGAAGCCCTAAACAGCTTGGGAAACAGTAGTGTTTCTTTTAGTAGAAAATTGACTTTGGAAAAGAATGAAAGATTTAGGAAAACTAGAATGGAGTGGTAGATTGTTTTCTATGACATTTAAAAAAAATTGGGTTGGAGGGGGAAAAATTCTACTGACATGATCAAGATTTTAAAATGAACTTGACACTAAAGATCAGATAAAAACTGAAATTCCAGATAATTGGAGGATAATATATATGACAGTAAGGAGAATAACTTGAGAAGAGTATAGGAAAAATATTAAGGAACCAGTTTGATGAGAATTCTTGTGTTCTCAGATATATACATCTACTGTGTGGGTGAAGATATATTTCATACAAATATTTATAAATGAATTTAATATATTTATTTAAATTGTATATGTGATCTTATAGGCATTTTCATGGCCTGGAGGTTTGGAAGAATGGCATGCCATATTATTGCTTCAAAAGAAATTGATCTAATTAAGGTGACAGGGGAATAACTGTACATGATAATAAAAATGAGATGGAAATCCACAAACCTGATATTAGAGGCTCTATATAAATGTTTTTAAGAAACAAAAGAAGAAATAGAGGAGGTTGAAGAAGTAGGACACAGAATAATGGCTCCCAAACTTGACAAGACTTAGGGGAACTTATAACAGTACTGATTTCAGGGCCTCACTCAAGACCTACCAGATTACAACCTAGTACCCTGGACTCAGGAATCTGTGTCTGTAATTTAACTACCCTCAGACAATTCATCCTGCAACTGGCATTTGGGAACTCCTGCTATGGACACTCAGCGATAAGGACATAAGAATGACACTTCCGAATGCAGATCACAAAACCGGCACAGAAAGAAAGTGTGGCAGTGCTGGGAGCACCCACCTGCCATTGTCTGCATGTTTCATTCTCATGAAGCAGAGCACATGGTACTTTCTGGACATACCTTGAGACCCTGATGAGAATGCCACCTCATTGAATGTTGAGAAAGAGATGAGGAAAATGTGTATTTAAATTTAATTCCAAAGAACAAGCAGATCTAGAGAAAGAGATGAGGAAAATGTGCATTTAAATTTAATTCCAAAGAACAAGCAGATCTAGATGGCAATGTGGAAGAGCTGAGAACCATTTAGTCTATGTCACTGAGATCTTATAAATTCACAAACCAGCAGTGGCAAGAGCTCTCTCCCTGTTAGTTCCTGAGGAACAAGAGGAGGGATAAGTTACCAGACCCAGAGGGAGAAGTCCTGTAGAGAGGACAAATTCACTAGGAGCAAGGTCCTTCCAACTAAGACGTTGCCACCCCCTGAGACCTCACAGGAAGGTGCCCAAAGCATAAATACCCAGACCTCACTTTCTTGCCTCCTTCCAAGCTCCTATCTGGGCTCCTATCATTGGCTGAATCTAAAGGAAGTCAGAGGGCTCAGGAGTCTAGGATGTGCCCCATCCAACTCAAGCTCTGGATAGGAGAGCAGGGTGAGGGTGGACCAAGAGGGACACATGAAGATTTCATTGGCACTGAATGAGTGAAATTAGCTCAGCTCCAATACTACAAATCTGGGTGGCCATTGTTCATATCACAATCAATTCTGTCTCCTACTCATTAACCCATCCCTGAAAACCCCTTGCAGAAATTTTATTGCCATTCATAAAGATGGAGCTGGTCTGGCTAAAGAAAAGAACAAGCCATAAAAAAGAAAATGGAGATTCTGAGGCAGGAAACATCAGCATGCCCGCTATTGCAAACACATTCATTTAACATGGATCATTCACTCATTCCTTCTTTCAGGGTCTTTCTAATCAGTTAGCACTATTTTGGCTAGTATATCACAATCAGTGAACTCTGGGAAGGATAGGGCGAACCTCATCTCAAAGAATAAATGATGGTAGGAATGGATGGAGGGTACAGGAGTCTAGATTAGGCTCATTTATTCATCTGAAGCTCAACCTTTCTTTTGACATTGAGGCATTAATCTCAAGTAGAAAGGAACAAAAAGAGTTCATTTCAGTTTTATTTGCTGGAGTCTCCTTAAAGTTATATCTGCAGTATCATGTTGAGATGAAATTGGGTTGGTAAAAGAGGTAGTAGGTCAGTTCTAGCCCTGGAAAGGACAGAAGTGTGCAGGCAAAATGAGAATTTATAAGATCTGAAAATTGGGCATAAAGGGTTTCATGGAGATTACACAAAGCAAGGATTATAAAAGGATTAGTGTTGTATAATCTATCTCTCTGGCTTCTGGCAAAATAAGTTACTGTACTGGTATTGAATTAAATTTTCAGTTGGCATGGTCAGCAGAACTAGATAGTGGCATGGGACAAGTATCAGAGACTTTCATTTCTTTGAATTTTCCCTTACAAAGTATTAGCAAATCCTGTCTTCTCAAATTCACTAGTATTCTATTTCATTTATACTTATCACAGTGCTAGATAAATAGTAAGAAATCAGTAAGTTCTTTTTCTATTAAAATTTGCCAATGTACAAACACAATTCTGTGTCAATATTTATTCAGCAAATATATGTGAATTCCTGCAAATATGTAGTGATTCCTGTGCCAGACCTGGCACTAGAGATAACATAATGACAAAAATAAACATGGTCTCCCCTCTCAAGAGGCTTAAATTCTAATGGGAAACTGGAGTTAATTAAAAAGTCATGCAAATGAACATAAAATGATAAACCGTGCTGCAAGCCAGGATAGAAAAGAAATAGAAATGTTGAATGATTTTAACAGAAGCATGCAATTTGGTCTAAGAATTAAGAATATGTTTTCCAAAGAAGTGATGTTTGAGCTGAGGTGTGGAGGTAAGTAGGAATCAACTTCTTGAAGGAAGAAAATATTCTAGACAAAAAATAAAAATAATAAATTTTAAAGAAATCAAGGATAAAGGCCTTGAGGTGGAAAGAAGCAAAGTGAATTCTACAAGATGAGGATTTAAGAGCAAAGAAGAGTGACTAAGAGATGAAGCTGAGAGGTGGGCAGCGGCAGGTCCTGAAAAAGTTTGGGGTTCTTAAGAGTCTTCATACTTGGAGAATAATTGAAAGTCATGGCCAGAATAGGGTCATGATCTTAGCTGTGTTTGAAAATATCACTTTGAGAACTGGATAGAAGACAGTATAGAAGGGTGCTGTCCAGGAGAGAGATGCTATTAGTTTGCACTAGAGTGGTCTAGACAGAAGGAAGTAAAGGGAGTTGAAGTCCACATTGATAGGATTTGGCAATGTATCAGAAATATGCAAGGATAACAGTCCTGGTTTTCTGCTTTTATAGCTGGATGAATAATAGTGCTTTTTTTTTTAGTTCTGGTGAAGGAGCAGATTTAGAGGAAATATCATTAGTTGAGTTGTTGGCATGTTGATTCTGAAATGCCTTCAAAACATCCAAGTGGAGAGGCTGAAAAGAGAGTCAGGAGCTCAATGGAAATGTCTGGCAAGGTGTGGAAGAACTTTAAGTTAGCTTACCCAACACTCATTGCCAGCTCTTTCCTCTTTCGCCTGCCTGTACTACACAGGTTATATAAGCAACAAGAGTGCTGTTTTCTATGTTTGTGTTGTATATAGGGATGGTCACGTGACTAAGATCTGGTTCATGTGCCATAAACTTGAGTTTATTAAGGCACTGTCAGGAAAGCTTTGTTCCCTGATACATGTACTAACTCACCTTTGCCTTATTCTTCCTCTTTGAATATGGATATGATGGCTGCAGCTTCAGCAGCCATATTCCTGCCATAAAAGAAAAGGCAAGAGAATCATAAAGACTTCAACCATAATGTTATTAAGGAGCTGAAACATGCCAGCAAAAGTTACCTTTACACTTTATGAAATGAAGAAAACCTATATTAGTTTCAGCTACTTTTTTCTTATTAATTACAACAAAATTATTTCTAACTGATTATAGATATTATATATATAGTTATATATATAGTTATAATTATAGTTATATATAGTTTTATATATATAGTTATAATTTAATTATATATATAGTTATAATTTTGAAATTCAGCAGAAGAAGGATAACTAGAGCCAGGAGTCAGAAGAAGACTCAGCACACACCTGAAGAAATCCAACATTAAAATCTGGGTAAAGCACAATAAGCAAAAATAGGGGACTGAGAAAGTGTCCAAACATGTAGGAAGAAAACTAGGAGACTGTATAAAACAAAGAAAACATGTTATAAAATTTTGGAAGGTGGAAGGGGGTGTTATAAAAAGGAATGAATGGTTAGTGGTGTCAGATGTTGCTGTTAGCTAAGTCCTAAAATATTTACTAGATTTAGTGACATGAAGGTCAATGATGACTGTGATGACAGCCATCACAGTGGATTTAGTGGAGTGGGTTAAATAGAAAGGGCAGGTCAAGAAATGGAAATAAGACACACAAATAACTCTTTTGAGAGGTTGGATGGAAAGGGAGAAAGGATGACAGAGGGAGAAGTTCAGTTTTGTTTTTCAAATGGGAGAGATTGAAGAAAGTTTAAATTGTATGTGCAGGATCATCCGGAATAGATGGGTATATCACATCTAGGATATTGTTACCAATCTTGCCATGGAGTCTATAACAGCCTAGAATCTCACTCTCAGTCTTAATTTGGTTGGTGTGGTAGTCAGTTGTATATATCAACTTGGCCTGGCTATAGCCCCAAGTTACTCATTCAAACAATAATTTAGGTGTTGTTGTGAAGATATTTTATAAATGTGACTGAAGTCCATAATCAGCTGACTTTAAGTTAGGATGATTATGATAGATAATATAGGTGGGTTTGATCTAATCAGTTGAAGGCTCTAAGAGCAGAGTTGAGGCTTCCCTGGATGAAGTAAAAAGTCTTTCTTTGGGCAGCAGCTTCAGCTCATGTTGAGAGGTCCAGTCTGTTCTTCCTGTTAACTTGCCCTATGGATTTCGGACTTGCCTTGCCAGGCTCCACAATTGTGCAACCAGTTCCTAGCAACAGATCTTTTATATAGATCTCCTTTTTCTTGGTTCTGTTTTTCTGGTTGAACTCTGGCTGATGCAGTGGGCATATGGCAGTGTAGAATCTAGCCCTAAGTCCCATTGATAAAGGTCTCTCCCCTAAGGGCTGTTAGGATGGCCATTAACAATATATGCCATCCTAAGGTGCCTTTTTCTAAACATACATAGTTAAATAATCCCTTTTTATACAGTAGATATGATTCTTTATGTATGTTGATACTTATATGTTCAATCTAGCTGCCTTACCAGCCTGGGCATCTTTATCTCCTCCAGTGGTCCTTGTACATTTCCTCTAATCCCACTCTCTATTGAAGTTACAAACTGGCTCCCAGAGGGCAATGATTTTTTCCCCACTTCATGAAAATCCACCAAAAGCTTTTGTGAAATTAGCACTGCCATCCTGGACAGAGGGGTTGGGACTGTTGGGCAAATATGCTTTCATAGTCCATAAAGTCGCAGAATAGACTGTGGGCCTCAGGCTGGCCTATTGTTCTAGAAACTAGTTTGACTCCACATACAATCCATACACCTTTTCCTTCAAAGTTTTCCCTCTAGAATCAGAGTTTACAACATGACAATCTCTCTGCTAATGGCTTTGCATACATTAATTTCTATACTCCTTATAAGAAATGTATAAGCTCATCCTCATACTATGGATATGAAATCCAGGCTCTGAACTTAAGCAAGTGGCCCAATATCACACAACTAGTAAGACATGGAGGTGAGGTTTGGGCCCAGGCCTGCCTAATCCCAAACCCAGTGTCCTCCTTCACAACACTGTTTACATCTGTTCCTTTAACAATTCAGTATATTCACTGTGAGGCAACATAGAGTCCTCCTGATAGCTCAGAAAATTGTTTTTTAATTCCAAGGTAGATTTCCTCCTGGCATCCTGTCCAATCTGATATGTTAAACAATGTTTTCCTTTCTGGTCTCATTTTTTCACTACATGATTGCATGACCTTGCAACTATTTTTTTCTTTGTTGGGGCAAAATGTATATCAGTTCTTTCTAATTTTTTAACCTCTTCTTTCTCCCCTACTCACTATCATACAAATTCAAAAGATGCTTTGAGTTTCAAATCAGTCATCAGGGTATAAATGTTTCAATTTAAAAAAAAAATCAAAATTTTGTCACTACATTTAGTTGATATTTTACTTTAAAATTCACTCTACAATTATAAAGTACATTTATTGTATTCAAATAATTTTATACACATTATTTTGTATTGTCTTTACAGTATCTTTAGGAATAGAGTAAGATAGATCTTTTTTTTTTTCAGACTAAGATGGAAACAAAAATTTTTGGCAAAATAGATTTGATGTATGTAAATTTACCTAGTAATGCCTACCAAAGCTAATTCACTGAATTCATAGACTTGAATCCATGGAAGCTTAATGGAGAAATCAAGTCATTAATATAACCACATAATAGGTGAGAACAGACAAATAAAATTAGTGTGAATAGTCCCTGAAAGGAAAATGTTAACTCTCCAATTAGATCAATCTGGTCTTGGTTACACTGACTTTACTGGCCTCAAACTGTGAGCCTTAAATTATGCCATTTGGCCTTCATTCTTGCCTGCTTTTGGAAGGGTAAGTGTATAGGGAAAATTAAGCTTAGAATGCATATATTTTTCAAAAAATAGCTTAAAAATGTCACTAGGTAAAGGCATACTCTAAAATTCCCCACAAGTTTCATTTTATTTTTCCTCCTCTCTTTCTCCCTAACCAATCCACACCGTATTCACACGCTCGTACACAGTGTCTCACACACACAGCCACGTACTCCGTAAGTAACAGGCACTAGAGGGTATTAGAATAGCTCACTGACTTTCTTGGATATGCTCTCCTCTCCATGCCATCGAATTTTCTTTGCTGATGAAAAGAAAAGCCCTTTATTTTTCCTGAAGCCCACCTATGGGTTTTTATTTTATTGTTAATAAACATCACCAAGGACACCAATTGCATGACATTCAGATTTCAAAATAACATCTTGGAAGCCATTTCTGACGTGGAGCCTTCCAAGTCTGTGCTGGGCTCCTTCACCACTGATGTAAGCGTGTCTCTGCAGGAGTGCGTCTGTGTGTGTTTTCTTAATAACGTGTGTGGATGGCATTATTGGGGTTACAAGGCTAGTTAACTTATTGTGATTCATTATCTTGAAACTCCTTTGATAGCAAATTTTTAGGTTTTATTTTATTTTGGAAATTTAAAAAAAGAAAAAGAGGAAGAAGAAGAAGCAGAAGATGAAGTGAGAAAGAAAGGGAAAAGTAATGAAAAGGAAGTCACCATCACTTCAGTCTGATCCGGATATCCAACCTTAAAAAAAAAAAAGTTCACACTCCAAACCCAACAACCAAGGAAAACTCCAAGAAAACAATAGATATTTTAAGCTGAAAGTGTTCCAGATCCGTCTGACAAAGAGCCTCCTGAGGATTACAATGCAGTCAATGTTGCTTTAATTAAATTTAATGCTGTGTGAAATGCACTCCAAGAAACTTTGATGAATGACTGGGGCAATTCACGGAGCTCACTAAAGGGCATCCAGCCCTTGCCGGGGTGTCAAGCCACGATGAATTGGTTAGTACAGGCATGTTTATAGACTGCCTCGGGAACCTTGTATCTGTGTGGTAATGTCAGAGATAATGTTATGATTCGCTGGACCTGAGGGGGCTTTGATGACACGGTTAATGAGATGTCCCAGAGAGCATCCCAGCAGGTTGTGCTCAGACCTCCCACATCAAACGAGGCAGCCTGGCCCCTCTGGAGCTGCTGCCCTCCAAATCCCTCAGCTGGCCTTTTCTTTCCTTAGGGTCTTTCCCTCCTTTTCTTTTTTTTCTGCTTCTTAGTCAACATTCACTTTGTCTGGCTGTTGAAATTCAAAAGTTGTTAGTTTTTAATTTGGCTTCTTGTTGACCTGACAGTGAACAAAAGATTTTTCTGGGATTGTGTGGAAACTGGAAGGGGTAAAAAAAAAAAATGCTGGGGAAATGGTAAAGAAAAAAGAAAAAGGACTCCTGGGGAGAGAGGTAACACACAAAACCACCTTACTCAAAAAATATATATATATTTTTTTTCTTCCTGTGGACTTTGGTGATAAAATGTTGTCATATGGTTGGAGGCTGTGATAAGGGAACTGAAATTTCCTTTGCTTTGCTCAAACCTAGAAGAAGAGAAATTTAGAAAAACCAGTTGATAAAAAATTAAAAGTTGTTAGCTAAAGCAAGCACATAAGCAAGTGATTCTATTTATGGTTATAAAGGATATAGTTGTATTTTTAAATTTTTTTCTCCTCATTAAAGTGTGTGGGTAGAAAAAGTCCTGCTGGGAATTGAAGAAAGAAATAGTAGCTGGTAAATAAACATGCTTGGAATATATCTATCTCTGCAAAAAGTCCCCAGACAGGAAACGAACAGACAGTATTACCTCATTAAAGAGGATATGCATGGAAGGGGGAACAGAACTGTATCAAATAACCTTTCCTCTAAGAAAAATTGTTTTGTTTATTTTACACTTTAAAGACATTCTGAAACATGCGCCTATCTAAATGTAGCCAAATATTTCCTCCTTTGGGAGAAAGCAGTCTTTATTATTAATATCTTAATACTTTTTCATAGAAGAACAGAGGGAAGCTATGACTCTCACCTTTAGATTTCATAAATATACTTGCTATTACCATTTTCTTATTTCTATATAAATCGCTTTAAATTTTATAGGAAAAATAAAAAACAACATGCTCTTTTTTTCTTCTATTATACCCTTAAAAATTTTTTTATAAGTATACTGAAATATTCTTAATTCTTTATCACTGAAGGGTGAGTGAACTATCTATATAGAAAGGCTCTGATGGTAAGTGACATTTATTTAAAACTATACCAGCTTTTGCCTAATAGCAGTATAATGAGGTTGAGATTAAATCACAGGGACAAAAGTGCCACACATGATTTGCTTGGTTGTTTCCTAAAGAGAACAGAAGAGAAGCAACGAGCTAATCTATTTTAAAATAAGTCTAGCTCCAACGTGGTGTGACGAAATAATCTTTGTCCTCATTAAGGATCAATTAGTGTTTCTGCGAACTGGACTCTTTCCCGCAATTATAACCTAAAGGACAGAAAACTCTCAGAGGGCTGGATGAAAAACTTGCACCTCCACTGTAAGTTGGAAAGAATAATTTTTTAGGTGAAGTGGTATTATTTCTTATAACCAAGTCATTGTATGAGTTGGTAAAAACAAAACAATAACTAGTTGGTGGTTGCTTTAGTAAAGAAAATCATTTCAAAATATTAAATGCTCCTTAAAAAAGAAAGTAAAGTTTAAATTTAAGTGATCAATAGGGAGGGATATTGAATAGAAGAACTGGAGGTCAATGTGCCTCTGACATAAGGAGCAGCTTATTAGAAGACCCCATGGAGTGTATTTGCTTATTATGCAGGGCTCACAGCCCCGACAATGGACAACCACCTGTGTGTTTAAACTTAACACCAAGTATCAGACAGTGTCAGACAGGACTCTTTCTTTTGCAAGTGACAGAAATCCCATCTCAACCTGGCTTAAATAAACGTTCAGAAGAGGACATGTATTGGCTTACACGAGTGGAAAGTCTGGGGACAGTTGGCCCTTCAGGGTGGGCTGCATTCCGATTTCACACTGTATCCTCAGAACTAGCTTTCTCTCTGCTGTTCCCTATATGGCATATTGATTTCATTTGTAGTCCCATTTGGTCACAAGATAGCTACAGTGTTCTTGTGTCATATTTTTTCAGGTCTATGTCAAATGGGTACTTCGGATCTGATGTTCGCTTTGAATTCATGAACTTAGATCATATGCCCACCCTTGAACTTACTGCCATCAAAAGAAGAATTTGGTGTATTATTTGACTTAAGGCTGGGTCACCCCTGGATCTTGGGGTATCATCCCATACTGACCCCATGGACTCAAAATAGGGGGAGTGCATACCCAAATAAACAATTCCCGCCTTGCATTGGAATAAAGGATGCTCTATGATAAAGAAGCAAATAATATTGACTCCAGTATACCATATCTCACCATTTATGCAGTAAATATTCCACCCTTTTTGAAAGTTTAGAAATATACCCATATAGGTTTGGGCTCATAGCAAAAGATAAAGAGTCAATGCCTCCTCAAATGGAGTTAGGAGATAATGCAAATTGTCTAACACGACTAATGCCTGAGTACAGTTGTACAAATGCTCATTCCAGCTACAAAGGGCAACATCATAGGTGGGTAACAAAGCATCTGGTGATATTGCTGTTGTGAGAAAAGTTACCTTTAGCTCATCAACCTCCTGTCATATGTGGTGCATTGTCTTTTGAATTGTAGGTGGCTAAAACCACAAGGAGGAAAAGAACTAGGTGATTGCACCTGGGTTCTACTAGAGCAGGTAGCTGAAGTGGGTGAGGAGGAGAGTGTGGACACCCGAGGGGCAATTACATCGCTGATCCATCACAAAGTGACTCTGTAAATGCAGCATAAACCAGTGGTAACAGCAAGAAAAGAAATCACAGGCACAGATGGCATGAGGTGAAACAGTCACATCACACTGCATGAGGAGAGAACATGCACCGTAAGTATTTTAAAGCACGCACTACAAATCCACAGAGTTCAAGAGTTTTCTGGATCTGGACCAAGACCAGGAAGGCCTTTTACTATAGAAAGAAAAACCTCATAAGCTGCAAAAAAAAAAAAAAAAAGGTCAGGTTAAGACACAATTAATGATGACTACATAGAAGGCATTGATCTGGGACTAGGCATCGTATTAATTTACATCCACCTTCAGATAGTACTTTTGTAAATGTTAATATGTTGCAGAAGACCAAAGAAAACCAAGAACACTTCAAAGAAGAGGAGGGACACTGTTTAATACACCGGTGGACTCAGGGAACAGCCTTCCAAATATGAGTGAAGGAACACGCATGGGGCTTTCCTTTATAGCTCCCTCCCTGTGGTCTTTGTTCTGCAAATATGGATTATGCTTCCAGTTCTTTTTGTGGGGCCAGCGTTAATAACCCTCCCTCTGGGGCAGTGCACTATCCACAGACCCATGGCCTCTGTAACCAGTTCTGCAAGACCAGTATCTGGGAAGGAAGCAGTGACTTAATTATAGCTTGACTGAGCTTGTTGGCATGGGTTCAGATCACTAGCCTCCAAATATCAGGGTTACATTGGAATTAGCCCTTTTTAGCCTTCTCAAATACATCAACAAGAAAGCAACTGTTTATTAAAGTATTAAAAATTGTGAATTGTTGTGGGTTTTATAAACCATGTAGAATTGGTTAGATCATTTATTCATCTTGCACCTCTCTCTGGTCACAGGTTCACAATTGCAAGCATTGCACCTGATGAAACTAAACCTCAGGAGAGCAGGCATTACAAACTCGGTGCTAATTCTGTAATTGTAAATATTACAGGTTTATCCACTACACTACTAGTTTTGTCTGCCTTGCTTTTATCTTAACCATTCTAGACTCTCAATATAAACAGATCTCACATTTTTGTTTTAATACCCAAATTTTCTATTCTTCAGAATAATAGAAAAGATATTTGATATATAATAATCATGATAATTAAAAGAGTTAGGGTATATTCCATCACAAAACACCTAACACAAGGAAGTGAGTCACTTGGGAAGTGACTCCAACTGGAAAAATTGTACAGCCTCCAATATTAGGGGTCTTTCTGAATTTGTGGGCTAGTGACAAAGATAAATATATTCATCCTGGAAAGGCCTGATAAAGTTCATAATTTAGCTCCATAATTTGACTATACACTCCTGAAGGCACTGACTTATACTTAAAAAACTAGAATTGGTTAGATTATGTTTATTCTAATCCATAATCCAAGTTACACATGATGAAGGCCAAGTTATGTTCATTTTCCTCAAAGCTGAACATCATAAAATCCATACACTGATACACTGAAAGCATTGGGTTAAAAAAAAAAAAAGAAAGAAAGAAAGAAAAATGAGAACTTTTATTTTAAAAAATAAAAAGATGAGAACTTGGAGTTCCTGAAAATTGATATTTTGGCACATGGTTCCAAAAACATAATCACCTCTTGGTTATCTTAGGTTGGTACAAAGGCTCCCCCGAGATCGTGGTGCTTGAGTTGGTTTTTTTTTAAAAAAGTAAGGACACAAAGACAGGTAGAGGGATCAATAAGCACAAAAGCATAGAGATATGGGCTCTGTATTAGCACAGCATATTATGATACAGAAAATAATATTATAATATTATTGTGGGACACTGATAGGGGAAGAAGTAATGGGTGGGAAAAGAGCAGGACAGGTTGACAATAAAGAGATTGTAAACATTTTGCTTTCTATGCAAAGGTAACAGTATTTTATACAAAAATTTGAAGAGAAAAAAGAAACAAATGATTTTCTGATGAAAGAATGGAGCAGGAACAGGAAGGAGGAAGACCTCTGGTGAAGCATCACTGAGTAGGCCTTTGCCATAATTCAAGTTGCACATGGTGAAGGCCTAACTGAGGAGGCAAAGGCAGTGGCATGGAAAAGAGATGAGAGACACAAAAGATAAGTGTTAGAGTTTGCAAAAACTGCAGTGGAATTCTTTTTCTCCAACAAAATCTTGCAGTCTTACAAGGAACCGTAGCAGGGAAGTTTTGCTAAAGCTGAGCTTCTGCCCTCCATCTTCCACTCACCCCCCTGGGCATAACTTGAAAATCACTGTGAAACTGCCAAATTTTGGTAACTGTCTGAATGTGGGCCTGAGGGCGTGAGAGTGCCCGAGGGGGACTCTTGGTTTACTGATTTAGGCAACTTGGTAGGTGGAGGTGCTTTACCACAAGGAAGGGACACAGGAGGAGCAGGAGATCAGGATCAGTTCTACCTACTTATCTCCCTTCTCCTTGTCCCCACTTTGTTCTGTGTTAAAGATTTTTACTTAGCTTTACAGTGAAAACTGTTACCAGAGCAGGAATTTTGGACCAATTAGGAAAATGAGGTTACCATGAAATCTAATGATCTCAAAGTTTAAAAACCAACACTAACAATAAAAGCCATATTTTCTACAAGTATGTAAATCTTAATGTCCAAAGTTCAATTCTTATTTTCACA
This sequence comes from Eptesicus fuscus, assembly GCF_027574615.1. Classification (NCBI taxonomy): domain Eukaryota; kingdom Metazoa; phylum Chordata; class Mammalia; order Chiroptera; family Vespertilionidae; genus Eptesicus; species Eptesicus fuscus. Next base: position 62,911,844 of record NC_072474.1, on the reverse strand, counting down.
TAGTTATGTTCTCAACATGTAGTTTAAGTTTCCTTTTTTTTGAGCTAAGTTCTAGTGACAGTAATTACACAGTCTATGTGTGTGTATGATGTGTAATATAAATATTTATATGCAAATATATACTTAAGTGCTAATGAAGTACCTACCATGTACCTGAGATATGGTGGTGGACAAAGAGAAGTCGATTTTCTTCACTCATGGAGTTTACATTCTAGTGAATTGAAAGCCAATCATTTCTTGACTGTACTTCAAGAATAAGGTCTGTTAGGAAAGTGAAGCCCATTATCCACTCTACCACTCCAATCTGGCAGTGCTTGATTCAGTGTTAAAACTTGCAGCAACATGATAGGGATCACAAGGGCCACAGAGTTGGGCAGTGACACCAGAGAGATGGAGCAATTTGGCCTTTATGTTTCTCATCAGCATTGCTTTGCACTTTGTATCAAATCTTGACATGGATTGTCGGCCTCTCTTCAACATCAAAAAGGTAATGTATGCTTCAGTTTTACTGAAACTTGGGATGTTGGGCAGGTAAATGATTACTAACTTTGGCTAGAGAATGATTGAGTGACAGTGAGAATGACAGTGAAATTGCCTCCCACTGGACTGTGTTATACACGGAAACATATGAGTTTCATACCACCTCTCTCTCTCCCTCTCTTTCTCAGATGCCTCTAGAATTGTATACAGATTCTGTTACCCTTTGCATTTCTTCACTATTATCTATGGGATGACAGAACTAGGTCTTCAAACCAGAATGGGTTGCAGATTCTATTCCTGATTCTTTTTTTTTTTTTAACTTGTAGGGCTTGATCCTGTTTAAATAATCAGTCAAGTTTCTGAGTACCTATTGAACTTTCTTCTACTTTGCCTACATAGCTCAAATCATCCATTTTACCTAAGTCTTTGCAATCTGCCAAGTCACCTTGTTATTTATAATTCAAGATTACTATATCTCTATAGTGCTGATTATTTTATTTCCTCTGTTAAAAAAAATAAAACCCTTCAAAGGTTTCCCATTATCTATAATACTTTTTAGAAGACATTAAAGGTTTTCTACTGTCATGATCAAATCTTCCTTTCTGTCAAATCTTTCTATCCCTCCTCACCCCCAAAGTCCTCTTTATGCACCTTGGCTCTTGTTCTCATTGTTAGTGCCCCTTCCTTGATTTTCACCTGCTGAAATAATTCAACTGGGACTATGGTGGGTATATCCCACCCCACATTATCTCTGGCCTAGAAATCGCTCAAGTAGACAAGGAACCAATCATCATATTTTATTCAGTTGGTTGATGTACTTCATTTTTTCCTTAAATTTCTTTTCTTCAAACAAAAGCCCTTATTTCAGAGTTCCAGATTTATGCTACTTTTATGTCATTAGTGTCATGCTTTTAATACTGTCACAGATAAAATCAAGTCTAATTTCATTCTTGGATCTTGATAATGATTTCTTGAAATGATTTTGACATGGAAAGGTACATTGTTTAAATCGGATTCTATAGTCTAGCCCACACAGAATCAGCAAAATATAGGAAGCCTAAATTGCCATTTATAGGCATGAAATTGTGAAACATAAAATGAGTTGCGAATTGAGTCTCCCTGATGAAAGAACAGAGATTGTTTAAAGATCTTGAATGTTAAAGGGAACTGAATTTAGATAATTGTCTAGACATCTGCATACTGATTGGCTGCTTCTCTGAATTCTCTGAGCATGATATAGCTCTAGAGGGCCCAGAACAATGCTTGACACATGGAAAGTCTCCAAACATACTTGTTGACCTATTTACAATGAATGAGCTCAGAAGGAAGAACCAGGAGGGTAGGCCCTAAAAGTGAACAAAACAAGAACTCATGATGTAATTTGAGGAGAACTGTCTGCAAAAAAATACCTCGACCACCTGCAATTGCACCAGAGTTTCCTCCTTAAAAATACTTCAACTTCTTTTTCTTCTGTGTTTTCCACAGAGCCTGACAATAGGCTGAGAGCAGCCCTTCAGAGTTTTTCTTTGAAATCTGGAGAAAGCAAAAGGCTTATTCATAAAGTTCATGTACAGCTCCCAGAATGGCTCCCGCTTCACAGTAGGCCATGTGCAGGTATAGGGCTTTGGACTTGTTAGGCTCATGCTAGAAGTCCTTCACTCTGCTCCGCACACGAGTATGATGATTTAGGCCCAGGAGTTCTAGACTGAGACTATCTGGATCCAAATACTGACATTGTTTATCTCACTTGACCTCTTGTTTTCCCAGTTTCCTATCTGTAAAATTAGGATTAAAATAATGCCTATTTCGTAGTGTTGTCATAATAATTAAATGATATAATGCATTTATTTATTAAAGTGATTAAATTAGAACTCACTGAAAGTTATGAAATGAGTTAATACATCAAATGCTTTTAGAATTAAGCCTGGCACATGGTAAATGTTCAATAAATGTGAACTATTTATCCTCATCATCATTGTGTTAGGTGTTCAACATTTTGTAAAATGGATAGAAATATTAGCTATTTTATCATTATTTTCCCAAATTTTGTTAATCTAGACATATTGTTTGTTATCAATAAATTGTCAGAATAGCATTTTTCACTAATTCCTTTTTCATGACAGTATGTGCTTGATTAGCAATTATGCACTATTGACTTAAAATCTTGACAGTAACTGTATTTTTTTTTCCAGATAGAAATTTTCTGCTCATATCTTGATTTTTCAGGGGGAGAAAATGGGGATATCACAAAAGATGTGTATGGGTAGATTTCCCAATAAAACTACTTTCATATACCCTGCTCTTGTTCTTTTTGCCTCTCTGGAACATTTGCTTTTGGCAGGTAATATTTAACTCCAGTTATTTAAATGTTAGAATTTCTAAATAGCCTCCTATACTGTACACATGGAATATAGAAAGTTAAAAAAATAAGTCCAAAATTTTGAATTAAAGAAATTTTAGATCATTTAATCAAAAGATTGACTATATGTACATTTATTCTCATCACCCACACACTCTCACCCATGACAGACATTGCTAATAGATTGTTGCTATCATTCATGCAGTCTTGGTTACAGTTTTGGACTCCATTTCAACATAGCACACCAGAATATTTCTTCTAATAAATCCTATATAATAAAGAACTAATATGCTAATTAGACCAAACTGCAGAACAACCGTCCCGACGACCTTCCAGAAGAAGCCCGGGGGCTGAGGCCAGGGCTGCAAGGGCTGAGCCCCTTGCATGAATTTTGTGCATTGGGCCTCTAGTAATAGATAATAAATAATGGGAAAAATACAGTGACCCCACCAAAAAAATCACACAACTAGGTATTAGCAGCTTTATATCTGGGACTCAGTATTTCCAAGTGTCAGGGATTCATGTTTACAACACAGTGTGAATAAAAATGTGCCTAAACAAATTCCATGAGACTCTCCAAAGATATTTCTATCATCTAGAGTGAATTGTATAAAGAAAAAGCTTAAGTCACATCTTATATGAAGTTTGCTTTGGGCCTTTTTCTTTACAGGAGTCTGTGGACTGGCTAAAATCTGTAATTTCACTTACTTCATATGCCATTTGAACTTTCATGAAAAATCAGCCAGATCCTTAACAATCCATGGGAATATTTGTTCTGTGTCAAAAACAGTTGACTGATGAGCCAGAGACTTATTTTTTTCTTCAGCGTTGCCCATGGTAACATCAGTGAAATGATTTTCACACTTAACAGGCTCTCTGAGCTTGCCTGCCCCACCATGAGTATCTCAGAGTCTGCCTTACCCACCTCTCCAGCAAGTTCAGTCCTGGGTGCTTCAGTTTCCACTTGGCTCCGCTGAAAGGTCTCGGAAGTGTGATGTCTGCTGTTGCCTCAGGATGCAGATTCAGGGAATGTTTTCTTAATTAGTAGGTGACATCAATCTGAAATAAATCCAACAGACTCTCTGGCAAGAAAACCAGCCAGTATCAGGAAAGAGCAATATTAGAAGGTTGTGTAGTCATCAGATGTAATGCAGAGATGGCTCTAAGATTTGGAGAGAAAGAGAGAAGCTGCCTTGTATGATGCAGAATCTCATTGCTTTTTGCTGTGAACAATGGCTTCTATTTCTCCTACCTCTCATAGTACCAGACCTGGTCTGCAAAAGTTATGGGAGAGGGATGGTGCAAGGGGAGTGTTGAATCTCCTCCCAACTCCACTAGCAGTTAATAAGAGGTAAGTAAAGTATTGCTGAGGAGCAGCTGATGTCAGACAACATGAATTCTTGGTGCAGCCAGTATGTCTATATGATATTATGACTTCCAGTAACCCCAGGATAAAAGAGTGGAAGTGTGGCAGTGGAAGAAAGTAGATAAAGAGTCTCATTTAGGCTACGATGCTGGCAAGGTGGCCATAGCTGAAATGAATGACTATTAGGTCCAGTCTGGGTTGGTGGCTGGTTGGCTGGTGGGTAAATAGTATATGGGTCTTGAAATAGAAATTCTGAGTCTGAAAACATTGTGTTCATTGTGTTTCAGGAGAAACAGAGGGTATTGGTATCTCAATTTTCCTAGGTCCATATAAGACTGACGCAACAATCTTGAGGAAATTGTTTGCTGTACCCCCATTTCCCCATCTTTTAAATAAGGTTGATATTGCTGTAGAAGCAGTTTAAAACTTGTAGAAGCAGTTTGAAGTATGAAGGAGAAGTGATGTCCAAATGCAAGTATCATGGTTTTCAAATTTGTTATTTTGGTATTTTGAGTGCTAAAGGAGTTTCTTGGTGAAATCTTTCTCTTTCATAAATCCAATCAGAAATGTTCAATTTCTGCACACACAAATAGGCAGCTACAACTGGGAAAATGATTCTGTGATTCCACACATTTCTTTGACAAGTCACAAATGGGTTTTAGTGACCAGCTGCAGCGTGTGTGTTAAATTCAAATAATTCATTCTTGGCACAGTTATTTTTTACATTCCCTTGTAGTAAAAAAAAAATTAAATTATGCTGCCTACCATTACACATTGTAAAAGCGGTAGATTAGATCTATTTGGAGAGGATATTGCATGCTAAATGCATAAAATGAAATGTCAATAAATTCAACAGTATGTTTTGCCCGTGATCAGTGGGGGCAAACCTTCCCTGATCTTTAGTCAGCAGGTCTGCTAAGACCTTCAGGGAATTTTCTTATCTCATAAACTACAGGAAATGTGAAATGGAGATGATTGTTGACTACTTTCCAGGTACTCAAATGGAAACCAGCTTTTAGAGCTTCGGTTGATCTGGAATTCTTCTCCCTTCCCAAGGGTCCGGAGCCAATAAGAGTAACACAGACAGACCGTCAATCTGCTTAGTGCACTTCTGGTTTTCAGAAGGGATGTTTTCTCTTCCAGTCAAAGGATGTTCTCACATTGGATTGAACTCTTGTGTTGAAGGGACCAATTTATCCATTAGCATTCTGAGAGCCATTCAACAAAGAAATATATTTTAAGCTTATTTTTAAAAATTTATTTCTATTGCTGAAAGTATTACAGATGTCCCCTTTTTCCCCCCCATTGACCCCCAACCCCCTACCTGCCCCCTCCTCAGGCCTTCACCGTACTATTGTCTGTGTCAATGGGTTATGCATATGCTATATAATAAAAGCCTAATATGCTAAGTGTCCAGTTGTCCGGTCGTCCATTCAACCAATCAAAGTGTAATATGCTAATGGTATGCTAAGGCCGCTCAACTGCTTGCTATGACATGCACTGACCACCAGGGGGCAGATGCTCTGACCAGTAGGTTAGCTTGCTGCTGGGTTCTAGTCAATTGGGTGGGACTGAGTGAGACGGGCCAGAAATGCCCTGGAGCCCTCACACGGTCCCTCCCTGGCTGGCCAACCTCCCGCGTCCCTTCCTGGCCCTGATCATGCACTGATGGGGTCCCTCGGCCTGGCCTACACCCTCTCGCAATCTGGGACCCCTCAGGGGATGTCGGAGAGCCAGTTTTGTCCCGATCCCACAGGCCAGACCAAAGGACCCCACTGGTGCACGAATTTGTGCACTGGGCCTCTAGTATGCATATAAGTTCTTTGGTTTATCTCCATTGTTTTTCAAGCCCATGATCATGTAAATACATTCTAAGTGCAAAGGAAAAAGAAAAGTGTATCCAGAATGAGCAAAGTGAGGGATGTCTCGAGAGTCTTAAGAAAAAATAGTGATGAATATTATCACACTGGAGGTAGTTTGATAGAAAAAGGTCCTTGGGTGTCTGCATGTAGTCCCTGAGTAAATCAACGTAGAATTTCTCCTGACCTAATTAACCTTAAATTAAGCATTTCTACTGTTTACTGTGATTACCTCATCAGACAAGCTGTTTCAGAGTCTGTTTTTCCTCAGGGTGTAAAAGGTTCTCTTTGACTTCAAAAGTGAGTTTTCCTCCTCTTAAGCTCAGTTGTTTGGCCAATTCTGTCCAAAATAAATACTTCTTTCTCACCTATTAGCTGTTTAAGGCTGAGTTGAGTCTTTAAATGCATGTGCACGACTCTCCGGCAGACTTTTGACTTCAGTGGGAGCTCTGAGTCTTTGAGGGCCTGATTTGACCCTGTGTTTGTGCTAAGTATATAAGTATTTATGTAATGTTTTCATTTCCTGACCCATTCAGTATCATTTCTTTGGCAAAATATATTCACTTCCCTCACATTTTCCCCATCTGTTATATTCTTAAATATGTCTATTACTTAGCTTATTTTCCTTTGATCTATTTTAATCTGGATATGGTTTTCCAAGGACAATGCGTGGACACGCACACATAAACCAAAAGAATACACGGCATTTGTTTTCTGCTATACAAATATGTACACTATCTGGCATCGCATTTAGCTTTACGTATAGCAGGGTATGCATTCATACACAGATTTTGCCTTTACATATATCTCTACCCTGACAAGATGAATATGTTCTTTCCTTGTATAAATAGAGACAATGATTTCTCTCTTTCTTAATTTTATGGGAAAGAACTTGGTAAGATAGAGAACTAATGAGCTGAGTTTTCTTCATTTTCTTTCTCTTGATCTAATTCTGGGTGTGTTTTTTTAGGTGAATTCGTATTTGTTTTCCCTTTGTTCCCAAATAGTGCATTTGAAAGCATTTCTGGCTTACCAACCTGAAAGACTGTGACATTCAAGAAAACAGCAGACCGGGTACAAGGCATCTGTGGCATCATTCTGGATTCCAGGTGGGCATTGGAGACACAGCAAACGAAAAGCCCCATTTTAATATATTTGCCTGCTCTTGTTTTCTCACTTGACTTCCCAATCTAATTTATTTGCTGCCAAGGGTTCTCACTCATATCACCATTTAAAATTTAAAAGCAATATATATTTAAATGCAAAACAATGTGCTTACATGGAGACCGCCACAGTGGAAAGTGTGACAGTGGGTTTCATTTCAGAGAGTTCTGGATGATCTCCCGAGTGGTAGAACTGGGAGTAAGAATTGTGAGATCATTCCAAACGACTGTAAATAAAACAAATAGCATTTCCTGTTTAATCATGATCTGTGTCTTTCCACATTAGGGAATTTTTGTTTTTATTCATTTGCTCTTTATCATCTTCCTTTTGTGTGACCATGGTGGCTGAAAATAGCAGAGAGAGCAATTTCCAAATTGAGTTTAACAGTAGGAGAGGTGGTAAGTCACCCATTCTCACATTTTGAGGAAACAGAGAAATCCTATTAGTTATGTGCATGCGTTTTTGGTTTTCCTTAAAAGTCTCCCTATTGACTCAAAGCACCCTTCTGAAATCTTATTATTCTCTAGAATGGGCATGTAATTCAAATGGGGAATTTTCTCCTCAACATCTTGTCCATCCACTCAGGAACACCCCACCCAAGTGATCAATTCAGGGAACTTGCTGCTGTACAGCCTTTTGCCACAAAGGCCAACAACAAAGCAAAAATGTGAAAAGCTCAATAAAAATGGAAAATACTTTATATCATGCAGCATGAATATTTACCAAGAATGTTTGTATGCTTTGTCAAAGTTGTTTTTAGAATATATAAGTTTATGTCTGGGGTCGATAGTCAAACGTGTGCTCCCAGAGCAATTACCAAGTTATTCTGCTAGTGAAATAAGTGGGTGGACTACAAAATGGGTAAGTTTGAATGTATCTATTTCGACTGCTTTGGACTTGGTTTTGTTTTAATGTGCCTTCAAAAAGAAATGATATTCTGCTCTTTCCTGCGGCAGCAACACCAGTAGTTACGTGAAATAAACCTACTTGTCTGGTGTACAATTTTTTTCCCTTCTCAGAAATTTCAATACTGAGATATGTGTATGCACACAGGTTACATATGCATGTGTGAGCCCATACAGTGTGTAAGTGCCATCTACATTCCTGAAAAGTTATGTATACAGAATAAATAGAAATGAAATCATATTTGAAATGATCCATGGAAATTCAATGTCATGTAACTCCTCTGGGAATTACTTTTAAGTGAAACCTACTTTAATATGTAGTTACCCCCACAGGTATACTGGATTTATAGGTGGAACTTTTTTTTTGAACACTGTATTTTCTGTTATTAGTTATAGCTTGTAGAAATGCTGATAAACTTTGAAACTAGAAAACTGAAAAGTGACATAGAATATTTGACATTACCTTCTAGACTGAGCATCAATATTTTTTCAGTTTTCTGAGGCCGGCATCTATATGTATAAAAGCCAAATGGTTGGTCACTATGACACACACTGACCACCACGGGACAGATGCTCAACACAGGAACTGCCCCCTGGTGGTTAGCATGCTCCCACAGTGGGAGTGCTGCTCAGCTGACTGACCTATCCAGGCAGCCCACCAGACCAGTGGCAGCCACTCACTCCCTCAGTAGTCCTGCAGGTCCAATCTCTGGAGAACAGGCCTGGCACCAACAGACTGGCACCACTGGCACAATCCCGACAGCGCCACCGGCCTCCTGGAAGTTGGCCTTGGGCACCGTGGCCACTTCCCCTCCCTAGATGCTCCACAAGGAAGAAATTATATAAAAGTGGCTGCCAGGTGGCTCCCGACAACCTGCGCTTATGTCAGTAGGATGGATCTGGATCCCTGGCCAGTAAGGGCATCACCGCCCACCCCGAGGGCCTGTCACATCACGGCCCCTTACCCACCCCTCTCGAGATGGTTGCCAGATGCAGGGCTCACGGCTGGTGAGCATCACTACAGTGGCACAAGGTTCTCTTAATCAGGACTGACTGGGCGCTAGCCCGTGGCGGGCGCAGTGGGGCTGGGATGAGTGGGAGCAGCAGGCAGGAGCAGCAGGTGGCATTGGACTGCCGGTTTTGGCCCAATTCCTGCAGGCCATGCTGAGGGACCCCACCCATGCACGAATTCATGCACCAGGCCTCTAGTTAAAAATAAAGATAAAGAACATGAAGCCCAAGTACCTGTGAGAGAACAATAATGTGCTCATCTCTTTCTTTCTCCTTCTCTGTCTCATAGCTTTTGTATCATTTTGACAAAGAAGGGGGTAGACTTTGGTATTAGCAAATCTCTACTAGAGCAAGTGGCTTCCTAGGGGAACTGAGAAAGTCAATGTAGGCAAGAAGGAAGAGAGCAGTATGGTCTTGAACTTATGGCTGAATTGTCTATGTGTGTGTAGGAATTTTCTTGAGATAATATCTCCATGACCTGGAGGCCCATTCTATAGAAATTGGACAGTGTCCATTAGCATGAATCAGTCATAATATGGTGATAGCTGGTTCTGGGTATGCAGGCTTTCTATACCATCCAAAAATATGAGTCAGAGGGCCAAAAATATCATTATCTATTCTTTAACCTCCATCCCAAAACACTTTTAAGTTGTTTTATGTTAAGAGTCAAATAAATGCATGTGAGTACATATATAAAATAAAAGATGAAAGTGACCCTTCTTCTTACACTATAAAAATTAACTCAAAATGGAACATGTACTTAAATGTAAAAATTTTAGAAAAAAATAAGAAGAAGAAATCTTAGTGACCTTAGATTTGGCAATATTTCTTAAATATAACACACAAAGCATAAAAGAAAATAATAAATAGTGCTTCATCAAAATCTAAAACTTCTGCTCTTCCAGAAACATTACTAGAAAACTAAAGGCAACCCATAGCTTGTTGGAGATGTGACATATAAAAATCCAACAAAGTACTTGTATGCAAAATATATAAGACATACTTACAATTCTAATAATGAGAAAATAAGAGCACCCATTTAAAAAAATTAGCAAAAAATTTGAAAAGACACTTCACCCAAAAAGATATGTGAATGGCAAATAAGCACATGAATGAGTACTCAACAGCATTCAAATTGGGGGCGGGGGGGCATTTTACAAAATAACTTGCCTATAATGAGCAAATGTTAAAGTCATGAAAATAAAGGGAAGAATAAGAAATTCTCCAGATTAAAGGACGTTAAAAAGACATGACAACTAAATGATACACTGAAGGACCTGACTGGGACAATTGGTGAAACTCAAATGGGGTCTGAGGATTAGATAGTATTAATACTTTAGTGGTAATTTCTCAATTTTTATGCTTGCTGCTTGCTTTGTAGTTATGTAGGAGAATGTCCTCATTTGTAGGAAATACAAACTAAATATTTAAAGCTGACGATGCAACATCATGTCAGAAACTGACTCTCAAATGGTTCAGATAAATAGTAGTCCTTTATACTATACTTGCAACTTCTTTGTAAGTTTGCAGTGGTTTCAGTATAAAAAAAAACAAAAACAAACAAAAAAAAACTTAATAGCAAACCTACCCTTGAAAAAAAGTAGAAAACATATATTTATACACACACATACATACATTATATATGCATATATAAATGTATGTAATACAAAGAGTACTATCATGCAAACTGATTCTTAGGCCTTACCTTCTGAGGTCCTAATTTAGTTATTTTTATATACTTTAGCAATTTATTATTATTTTTACAAAGCTCCTAGGTAATCAGGTACATACTTTGAGACCCATCTAGAAATCATGTAATTTTTTTTAAATTTAATAAATCTTTATTGTTCAGATTCTTACAATTGTTTCTCCTTTTTCCCCCCATAGCTCCCCTCCACCCGGTTCCCACCCTACCCTCTGCCTTTACTTCCCCCACACTGTCCTCATCCATAGGTGAATGATTTTTGTCCAGTCTCTTACCATACCCCCCACACCCCTTTCCCCTGAGAATTATCAATCCACTCCCATTCTATGCCCCTGATTCTATTATATTCACCAGTTTATTCTGTTCCTCAGATTTTTAATTCACTTGATTTTTAGATTCACTTGTTGATAGATATGTATTTGTTGTTCATAATTTTTATCTTTACTTTTTTCTTCTTCTTCCTCTTCTTAAAGAATACCTTTCAGCATTTCATATAATATTGGTTTGATGGTGATGAACTCCTTTAGCTTTTTCTTATCTGTGAAGCTCTTTATCTGACCTTCAATTCTGAATGATAACTTTGCTGGGTAGAGTTATCTTGGTTGTAGGTTCTTGCTATTCATCACTTTGAATATTTCTTGCCACTCCCGTCTGGCCTGCATAGTTTCTATTGAGAAATCAGCTGACAATCGTATGGGTGCTCCCTTGTAGGTAATTAACTGTTTTCCTCTTGCTGCTTTTCATATTCTCTCTTTGTCTTTTGTCCTTGGCATTTTAATTATGATGTATCTTGGTGTGGTCCTCTTTGGATTCCTTTTGTTTGGGGTTCTGTGCACTTCCTGGACTTGTAAGTCTATTTCTTTCATCAGGTGGGGGAAGTTTTCAGTCATTATTTCTTCAAATAGGTTTTCAGTATCTTGCTCTCTCTCTTCTTCTGGCACCCCCATAATTTGGATGTTGGTACACTTGAAGTTGTCCCAGAGGCTTCTTACACTACCTTCAAATTTTTGGATTCTTTTTTCTTTTTATTTTCTGGTTGAGTGTGTTTTGCTTCTTTGTATTTCAAATCTTTGAATTGATTCTTGCGTTCCTCTAGTCTGCTTTTGGGTCTCTGTATATTTTTTATTTCAGTCAGTGTATGTTTAATTTCTAGTTGGTCCTTTATCATATCCTCGAGGTTCTTGTTAAATTTATTGGCCTTTTCTAGGAAATTCTTGAAAAACCTTATAACCGAGGTTTTGAACTCTGTATCCAGTCATTTGTTTTCCTCCATTTCTTTCGTTTGTGATCTGTTTCTTTGTGTCCGCATTTTCGCTGCTTCCCTGAGTTGGTAGGGTGGCTTTGTGTGCTAGGTGTCCTATATGGCCCAGTGGGTTGGCCTCCCAGTTATCTGAGGTGGACACTCTTGGTGCACTCCTTTGTGGACTGTGTGTACAGCCTTGTTGTAGTTAAGTCTTGATTGTTGTTGGTGTCACTGGGAGGAATTGACCTCCAGGCCAATTGGCTGTGTGGATCCGCTGTGTCTATAATGGAAGAACTGCTGTGCTGGAGACACGCTTATAGGGCAGGACTTGTTTCAGTGGGGCTTTGGTGCTCACTGAGTCTGCCTCTTGAATGTGTCACTTATGAATGTGAGTAGTTGAAATCTGGTGTTGTCTCACACTGACCACTAGATACACTAGCTTCTGGATCTCCAATGGGGTTCAGGTCAGCTACTTTCTGAGGCCACCCAGCAGGAGCTATAGCGAAAACTACAGTTTTCTCCTCTTTGCTTGTGGTTTGGAGGTTTTGGAGCTGTCTGACCAGAGCTGCAGTTTGTTAGGTTAAGCTGCAATAGGGCAGGCCATTTATATGCAAAAGCTGCTGCGTGGAGCTTGGGTGGGTTTGTAGATTGTGCAGGGTGGAGTCTCAGGGAGTCACTAGGCTAGGGCGTGGCAACAGCGATGGCTTCCAGTCAGCCGTCTCTGCGTCCCCGAGTCTTGCACCCCAGCGCAGTAAACAATGATTTCTGGGTGCACCTCTGCAAGAAAGTCACCCTCACTTTCCAACCCAATGGCAGACAGTCCAGCTTCTACCCATAGGAGTTTGGGTCCCCAGTGTCTCCCCAGAAACTGGAGTTCAGAGTAATTGGGAGCTTGTCTCCCTTGGGGTTGAAAAAAGCAGTGCACCCAGTCTCCTGCCACCAGCCCGATTCGCGTGCCTCTGTACCTCAGGTTTCCGGCACTTGTGCACGTCTCAATGCTCTTTTCTCTTTCCTTCTAGTCATAGAACTTCCACTCAGCCAGCTTTCCCGTAGTTCTGGGTGATAGACATTTTGTCTTTTAGTTGTAGTTTTGAAATTGTTGTGCGAGGCAGCAGTTTAGGTGTTTATCTATGCCGCCATCTTGGTTTCTCCTCTAGAAATCATGTAATTTATCTCCACTCCTCCATTTTGTAGAAAACTAAAGAGGTGAAATCATTTGTTCAAAGTTATATAATTACATACTGGTAGAACCAGTATAATGTTGTTGACACCTAAATCTTGTTAAGTACTGGCACAAGTTATCTAAACAAACAGACAAATAAACAAATAAAAATATATTTTTACCATTTTACAGAAAAGAAAACCAAGGCCTATAATGAGTAAAAAGTTACCAAAGGTCATACAGCTGGTAAGAGACAGAAGCAGAACTTGAACTAAGGTTTGCCTGATTCCAAAGCATAAGCTCTTAATATTATGTCATGATATGCCTAGTACATTAATCGGCCAGAAACGTTTTTTAATTAATGAATGTTGAATGGGGCCTCAAGTGTATGTTCATTGATAACTCTTTTCTATAAGCTTGCAAGTCATAGGAAAAAGGTAACAATTTGCTTTAAACTTTCCAAATAATGGTTTGATTATTACATCTATGTTCTCTCTTTTTTTTTTTTTTTTCCATTAGTCCTTAATGTCAAAATGCAAGTTTGGATGGGACACACATTTGGCACAAGTTACTTAGTGTTAACCAACTAAGTAGTTAGCATCGAAGTATTAGATGCTACAACGTTTTACATGACTTTATCTAAGTCTTTAATCCTATCGAAGATAAAGAGTATTATGTTGATTTTCAAAAATATTGATTCAATTGTTTAGTTGGAAAAATTGTCAGAGACATAAAAAAGGAAACAAGAAACTGAGATGGGATTTTTTACAACTTAAGGATGTGGAACTAAGGGTGAATGAAAATGGTAACCACAGAGGTCATAGAGAAATTCCTCACATCTCTTTAATCATTCTCTGTGAGAATGGAGTCATATGAAAATAAATTGTAATTATGGGAATGAAACTGTGCTTTCAGCTTTTGATATGAAAGAGAAATATGTGTATATGTATATATTGAGGAAGCAATAGGCATTAAATACTAATTAAAATGTGCTAAAAGAAAATAGATATATTTTAAAGTAAGATTATCAGCACATTACCTATAATCAAATTCACACCATAAATTAAGTTCAACTATTATCATCACAGAAGCTGTTACATAAATGTAAAATAAAAAGCATTCATCTTCATGTAAAAACCATACCCCAAAAAATACACTAGAAACACACACTTCAGCATTAACTTTAAATTTAATTTCCTAAAACAAAGTGAGTGGCACATCTTTGCCCTATATAATTCTTTTAGCTTTCCATCTTGTTTTCTAATATCCTGTTTGACTACCAGCAGAAAAGAAAGAAATGTCATGATTTATAATGTTCAGTCTCACTGGAAGATATATTAGACATTTAATATTAAGGGCTAAATAATGTATATTATTTGGCATAAATAATATACTAAATAGAAGTATCTATATAAGATTGTACTCATAAAAGAAGCTTAGATGGCAAATAATTACCATTTAAAGAGCATTGTAGTCCAATATTAGTGGTTGTTAACAGCTGGAATTCACTTGGAAGCCAGGCTCCTTGCAGCAAACTCTAAAAAGTAAAGCCTAACGGAGACTATATGAAAAACGCAGCCCAACTAGTGCCATATAGACCAACAAGGGTAATCAGTCAAATGTAACTAGAGTATTACATTTAATTTAGTCAAATCTATTACATTCTGTTTGTAGTCTAAGACTTAAACTCCAGCTCTGTCTGCTGGGCCCGCATATACCCTGAAGGATAAAGTGCAGTTATGAGCAATTCTTTGGGTTTAAGTTGATCTAAACTCCCCTGTACTCTTCTAAAACCTGACGGAAGGCATCAGACAACTAGATGTGTGCTGATCAGCATATGGTTATAGAACAGATAGCTATTAGGGTTGTTGTAAGAAAAATCTAATTGAAGATCATTCCTGCATTTGTTATTGCTAAAGACATGGCTTATAATATCACATGATAACCCATGAACCAAAGATCTACTCCTATAAGGATTATTATACAATTCTCTTTAAGGATAGTAGAGCTTCCAATCAGATATCAAAAACTAAGAATCTTAAAAATATGGTATATTCATACAGTGGAATACTAGTCAGCAATATAAAGGAACAAGCTAGTAATTAACACAGCACTGTGGGTTAATCTCCAAAACATCATACTGAGAGAGACGCCAAGGAAGTCTGTACACGAAGCACACATTGCACGATCCCATTTAAATGATGTTCTAGAACAAACAAGCAAATCCATGTTGAAGGAAACAAGAGCATGAGGAATTGACTGGAAGAAAGCAGAGGGACCTTTTCTGAGGCGGTGGTTATGTTCTACATCTTGATAGGTTACATGGATGTGTGCATTTGTTAAATCTCCTGAAATTGTAACCCTGAAGATCTGTGCAGTTCATTGTAGACAAACTAGGTCTTAATATAAAAGACACTAAAAGAAAAAATATAGTGTTATTTTCATCCTTCTCTTCCAGGGTCAAAGGCTAATTTTTTAAAAATTCTTAAAAACATCTTTATTTCAAGTTATCTTAAACAGTTCACAACAAGCATTACAGAATTGGTATCACTTCTATCCACTGAAATGTCCCTGATCTGAAGGCAGCTTGCAAGTACATGTTTTCACATGTCTGAAGACAGCATTCAGGGAAAGGAAAACAAGAACCATGGCAAATCTTACAACTACCTTCATGCGATGCAACAAGAAAAATCCCCTTAGTAATAGGACAGCAATTTGAACAGAAGAGTACTAGATTACGTTAGGATAATCTTTCTCATTCATTAAAAAATGATTGTGAAAAGTCTGCACTTTACATATCCGCTTGGCATGATGGACATACTGAAAGGGACCAAGAAAACATTATAGCTCTCAATCAGCTGCTTTCAGTAATATAGAAATTAATGTACTCTTGTTTTTCTGTTGAGACCTCAGTCTTTTGTCATCCTTTTTCTTGTTCAGTCTTGATTGAATTTTACTGCACTTTTTACTTTTCCATATTCTTCATACCCTTATGTTGCTATAACTCATGCTAAACAATTTTTAACATATGTTTTTAGAGTACAGCAGGATGCAAAGCATATATGTAGGCATAGGTTGCCCATAAATTGTAAAGGGCAGACAGGAGACAAAGAGAGGAATGGGGAGAGTTTGCTCAAGAGAGTCATAAGCAAAATACAACAGTTTATCTGAGAAGGAAGGTAGCATATATATAAAGTGTTAAAGTGCTTCATTGATGCTAAGAGAGTAATTGTTTCTTTAGAGAAAGGACTGATGTAGGTAAGATCTTTATCCTTTTTGTTATTTGAGTTATTATGACTATCTATCTGAATTTTAAACCTAATGTAGGGTTTTGGTAAAGATTGATTAGATAATAGGTTAATTCTACAAGGTGATTAAGTGATTCCCCTGAGGGAGGGAGGCAGTTTGGGGAGATGTATTATTTCTTTCAGACCCTTATAGTGCCATTTAAAACAGCTGTTCAAACACGAAGCCATTTAAAGTGCTTTCTACCACTCAGAAGGAAATTCTAGGTAATATGGATAATCAGCACTAATGACATGCCCAGGGGATCTAGAAGGAGGTAGAGATGGTAAAGGGTCAGCACTGGGCAGTGCAAGCAGGGAGTGGGTTCCATTGCGGGGCTAAGAAGCAGTTTTAGGGGGAGATTGCTCCCTTACGATAATGTCTTAAGAATCATTATCTAGACAGACCCTGGATCACCAACTAAAGGGTCCATTCAGGAACAGGGAAAAACGGTTATTTGCTTCCTTACAAGGTGATTCATTGGTTCCTGACATCAAATTCCTGCCTGCAGTTCTTGCTCAGAGCTGGTAGATTTCACACTGTATTATCGAAAGGCATTACTGAGTTTTGACTTGTTTTACCATGAGGCTCTTCTAGCTTCTTTGGTCTAAGCATAATGAGGGTTTTTTAAAGGGTTGACAGTTGAATGTGGGCATCAAATTTAGGTTGTTGGATAGGTGACTGGTTCCTATTTGGTCCAGCACACAAGACATTAGCACCTACACTGGCATGATCAGGCCTGGGTAGTATATTCAGGCTCCCCATCAAATCTACTGGGTGTGGGTGTAAGAAGCAGGCATGGCTCTTGCCAAGCACTGCACTGAATGGAACTGAGTTCAGGATGTCCTTTGTGTACAGAAGCATGTACATGGAGAGAACGACATAGTTCATAGTGGCAATGGCTGGTCAGGGTCCCAGTACACGCTTCTAGTAGGTTATATATAGTATTAGAGCTCAGACCAGGAGAGATAAACTTGATATCTTAGATGAAGAGCCTCATCTGAAAAGATGTGTAGCAGATTTTTGTACCACTAACCTTGGCCTGCAGATTTCACGGTTCACCAAGTTCAGCTAAGTGAGTTTTTTTCAAACTCTGTGAACATGAGAATAAACTGGGAAAGGGGACTAGTTAAAAAGGCATACCTCTGAGCCCCACTTCTAGAGACAATAAGTCAGCATTATCTGGGATGGGCTCCCCAAATCTGAGTTTTTCACAAGTACTCCTACTGACTTGGGTGTTGATGGACTGTAAAACTCACTTTAAGAAAGTGTGTTCTGGGCAGTCACTGATGAAAATCACCCAAGTGATAGATGAGAGTGGAGGAACATGCTGTGCTTGAAAAGTAGCAGTTTTTACAGGATTGCATGTTCTGGATTGTGGCTAAGATTGAACTTCATCAGAATTCAACAGTGGGAGAGAAGACAGGATAGTAGATCTGCTAACAAGGCATAGAGCCCTAGGATCTGGTCCAGCTTTCCATGTTAGTATTTCATCTGCCCATCAACTTAGAGGTGATGCGTTAAAAACTGGAGGTCAAAGATACTTTCATTGCTGGAGCAAGTCCCCCAGAAATGGGAGACAAACTGAAGGTTGCCCAACATGAAGGAATGTGTCATCTGAATATTTCTGGAAAGTAGAGGATCCCTTGGAATTGGGGCTTGGCTCCAGATTCTTCCATGATCTCTCTACCACAGTGGGATGCCTTTCCCAAAGGGCCAGAGTTTGTTAGTGAAGCAGAATCTGAAAGCCAGAGGGGACCATGAGAACAGATACTTTTCATTCTGCCTTTCTTCTCCATACCCAAGTGAAGAGGGTGCTAAACTTTCTAAAAGATGTGGAATCTTATCAAGATCTTAAAATACAAACTGAACCCTGTTGATATTTGGATTATATTTAAATTCAAAGCTAACAAGTGTAAACTTTCTATTATATCCAGAATGAAACCATTGAACAGTTTTGAATCAGAGGAGTAATTTATTTGAACATTGCCAATAATTGTATCATAATTTTGGCTAACACATTTTAGGAAAAATTTTGTTTTTAAGTACAGGAACTTTAAACATTTGACTCTTTTTAAATGGGGCCAGAGTTTTGGTTATACACAGTGAATATAAGATTTTTTAAAATGACCCAAAGGATTAGGAAAACCATTCTTTCACAGGGTCTGGTTTTTAAAAGAATATTTTGTACAGATGCTGGCCTGTAAATTTTTTTTTTTCATTTCTTTCTCACAAGAATCCTGTGTGAATATATGTGTATGTGTTTTAATTTATGGTCAGTAGCAGAATTTTGAGCAAGAAAAATGCCACTTAATTTTTGTTGCTGAATGTAGAACATCTGACAGGACAGTATTTGCCGAGAAAACCCAAGTCGCCTTGCTTTGTTTGCACAAGCAAAAGGAAAAGTCCAGGGCATCCATCTGCAAATCAACATCAAAGGCTTTGCACAGAATGCAGGGAGGGCGACATGTATTTAGAGAAACAGTATGAAACCCTTCTGTTACTAGGGCGCTGCTGGCTGTGGCTTTCCCTGCGAACCACGGCCAAGGGCAACTGAGGTTTATGTGTCTTTATTGCTGAGGTAGCTGGTCTTTCAGAGCTGAAGCTCACAGCTCTGTCTTTTGCCCACTCCCCTACCAGTTAATATCTGTTAATGATGCAGATACGCAGCACATTTTATCTGAAATGAAGCCATTGTAAAAACTTTCATAAAGTCAAAGGTTTGGGGGGAAAAGGAGAAAAAGTCATTAAGTAAGCACATCTTTTCTGAGACCTAATGCAAAACATGCCATCACCTCATATGAGTCATTCAGTGTATAGAAAATTTACTCCACAGAATTATGGCCTTGACACTTGACCAAAAAGTCTCTATTTATTTCCCATTATTAATTGAATCAGGTTTTCTTTTCTCATAATGAGATGGCCACAGTCATGCATTTTAGAGATAAGGTGATAATGTAGATCATCCACATGTCCCAAATTTCTAAATTTCACGATGTCACATATTCTAAGCAAGGGATATATCTTTGCAGGCAAAGATAATCCTAAATTATCTAATATGTTGGAAGACGTATTATTCACACTGCCCCAAAGCCATGCTGCTGATACAAGCTAGGAAATTCTTTCTTCCCTCCTTCTTTCCCTCCCTCCCTTCTTACTTCCTCCTTTCCCCTTCCTCCTTTGTCTCTTCCTCCCTCTTTCTCTTTATTCCCTCTCTTTACCACTTTTTCTTTTATTTCCTTTTCTCTCACTGTCTCCTCCTCTCCCTCCTCCTGCTGCTGCTCCTGTTTTTTTCTCTCTCTCTACAGCTTGGTAAAATTTTACAAAGTGAACAGCCTGTGTAACCAGCATCTCGATCAAGAAATTGAACTACATTAATATCCCAGAAATCTGCTTTGTGTCCCTCCAAATTATTAAGCACCCCCCCAAAAATAACACCCTCTCATCACTATTCTAATCTGTAGTACTTAAATTAGTATTGCCTGTTTCTAACCTTTATGTAAATGGGTTCATATAGTATGTACTGTCTTGTGATAGGCTTGTTTTATGTAATATTATGTAAGTTTATCCGTTTTGTTGCTGTTAGAAGTAGTTTATTCATTTTTATTGATGATTGACTAGTAAAAAGACAGAACAGGTTAAGGAAAACATTCCTTCATGCAATCTGGCTTTTAAGAAGAGTCTGTAAATAAGGATGTGTTGCCGGTGGAGATGACATGAGAAAAAGCATTTCTGGGGACCCACAGGGAGGACGAGTTCTGGTGATAATATTTATTTGTAATGCAAAATAAAAATGTTGCCTCCCCTAATGTCCCATCTCTGTCTGTCTTGCCTTGGAAAATCAGGGCCGGAAGTAGAGTCAATGCCCAGAAATTCTATGCCACATCAAAGCTTAGCTCAGTCCAGCATCCAGCTAGCTTAGCTTGTGTTCCCGGCTGCAATCATTGTTGTGCTATGGTATCCAGGCTCCCACCTAGAACCTGCATTTGGAGTCCCCGCAGCAGTTGGCTTCAACTGTTTAGGTCTCGTGGCTACTAGAGGGAGAATGGGCCAGTGCACAGGGCAAGTGCGGGTCACTGAATAAGAGAGAAACCTTCTTTGTTCTCCTGGAATTATGTATTCTCAGGCTTGGGATGAAACAGAAGCTTTTCAAAATAGCCAATTAGCTTCCCAAACTTTTATGGGCTTCTGATAAAAAGTGTCTTAAGTATGGCATTGTAAGGAAAATTTTTCTAGAATTGAGACAGAAAAAAAGTTAGGTAGATAGGTGTGGGACCATGGGAGGAAGAAGTGAAACCAGAAACCCAGCTAGGCGGAGGTACTAAGGCACCCCAACTGTGCAGGGAAGGAAGGGTGCCTGCACAGAGACATGAACTTTAAAGTGTATGGATATTGCTAAGACAGACAGCTTGCAGATAACCAATCAGAAACTAACAAGACTGTCTCCACCCCCTAAATTAAAAGGCATCCATTTCCTCTCACCCTTCCCTTCTCCCCAGGCTTCTCCACCAGTGCAGCGCACAATGGATACCTGACATTGCTGTTGTGGGGGAGCACATCCCCTGTGCCCATGTGGCTTATGGCCATGTGGGCCTTCACACTTGGACCAATGGACTTTAATTAGCTTGGATGCTGAACTACTCACGACTGTAACATGGAAAGGAAGCTCTGGACACGGGGCTGCTCCTGGAACCCCAGCTATACAGGACTGGCTTCTTTTCCAGGACTGGCTTCTCTCAATAAACTTTGGTCCCATTAATGGCTTTTGTCTGCGATTTCATTTTTCGATTTTCACAAGACAAGAATTTGGACTCACCATCCGACATTTTTGGTTTCAGAATGACTTTTCTGTCAATATGGGATTCATCCTCCTTCCTGCCTTCAAGTCTCATTGAATAAGATACGCTTAGTAGAAGTGGGTAGTGGGGGAAGAGAGAGGTGACAAGGTGCCCGTTGGGTGCTGTTTCTGGTTATCTGTTGCTCCAAAACGTAATAGCTTAAATCAACAATAATTATACATCATATTTCATGGTTTTGTGGATGGGCTGGTTTAATTTGGGGCTGCTCAGTTTGTGACAAGGTTGCAAATGGATTATGACAGAGGCTGAAGTTTCTCTAGGATCAGCTGGGACACCGGAAGCTGCATTTCTCCCTGTCCATGCTGCATCAGAGCCGCTTCTCTCCATGTGGCTTCACTAGCAAGGTAGTTGACTTCTTACAGAGCAGTTCCGGGCTTCTAAAATCAAATGTTCCTGAATTACCTGCCTGCCCAGATATCGACAGGGAGGGCACTCTACAAGGCTGTGAATACCTGTGCATTGCTCCTTAGAGACCATCCGTGAAGATTAACTGTCACAAGGGGCATAGCAGACTTCCTGAGGAAGTATATGTGTTACTTGATTAAAATAATTTTAAATATTATAATAAAATATATGGGAAAAGAGTAAAGCTATTACTTATGTAATTAAAAAAAAAAAAAAGGAAGAAAGTTTGACCAAGCCCACAATTCGCAACTAAGGGGATAATTACCTAACTAGTTATAGAATCTTGGGAAAGGATGCCATGAGTTTGGGCTGTTGCTGTTTTGCTTTGTTGTTTTGTTTTTGGCGGGGGAGCAGCACATCAGAGAAAATGATCACATGTTTAGCTGTTAGCAATTAGGATATCAAAATGAAACTTTGATATGCTGACTTTCTTGGCTTCTTCTGTGGTTTACATTTATATTGACTTTCGGCTCAGGCAGAGTCCTTACCATGTATTTTTATTAGATAAAAAAGAAAACAGAGTGTGCTCAGGACTAATGCATATTTGCTTCCCTCCTCATCTCCACAAACATGTTCAAAGTTGAAATTTTTGCATTACTCTACAAAAGAACACACACAACTTTTTAATTCAAGTTTGATCCTACTTTCTCTTTATGACCATCCAACTTAATCCCTGGACACAGAATTAAAACAATGAAACTCCCATTAGTTTCTACATTCATTAGTGATAACATCTAAAATTTCAGACTCTCCTTGAGCTGGGAAATTTTCTCTGCTCCCCAGAGAAACTGCACAAGGTCATTGAGCCGCTCATTAAAGAGCCTGACCCTTGGGAAGGTGTGAAGAGGCCTTATTCCAAAGATGATATTTTCACTACCCCACATGGAGTTCTACTTCCATAAATAAAACAACCTAACTTGAGTAAGTCAGGTCACTTAAAGTCAAGCTCTGAAACTACAAGCTGTGCTGAACAGTATAGGGAAATATATGTCTGATGCAGCCAATGTTTTGAGTGAAAAAAATGTACTGAAAGACTTTTCAGCAGTACCTAAATAAGCCCAAGAATGGTTGAGCAAAAATAAATTTGTTTGAAAATGGCTTTGTCTCTTTTGAGCAATAAATACTGGGTTTATTGATTCGGGCTCTAGTCAAAGCTGGGACATAAATATTATTCATCTCCAACTCTCAAAGCCTAACTCACTGCCTGGCACTCAGAAAATATTTAAATAACATTTGATGAATGAATCAATGAATATATTATATACCCTATAATCTCCTTACCCCTCAACTGGGATCCTGGATGCTGTGTCATGTAGTCTTTAACTTTGTCTTGATTTGCATGATATTAGAAATTAAAATTGTGACAGCTAGATGACTAAGTTTTGAAAAACCCGTTTTCTCTTGCCTCTTATCCCCATACTGTTATGACCTGGATATTATTAAATGTTAGTGAATCATTTTCTTGAAGGCTAAATGAAAAGATGCTCCATTCTGTACTCATAATTTGGCTCCTACCATGTTTTTCCATATTCAAAAAGAGATAATGTCTGAGAATCATTCCAGAACTGATGGAAGACATGAACTGCCAGATTGTAGAAGCACACTGAGTTCAGAAAAAATAAATAAGTCCAAAGAGCAGAGAAATTATAAAACATTAAACCAAATATTTAAAAATAGCAACATAAACTCAATAAGAGAGAAAGGACAGGATAAACTTCTCATCAGCAATATTACAGGCCAAAGGACAATGGAATATTGTCTTCTAAACTCTCAATTAGGAAGGAGGAGAAAATAAAGATATTTTTAGACACATACTGAGAGAATTTGTCAGTGTAGGTAAACTAGTTATTAATATAAAGAAGGTAGCTAGTTATTAATATAAAGAAGAAAGCAGAAGGGAACTAAATAATCTTAATAAACTGGGAAGCCAAAGCAGGTAGTAGGACAGCATTCCATCTAAATTTACAAGTAAACAGACTCATTCACACACTCCAGGAAACTGCCCCTCTCTCCCAGCTCAGAACAGACAGGAAAATCTCCCCAGGGCTGTTAAAGAAAATTCCTCTGCTGAACTTTGGGACATGTGCACTGAGAGTCAGGTGATGAAATAGAGGGACAGGGCCTAGACTGGAAACAATCAGAAAGCTAATGGGATTGAATAGAGGGCATGAGACCTCAGTAGAATTTGCTCGGAGGAGAGCTCTACCCAGGCCCCGGAAAAGCTAGGAATTTGGGTTGAATAGTTTGAATAGTGCTTTGTTCTTGACCTGAACCAAGAAGATATATGGAGGATTAACAGGAGCCTCGTGGCAGTGCTTTTAGAGCCTGCCCACATTCTACATCCCCAAGGGTACATTAATTCCCCTAACTCACAATAAAATCTTGCCCTCATGTTTAAACTTCTCCACGCATGTGCCTTTGAAATTCTTTTCTCAGGACATTGCAAAAGAACTCACTTTCATAGGCAACAAATTGAGCACGTAGACACCCACCATAGGGCTACTAACAGATATAACTTTAGTAACAAGAAATTTAATCTAAAAAGAAAGAGTGAATTGTGTGAAGCAATGTAAACAAATTGGTAAAATAAGCAAATTGATAAGGAAAATAAAAACAACATTTAGTTGTTGTTTTTTAAATGAATAAAGACAAAAGTGGATGGGTGTTAAAAACAAGGAAAGATAAAAATGCTAAAAAACAATAACATAGAAATAAGAGTTGGTGACCAAAGTTAAAGTAATATGTCTTCTGTTGTTTGAAGGCTAAATGTTAACTTTAGACTTTGTTAGAGTAAATATGTATGTTAAAATTTTAGGGAGAGATGTGAAAATAGCAGAAATATAAGATATAACTTCCAAATCAGCAGAGGATTAGAAAAAGGAGAGTTATATTGAAAGATGAAACAGAGGGCTGGAGACCAGGACACAGGCTTTATTGGAGGAGATGACCCTGCCAGCTCCCTTCCAGAGGGAAAAAGAGAGGGCGTGCCGGGGTGAAAGCACCTTTTGAGGGGAGGAAAGGAGGGGACGGGGCTTAGGGCACTCAGCACATGCTGATTGGTGGTATCATGTAAGGCACATGATTAGGGACCTAGGGACTTAGGAATCGGGGGCTTAGGGTATTTGGCATGTGCTGATTGGTGGTTCAATGTACAGTCCATATAAGGTGTTCAGGAATGTTCGGGCTGCAGGTGGAGTTTACGTCATACTCCGTCCATCAGTTGGGGGAAGGGAGGATCTATCATTCCAGGTTTTTGTTAATATTTAAAAAAATTGAGAGTCCGGGCAAGGTCAGGGGGTGAAGGTCCATCTTCCATAACTGCTTCCAGCTGAGAGGGGGCGTCGTTAGGGGCGTCTACCCGGGGTCTCAAGGATTCTGGTGTTAGGTTCTGAATTCAATGCCAGATAGATCTCTCCCACCTTCTGGTTGGTGAACGCCTGCATTCTGTTCTGCAAGAAACTAGTGAAACAACGCATGAGATATGGGCCAAAGAGCAAAATTAAGAGTATAGATACCAGTGGGCCTAATAGTGGGAGGTGCCATGGAGTAAGTGAACGAAAAACAGGTAGTGTTTTCCATGCTGGATGAGGGGTGCAGCTCCAAGAGACTGGTTGGTGAAGTCTTGAGTGCGATCCTGTTGAGTCACTTGGGAGGTAAAAGCTGGTCCTGAGGCTGCCACAGAGTCACTTGTCTGGTTTTGCTGCTTTTCTGGGTCTGGAGCTGAAATACAACTGAGACCTAGATGTTATTTTTAGGTGGAAAAGAGTAGGGGTCTCAGTTGCCTTATTAGTGATGTGAAAAGGGAGAATAGGTTACCCTGGGGGTAAGGTTCTTGTTTTCCCAGTTTTGCCCTTTGATGGGCATCCACATGTTTCTTGTAGGTCCTGAGACAGGGTTTCAAAATAGGTAGAGCAGTGGTTAAGCTCCCTGTGGCAGTTCCAACTCCTGCTGTGATGCTGAGGGTTAGGAGGAGAGGGATGATCTGGACTGCCCTTTTGTGTCAGATATGATGGGTTACGGGGACACGTAAAGACTGATTATTGGGGCTGCATCTATATTGGGTGAGAGATAGATGAGAGTACAGTTCCTGTCCAGCTGATGGGGAGACAGATGTATGTGTTTTCCCCACAGAGGAAGAAAAATCCCTGATCATGGAGACAAGCTGATAGGTGTAAGAAGAAGAGGTGGGCTAAAGGGTATGAGATTCCTTTTAGAGGGTGGTCACCATGGCACTACCAATAAGGGGTGACAGATGAGTGATTGAGATTGAGTTGCAGTGAAAGTGGGAGGGAAAAGGAAGGAAAGGAGTAGTGGAAGCCAGGGACCTGGATGGTTGGATAAGAGGTTAGATGCTGAATATTCTGGTTTAGCTTAAGAAGTATCCAGCAACCTTGTCCTGCCAGGCTTGGAGACTGAATCCTCACTTTCTTGCTCAGAGTAACGTCTTCCTTTCTTTTTCTTTTTTTTTCTTTCTCTTCTCCATCTCATCACATGCACAACCTTCACAAAAACCTTCACAATTTCAAATTAGCCTTCAAACCTTCCTTCTATGTCCTTCAAAAATGCATAACCATGCCTCAGTCCTTCTATTAAGTATTTCTAAACATGTCTAGCAATCAATGTTTCAGTATTGTGTGCTAGAAAAGACAGCGGAGGAGAGAGCAGGCTCCGCAGCCCATTCCCAGGCTAGCCAGGCCTCTAGCCGCTTGAGTCCCAAACCGCCACATTCTTCCTATAGATAATGATCATAGAGGAGATAAGGAGATAAGGTGTTTTCAGTCCAAGGAATGGCTTGGCCTTTTGGGGTAAGAGAGTGAAACTGAGGTAGGTGACTGTGGTTTGGGACAACTGGGTTTTATGAGGGAATGCATGGTAGCCATGGCCGGGCACCGAGGTAGAATGAGAAAAGAGTAAATGGGGGAATTTAGTAAGATGCAGTGTAGACATGAGGTGGCTAATGGCTGTGAGACTAATCCGTCAACCCCATAATAGAGACTGAGGAGTGGGCAAGGGTCCCAGCAAATTCAGAGAGGGCAGAATAAGTGGCCCTAGTGTCAATTAAAAAGGAGATGGGCTTACCTGCCACCACAGTCGTTACCCGAGGCTCTGTCCTGGTGATGTAAGTCTGTAGGGCCCTGTCAGGGCCTGGGCAGCTTCTTCAGTGGCCAGTCCCAGGAGGTCTGGGAGCTCCAAACCGGATCCAGAGGGTGGCCATGCTGGACTGGCTGAGGCCAGACACGGAGGAGCCAGACTACAGTCTGATTTCCAGTGGCCTTCCCTTCCGCACCTTGGGCAGGGCCCAGGCAGGAGTCTCGGGTTTGAGCAGGACTTGGCTCAGTGTCCTTCCTTGCTGCATTTGAAGCATGGGCCCAGAGGAGGCTCAGCCCCTGACTTAGCTGCGGTTGGAAGACTGGCACTTCGTTTGGGGTTTGAAAGTGGTGGCTAGGAGCTGGAAGGCCCCCTACTAGGCTTCAGCCTTGGCTGATCTCGCCTTTGATTTTGGATTTGGGTCTCCTTGTCTCTATTATTAAAGACCTTAAAGGTTAGGTTAACGAGATCTTTTTGAGGGATTTGTGGACCTGCAGGTGCGGAATATGTCGGGGAGTAAAGGTGGTCAGGTCAGTGGAAAAAGAAACCTGAGATGCCTCTCAATCTGTGAGGCTGGACATAGAGAATGGGACGTGGACTCAGATTATGCCCTCAGTTCCTGCTGCCTCCATCAGGGGTAGAGTGGACGTGGGAATAGAAGAGGCTGTTGCGGAAGGCAGTCTTTGGGCCTGAGAATGAGTGTTAGATGGAAAAGGCTGTTTTGGAGCTCAGGTTCTCAGGTTTTGAGCTCTCAGGAAGATCAGAAAGTGAGAAGGGAGTGGCTACCCGGATGATGTCCTCCGCCCCTGCGACCTCGCACAAGGGGAACTGGCCGGCCGCCTGAGAATTTCGTTGCTGGTGGTCACAGGGGCGGAGATTAGGCGGAGAGCACAGGGGAAGGCGGGGGGGGGGCGGGGGGGGTTAGAATTCTCAGAGGTAGAAATGCCCCATCCTGCTTCCCATAATGAGGACAGGACCAGGAGGGACTTTGCAGGGAGACTGAGGACTCAGGAAGCGAACACCCTGAGGGAGAGGAGGGCCGTGTAAATGCCTCAGCTGCAACAGCAGCCCCCGCCACCACCACTGGTCAGTGGGCGGGACCAGTGTGTGTGAAGGGAAAAAATGTTAAAAGGACTCCCAGGGTCCGCCAAAGACTGTGAGGGGAGAGTCATCCTGCTCTCCAGCGCTGACCTGGGAAAAAGAGTGCTTAGTCAGAGAAGGACAGGTTTGGGGTTGTAAGGAGGTGGCGGGAGTGAGACACAGTGGAGAGAAACGATCCACTGGTTTGAAAGAGTCAGAAGATAGAGAAAGGGGTTTGAGAGGGCAAAGAGGACTTCCAGAGGAGGATCTGATGGGTGGAACATGAGGAGTAAAGCGAGGGGGGAGAGTGGGAGAGTGGGAGAGTGGGTGGGGAGGGGAAGCCTGTTCATAGGAATATCTGAGGCTTCCTTGTCCGGTGGCAAAAATTATCTAGATCTTGGAGGATATTGGAATGGTTACGAGGGGGTTTGGATGAGAGGTTCCCATGACCGAATGGAAGGGCCAATGAGAAGTTGGGGAGGAAAGAAGAAGCGTCCTTCTTTTTCCTCAACCAACCTGAGAGAGAGAGACGAGAGAAGGTTCCAAGGTCATCACCCCGAAACCTTTCCCGTAGAGATGAGCAGAGTTTTCCCAGCCAGGCGCCTGGGCTTTCAAGAAGACGTGAAGCCGAGGAGACAGGAAAACTCCGAGGCCCTTCCAGGTCAAGGGAACGAGAGGGGGGATGGGGGGGGTTCCCTGAAGCCTACCGGTAAGAAAGCGACGAGATTCCCACGTGTCCTGTTACGGCAGGGTTCGAGAAGCGTTCTGAACAGGCCAATCAACTCAGGACCATGCCGCCGAGCAGAGCCAGAGCAGGAGTCAGAAGCTTGGGCCCGGTCCGAGAATCGTCCACATTCACCCCAGATCGGCATCAGATGAAAGGTGAAACAGAGGGCCGGAGACCAGGGACCAGGATACAGGCTTTATTGGAGGAGATGACCCTGCCAGCTGCCTTCCAGGGGGAAAGAGAGAGGGCGTGCCGGGGTGAAAGCGCCTTTTGAGGGGAGGAAAAGAGGGGACAGGGCTTAGGGCACTCAGCACACGCTGATTGGTGGTATCATGTAAGGCACATGATTAGGGACCTAGGGACTTAGGAATCGGGGGCTTAGGATATTTGGCAGGTGCTGATTGGTGGTTCAATGTACAGTCCATATAAGGTGTTCAGGAATGTTCGGGCTGCAGGTGGAGTTTACGTCATACTCCGTCCATCAGTTGGGGGAAGGGAGGATCTATCAATATAATAAATGAACATAATAAACAAGAGAGATTTTAAATAAAAACATATCTAGAAAACACAAAACAACAGTAATAACACCTGTTAAAGTATAAAAACATTCAAACCTGTAAATAATTTTTTGAGTTTATTTGAGCCAAACTGTCAACAATTGCTGGGAAGCAGAATCTCAACATTTGGGATAATGCTTCAGAAAATGGAGGTTTTTCAGCTATTTTTATAAATTGCCATCAAAAGTGGAGAAATAAATGGTTTCCATGAAATCCATTGGTGATAGATTAGTGAGGTGAGAGAAAGCAAAGTGAGGAAACCTCTGGGATGGGATACAAAGTAAAATGATAGGCCACGTGCCCCTGGGTCAGGGAGAGGCCAAGCGTCCCTGGGTCCGGGCGAGACCATGCGTCCCTGGATCCGGATGAGGCCTCGTGCACCTAGGCCCGGGTGAGCCCAAGTGGCCCTGGGTCTGGGAGAGGCCAAGCGTCCCTGGGTCCGGGTGAGACCATGTGTCCCTGGATCCGGGTGAGGCCTAGTGCACCTAGGCCCGGGTGAGCCCAAGTGGCCCTGGGTCTGGGAGAGGCCAAGCGTCCCTGGGTCCGGGTGATACCATGTGTCCCTGGATCCGGGTGAGGCCTCGTGCATCTAGGTCCGGGTGAGCCCAAGTGGCCCTGGGTCTGGGAGAGGCCAAGCGTCCCTGGGTCCGGGTGAGACCATGCGTCCCTGGATCCGGATGAGGCCTCGTGCACCTAGGCCCGGGTGAGCCCAAGTGGCCCTGGGTCTGGGAGAGGCCAAGCATCCCTGGGTCCGGGTGAGACCATGTGTCCCAGGATCCGGGTGAGGCCGCGTGCACCTAGGCCCGGGTGAGCCCAAGTGGCCCTGGGTCTGGGAGAGGCCAAGCGTCCCTGGGTCCGGGCGAAACCATGCGTCCCTGGATCCGGATGAGGCCTCGTGCACCTAGGCCCGGGTGAGCCCAAGTGGCCCTGGGTCTGGGAGAGGACAAGCGTCCCTGGGTCCGGGTGAGACCATGTGTCCCTGGATCCGGGTGAGGCCTAGTGCACCTAGGCCCGGGTGAGCCCAAGTGGCCCTGGGTCTGGGAGAGGCCAAGCATCCCTGGGTCCGGGTGATACCATGTGTCCCTGGATCCGGATGAGGCCTCGTGCACCTAGGCCCGGGTGAGCCCAAGTGACCCTGGGTCTGGGAGAGGCCAAGCATCCCTGGGTCCGGGTGAGACCATGTGTCCCAGGATCCGGGTGAGGCCTTGTGCACCTAGGCCCGGGTGAGCCCAAGTGGCCCTGGGTCTGGGAGAGGCCAGGCGTCCCTGGGTCCAGGTGAGACCATGTGTCCCTGGATCCGGGTGAGGCCTCGGGCACCTAGGCCCGGGTGAGGCCACGTGCCCCTGGGTCTGGGAGAGGCCAAGCGTCCCTGGGTCCGGGCGAGACCATGCGTCCCTGGATCCGGATGAGGCCTCGTGCACCTAGGCCCGGGTGAGCCCAAGTGGCCCTGGGTCTGGGAGAGGCCAAGCGTCCCTGGGTCCGGGTGAGACCATGTGTCCCTGGATCCGGGTGAGGCCTTGTAAACCTAGGCCCGGGTGAGCCCAAGTGGCCCTGGGTCAGGGAGAGGCCAAGCGTCCCTGGGTCCGGGTGATACCATGTGTCCCTGGATCCGGGTGAGGCCTCGTGCATCTAGGTCCGGGTGAGCCCAAGTGGCCCTGGGTCTGGGAGAGGCCAAGCGTCCCTGGGTCCGGGTGAGACCATGCGTCCCTGGATCCGGATGAGGCCTCGTGCACCTAGGCCCGGGTGAGCCCAAGTGGCCCTGGGTCTGGGAGAGGCCAAGCATCCCTGGGTCCGGGTGAGACCATGTGTCCCAGGATCCGGGTGAGGCCTCGTGCACCTAGGCCCGGGTGAGCCCAAGTGGCCCTGGGTCTGGGAGAGGCCAAGCATCCCTGGGTCAGGGTGAGACCATGTGTCCCTGGATCCGGGTGAGGCCTCGTGCAGCTAGGCCCGGGTGAGCCCAAGTGGCCCTGGGTCGGGGAGAGGCCAAGCGTCCCTGGGTCCGGGTGAGACCATGTGTCCCTGGATCCGGGTGAGGCCTCGTGCACCTAGGCCCGGGTGAGCCCAAGTGGCCCTGGGTCTGGGAGAGGCCAAGCGTCCCTGGGTCCGGGTGAGACCATGTGTCCCAGGATCCGGGTGAGGCCTCGTGCACCAAGGCCCGGGTGAGCCCAAGTGGCCCTGGGTCTGGGAGAGGCCAAGCATCCCTGGGTCAGGGTGAGACCATGTGTCCCAGGATCCGGGTGAGGCCTCGTGCACCTAGGCCCGGGTGAGCCCAAGTGGCCCTGGGTCGGGGAGAGGCCAAGCGTCCCTGGGTCCGGGTGAGACCATGTGTCCCTGGATCCGGGTGAGGCCTCGTGCACCTAGGCCCGGGTGAGCCCAAGTGGCCCTGGGTCTGGGAGAGGCCAAGCGTCCCTGGGTCCGGGTGAGACCATGTGTCCCTGGATCCGGGTGAGGCCTCGTGCACCTAGGCCCGGGTGAGCCCAAGTGGCCCTGGGTCTGGGAGAGGCCAAGCGTCCCTGGGTCCGGGTGAGACCATGTGTCCCAGGATCCGGGTGAGGCCTCGTGCACCTAGGCCCGGGTGAGCCCAAGTGGCCCTGGGTCTGGGAGAGGCCAAGCGTCCCTGGGTCCGGGTGAAACCATGTGTCCCAGGATCCGGGTGAGGCCTCGTGCACCTAGGCCCGGGTGAGCCCAAATGGCCCTGGGTCTGGGAGAGGCCAAGCATCCCTGGGTCCGGGTGAGACCATGTGTCCCAGCATCCGGGTGAGGCCTCGTGCACCTAGGCCCGGGTGAGCCCAAGTGGCCCTGGGTCTGGGAGAGGCCAAGCGTCCCTGGGTCCGGGTGAGACCATGTGTCCCTGGATCCGGGTGAGGCCTCGTGCACCTAGGCCCGGGTGAGCCCAAGTGGCCCTGGGTCTGGGAGAGGCCAAGCGTCCCTGGGTCCGGGTGAGACCATGTGTCCCTGGATCCGGGTGATGCCTCGTGCACCTAGGCCCGGGTGAGCCCAAGTGGCCCTGGGTCTGGGAGAGGCCAAGCATCCCTGGGTCCGGGTGAGACCATGTGTCCCAGGATCCGGGTGAGGCCTCGTGCACCTAGGCCCGGGTGAGCCCAAGTGGCCCTGGGTCTGGGAGAGGCCAAGCGTCCCTGGGTCCGGGTGAGACCATGCGTCCCTGGATCCGGATGAGGCCTCGTGCAACTAGGCCCGGGTGAGCCCAAGTGGCCCTGGGTCTGGGAGTGGCCAAACGTTCCTGGGTCTGGGTGAGACCATGTGTCCCTGGATCCAGGTGAGGCCTTGTGCAACTAAGCCCGGGTGAGGCCACGTGCCCCTGGGTCTGGGAGAGGCCAAGCGTCCCTGGGTACGGGTGAAGCCAGATCCTGGGTCCGGGTGAGGCCGTGCGCCCCTGGATCCAAATGGGTGAGGCTGGGTCCCAGGCCCGGGTGAGACCACGCGCCCCTTGGGTATGGGTGAGGCCACGTGCCCCTTAGTCCAGGTGACGCCGTGCCCCTGGGTTCGGCCGAGACCAAACCAGAGGGAGTCGGACCTCCATTACCACCATTTGTCCACCATCCAGAGCTGAGGGGTCAGTGCTGACATGTACACATAAGGAACTACTGGACATCGAAATTGGGTCTCAAAAGAACTGTTGGTCCAGGGGGAAGCTCGCTACAGATTGATTCATTTGCCTGTCAGCATAAATATTATTGCTCGTCTCACATTCAGTTCTTATTAGTATATATCTAGTGACATTTGATCTCATTCATCTAGAGGAAATGATGAACAACATAGACTGAGGAACAAGAACAGAACCAGAATCAAGGAGGCATCGATCGGACTATCGGGCCTCAGAGGGAGGATAGGGGAGGGTAGGGGGAGGGTGGGGGGAGGGGGAGAGTTCAACCAAAGGACCTGTATGCATGCATATAAGCCTATCCAACGGTTAAGTTCAACAGGGGATTGGGGCATGCGTGGGGAGAGGGGTGGGATGGGAATGGGGGGATGAGGACAAATATGTGACACCTTAATCAATAAAGAAATTAAAAATAAAAAAAATAAATAAATAAAAAAAAAACAAAGTAAAATGATAGACATATGCTTATTTTACAGAGGTGGGTACAGGATAGTTAACAGTCAACAATTAAAATGATAACGATAACAATGAGGGAATTTGCGATCTCTGTCCTGGCACCATCTGTTGTGCCATAAAGGGTCCAGAAAAAGGGAAGTTACAAGTTACCCTGACATTTCACAGGTATGTTATCTTAGATGTAAAAAGACAATAGGTTCAGTAAAGATTAAAGTTGATCTTTGTCAGGGAAGATACTGGCCTAGGTCATGACTACCCACTATAAATTGATTTTTAAAAAACAAAACAAAACAAAAGTTTATTGATTTCAGAGTGAAAGGGAGAGGGAGAGAGAGATAGAAGCATCAATGATGAAAGCAAATCATTGATCGGCTTCCTCCTGCATGCCCCACAGTGGGGATCTAGCCCGAAACCCAGGCATATGCCCTGACAAGGAATTGAACCGTGACCTCCTGGTTCATATGTTAATGCTCAATCACTGAGCCATGCAGGCTGGGCATAATTGCTTTTTTAATTAAAAGTTTTACTTTCAGACTATCCTTTTTTTAAATTTCTTTATTGATTAAGGTATCACATATTTGTCCTCATCCCCCCATTCACATCCCAAACCCCTCCCCACATATGCCTCCACCCCTTTGTTGTCCGTGACCACTGGCTAGGCTTATATGCATACATACAAGTCCTTTGGTTGATCTCTCCCCCTATTCTTTGTGGTTATTTTAGGTCTCTTGAGTTTGCAAGGCTGCCCCGCAGGCCTTCCTTGACTTAGGTTAGTATGTGACCCCTTTTTGTCCACACACCTAATAGATCAGTAATCACAATACATGGAAACAAATTAAACTCAGACACTCAGACTGGATTTTTAAAATCCAGTAATATGCTATTTAAAAGTGTCCTTCGGTTTAAAAAAAAAAATCCAAATTTTTGCTGTTTATAAGAGGAAACATATTGACACTGAAAGTTTGAAAATAAAGTTATGAAAATATAATTATCAGGAAAAAAAACAAATTAAAAAAGAAATGATACAGCCATACAAACACTAGAAAATTTAAAGTAAAAGCATTACATAAAAGAGAAAGTTACCAGGATGACATAAAAATCCCATGCCTGTAAGCACCTAACACTATAATCTATGAGTCTGTATCAATTTTATTTGTTTCAAAATTCATTCTTAGTAAATTTAGAACAGGATGAAACTTCCTTCAATTCATAAGAGGCATCTACAAAAAACGTACAGCTAACATCATACTCAATGATGAGAGGCTGAATACTTTCTCCCTAAGATAGGGAACAAGGCAGGGATGTCCTCTCTCTCCATTCCTATTCAATATCAATATTGTGCTGGAAGTCTCACCCAGTGTAATAAGACTAACTAAATAAGTAAATAGGATACAGATGGGAAAGAAATAAAACTGTCTCTATTTGCAGACAACATGAGTGTCTACATCAAAAATCCCAAAGAAACTATAAAAATGCTTCTGAAATACTAAGTGACTTTAGTACAAACACAGGCTACAAAGTCAATATAGAAATATCAATTGTAGCCCTGGCCAGTTGGCTTAGTCAGTTGGAGCATCATCCTGTACACCAGAAGGTTTCAGTTTGATACCTGGTAGGGGCATGTATGGGAGACAACTGATGTTTCTCTTTCTCTCTTTCCCTCTCTCTCTCTCTCTCTCTCTCTCCCCCACTTCCCCTTTCTCTAAATCAATGGAAACATATTCTCAGGTGAGGACTTAAAAAACGAAAGTCAATTGTATTCTTATATTCTGGCAGTGACAATATGAAATTTAAAAAACAATACTATGGTAGGATGTTAACAACAAATTACTTAGGTATGAATTATAGAAAATGTGTTCAGTTTCCATACAAAGTATAAAGTATAATGAAATAATTCAAAGAACTAAATAACTATACAAATAAAATATGCCCAATGGATTTTAGTACTCAGTATTGTTTAGTCTGTAAATCTATAAATTCAATGCATTTCTAATCAAAATTTCAGCAAGCTCTTTTGTAGACATTGACAAGCTGATTCTAAAATTTACATGGTAAGGCAAAGGAACTAACAGAGGCCAAAATGATTCTAGAAAAGAAGAGTAAAGCTGTGGTTCAGTTAATAGTATCGTACCAATGTTATCGACTTAGTTTTGATAAATGTATTATGGCAATGTAAAATGTTAACATTAGAAGAAACTGAGAGAAAAGTATATGGGAACTCTTCATATCATCTTTGCAATTTTTCTATGAATCTAAACTCATTTAAAAATAAAAGATCTATGAACATTCAATTCCATTCCCACTCACCAAATTGGTGAATATTAGGAAACAGAAATTGGTAATCCCACGCCTGATCTCTGGTTAAGCCATAAAACTTTATTTTGCAGATAGACATTTTGCACATGGGCTGAGGCAACATCCGTGTCCTGTTGACCAATTTTATCCACTCTCCACCTCCTCATCCCCACTGCAATGGCTCTGCTAAGGGCATCGGCAATCAAAAGAAGGACAGGACTTGTGCCATTGCTCATGCTTTCCATGTAAACAATTTTTCCCTCATCCTGTTTTCCCTAAAACTTTGACCTAATTTCTTTCACATGCTGATCTAATTCTCGTGACTGCTTAAAGGCAGCTAAAAATATCAGCAAGGTCTGCTCAAGTTCAGAAATGAAGACCCCATTCATTCAAGCACTGCACTCTTGAGTCATCATTTCTTTAAATGCATGACACAAATATATTCTTTTCTCTCTACCATGGATAATTTTACATTAAGACATCATTAGAAAGTAGCATCCGGGCTACTTGTCAAACCACACTAGCTGAACTCATCTTTTTTCCCTTTACTAAAAAAGGTGCTTAGTTCACATTATGGATTTTCAATTAGCAATAATAATAAAGAGCAGTGTGTAGTGTTCAGAAGACTTCACTGCTGCTTTTAAAGCAAATCTTTAAGTTCAATGATCAAGTTGTTCCTAATACTTAACAAAGGCACATATTCATTTCCCCAGAAAGTTAGTGCATTTGTGGGTTCATTTTTCAATAATTTTAATTCCCAGGCATTTCTTCCCACATGGGAATATTTGTTCCTGGAAAGACTCCATCCAGGCAGAACTGGAGAAACAGGAGATTGGGCAGACAACACTGGGTTTACTGAGTTGGAGATGCACCCTTGGTTTCTTTCTCCTTGTTTTCTTCCAGCAGTCATTTTATCCATTACATTTCTACCAACAGAAAAGCAACAAGGCAGATGCCCTGGGCAGAAGTATTAAAGGAGTGGGAAAAGATCTAGAACTCTCTTTTCATTAACAGAAACTATCAACACAAATATGACTCCCAAGATCAGCTTACAATGTCTGAGAATCAAATGTTAGCTTTTGCAAAGTGTGAAAGAGGCAAGTTGATTGTTCAAAGCCTCTATTTCACCCTCTTTAATGATATCTCCTCTTCTCTGGATAGCATCCTTCTTGGTTTCAGAAACAGCTCCTTCTGGCTCTATGTTCTCCACCAAAAACTTACTTTCAAACAAAAATCTACTAACATCCACTCACAATTTAGCATTCATTTAAGTCAATATGTCATTACTTTCAGGAATACTTGTAATTTGAACTTTCGTCCTAATTGAGGAAAAAGTGACTTATTTCTAAGATTAAAAGGATTTTAGCCATTAATGATACTAAGAGAGAAATGTACAGAAGCTAGACAGAAGGCAACCTTACAACAGTCTCAGAAATATGTTTCCCCCAAGGCTGGTGCAAATGAAAGCCCTAAAAGGTGTTATTGTGACTGACTGTAGTTTCAGGTTAAATCATCAGAGCAAGTATTATCTTTCCTTCTCTCATTACTTGCCTTGTTGTTACTTTATTCTTAGTTCAGTTTGACAAATGGGGATTTTGCCAGGGGGTTAAAGAAGGAGTGAGCTGAGTTCCATGCACATCCAAGGCCCTTGCCGCTGTCCTCTCAGGTTTTAACGCACCATGTGGTTCGCTGCAGTGGCATTTCTCTTCATTCTAAAACACCCTTTAGTTTGTGTGGCATCCATCATTTTGCTTGTTGACTTAGTTTCATTTTCTGTTTTTCTGGTCTGCTCAACTGCCTGTAACAGCATTAAATTATTCTTCTGATCTTTCTGTTTCCCTGAGTTCACAAACTGGAATTTATGGAAGTCTTTAAACCTAGAGGTAGATGCCGTTCTAATGATAAAGGTGAAAGGAAAATTGCACACTTTCAGGGGGCAACACCCTTCATAGAAATGCCATAATTTCATATTTTGTTAGGAGGACATATTTACAACCCGTAGAGAAGTCAATATAGAGATTTAGAAATGAAACAGACCTTAGAGAGGTCCAGCACAGCCTCATTTTACAGCTGTGGGCACACTGGTGCTTCCGAAGGTAAGTCACAGTTATTCAGGGGCAGAATTGGAATTGAACTTGGTGCTCCCAATTCAGTTCCATGCTGTGTCTACCACAGTGTGCTGACTCTTTAATTCTTATTCTTAATGATGGAAGAATGCAGAGAAAAGTGAATAGTTACCAAGTCAGGAAAAAATACACAGAATGTTTCCTCATTTTAGTTATAACATCAAAGTCTTACTTTAGAGTACTTTGTCTCATACTAAAATGATTATCTGCTTGTGAAAATCAAGCCGTGGTGTGGGCTGGAGGAGGCATGTTAATTCTCCCTCTCCCTCACCTACATGTGTTTAGTCCCCAAGCCGTGTCCCTGCTCTCTCTGTAGTGTCCTTGTTGCCATCCTTTCTTTCATTCACATTGCCGCTCTTGTAGCTCAGAACATGATAAGGGGATACCTAGACCTTTGCAGTAGATTTTTAAACTGTTAATCTTTGATTAGAGTTCCTCTCTCCCCCTTTCAATCCCTGATGATGAAAAGAGTCACTAAATTAATCTTCCTCAGATAACACCTTCAGCATAATGTCATCATCAATGGGATCTCAGACGTCTGTCTTCTGACTTGTTATTCTGCGATGTTGAGGCTCTGATCCCTTCACTGTTCTCCTGTTTTGTGATTTTTCTTTTCTTTTTTGGTCCTATGTTT
Organism: Eptesicus fuscus; assembly: GCF_027574615.1. NCBI lineage: Eukaryota > Metazoa > Chordata > Mammalia > Chiroptera > Vespertilionidae > Eptesicus > Eptesicus fuscus. The sequence goes on along the minus strand of NC_072474.1, from coordinate 62,873,456 downwards.
TAGCCATCCCAAATAACTTTGCTCTAGGGCAGAGTAACTGCAGGAGTTGTGTGGTCTAGAAGAATGACTAGGGGCTTGAGGGATATTTACAAACTAAAGGCACCCCCATTTTACTTCTGTTTAAATTACTTTCTCTTATATTCACATTTCCCCAGTGGGAAAGGTCAAGCAGTGCCACATTACTCACCACTGTTTTCATTTTCGCCCTTCTGTCTTGACACTGCCATGAGAATGAATTACCTGCACTGGCCACGCAAGTAGGAACATGGTCTCGCTGCGCGGTTGACCAGCAATGTCTTGAGAGTTTTCTAGCTTTGGCCTGGGTTATGAATGTTTCCTCTTGGAGAAAAATAATAATAATCATGTCTACTTAGTCAGGCAGCATACATTCTTTCTTTCAATTTAGTGAATATCATTGATATCTTTGCAAGCACTATGTTTAAGCCTTTACCAAGTTGACCCAAATCAGAAAAAAATGAAGCTAAGAAGCTTTGCATAATTCCAAAGACCAATTTTTTGCCACTCACATTGTGAGCTATTCCTCAATATTTAGCTAATACATCTTATACTTCTTTCATAAATCATGTTTTCTGGGAAAAACCTCAGTTGTTACCACAAAAAGATCATGTCCTACTTTAATCTCAAATTGAAAATTATCTTTAAAAATCAGTCACTTTTGCTATTTAGATGGAGCTTTTTGCTCTCCTGAAATTAGTAGAATATACTAGGTGTACTGGTTAATAATGCAGATTTTTTTGAATAGGTGGAGTTAAACCTACGTTGATATATATGCGATTTGATATGTATGCTATTTTGTTGTATTGACAACAGGCTTCAAAACTTCATGTGTCGAATTTTCTGAAGGTGTTAACATCATAGATAAAGTGCATGTGCCATCCATCAGAACAAGTGGTAATCTGAAGGAGCAAGGTCTGGTGAATATAGCGGGTGGGTTAATACTTCCTAGGCAAGATCTTTTAACGTGTCTTTAACTGGTTTTGAAGTGTGTGATGATGCGTCACCATGAAGCAAAATTACTTTGCCATGTCTTCTGGCCCATTCTGGTCGTTTCACGATCAAAGCATGGTTCAAATTGATTATTTGTTGTTGGTAGTGATCAGTATTAACTGTTTCACCTGGTTTTAGAAGCTCATAATACACTACACCTTCCTGATCCCACCAAATGCAGAGCATTGTCTTCTTTCCAAAGTGATTTGGCCTTGCAGTCGATGTTGATGGTTGACCTGGATCAACCCATGATTTTGTGCATTTGGGATTCTCAGAATAAATCCACTTTTCATTGCTAGTCACAATTCGATGCAAAAAATATTTTCTTTCATGCTACTGAAGCAACAGTTTACTGATGACTTTTCAGTTTTCCATTTGTCTTTCATTCAGTTGATGTGGCACCCATTTTCTTCCTTTAAAATCTTTCCCATTGCTTGTAAATGATCGGAAATTGTTTGCTGAGCAACATTTAATCTTTCTGCAAGTTGTTTTTGAGTTTGACATGCATCTTCATCTAATAATCCTTGTAATTGTTGGTCTTCAAACTTTTTCGGTTGACCTGGACTTTCTTTGTCTTTCACATCGAAATCATCACTTTTAAAGCATTTAAACCAGCGTTCACAAGTTCACAAGTATCTTGAGATAGAGCATGTTCACCATAAGTTTCCCGAAGTATACGATAACTTTCAGCAGCACTTTTCTTCAAAATAAAGTAATGGATTAAAACTTCCCGCAAATGCTCTTTTTTGGGCACAAAATTCGACATTTCTAAGCGTAAAAATATCTATGATGTTAACACCCTCAAAAAATTTGACATATGAAGTTTTGAAGTTTGTTGTCAATACAACAAAAAAGCATGCATATCAAATCACATATATATCAACATATGTGTAACTCCATCTATTGAAAAAAATTCCACATTATTAACCAGTACACCTAGTATAATGAAATAAAACAATGTCATCAAAAGTTGTTTTCAAAGACATACATTTCTAAGTATATGTATAAAATTTTTTCATATTTATTAGTAGCACTAGTGGCCCAGTGCACGAATTAGTGCACCTTGAAAGTAACCGTGGGCCATGAGGTGCGGTAGGCACAGCGGCAGGTCTCAGCCCATGCTCCACGCCCCCGCCTGGCCCCTACTGTTGCAGTCCCCAGTCCCCTGTCTCCTGGCAGTCCCTCTAGTGCTGCTGCTGCTCCTATTTGCTGACGCTTGCACCTGCTGACAGTGTGGAACAATTAGGGCCAGTGCCAGCAGTGGGTGTGAGTGGCAGCTGCTGCCCTGATCACCCCCCAGGAGCAGGGGGAGGTGGAAGAGCCCTCAGGGGCAATCAGAGCCAGCAGCCGCCACTCACACCTGCTGATGACACCAAGTGATTGGGACTGGTGCCAGGCACCAGCAGTGGGTGTGAGCGGAGGCTCCAGCGCCAGCAGCGGATGTGAGCACTGGTCTGGACTGCGGTGCATGGGAGCAAAGACTTTTCAGTAACCACCAGAGGCTCGCCCCAATGACAGTGACCAGTGACCCACCTTGGTCTGGCGCCCCCACTCACCTGCTCCACCATCCCACTGTGACCAACACCCATCATGTTCCGCACATGCCCCCTGCTGGTCAGCACACGTCATAGTGACCGGTTGTTTGGTTGTTTGGTTGTTCCGGTTGTTCCGCCGTTCAGTCTATTTCTATATTAGCCTTTTATTATATAGAATTATACAATTCAGCATTTTTTAATGAATTTGAATGTTTTGCATCGGGCCCTATGTAAGACAGCACAGATACAAAGAGGAAGAAGGCATAGTCCCGACTATCAGGGGTCTTATCCAGCAGGAGGGACAGTCATTTAAAGAATCATTATAATTAGATGTGCCAAGTACTATACTAATATACTAATAAACTGTCACACAAATGTTATCATGATAATTATCGGCTCCTAACCTATATATATTTTGAAACTTTAAAAATCCTTCCCCTTATAATAGGAATAAGCACTATATCAGTTTAACCTGTTTAGTGGCTTTCTGCAGAACTGAGTTGAGAAGAATTAGAAACTATTTCCAAACTCAGCAGAAAAAAAAGGTTTTTGATTAATTACTGATGGCAACCATTGGCTTAGGGTAGGAAGAGGGCACTTGCATATCATATATTTACCCGCTTCTAATCTATAACATGCAACTACTATGTCAAGCTTTTTCTACCTTATCAGATATTCTAAGACATCATGGTCACTTTTGCCAAAATTCTCATCATTTTCACTTCACTATGTGGCTCCTTTATGGGGATGTTAAGTTGAGAACAGTATTCTCTTCATCACTTTCTTTACCATCTGAGTGGAGACTGTTTGCAAAGCAAGTGAAGAGTTTACTTGATTCTCTGCTTTAGGGAAATGATATTTCCAGCTGATATTTGATCCCATCTCTGCTAAATTCCTCTTTTTAATCCCATTACTACTGTATTTATCTCTTAGCCAGTATTATGACCTGCATCAGAATGTCGTGGCCAAAAACTAAATGGAATAGATTCTCTAATCTTAAATTAGTTAGAAATTTCAAAGCCCCAAAGCAGTCAAAGAAATCACAAAAGAAAAATTCAAAACATTTAAACTCATAGATATTTAAAATGCCTTTAAATATGACAAAATCACAAACAAAAAGCAAACAACTTGAAGGACAAGGAAGACTGTTTTCTAAAACTGTGACAGAGTTGATAGGTGTAACTGGTATGAACTAATTTATCAGATTAGAGAACAAACAAATTGGATCTGGCTTCTACACAGCTAAACTAGTGAAAGTTCAATATCATCTGTAGACATGCCCTATCCCCCAAGTTATCTATAAGTAAAAGAGATTCATTCCGTTCAAAGGGCTAGCCTTACTAGCAAGTGACTAGAAGAATAAATGGAGAATTCCATCAGGCCTCCTTATCAGCACCGGTTTCTGGGGCCCTGTTGTGTGGTAACACTATGGACAGGTGGTCCTAGAGATACCTAAAGTGGTTTATTATTTACAAACATTTCTAAAGCAACTAGCATGGGCCAGGCAACCTTCTAAGCACTTTAAAAATCCAATTAATTTAATCCCAATAACAACCATGGGTGGTAGGTACTGATAGCACTCCATTTTACATGTGAGAAAACTGAGGCACAGAGAGGTTAAGTAACTTATCCAAAATCACACAGTAAATGAAAGCTCTGCAATTAAATTCAGGCAGCTTGGCTCCATAGTTTATGCTCTTAAGTAAGAACTAACTCAATCCTCAGACTTAACCTTTGTCAAAGAAGCACCATGCCTAGATTCCCAAAGATCTTAATCTCCATCTGTGTGCCAAGTCTCATCTACGTGGTCTTGGTTCGATTTGCCAACTTTACTGAGCAGGCATTAAAAGTCTATACAGGAACATTCAGCTAATAGAAAAGAATGTTTGGCACGCTATGGGATCAAAGAGCTCATTCTTTGGGAAAATTAAAAAAAAAAAAGGAGAAAGTGCCAATAATTCTGAAAGAGAAAATAAATAGATAACCAATATATTTGTGACAGGATGCATTGTGTCCTCCCAAAATTCAGCTGTGAAAGCTCTAACCACCTAATGTGACTTTATTTGGAGATGGGGACGTTAAAGATGTAATTAAGGTTAATTGAGGTCATTAACAGCATGGCTCTAATCCAATAAAACTGTTGTCCTTATAAGAAGCAGAAGAGATGCAAGGGATGAACATGCACAGAAAAAAGGTCATGTGAGGACAAAACAAGAAGATGGTCATACACTAGCCAAAGAGAGAGGCCTCAGGAGAAACCAACCGTGTTTACATCTTGATCATGGACTTCCAGCCTCCAGAACCGTGAGAAATAAATTTCTGTTGTTGAATACCCAGTCTGTGTTGTTGTTTTTTGTTATGGCAAACCTAGCAAATTAATAGAATACTAATGAGAATATACGATTAACTTTCAATAGCGGCCTCAGCTGGCCCTGGTTACCTGAGCCTTGGGTGACCCTGGGCGGCTGGGCAGCTGCCATCCGAGGCTTGCCTGTGCCTTGGGCTGGCCCTGGGCATCTGGGGGGCTGAGGGGACTGGGGGACTCCAGAAGCAGATGCGCAGAGTGGCTGCACCTGCCTGGGAGCGAGCCCAGTGATGCCACACACCTGCTGCCCTGGTGGGGCTGAGGGAACTGGGCGCTGCCATCTTGTGGCTGTTGGCACTGCCATCTTTGAGGGTGTGTCAGTCAATTAGCATATTCCCTCCTTATTGGCTGTGGACGCTGCCGTCTTCGTGAGGGTGTGGTCAATTAGCATATTCCTTCTTTATTAGATAGGATATATATATGAAAATATAGATAACCTGATGGTAGTAAATTTAAAAATTTTAATAAAAGCTTAATTTTCTGGGAGTATGTCAATGAAAAGTTGTGTAAATCATCTCAATACTGATACAATATCCATTCCAGAAAACCAGGAAAGCATTCATCCCTCATACAATTTCTTAGTAAAAAATAAATTAACATACACTTTCTCTTTTTACGTTATTTTATTGATTTCAGAGAGGAAGTGAGAGGGAAAGAGAAATAGAAACATCAATGAGAGAGAATCATAGAAACATCAATGATGATAGAGAATCTTTGATCAGCTGCCTCCTGCAGGCCCCCAGCTGGGCACCAATTCCGAAACCTGGGCATATGCCCTGACCTGGAATCGAACCATGACATCCTCAACCACTGAGCAATACCAGCCAGGCTTAAAATACACTTTCTTAGCTGAACATAATCTATCTGAAAACAACAGCCAATATCGTGCTCGTTAGTGGTAACCCAGAGGACAGGTCCGGAGCTTGCTGCCCACGAGCCAGATACGACCTACACAAAGTTTGTTAGGCTGGTTCGTTGTTTTGCTTTTAATTTGCTCTAGTTTCCAGCACTTAAAAATCATATTTCACATAAACTTCCAGATTTTTTGGCTTCTGGAAAATTAGGCCCACCTGACAACAATTAACTTCAGCTCACTAGTGGCTACCCACTGCAGACCAGCTATGCACGCTCTGGTTTGCCACAGTCTCTAGCACTCTCTACTGTTTCCGCTGCACAGAGAACAGGTGGCTGAGGCTGTATTTTATGCCATTTGCCTTGTTTTTTTACCTTGGTCCATGTCACCTGTTTGTTTCCTGCCAGGCTTTTGTAGGCATTGGAGTTCACATTACTTCTTCAAAGGCAGTTCCATTAAAATCAGGAAATAGAATGTCCATGATAACTATTATTATTCAACATTATTCTGAAAGTTTCTACCAATACATAAAAACAAAAGTGAAAGCATAAATGTTTGAAAGAAGACCTATTTGTGAAAATTATATAATCATATATCTGGACATTCCAATTCAAGTACTATTAGAAATAGTAATGTTCAGCAAAATAGTATATTACAAAATAAATATACATATAGCAATAGCTTTCCTATTTAATACTAATAATTAGTTAGAGAATACCATGAATTTTAAAAAATCCCATCCACAAGGATAAACCACTTTTTACATAACAACCCAATGGGAAATGTTTTGTACCTATATGCATTTTAAAGTTCAAGAATATGTAAGAATTTAATACATGATAATGATGGCATTTAAAAAATTCTTTTAAAAATATGTTTTGATTAATTTTTTAGAGAGAGAGGAAGGGAGAGGGATAGAGAGAAACATCAATGAGAGAGGTACATGTCAATTGCCTGCCTCCTGCACACCCCCTACTGCTGATCCAGCCTGAAACGTGGGCATGTGTCCTGTCTGGGGAATCGAACTAGCAATCTCTCGGTTTCTGGGTCAATGCTCAACCACTGAGCAACACTGGCCAGGTGGCATTTTGAACCGAGGGGAAAATAGGTTGGATTTTTCCATAAATCATGATAGGATAATGAGTTAAGTCTAATGGCAGGAAAAAAAAGTTCTAGAACAGCTCAGGCACATGGAAAACAAAAGCCATAACAATCAAAGAAGAAAATAAAAGTTAATGTCATATCTACTTTCAGAAAAGAACCTTCTGAGCAATGTGAAAATAAGAAAATAAAAATGTTTGATATAGAAATTTAAATTTTCTATGTTAAAAAGATTAACAAATAAAATAAGGAGGACAAACTGTAAACAAAATTTGCATCCTATCATAGCCAAAGGATGCATATTTTCATTATAACAAAAGTATTTACAAAATGATAATAAGAGGTTAACACAGCAATAAACATAAGCAAAGACATGAATAATAATTTGCCATAAAATGAAAACAAATGATAAACAATATTTTATATATCCAACATCACTGGAATACAAAAAAAGGAGTTATGCCAGAATTTTTGTTAAATCAATATTTTATTGTGGTTATATAAGTATCATTCACACAAGAACCAACTAGTGTTTGCTGATTATATTTCCTTTCTTACACAAATTTCTATTTTCCTGCAGTTAATATTTGCTTACTAATTTGATGTTTGATCTCTTGGATAGTTCCTAATTTTCTTATCTATTTTCTCCTACTATCCATGTGTATTTTTTTCTCTTTTCTCAATTTGTTTTTTGTTTTGTTTTGTTTTGTTTAACATTTTCATGTTTATTGGCCATTAGTAAGTTCTTGTTTTGGGCATTACCTGTGACTATTCTTTGCCCATCTCCTTTTTTAAAACATTTATCTTTATTATTGAAAGTATTTCAGATGTCCCTTTTGTCCCCCTCCACCGCACAACCAAACCTCCTCCCCCAGGCTTTCACCACACTATTGTCTGTGTCCATGAGTTATGCATATAATATATTTGCTTAATCTCTTCCCTCCTACACCCCATACCCACCTTCCCTCTTTTCTTAATTCTTAATTTTAACTTTCAATTCTTTTCCTGAATGTGTTATTTCGGCCAAACCTGGTATTACTTCCTGGAGCTCTTTTTTATTTTGTGGTGTTTATTTTTATCTTTCTTGTTGCTTCACAAGTAATATCTTCTCTCATCTTTTGGGAAATTATATTGATATTTTTCTTCTAGGTTTTCTTCTATTTTCTGTATTGTTTCCAAATCTCCTGACTTCCTTTTGCTGTTTGCTGGTTTTGGTCTCTGGTTTTTGTGTTAGAGGCTTTTCTCACATGTCCTGAGATCCTTGTCTATCTGTTATTACAGTTTAAAGAAGAAGTAAAAAGTTCATTGGATACTCTGGGGCATGGTGGAATCTCCCAGATAGTGGTTAAGGAATTAGGAATCTGGATATTTTGTTAGGGCACTCCAAATTATCAGAGTAGGATTTTTTTTGTGTGTGTATGTGAGTCATTAAATTTCTCCAGAGAGTAACCCTCCAATCCCTTACCTAGCTGCCAGTATTGAGAACCAAAGAAAAAGAGCCTGGGCCAGAAGGAGGATATTCCCAGTAGATCTCCTTGGTTTCAGTACATTGCCTCAGCCCTGCCTGCTGAGGGTCTGGATTCAGGGCCTCTCTAGTTCAGTTTCTCCCAAGAGAGTAAATTGCTAGGCCTCTGGCCCCTGGGGATGGGGAGTTCAGTGTTATAATAGATATGCAGGGGTGATCTGGGGTTCTCACAGATCCTTATAAAGACTTTCAACCAATACTCATGCTCTATGCACTGTTTTTTGTTGTGTTGTTTTTTTGTTTTTTTTTTTTTTTTCAGAAGGAACTTGTGTCTGTGAATCCTAAAGCTTTCAGATGTCCAAAAGATAGCCTACCTTCTTCTTGGCCTCCTTGGGCTAAGAGTTTGTCTTCCTCTGCTCTGCCAAAGCAATTTTCATTTGTCCATCAGCTTCCAGAGTTTTGCTGGCATCTCTCATTTGCTATCCTTTCCAACTCTCGTGAGCTATGCCTCTTTTATTCTTCATGACGATTTTAGAAGTTTAGATATAAACTCTTGGGTTCAATTTGACTTGCTTGACCATAAGTTTCAGTTATACCTAAAAACATCAGTTAAATCATAGGACATATTCATAGCTTTTTGATAGCTGAAAGGGAGCCTAAATATCACCTATTTCAAATGATTGCCTTAAATATGGAGGAAACAAGGCCCAGAGGATCTGAGTGAATTACCAGAGATATTTAGGTTACTAGGAGCAAAGTCAGGGCTCTCTTAATAAATACCTGCGGCAAATGCCTTTTGGTTGGGTTTCAAAGAACTGGCCCTCACTGGGAACTGCCTTCATCCACAAGGTACAGGTTCATACCCCTGATACTTCTCCATGGACCCAATCCTTTGGTGATAGCTGATTGGAGCAAGGAAGGTTATAAGATCTAATCTGGGCCCAAAATTCTCTTCCATGGGAATTAAATTTGGGACCCAGAAATACTAACCTACTTCCTGTTTCAAGATGGTCTTTTTAATAAGGAGCAGAAAGCTCAGATGTGGATGGTTAGTCACTGTGTGACACTATGTCTAAAAGAGGGATTCTTTTATTAACCTGGTACATACTAAATAGGAAAGACAATAAAGGTGTGTGTGTGTGTGTGTGTGTGTGTGTGTGTGTGTGTGTGTGTGTGTACACTAGTATACAGGAATGTATGTGAAAATAAGCGACCAACAGGTCTGCATAATTGTGTTTGGAGAATGATTAACGAAGATATGTCTATGACATGAGCTTTTGTAGAGGGAAGAAACAACAAAAACAAAAAATACCCAGTGCAGCTGGCCCCCCTACTGCTATCCTTTCCCCATCTCCTTCTGGGGTAGATCTATGGCTTCGGTTGCTTTCAAGTGTCAGCTGGTGACCGCTGGGGCTTGCTGTAACTCTCCAGGACTCTTTGGTTTCTACAAGCATTAAAAACTTTCCCAGTGACTTAGAGAACCACACACATACCCGCACTCGAAGCTCAGCATGAGAGCGGCTCCACCATGTTGGTTCCTCTCTAGTCTTTGCAAGCTGGTTGTTTTCTTCTCTCAGGTCTCATTGTTCCACTTTGTGAATGTGGTTGAACAGGAGGTTATGAGAGAGGTGGAGAAGGTGCTGATTAGCGAAACAGGAGAAGAGGAAAGGAGGGTTTTCAGATCCTGAGTTACTCTAAAGAAGTGGGTGCTCCTTGTGTCCTCCTCCCTGTTTCCTGAGCAGCTGGAACCAGGTAAAGCTGCCTGAACAAAAGATCTAGATCACATTTCCATGGCTTCGCAAAGAAACAAATACGGGCCGGGAAAAAATGGAGTAGAATTCATGAAAATAAAGCAGCAGAACAAAAGAAATATAATATTTCATTTCAGTCCTTTCTGGTTCTCAAAACAAAAATAAATATCTATGACAATGTATGGGCGAGGCTCTGTGAAGGTATTTTCAAATCCATGTTCTCATTTTCATGTAAGTCTTCAATGAAAGCCTGGTATCTTCATACCTGTCCTTGCTCCCAAGCAGAATTGACCACTGCCTTCCTTGTCCAACCACAGTACCATACACGCCAACTTATCATGGAGTCATAGAACACTGTTGCATTTATTTGTATGCACTCCCATGTCATTGTTACTCTCAGAATCCATGAAACTTTCCAGAGAAAGAAAATATTCCTATGTGTGTGTGAATTAATTCTCAAAACAAGACTGGCAGAGGTAAAGCATTTAATATTGAAAAAATAAATTATTTTAACATGGAAAAAACATTTAATTTTCAGCAAGTTTTCTCTCCCAATCTTCACAAATATTCCCAGTCTGTCCTCTGGAGGAGACAGCTATCACTAACTAATGGAGCCAGCAGATCACCAGTCAACCACGCTTACCCTGACACTTGGTGCTGGACAGAGAAGAAAATGGGTCTCAAGAGCCCTGAATTTTGACTCTGCCACTTTAAATTAGTGGCCATCCATGGGAAAGTCACTGGACTTAATTCTTTGAGCCTCCACATGTTTATCAGTTAAATGGGCTAGAATATCTTGGAGGATAAGAATAATTAAATAAAACAATAAAGTCTGTCACTTTACGTAGCTCACAGCAGAAGCTCAGCAAAGATAGGTTCTGTATAAACTAGAACTTTCTCTACTAAGACATTCTGGGGCAGGGTGAGGATTCCTAATTCTCCCTTCATTTAAAAAAAATAATACAGTTTTGTGGGTTAGGCTATTTGAAATGAAGAATGCATGCTGGTATGCTAACTACTTTAACTCTGTAATTGATGTACTGAAACAGATTTGGTTGCTTAGGAATATGTCTAATGTTGAGACTATGACTTTCTTAAAGAAGGGAATCCAGTAATTCAGGAACATGAACAAAGCAAGGACTCCACAAGTATGTAATGGACCACTGAATAAATAAAGGAACCAATCAATCAATCAATCAATCAATCAATCAATGTAGCTAATGATGTTACCTGGAAAGCAGGGGAGATTTTTTTTCTGAAGACAAATATAAAGGCTCTCCTCCCAATATTCTAACTAAAGAAACTGTGAGAAAGTACAGAAGGTTGAGGTAGACACTCAGGGCACTTCTTTCTCGTTTATATTTATGATTCTGGTTTATTATGATCCTGGTCAAGTCCTAGCCAAGGAACTTGGATTGCACTTGGAACTTTTACTCCATGAGCTATTTGCCGATTCGGGGTGCCTGCCATCACTCCACCCACTTCACAGAAGCCCACATCTGTTTATTTGGTTCTAAGAGCTAAATCGTCCTCCCTGAGCGACTGAACTTTTTAGATTCTTTGTACTCTTACCTTTGAAAAGAGATGGTTAGAATTGACAGTTATTAACCTCCCTTCTGATTCTAAAATTGGAAGGTTATTCCACAAAGTATGTATCTTTGGGGAGGCTATTCTAGCAGGAAACTCAGAAGAGCTAATCAGAGCCCCCAGCCCCCATGGAAGGGAAGGTTGGTTCTGCCAAGGTCTGGAGGGTGCCTGGTCCCCCGCTTCAGCTTTGTGAACCCAAGAGCTCTTCTGTTTGGTTTCTCACCCTTTGGTTTACCCTGCCTCTTCTTATTCTCCCCCTCCCTCACCTCCAATTTTTCCTCTCTCCCCTGTACCAGTTTTGTTCATAGTTTGTGAAGAAAACTGCCTCACAAGCCCTCTGCTCCTCGGGGTCAGGATCACAGCCTGAAGGTGGGATGCACACTGTCCCCGGGTGGGTCTTTCTTTTCCGAGCTGCTGATGAAACAAAAACAGGCCAAAGCCCCAGCTAGAGCTTTCGGGAGTTGAGTGAGGGATTAACAACAATTAGCCCTGGATATAGATGTATTCTGGAGAGTTCGCAGCAGCTGAATGCCCGGTGTCTGTGTGGTGGAGAAACATTCTGAACTCGCAGCAGGAAGGCAGCCCTGCAGCTCCAGTGCTAACCGGGGAAACTGCCAATGATGAAACACATCTTTGGGACCCAGAGCAATGAGACAAAGTCTCTAGCTGTCCTGTGACAGGAAGCTCCAATGACTAAATATACAAACAGCCTACTCTTCAGTGGCAAATATTAGTCAAAGGGATCTCTCCTTGCCTCACAAAATAATCTGTATCTCTAGAAAATTTTGGTTGAGAAGACAAAGCTATTGAGAGAGATGAAAAGATGTTTTATTTTTTTCTCTTTCTCCGAAATGAGGTCAAACAAACTCTTAGATGCATGCTTTGTAGACTGTCTCCATGTTTTAAAAACACCGTCTTCAATTCAAATTATTTTTATTTTAGCTGCATCCTGGGGAGGAGAGAATAAGCTGGAAGGGGTTCCAGCTCCTAGCACAATGTCTGGCCAGTAGCTCCATAAATGCCTGTTGAATTAGGTGTTTGATGAAGGCAGAAAAGTTGACTGGTTTATTTAACCAGAAAATCAATAGGAAAAAAAGTCTAACAAAGGCTCTTTACATATAAAACTGTACTTTCAGGAAGCCTAAAGTAAAAGCCCTCCCAATACCACAAGTCCTTATAAAAGCTCTCTGGCTGAAAAGGGACTGTTCCCTTACAAAGAATGAAATAACAATTTGAGTTGAGGCTAGAGAAGGCCAAAGGGCAATTCAGTTTCTCATGGTCACTTGAGAGGCAGAGAGTCTGTTCAGCTGGGGTGATGCCACAGTGGGCACCACTGCGCTGGGCAATGTTACAAGTGCCCGAATACTGCGGTCATTTTCACTGATAACTATAAGGCATAACATTTATTCCATCATAACCTCCACCTAGTGGAAACAGTCTTCACCCACCTCATGCAGGCTCATTATTCCTGCTCCATCAACTTCAGTCGATGTGTAAATATTGAAGCAAGTCTAAGGAGCCAAGAAAAGGACTGATGATTACCACATTAATACTAATGAGTGGAACGAATTGGGAGTGTGTTCAGCTAGTGTTGCCACTGAAGGAGATGACTTAAAAAGGAGGAAGAAATCAACAGGCTGATTACTGATTTTTAAAAAATGACCAAGACATAAAATCCACATGAGGTAAGAATTGAAGAGAGAAGGAAAGATTATGGCTCTAGGAAGTCTGTGTGTGTGTGTGTGTGTGTGTGTGTGTGTGTGTGTGTGTGTGTGTTAATGTTTAAGTTCACTCAAAAGACTCTGTATAGACTCCAGCAGGCTACCAATGCTAATAAGAACAGTTTAAACACAGCTTTCTTGTTCTTCCCTCTTGTTTGAAGTTTTTCTTGGTACACACAATAGACCGGTGGTTCCCAACCATTTGTTGGCCATGCCCCATCTAAGCATCTCTAAAATTCTGCCGCCCCCTGCCGCACCCCGCCTCCCTCCCCGCCGCCGGTCATATAATTCTTATTCAAAAACTGAATTCCTATCCACATGGAAGAAGCCTCAAAGGCCATTAACTTGGTCTAAACAAGCTTCCAAAGAACATGGCATCCATGAAAGAGAAAAATGAAGGAAAGGACAGTTGAAGTACTGAGGAAGAAATCACTAAGAAATTGTTGAAAAGAAATAATATGAAGTGATAGGAAAATATAGCAAATAAAGTTCAAAACATAATAGAGAACTGAAATGCATAAATATGTCACAATATATATCCATATACTGTCTATGAGGTCCCTAGAACCATGAGAAATACCCAAAAAAAAAAATCAAAAAAAAAATCACTGTTAATAACTCTTTCTCGAATTGCCCCCTTAAAAATCAAATTGTCCCTTTGTGGGGCATGTGCCCCACGTTGGGAACCACTGCAATAGACATGTATAGGCCCACAGCAAATGCAGACTGCAATCATCATATGCCCTGATTTCTGCAGTGGATGCCAAAGGATCCCGAAGCTGGTGACGTTTTAGGAGAGGGAACATGGAGAGAATATAATGACAGCCATGTGAACTAATGAAAGTCATTTTTCCCTTGCACCTCATTAAATGTTGTAACACCACCCTTATCAAACCCACCCTATACTCAAACAAAAGTCGTTTATTTGGGAGTGAACATGGTGCTTATTTATTTTAAGGGCTCTGCCCCATATTCCATGGTTGCAATAACTCTTCACATCCGTCATTTTGGAATGCTTGCACTTACTTCAAAAGAAATTAAATTTCTTGCAACAGTAAGAGAGGTTTAGAAACAGGCTATTCTCTAAATGCTTTTTTAAAAAGTAAATATAACCCTCATGTTCTGTTCAAGCTTTAGGGAGATTTTTGCCAGCAGCATTTTCTTTTCCCCCATGAAGCATCGAGGGCTTTTTGAGCCCAGCACAGGGCTCCCCTGCTGGCATTCAGAGCCCATCAGTTGTCAGCGTCCCCTAAGGTCTGTCTGCCTGAAGCGGAGAGACTGCGCTGTAGCTAGGTGAGCTCACACCAGTGCTTCCCTCAGCGGACACAGGGAGGCAGTGCGGGAAAGCTCGGCTTCTGTAAGCCGGAGCACTGAGAACATGGCTGCACAGCTTCTTGCTCTTTTCCAGGGTTGAAGTCCTAACGTCTCCCCACTTGCTTGTTTCACTTTTATCAAACTAAGAGTTTGTAAAGGAGAAGATCAGGTTACCTGACTAATGAAACAAGCCAAGAAATGTTTTTAAGTGATGGCATGTTCAAGGACAATGACACTATAAAAGCTACTAAGTGACTATTATTTAAAGCCTTTTCATAATACATCATATATCCCATATCCAGCACCCAACACCCATCACAGACACATACCTAGAGTTTTCTTGCTGATCCTGCCTCCCAGGAGGATTTGTGAAGCATTTTAAAATACATCATCTCACTAAATTCTTCTGCTAGTCCTTGAGATTATGGTAATTGTGGACTTGCTTCCATTTCATGGGAAAGAAAATTGAGGTTAGAGAGTTGGCATGGTTTGAGAAGGCCACAGGGAAACCAGTGAGCAGTAAGTCAGGATTTTAACCTGTTGTCTGACTCTGTGTCAAAGGTCATTCACTTTCCTCCACTCACTCAGATTCACACAGAAATCAGAAATCACTGATCTCCCAGAATGCTTCTCATAACATCCTTAAAAGGGAATGAATTAGGATTTATTAGCTTTCCTTGGCCCAATGCAGAAAACAAGACATAAAGTTTAAAACCTCATCATCGTAGTCTTTACCCCACATATAATCAATCTCCGATCTCGCACTCAGTTTCCATCCCCCAACTATTGAAACAAGACTTTTGCTCTTATTTTCCATTCTATTATCCTCATTCCCACAATTATATTTGTCTCTCTTGTTTACACCTTGAGATTATAGATGAATTTCCAAAACAGATGGATATCTCTTTTGCCTAGCTCCCCACCCCCACCCCCGTCCCCACTGTACCCCTTCTCTCCATTCCCACCATGATCACCATCTTATTTGTCTCTTTTTCTAGAACTGAAAGTTTCCCAACACATGCCCTTCCTTCCATTTCCTCCCTGTTCTAATCCATCCTACATGGTACTTCCAGATTAGCCCTCCTAAAACCTGTTTGAATGAAATCACTGCCCAGCTCAAAAACCTTCAGTGGTTCCCCTTTGCTTATCCAAACAATACGCAAACTTTATCCCTGCAGTGACGGACACCCCATAATCTCACTTAGCCTCACTTTCCAAACGTAGTCCCTCTATTCTCTTTCATGCAAGCTTGGCCCCTTCTAGCTGCTTTCCATGTAAGCTCTGCACTGTTTGCTTTGCTCCTGTATAGTGACTGTCCTTTCTCACTACACTGACACCTTGAAATTCTGTATTCGTCAGAATCTGAGTCAGACAGTGAGTTCTTCATGAAGTCTTCCCTGATTCACCTAGAGATAATGTTTCTCCTTGAAACTCCCATCCATAGTCCAATGCAATTTTTTAAAACTCAATTTTAATTATAGTTAATATATAATATTATATTAGTTTCACGTGTACAACATAATGCCAATGCAAATTTTTCAAAAAATACATTAAGTATAAATAGTACATAAGTGAAAAAACTTCCAGAGCACCTTTCTTATCAACTGTTTCTTGAATTCTAGTTACTAGTACACATATTATTATTCTCTCCCAGGGTATACTGTAAGTGCCTGAGGGCAGGAACCAGGCCTCTATGAATTCACAGCAGCCCTAGAAAAACTTTCACATACTTGATGCTTAGTAAATAAGTGGATAAATGAGGAAAGCAAAACTTTCCCGTTTACCTCTCCCATACTATGTATTTACATTTATATTTATACTGATATTATTTAGCTGATGTTCTATCACTCAATAAATTGTTAATACAGTTGTCCCAAAGAAAAGTATACATACTTTAACAGCTGTTAAATTTTCAATTTTGAAAATGAAATGTATTTTTTAACATATTTTTTATTCATTTTAGAGAGGAAGGGAGATGGAGAGAGATAGAAACATCAATGATGAAAGAGAAGCATTCATCGGCTGCCTCCTGCACACCCTCCACTGGGGATCAAGTCTGCAACCCATGTGCCCTTGGACAGAATCAAACCGTGACCTCCCGGTTCCTAGGTCAATGCTCAACCACTGAGCCACTCCAGCTGGGCTGAAAATGAAATGTATTTTAATAAACACTGCCTTTATAATTATTCAAAGTGTGTGTATACTTACTTGGGGATAACCTATACTTACTGATCACATTATATATGTCAGGCACTACACTAGGTACTATAGTAAACAAAACAGACATGTTCCAAAGTACTAGGGGAGATAGATAATAAATTATTCACCTTTTTTTGCAAATGGTTATGGGACTAGAAAAACACGCAGAGCAGGTGTGCTCAAGGAGGGGCTGTGGAGGCAACCTATTCAGGCAGGGAGTTAAAGAACAGTGTCTCTGAGGACAAATGGGACTAGAAGGGTGAGAAGAAGCCAGCCATTCAAAGATTAGGAGAAGGTTTATTCCAGACAGAGGAAACTGCAGGGGGAAAGCCGAGAGGTGGGAAAGGGCGTAACACTTTTTGGGAAGTGAAGGGAAACCACACAGCTAGATTATAGAATGAAGGGAAGGGGAGGCCAAAATTAGATGAACAAGAGGGGCAGTGATCAGACTGTGGGGATCAGATGCAAGTGGATTATTTGTGAAGTCTGAGGCGCTCCATCCCAGGGTTTTAAGCAGGAAATGTCGTGATCTACTGATGCTTTTAGATGATTCTGGGGACTGTGAAGAGAAGAGATTAAAGAAAGGGAAGAGTAAAAGTAGAGACGCTGGTAGGGGAACCATTGCTGCAGTCCAAACAAGAAATGGGATGCCTTAGGATAGCGCAGCAGTGGTGCTAATATGGAGTGGAGGACAGCAGCTTGTTAAATGTGAGTCATGAGGGAAAGAAAGAATCTAGGGCAATGCCCAGGTTTCTGGCTTAGCAATCGGGTAATTAGTATTAGCATTTACTAAGATAAGAAAGATTAGAAGCCAAAGATTGAGGGAAAATAAATCCATTAGCTCAAACTTTAAAGCCATCTTAAATTATGATTATCCACTTGATGTGTGTTTTTGAACACATATTATGTGCCTGACACTACATTAGATACTAGAGAAAGGAAGTGACAGAATCCCTGTGCTCAGAGCTCATACCTTCTGGAGAGAAGTACCAACGTCATTAAAAACATTTAAAGTCACATGGCTTGCAGGATGGTGTACAGGCATGCAGACTCTGGTTGGAGATTTTATATAAAACACTGCTTTTAAACATTCTTTTCCTTAAATGCTTTGTTCATATTTGAAAATCAAAATTTACTTCCGTTTTGCAAGTGAACCCTAGGAATTCATGGAAGTAGAAGTCCAAACCAAACACATAATCACTTTGGGAACAGCTGCTCACACTTTGCTTTCATTATGACTTTTCACTTCCCCTAACCCCAGCCTGAGCATCCTCCTAGACAAGCGTGGCTGGAGCACGGCCTAGAGTCCTGTCCAATCTCTGCTTCCATCGCTAGGCCTCTCACATGGGTGCTTTGTGGTTTTAAAGTGACTGTTTTAAAGAAAACAATGAGAATGCACAGTATCATCCTACAACCTTTCCAAGAAGAGTGGAATTCATATTGGGAAACTATTGAAAATTAAACTGAAATCCTGCTTTTCAGTATGAACAGAACTCATGTCCTGGAAATTTTCCCTGTATACACCATAGTTTATGATCAAATTATTCAAGAGAATAACCCATATAAGGTTAAAACAAAATGTTGCTTCCCATATTTCCTTTTCTTAAATGTTTTAGCTAAATCTTTCCCAGAATATCTACAATAAATTATATAACCAAATACATTACACATTCATTAACTGACCATGTACAGAAAACTCAGGCCAAATTAATAAAATCCTCTTAAATTAAAATTTGGCCACAGGATCTCCTCCCTTCCCCCCATTCCCGCCCCAGAATTGACTGACAATTTATTGATAGCTCTCTTAAAATTCCTGTAATTTGCCAGCTTAAAATATCATATTGTTGATGTCATGATATTTTGCTTTATACTTTATAACTTTTGTCTACTTCAAAGCATTCTTTTTACTCCCCACTTAGCATGCACAGAATTGGGTTCATTAATTATCTAAAATATAGTTTACATGAAGTCACATTCTAATAGTCACCTTCCTAATGCTGAAAATCTTGTTTTCCTTAAAACATGTCACTCTTATTTTCTGTAGATGCTTGTCCAGGCGTATTCTCCAACTGCTTTCACTGTTCACGAGGCCAGCCAAAAGCTCTGACCACATGCAGCGACTAAATCACCATACTTCTTCTCTGCTAACATCCAGTATATACAGCAATCATCTGTCTCCTTTGATCTTCAGCTAGCACAAGCCTTTTCTCACTAAGTTGTCTCCCAAGGTTTGTTGTTGATATTTAAACAATTTGGACATCTCTAAAAGTGGACTGGCATTGACACCAAGATAAGGTGCTAATCAATTTATTAAGTGATTTTGTACAAAAATGGCAAACTTAATATGACCCTGGAGCATGACTGATTCACCCAACAAGAAGCGTGAAGAAAGCCATTCATCTGTTTTTGTCCCTTCCGGCTGAGAACGTCTATGTGGAGCTCTTTTCTGGAGTCAGAGCTAACAAAACTCAACAGAAATAATACTTTAAATTTTTAATTAATTGGCATCATTATATTTATATACCTCTGTGTAGTTGAATTGTGGAGTAGATCATGTTCCATCTCATCACTGGGAACCTTTTTTTTTTTTTTTTTTTTATCTAAGATGAGACTTCAATGCTTTTTATTCCATCAAAATTACCAAACTTGTCATAATAATACTAAATAATTTTTAAGTAAGGATAAATTAGGTATGAAAGGCAAATGTGTTTCATTTGTCTCAAACCAATACAGCCTGAGTAGCCTAAAGATAACTCCATTCAAAGAGTGTTGAATGTTTTCAGCACTTTGTGTTTCAAAGCAAAATAGACAATGTCTATGTAAATAAGAACTGCAGTTGCCTTTATTCCTTATTCTACGTGAATGCCAAAACAATAGATTACCTTAAGATAAAATAACCCCCAAAATTAATATGATCTTTAGATATCATTGTTCCTAATAATATAGCTAACTCTTAGGATGAATTGGCCTGACTGTCTCACAAGATTAGTTTTACGTAAAGTAGACACAATCATCCCTGTGTAGTGGGGCCAGAGAGCAAGGGTAATTTAAAGCAGTTGCCTGCTGGCCAAGCACTGCAAAGAGACTGTGGAGCAATTGACAGTTTAGATAGAATGTCACATTTAAGGGATGGATGAGAAATAGAAATTACTAAACACAAGGAATGATCAGGAAAATAGTTGGAGAACAGTATGTAATAAAAGTCAATTAAGGTGGAAACTACAAGATAGCAGAGTCTAGGAAGTGATAAGAATAATTCAGTTATTATTGACCTCTATGCCCAGAGAATATGGATTGTTCTGGTTCCCAAGAAGGGAGATTTTCAGTCCTGAAAACATCCCATTGCCATCATACAGACTGCACAGAGCCTGTGTCATGGGTTAACTTGCTTATTTTAAAGATATGTTTAGGTCCTAATCCCAAGTACCTCAGAATGTGACCTTATTAGGAAAGAGGGCCTTTACAGAGATAATCAAGTTAAAATGAGGTCATTAGGGTGGGCCGTAATTGAATAGGACTGGTGTCTTTATAAAAATTGGAAATTTGGATACAGAGAAAAACACTCACAGAGGGAAGACAGCCATGTGACTGGAGTGTCTACAAGCCAAGGAAAGCCAAGGTTTGCCCGGAAATACCAGAAGCTAGAAGAGTCTAGGAAGGGTGCTGCCTTACAGCTGTCAGGAAGAGCATGGCCCTCCTGACACCTTGAATTTGGTCTTTTAGCCCCCAGAGACATGAGATAATAACATTATGTTAGTTTGAGCCACCCAGTTTTTGATGTATTGTTACAGCAGCCCTAGGAAACTAATTTGCTGTGTCATCCTAAAATGGCACCGAATGACAACCATTTGACATCTAATCCCCAGCATAAACCCCAGGTAGGAAGATTTATAACCAGAAAGGTATCATTGTATCAACCCTTCCATGGCCTGGTTCTGACACTGACACCTTTCTTGCAGTGCTTATAGAATATCTCCTAAGTCAGACCATTCACCCTACCCCCGACTTATCAACCCATTGGTGAATGGCCTGGCAATAGGAGTGGGTGGGCAGTGGGTGTGTGTATAACAGTGAGCAAGGGAGAAGGCATCAGAGGATGGGGTTGGGATCAGGAAGTTTTTGTCCCTCACTTATAAATTAATTACCTCAACAGATAATTACTAAGCACTTTTTATGTGTTAGTCACTATGCTAGTAACTAAAGATATAGCTGAGAATAAGACAAAGAAACCACCTCATGGAGTTTATGTTCTAGCCTGATTTCACTCAATCTCATACAAATAAATCTTTACAAAACAAGCCAATCAAGAGAGTGTAATCCAGCCCTGACCGGTGTGGCTCAGTGGATAGAGCGTCGGCCTGCGTACTCAAGGGTCCCAGGTTCGATTCCGGTCAAGGGCATATACCCTGGCTGCGGGCACATCCCCAGTGGGAGGTGTGCAGGAGGCAGCTGATCGATGTTTCTAACTCTCTATCCCTCTCCCTTCCTCTCTGTAAAAATACAATAAAATATATTTTAAAAAAAAAAAGAGAGTGTAATCCTGCTTATACTGAACTTTGAAAAAGCTGGACTCCTCACATGGTTTGGAATGATTTGAATAGACTTTTAGTTAATATTCATCTTCTGTAGACACTTTAGTCCAAATAAGTTGATTTACAGTTTCTCAAAACCTGACCTGAAAAGTTAAGCTACCACACCCCCATGCAATAAGTGTGCGAGTATGTGTGTGAGAAAGAGAGAGTGGCTAGGAATATAAGCATAATTTATGCTGCTAATACTTATATGTGCAGCTGGCATTTCTATTGTCTTGTCTCTTATGACAGTGCCCTCCTCTGGAAGCTGTTAGGATAAGAGCTAATGTCGGCTGTGCCACACAAAGGTGATGGCGAATTGATGAGCCTGTAAAGAGATTCCGAGGCGAATAGGGAAATGCATTGTTAATGCTATTAAATATTACTTAGCCTACAGCAAGCTGCATGTTCAACAGTTTAAACTTTAATTGCTAGCTGATGCAGAAACAAGCCTGGATATATGTAAATCCTATTGAAAGCTAATATCATTTTGGCTGCTCAGATGGATTAGCAGCCACTACAATTAGCAGCATGAGCAGCTAATGATATTAGGGGAGAATCCATCATGCAGCAGTCTGGGCCTTTAAATCTGAAAAGAAGTTAAGGTCCCTCTCCCCATCAAAACCCCGTACTGGGGAGTCTTGCCAACTGATGCAGCAGACTCCAGGGGGTGAGCCAAGAAGCTTACCGAATTCAGAAGGCTGACTCCACTCTCACCTTGAACTGTTCCTCTTTATGTCCTCTACCGGTAATTCTAGCTAAGCACATTCTGGCCGGTGCTGCCTCCTCCCCACCCTCTGGGCAGTGTCACTGGATCACAGAGTAGAGGCAAAAAGATCCATCTTCCGTTATAGAGCTTATGATTCACTCTGGCCACCTTGGCTATGGTAGAAGGAGAGAGGGCAGGGAGTGTTCTCAGGATTGGCGCCACTGGAAGCAGGCCGTTGTACGGAGGGAGCACTGCCTCAAATGTTGATGACTGCGTTAGGAGATCCCCACTGAAAACAATCCTCACTTCAAACTTTAGGGTCATGTATGGAAACTGTCATATTTTGAGTATAATTTCTGTATCTGTTCTATAAAAATAAGCCTTGTGATGTCCTTTTAAGTCACCAACTATAAGGCACAGTGGAGCATAGACCGTGAGGTGTGATTCTATTTCCTTAACTGGATGGATAGCAACCCTTCCATTTCTAAAGGTTTACATTCTGACACTGATAAATATTAAAATCAAAGTACTTGAAAGAAAGATTGGCCTTTATTAGTGAAATTTCTAAAATACAAAGCTTTGTGGTTTTATTAATCTGATTGTAAAAACACTACTATAGCTAGTTATAATAGCACAGCACATATCACAATTAAGCTAAAATGGCTACTTACAAATAATTTTAGGTAATCTAATTTTGAAAAGAGTACTATTTTATAATCAGAACTCTAAATACTCACATAAGAAACCATTAATAGCTTGATTCATCAATCATTATAAATTCTAATTTTTAACTAGCAATAACCATCTGAAACCACAAATTCTGAGTTATTACTCATAATTAATAAAGTCCTGCCTTATTAATACACATGAGCAGAAATTACTAGTTTGTTTTTGGGAAGTTGCAGTAAACTAAACTGGCATGATGAAGGCTTAAGAGTTGTATATATAATTACAGTTTTGTGGAAAATATTTAGTGTGGCTCACCTTTCTGCTTTTGTTATCAAGACTGTAGGATATGATGGACTTTAAATATATTTCATACAAGAAACTTATACTATAAGATGATGATGAATAAAGGCCTAAGGAAATAAAGGTAAGGCTATTCTTTTTGCTCCCCATTATTTAGAAGAAACTTTGCCAATTTTGCTCATTTGGGGTTTATCCTATAGGAGTCTCCTCTTAGCATGGACAGCAGGCCTCAATGAATAACTGTCAGTACAGCTTGGAGATGATTTGTTGTCACAAGCAATCCCTTCATGTTACTTTGAGAAAGCTACACTCAATAGAGATTCAAACATGTCTACTCTAATGGAAACTTCTATTCCATTACATGTACTTTTTTGTTATACTG
This sequence comes from Eptesicus fuscus, assembly GCF_027574615.1. Lineage (NCBI taxonomy): Eukaryota > Metazoa > Chordata > Mammalia > Chiroptera > Vespertilionidae > Eptesicus > Eptesicus fuscus. The sequence goes on along the minus strand of NC_072474.1, from coordinate 62,849,926 downwards.
AGATGACTTTAGAGTTTTGCCGGGCTAAAGAAAATCGATGGTGTTTTCCATTAATATAGTCTTTTTCATAAAAATATTTGTTGATATCAAGCTTTCCCCTCATCAGCCTTATATTCTGCAACATATTCAGAAGCATGTCTTCCACTAGAGAGAATGGGGTTCTAAAATGCCAGATCAGAAAAATGATTTAATGATAACCTTTGCGCATATGAACACCCAGAACAACAATCAGAGGGGGTTACATTCATCTGTTCTTAAATTTAGAGACATTTATTGAGGACCTACTGAGTGCAAAACACTCTGATATAAATATACCTGAGGTATTGCCTTTGTCCTCAAGGAGCTTAAAGCTGAGTGAGGGAGTGACAGGAGATAATTATAACCAAGATGGAAATATTCACAGGCTTCCTGGGCATGCATAACGTAGATTAGAAGTAATCAGAGTCTAAAAATAAAGGTTAGACCCCAAAATAAATGTATTGATGGTGAAGATTATAACAAGTAGTGTGGTTTATCAAGAAGGATTACAAGTTTGTGGGGTTTTTAAAGAATAAATTTTTAGAATGCACATGTCTTGAATTATATATACTGAGTTTGTCTGAAGCTTCCAAGAGAGTTGGATTTAAGAATGCCACACCAATGAGGTAGCTCAGAGCTTTGCTGTGACCTTTTGCTGTCTGGCACAGAAGGCATGATTCCTATTGCACCTTGCTCAGCTCATGTAGTTTCTGCAAGCATCAACACCGTTCTGTCTCTTTATGAGGAGCACACAGGTATAGGAGGATGTTTTAAAATAAAGTAATGGATGACCATTTCATAAGGCTCATGCTTATTGCATTTTTGGAGGAATCATTCTATAATCCATGAATGTAATGGGTTTTAAAAGTGAAACCTTCAACATCTCAAATCCAACATATTAAAGACTCATTTTCTTTTTGTAATCTTGTTTCTCCTCCTGTTCTCTCCAGCTTGACATCACATGATACTTGGTCACATGAGCTAGAGAACTAGAGTCTTCCTTTGAATTCTTTCCTCACCTATTCCGTCAAATTGGTCAACAATACCCATCAATCAGTTCCTTTCAATGCCTCTAAATTCCATTTCCTCCCTTCTTTTTCCACTAATGCCACTGCCTTAGTTGCCCTAGTCATCATCTCACACCTGGACTACCAGAATAGTCTTCTAAATGATCTTTTGCCTCCAACCTTCACTTATATCACCTTCATCTTCCACACTACCAGCAGAATCCCCTTCCCAAAATGTACTGTAGCTTAAAAACTATGATCTTAGAGATAAAATTTGCAATCCTTAGGGTGGTGTTCAATACATTTTCCAATTTAAAACCAAAAAGTATTTTAGGCTCATGTTCCATCTTCTGCAATTTACTCTATGAACATGAGTCTAGGCTCTAGCCAAGCTCTATTGCTCCAGTTATATTTGAGAACTTTCATACCTCCATGTCTTTATTTATGCAGGGGTACCACTGCATTCATGTCATCCCACACATCTCAACTTGGTGAAATATTATCTCTCCAACTTTACTCAATGTCACCTCCTCTCTAAAACCTTCCTTAATTCTTTTTTTAAAAATATATTTTATTGTGCTTTTTACAGAAAGGAAGGGAGAGAAATAGAGAGGTAGAAACATCGATGAGAGAGAAACATTGATCAGCTGCCTCCTGCACACCCCCTACTGGGGATGTGCCCACAACCAAGGTACATGCCCTTGACTGGAATCGAACCTGGGACTTTTCAGTCCGCAGGCTGATGCTCTATCTACTGAGCCAAACCGGTTAGGGATCCTTAATTCTTTACAGCCCTTAGATCCAAAAGTGTCTAACAGGAAAAATGAAAATATTTTATAACTTTTCCCCCCCTCAAAAACATTTGGTGAGATGCTAGGAATACAGAGGTGAACAAGTCAAGTATGATTAATTTTATGGAACTTCAATTTTAGTGGAGAAAATAAATAGGTAAAAAATACATAATTTTACATACATGTGCTAGAGTAACTAGGGAGATGAGCCACATTTTTATATCAGTTGTCAAGGGAAAGCTTCTCTTGGAATGTACTATTTGAGCTGAGACCCAAATAATAAGATAATGTCTCTCAATAACAGTTTTGGTTTTTTGCTTTAGCTGAGTGTTAGTGTAGAATATTTTCGAGAAGAATAAAAAGTCTCCATCATTTAAAGCTCCCATGCTTATTTTAGAGAACATTCTGGGAACCTTAACAACAAAAAAAACTAATTTTATCTATTACTCTATAATAAACCAACCCATGATTCACTGTCTCAAAACAGCAATTATTTATTTCTCATGAGTCTGTGGGTAAGCAAGGGATTGAATGCTGTAGGCAGGACTTAGCTGAACAGGTTTGACTCCATGTTCCTCTCACCCTCTCCTTCCCATGGAAATAGCAGAGATACATGAGCAAGTGAGCCCCATGGCACAAGTGCTTTGTATAACTCTACATTAAACACATCTACTAATATTTCATTGGCCAAAGTAAGTCACACGGCCAAGCCCATGGTAGAAGGACACAATGAAGTTGCATGCCATAAATAATGGAAACAAGGACGGGAGGAGAATTTTGCTAGAGCAATAAATAACATCCCTGGAATCTAGTATTGCATTTGCCACCAAATGTATCATTTTAGGCATGTCACTTGCTCTCTCTGAGTCTTAGTAGTCTTATGTGTAAAATAAGGTCACTTGATTAAATGATTCCTAGATTTTATTCAAGCTCTAAATTACCCATGACCCCTTTGTTTTAGAAGGCTAGATGGCATTTAGAGCAACACTGCAAATAAATACCCATATATGTATAAAAAGAACTAAAATCTATTATTGACTTTTATAAATGCTAAAACATACAGCATCGCATTAGCATTGCTGCAGAGTGGTGAGGACAGCAAACAGGAACTACAATGGGAAGGGCATCAGAAGATCACAGTTCATTTGCAGACTCCTTCATGGACAATTTTAATCCCTTACAAGAGGATGTTTGAGCACTCAGCAAAATGTAACTGTGAAGAACTCTGGGCTCAGGAGTGAGGACACAGATGATTGGGTGGGAATCCTGGCTGTCTTGCTCACTACCTGAGTGACTTATCTTTTAGTGCTCAGTTTTCTCTATTTTAAAAAAAAACACATCATAATAAGATTATAGACTTAATTTTATTGATTTATATACTTAATTTAATGAAATACTGCACATAAAGTTTAGGAAGAGTACCTGAAAACAGTGCTCAATAAATATCAGCTACATATATTACTTGTTTAAGCTACATGAAAGCCAGGTATATGTATGTGTGTGTTTATATACTAGAGGCCCAGTGCATGAAAATTCATGCACTCGGGGGGTGGAGGGGTCCCTCAGCTCAGCCTGCACCCTCTTGCAGTCTGGGACCCCTCAGGGGATTTCCACCTGCCAGCTTAGGCCAGCTCCCCAGGGTATCGGGCCTAAGCTGGCAGTCAGACATCCCTCTGGCAGCCTGGGAGTCCTCAGGGGATGTCCAACTGATGGCTTAGGCCCGCTCCTCGCAGGGAGTAGGCCTAAGCTGCAATTGGACATCCTTAGCGCTGCCATGGAGGCAGGAGAGGCTCCCATCACTGCCTCTGCACTCGTGGCCGTCAGCCTGGCTTGTGGCTGAGCGAAGCTTCCCCTATGGGAGCACACTGACCACCAGGGGGCAGCTCCTGCATTGAGTGTCTGCCTCCTGGTGGTCAGTGTGCATCATAGTGACCGGTCATTCCTGGTCATTCTGCCATTAGGGTCAATTTGCATATTACCCTTTAATTATATAAGAATATTTTAAATATAACAGTCTACATGAGTCCCCCTATTGTCTTATATCTAACTCACTTGTATTATCCTAGCCTCTGTAGACATTTGCATTTTTAGTCTTTACTTCAGAAAAGTCTAAGTAAAATCAGAAAAAATTTAAATATCCAGAAAAGAAGCTCAGGAGTAAGGACCCACCTAATCATCTGGGTTCTCACTCCTGAGCCCAGAGCCCAGCCTTTTTTCCCCTTACTGTAGGCTTTTAGGCATCATGGTTATGAAATATGGCTGCAACATTCTTTTAAATCCTCTTAAGTAGCAGTCATCCTCCTCTACCCCTCCCTATCACCCCCCTCCCTGCTACTATTAAGCCCTTCACAGGTATCAATCGTTGGGAAGAAAGAACTGCACTTTAAAAGGATTTTAAATAATGTCCCCAAGAAATATAGCAGCAGATTGTTCAATGGGGATTATCAGCCAAGAGTGTGTTAGGGGGAGGGAGGGTTCTCTTTTAAAAGGTCTTTAAATAATGTAAGTGTACTTCTTGGCAACATTACTCACAGACATTTAAGGAGTAGATATTTCTGCTGTACCCACTCATCAGGAGCGTGCACCCACAAAAGAGACATAAGGGAGACACACAATCATGATGTGTCCACACTCTTGGCATTGTTGGGACACAAATACTGTAAGCTTTATCCAAAACATTGAGAGTACCAGAGACTTACTTAGTAAAGAGACCCTCTCTCCTTCCAGGAATCAACATTTGCTAAGTGACTTTTGAACATTTGCTAAGTGACTTTTGCAGGGGTGGGAGGTGTGGAGTGCATTATTTTCTATGCTTTTCAAGAGGGTCTTGAGAAAGGGGTTGTTGCTTTACTTTCTCTTCTCCTTCTTAAAACCAAACTTCAGGTCAAAAACATAAACAGCATACTCTGTCTTCTTTCAATCACTCTATTTCCAACTTCCTCCCCGGTTGAGCCTCATTCATATCTGTGAGCTGGGTACAAAAGGAAGGGGTGCGACCTATGGTAGAAGTTAAGGGCTTCAGCTTTGAAGACAGAAAATCTGAGTTTGGAATCCAGTTCTACCACTACCGGTGACTTTAGGAAAGTGTTATTTCCCCCACTGGGCCTCATCTGAAAACCACAGGTAAACCATGCCTGCTCCTAGCTTTGTTGCCAGGGTACAATGTAATTGGAAAAGTGGAGAGCACTCAGCTCCATGCCTAGTGTAGTCGAAGTACTCAGTCCATGGTACTCAATACATGGAGTGTTGTGAGACTTGGAGGCCGTGATTTTGTGAGTGTGATTTTAGTTGTTTGGGATCCAGGAGCTGCCTATCTTGATGTGTCTGACTTCAGTGAGCCAAAGTGTTGAGTCTTATATGCAGCTGGCACCAAGGATATTTTAAAGATGGTTTTAAGGACGGTTATGTGCTGCATAAGAGCTAGGGGGTCAGTTGGAGCTTTCCTCTGGTGATGGAAGAATGAACAACCAAGTCTAATATTCAGGGCACGGATGGGGGTAAGTCTTAGGCCATTTTACAGATAGACCTTTGCACAAATTGCGGTGGAAAGAAATTTCAGGAAACGTATGTTTCTCCCTTATCTCAGACATTAAACATAAAGCAGAAAAGATGGCCCAAATACTCACTGTTTTCCTTTACAGCTTAGAAGAGTTTCAGAAATGAAAAGTACTTTTATCTAATGGATCCCATGTACATTACATTCTTGGGAAACTGTGAAATGTTAGGTCCAGTATCAAAGAGCACCCCCCGAAAAGGACATTGAGCTGACAGGTGAGTGTAAATAATGCAGCTCAAATGATGTGAGGGAAAATGATGTTCCTCTAGCATTCAGACAGTGGAACAGGTCTTGTGTCATTGACCACAATGACAGAAAATCAAACTGAACCCCATTAAAGGAAAAAAGCCATCTATTTTAGTTAGCCCAGCAGGCACCTGAAAGCTCCTCTCAGTATGAAAAAATGGAAGGGCACTTGAGAAGATGGAGGTCTCGGTTCTAATGACCATGTGTGCACCTCCTGGGGAGGATGGATCTCTCTTTTAAATATGAAGGATTGATTTTGAAAATAGTCTTCTCTGCTGTGTTAGTTCTTTTCTTGCCTTTCATTGACAAGAAGACATGATTAGGTGAGGACCTTTTCAGTTAACTGAGATGAACCAAAACAAGGAAACCATTTTTTTAACGCAAAAAGCTGGCACGGCCTTATTTGTTATAATCCTTTAATTCCAGTGTATTACGCAACAGTGCCACAATAGAAGAAACTTAAGACAAAAGCATCCAAGAAGTAGAAGAGAAGGAAAATGCTTTTGAAATTTTCTTAAAGCACTTCAAAGAACTTTTTACAAGATCATTGCTCCCTGGAAAGGAAAAGTAGAAATTATCTCTTTAACTCTTTTTCTAGTTGATACTCCAGATATCTTGATCTTCCTGACCATCATTTATTGGTAGAAATATGGATTGACTCCTTGGCCCTTGCCAAATAAAGTGAAAGTCTGAAGCAACTAGCCTCATAACTGAAGCCCCCTAAAAACACATGGGCTTCAATTATGTTATGAAAGTCCATAGAGAACTTATAAAAATTTTAAACTCAATTTCCATAAATACTTCCCCATGGCTTCACTGAGATAAATGAAAGGATTTTTTCTATAAAATTTTTTTTTCAATTACAGTTTATACTCAATACTAGAGGCCTGGTGCACGAAATTGGTCTATGGGTAGGGTCCCTAGGCCTGGCCAGCGATCAGGGCCAATCGGGGCCTTCCAGCTACTGGCCAGGGCCTCCTTTCCCTAGCTGCTAGCTGCCGACCGGAGCATTCCTTCATTCCATGCTGCCCCCTGGTGGTCAGTGCACATCATAGCAAGCAATAGAACTCCTGTCTCCCCGTCGAACTCCTGAGGGGACAATTTGCATATTAGCTTTTTATATAGAGAGATTATTTTGTATTAGTTTCAATGATTAGATAATCATATACTTTACAAAGTGTTTCCCCTGATATCTCTAGTACCCACCTGGAAATATCTAGGCCCCATACATAGTTATTGCAATATTACTGATTATATTTCCTATGCTGTAAATAAAAATTTTTCATAGCCATAGACCCCAATCATTATTATTATTATTATTATTATTACCATTACTGTAATTCTGCTTTACGAACTAAAATTGAAAGAGTTACAGTTACATACCCTTCAAGCATAACATGCAAAAGTATTTTTTTCCACGTATATCTTGATTGCAATTTATTTTTTAACTTCTTGGGACAGTCACCAGACAACTTAAGACAATAACATATTATTTGATTTTCCCCAAATATTTCAGGTACTTTAATTTACTGAAAAAGTCAGTTATGAGCAACATTTTATCTGCCTGCTCATGCCTTTATTTGAATTTGACTTTCTGGTTGAATATAAATAAGTAATAAGTCTACCATAACTGCTGCTATGGAGCAAAGCAAAGACACACATTTGTCTACTAAAAACAAGGTAAGGGACCATTCTTTTGAGTATCAGACCTCAAAGCCTGAGACCTGGGACCAAGAGGAGGGGGTAGAAGGTAGTATTTCCTTAGCAGTAAAGTGTTACCGGTTTTAGAGCACTTAGGTAGGTATTGGGAGGGAGGGAGGGAGTTGTGTGTAAAGAGAATGACTTTGGAAGGTTCTACCACAACTAAAGAATGACCAGGTAAAATCCAGCTTCTGAGTCCTAGTCTACTTGGAAAAAGAGTAAAATGACACAATAAAAGAGAAGAGGCTTGCACCCATGAAAGGTAAAAACCTTTTGGGGCCAATGCGGAGTTGAAGCCCATGATTCATTGAAATACTGGCAAGTTCCTGCCCTTGGCATTGATGCTTTAAACAGAGATAGGAAATTTGAAAGGTAGAAAACCTGATTAACCCACATCGGACAAGCTGCAGGGTTTGCCTGACTCAGCCTGGTGGTTGTGTGGATTCCAACTCATAAGAGGTGGGTAGGCCCAGAGCTTAAAACATCCCCATGGTGTTGCAATGATTAACTCAGCAGCTTGAGCTATTCCAAATGTTGCTCTCTTGTCGGAGAAAAAGAATAAATACATTGGGTGTGAGTGATGGCCAGCGAGGGAAGGCTGAAATGTTTGCTCAGCCTCAGTGTTCTGGGAGCTGAACAGCTTTCCAAAGGCACTTTTTTTTCTCTCTCCAGATGTTCCTGAGGAAGATGCAAATGAGCCTATCTTCATGTTGCAAAACTGTCAAATCCTGTCCAAGGAACCTAATAGGATGTCATCAAGTCCAGTGAGTCTCCTCTCTGATGGGGAATGTCTGTATTGCTGTGAATCATATGTAAGTAGAGGATTCATAACATAATATATGCTGTTTTCTTATTTCAGAATAGACATTTTTTATATATTATCATGCATATCATATCAAATTACTTTACTTTCTAATTAATGCTAGCTCCTAAGTGTTATCCCATACTGTAACTGCTGAGACACTGTTTCACAATATTCCCTGTGATAACTAAGGGTGGGTCTACTTCACAGATGAGTAACTCAAAGAACACAGAGCATAAGTAGACTTGCCCAGAATCTCCCCTGCTGAAATATGACATAGTATAAAAACCATTTGCCCTTTAAGTCTTCCATCAAACCATTATTAGTTCTAGGTCTTTGTTTTCTTCCTAGATCACATCATTTTGAAGTTGTTAATAGTATCACAAGGTCTCAGTTATGAGTATAGCAGATGAGAGTGTAGAGATTCTCTGTTGATCTCCTGGCAGAAAGAAAGGGCATTGCAGGGTCTGTATCCAACCCTAATTGATTCTATCCAATGAGAGCATCTGTCCTGCTTTAAACTAGCCAGATTGAACTTTGAAAATATTTGAAAAGGAGGAGAAACTAGATGAAGGCCTTAGAATTTTGGCTAATAAAAAAGTATGTGGGAAGATATTATAGAAAACTAGAGGCCCGGTGCACAAAATTTGTGCACAGGTGGGGGGGGGGTTGTCCCTCAGCCCAGCCTGCACCCTCTCCAATCTGGGATCCCTCTCACAATCCAGGACTGCTGGCTCCCAACTGCTCGCCTGCCTGTCTGCTTGATTACCCCTAACTGCTTCTGCCTGCCAGCCTGATCACCCCCTAACCACTCCCCTGCCAACCTGATCGACACCTAACTGCTCCCCTGCTGGCCAATTGCCCCTAACTTCCCTCCCTTGACAGCCTGGTTACCCCCAACTTCCCTTTCCTGCAGGCCTGGTCAACTCCAAATGTCCCCTCCTGCAGGCCTGGGTCCCTCCCAACTGCCCTCCTCTGCCGGCCATCTTGTGACGGCCATCTTGTGTCTACATGGGGGCATCCATCTTTGACCACATGGGGACAGCCATCTTGTGTGTTGGAGTGATGGTCAATTTGCATATTACTCTTTTATTAGATAGGATGCCTCCAAGTTGTCCTACCTGATGGGTATGAAACTGGGATGTTTATCCATCAGTGTTTGAGAGGTGTTCTAGGGTGTTGCTATCCAGGCACCTGGCCTTCCATGGGATGAGCACTGGCCTGCAGAGAGTTCACAGGAAGTTAGAGTAAGTGGCTATGGGCTTGGTAATGGTGAGTACAGAGGATATATAGATGGAGCCTCAAGTCCACCAAGCAGGAGTTCTTAAACTGGAGTCCACTGAGCCATGATTGGGATTCAATGGTTCACCAATATCTGGAAACTATTTTTTAAATTCTGCATACATGAGTATCTGCGTATTTTTCTAGAGAGAGAATTCAGAATTTCATCAGCTTCTCCAAGTGGTCTGTGAGCAAAAATAATTAAAAATAGGGAGACAAGAGATTAAAAGAGTTATTCACCTTAAGCTCTCTTATATCAGATATTCAGAATTAATAATAAGTGTAAATATACAAAAAATACTTGAACATTTGGTGGACAAGGGGATAAATTATATCTTTATTATAGTCTAAGTACAGTCTAAGAGTGACACACTTGAACACTTCCTTTCCAACAATGATGAATAGCTTTTATTAATATGATATCCTACCTAATAATAGACAAATATGCAAATTGACCGTACCTTCGCTATGCCCACGATTGGCCAGGAGGCACAGGGGGGTGGGACTCGGGGTGGCCGGGGTGGCTGATTGGGCGGGCAGGACGCTGAGCTGCATCGCCATGCAGCACAAGCTCAGCGTGAGTGCCATGGCTGTACTGCGGCACAGAAGAGGCCTCTAGGGCAGCGAGCTCACTTCCCGCTGTGGACCATCAAAAGCCGGGGAGCTGGGTGCCTGTCCGTTCAGGCAGCAGGCCTTTCAGAAGTCTCTGCCGCGCCGGAGGCTTCTGAAAGGCCTGGTGCACCAGCGATTGAAAGCGAAAGCATGGGAGCTGGGTGCCTGTCCACTCAGGCACCAGGCCTTTCAGAAGCCTCCGCCATGCTGGAGGCTTCTGAAAGGCCTGGTGCACCAGCGGACAGGCACCCAGCTCCCCGCGATTGAAAGCAAAAGTGTGGGAGGTGGGTGCTTGACCACTCAGTCAGCAGGCCTTTCAGAAGCCTCCTCCACGCTGGAGGCTTCTGAAAGGCCTGGTGCACCAGCGATCGAAAGCGAAAGCGTGTAGGGGACCCTACACATGCATGATTCAATCATGCACTGGGCCTCTAGTCTTAACTAATAATAGACAAACATATAAATTGACTGTACCTCCACTACGCCCACCAGCCAATCAGGAGTGATATGCAAATTAACCCAACAAAGATGGTGGTTAATTTGCATACACAGGTGCCCAGTGGGTGGGCGGGATGCTTGCGTCATGGCAATGACGCAGGCATTCCACCCCACCCCCATCTCTCAGGGCCTCTGGGCAGCATGGGAAGGTGGGGCCAGAACAGAAAGAGGCGGCTCCGGGGCTGGGCCAGAGTAGAAAGGCAGTGCCAGCAGCCAGGGAAAGGAAGGCCCATTCTAGCACGAATCTTTGTGCATCGGGCTTCTAGTCTATATAATAAAAGCCTAAGCAACCATTATGGCGGAATGACCAGAATGACTGATTGCTATGATGTGCATGACCACCAGGGGGCAGACTCTCAATACAGGAGCTGCCCCCTGGTGGTTAGTGCGCTCCCACAGGGAGAGCGCTGCTCAGCCTGAAGCCAGCTCACGGTTGGTGAGCACAGCGGCGGTGGTGAGAGCCTCTCCTGCCTCTGAGGCAGCGCTAAGGAGCAGCAAGTCAAGTGGTAAGGAGCAATGAGCAGGCGGGCAGTAAGGAGCAAGGGGTCCCTGACTGCAAGAGGGATGTCTGACAACCGGCTTAGGCCCGATCCCTGGGTGGGGGAGGGGGCAAGGCCTAAGCTGACAGGCAGACATCGCCTGAGGGGTTCCGGACTGCAAGAGGGCACAGGCTGAATTTCGTGCACCAGACCTCTAGTAAAATAATAATACTACAATGACAACCATAATAAGAATGAAAATCAATAAAATGCATTGATACCAGGAAAATCTCAAAGTATCCAGCACATTCTCAACAAAGTTTCCTTCTCTTAGTCATCTCCCTTCAAACTTGAAGAGAGCAGGAGACCAGTTCCAGAGAATAGCTGTGAAGGTATATTTGCATTATGGAATTTGGTCATGTGAGTCCATCTATTCAGGTAAATCATACTTAAAGATTACACTACCACTTCTTCCTTAAAACCATAGCCACTCAGGATACCGTTTAACTAAAACGTTTACTGTTTTAATTGGGTATGTTGGCTTTTGTATATTGTTTAAGTTTACAGCTATTAAGACTAGCCCACCATTAACCATACTTCTAAATGCTTCTCAAGAATTCTGTATAAATTCAAAGATAGCATAGGCAAAATGAATTCAAATGAGTACAGTTTACAAGTTTCTAAGCCAAAAAGTAAAATGACAGTACTTCTAATTCTAGTAATACAGAAGAGATCACTTGCTTTCCTTTGATCAAAGATGTCTGCCACCTATGTTTGAACCAGCTATTTTAAGCCAGTCTTCCTGTTCTTGGAGAAAAGGGCTATACCTCTTCAACCCTACCCCCTGCCCACCCCTTCACCCCATAGAGCAAGTCTCTCATCCAAGATCCGTTTTGTTAATGTTTTCCTGAGAGCATTGCTCAGTGCTAATTTGTTACTATGAAGCCCATAATGACTTTTAATTATAGCATCTACTGTCATATGCTATCGTCTAAGTCTCAATGGATGTTACTTCTCCTCACTCAGAAAAAATACATTTCCCACTCTAAACATTTGCATATAGTTCATGTTTTCCTTGGAGAGGGTAAGTGAGTTATAAAATGCTAGCTTCTCAAATTATTATCTGAATAGTGGCCCAGTGCACAAAATTCGTGCACTGGGGGGAGGGGGTGTTCCTCAGCCCGGCCTGCACCCTCTCCAATCTGGGGCCCCTGGAAGGATGTCCTACTGCCAGTTTACAGGTATTGGGCCTAAACTGGCAGTTGGACATCCCTTTCACAATCCGGGACTGCTCACCTGCCTGCCTGCCTGCCTGCCTGCCTGCCTGCCTGATTGCCCCTAACTACTTTGCCTGCCAGCCTGCTCGCCCCCAACTGCCCCCCACTGCCGGCCTGCTTGCCCCCAAATGCGCCCCCGCCAACCTGATCACCCCCAACTGCCCCCATGCTGGCTGCTCACTCCAAACTGCTCCCCAGCTGTCCTGATCACCTCCAACTGATCCCCACTGATGGCCTGCTCACCCCCAACTGGCACTTCTGCTGGTCTGTTTACCCCCAATGGCCCTGCCCCCCACTAGTCTGATCACCCACAACTGCCATCCCATCCTGGCCTGATCACTCCCCAGTAACCCAAGCTCCCAGCCCCTCCTTTTTTTCTTTTCTTTTCTTTTCTTTTTTTTTTTTTCAGCGCCTCCTTGATCGGAGGCCAGGGCCAGCTGTAAGCAAGTATCTGGGATTTATTTATCTTCTATAATTGAAACTTTGTAGCCTTGAGCAGAGGCCATGGCCGGCCAGGGCAGGCAGGAAGCTTGGCTTCCTCCATTGCCGGGGCAACCCAAGCCTCCTGCTCACTCCAGCTCCATGGCTGCCACCATCGTGGTTTGGGTTAATTTGCATACTCACTCCTGATTGGCTTGTGGGCGTGGCTTGTGGGCGTAGCAGAGGTAAGGTCAATTTGCATGTTTCTCTTTTATTAGTGTAGATGTGAATTAGCCCAACTAGGAAAAAATCCTAGATTTTGCTGTCTACCAATAATCTATACATAATGCTCTTTTAACATATACCAAAAAAAGAAAAAAAAAGGAAAAGATCATGTTCTATGGTTACTGAAAAAAAACCAACTTAGGATATATCTTCATAGCTCTTCACTTACTTTCAGCAATTAAAATAAATATTGTTTTATAAAGTGCTGTCATGCATTTGAACTATTTATCACTCTTCATGGTGTAATAAAATTTATTGAAATATTAAGCTCTTCCTTATTAAAATTAAATGCCAATGAAAAACATGTGAGTACTAAATGTATCTCAAATTTTTAAGTAAATCAACTATTGGAAAGACATCCCTCAAAAAGTTGTATTATTAAGTTATGAGTTCATTTATATGTGCTTATGACTACCTCACCACATAATTAGACTTTATATACAATTTTTGAAAGCATTTTTTAAATAAGTAAGGCACTAGTTGCTTTAGCAATTTAATATCATAGAACCAGTATGATTATCTTTTTACTGGTTTGACTAATTTATTGTTTATTTGAACCACTTAAATAATTTGTATATGTGGAAATAAATTTTGCTTGTATATAAAGACAATAATTAGAAAAGAAATTATAATACATTTTTTCAGCTATGTCTAAAAGGGTTATGTCTAGTTAAAAAATGCTGTTGTCCACTTAACTGCATAGAAACTCAACCAGGAAGAGTGACATATGTGTCTAAATTATCTTCTGATGGAGGTAGAATAAGATAATCAGTGATAAAATATGCTGGAAGTGTTCTTTGGGTAGAGCTGCGAGAGTATGTCTTTCACCTAAAGTTGCAGACAATTAAAATCCTAGATGTGCACAAGGTCAAGAGACAAATGGGAGACCAATACAAAGTAAAGAGGAGAGTCTCAATAGACCCTCCAGGGCAAATTTAAAAAACAAACAAACAAAAAGATCAGGAAGTCAAAATTGAGAGCCAAAGAACAAAAAAAGAAGTGACTGAGATCAAGATGAGAAGAAGCAAAAACTGGACCAGGGCTGATTTTTGTGCATTTATAGGTGATTCTGTTGTATTGAATGGATGGGGGTCAAGGCACATGTGGGCAATTATTGGGCAAGATCTGAGGGATTTTAATGCTTGAAATGCCTGGAAGCAGTCATTATCCACCTGCCAATAAAATAGAAGCAGGTGGAAAGGAAAACCAACTACTAAACCCAAGTTGAATCAGAATGATTATCTGGAAGTGATGAAACTGGAAAGCATCAAAGCACAAAAAATGAGTTCAAAGACATCTGGTAAGGAACAAGGATGAAGAACAAGGAAGCATTCAGCACCTCACTGCAGGTTTTCCATGTCATTCTGCTTTTCATAAGGAAAACGGAAGTAGGAATAGTTGAAGCTTACTTAATTCCATGAAGGATTATGTAGATAAATGTGTGAAGTACTTCCAGATACCTTTCTTGACAGAATTTCACTTTATAAGAAGAAAGTAAATTAGTATTGAAGTAGGGACAGTTACATGAGAGAAAAAACTGTAAATCACTGATATTTAGTGATAACATTGCTGGGCTTCCCAATCCTCAATGAAGCTTGTATATTATAGGTAAAATCTTTCCAAAGAGCCTATTTTCTGAGTACATAATCAAAGACTAAAATGAAAAGGCAAACATCTGTTTTGTAAATAAAAATATTAGGAGTGATGCGAACATTTTCTTTTAACGATAAGACCAATGTCTCTATGAGGTATAGATAAAAACTAAAGCTAGCCAGCTGGAAATCTTCCCTCTAGTCCCGAAGCAGTCTTAACTCTTAGATGAATACTCAGCACATAAAAAAATTAAAGGACTTTCATCACTGATAGATTATTTTCCCATTCTTAAATAGTCAGGAGTATTTGATTATTACTATTTGATAATCCATTCAATAAATATTTACAGAGCATCCAATATGTTCATCATTGTACTGTAGGTATTAAGCATGGTTCTGAGCCTCAAGTAACTGGTGGTTAGTCAGGAAGGAAAAATAGGAACTCAACAAAGAATCAAAGAATAATTCAGTATTAAACTATAATGTTGACCCATGCCTATAGTTCACTAAGGGTAGAAAGGACAAGATATTGACTGAAAATACTCATTTGAAAAGGAATGATAATGAAAAAATAAAAGAGAATGTGGAGGAGGGGAAGAGGAGGAAGACAATTTACTAAATCATTATACTATTATGTGCTAGGTACTGGGCTATGTTCTTTATATCCATTAGCTGGTTTTTTAAATTCATATTAATGACAATAATATTTAATGTTTTGATGTTTTTATTTTTTGCGTGCTAGACTAATATTTACAAATATTGACTCGTCTAACACAATAAATTCTACAAAATAGGTATTAGGTTTTCCCCATTTTACATATAAGAAAACTAAAGAAAAGAGATGATAATGTGTCCAAGATAGTGAAGTTAATCACATTGCTAGAATAAAAACCACAGCAATCTCCCTACAGAGCCTGTCCTACTTGCTAGATATATTGTTCTTATTTAAAAAATGGGAAAACAGACTCTAAATTAGGGTGGCCCATATGTTTCATGAGTTTCCTCCTGCCTCCTGAGAGTCGTGTACTTGCATTGCTCCTGTAGCATCCCGATTCTCCAGGCTATCAGTCTATAGACTGAAGGGGGATTAACCGTCTTTATTTTTTTCAACTTTTAAATTTTCCCTTAGCACAACTAAAAGAGTCTCACATTTTCTAAAGGAACTTACTAAAACAAAATAAGCAAAGGTAAAGCACAAGGAAAGAAAAAAACCCAAAGGCAATAGCAAGATATAAATAAGCAAACAAGATACAAAGTATGTCAAAACATTGTGATCAACTTGAGAACATAGTCAGCCTGTTTTGAACTTAAAATTAAATATTTTCTATAATCTTCTAGATCTTTTTTGTTAGACGATTATAGAAAATATTTCAGAATTCAGGCCAGGAGTCATTGTCCCCTATCCCATTCCTCTTCCACCTCTCTCTCTCTCTCTCTCTCTCTCTCTCTCTCTCTCTCTCTCTCTCTCACACACACACACACACACACACACACACACACACACACACACACACACCCTCACCATTGTGGAGTCTGGTTCAGATGCTCCTCCATTAGTTTTTCCATAACATACCTCATCTTCCTTAAGCACATGTCAAACTTCAATTTTGACTTGTGTGCTTTCCCCATTCAAATGTAAATCTCTGAGGGCATGAACCATGTCTTCCTCTATCTGTTGCTTGCTGCTCAGTGCCTGGCACTTAGTATTTATTGAATTAACAAGTAAATAAATGTTCAGCAAGAGTTTCTACTGCATTTCCACAGTACAGTGAACAGCAATCATAATGCACATATGCTAAAAATGTGCATGTGCCTTAACAGAGATATATAGGCTTTTATAGGTGGAGGCACATGAAGTGGAAACAGGCTTCTCATCCTCTCTCCCCTTTTCTCCAATATGCTCCTGGGATAACCTGAGAAGGGGGCTCAGAGTAGTCTCACTGGAGGAAAGGGCTGGACAAAGTTGCTTCTCTACACTTTCTGAATCCCACTTGATAGAGAAAATGCTTATCACCTTCAGGGATAGATCCTCCCCCCTTTTTTATCAGTGACCTCACTAAGGGCTTTAAGGTAGAACATATCTCCATTTGAAGCACAAAGAGTCAAGGAAGCAGAAATGGAGGTGGGAGAGAAAAACCTTATAGTAATGAATACCCTCTGTGGCTGAGCACTTATGTACAAATTTCACTTCATCCTCACAACCATACTACTAGAATGTATGCATTTCATCTTATTGAGGCTCTGGAGCTCTGTACATTTGGATTGACTCTTCTCTAACAAGTATATAAGCTCATATAAGATAGAAGCAGCTAAAGAATCGGGAGAAGAAGAATGCTACTAAAAGTCATAATGATAACAATGGAGGATGTAACCCACTGGTCATGAATGCAAAGAAATTACAACTGGCAGACAAAGAAACTCAAAATACTTCAACACTTATTTATCAAGGCAAACAGCTTTATACTCCTCAGTGGTTCCTGAGGGCATCATGGTATTATAAAAAAGTTTAAACATTAATGTTAGTAATGAGTGCAAGTCACAAATAAAGATTGATATATATTCAGTATACTCTGTTTTAGAAAGTATATAATATGTTTAATAATTTGTTAAGTTAATATTAAAACTTCAAATATGCATAAATAAGCTAGTCCTCAACAAATTGAACGTTCCAATGAAATAAAATAACTCATTCCTTGACAAGATTAAAGATTTCACTATTTCTTTGCATCAGGTGGTTGCTCAGATATGAGAGGAATTTCTCAAAGTTAGAGAAACATGAAGGCTAATGTTTACAATGTCTATTCTTTCAAATCTGTCTATGAAACTACAGTGAAATCTTATTAAATAATAGCCAAGTGAAATGCAGTGTTAAATTATTTGCACAGGGATAACTGAAGTTTGCATTTGCATTATCTATGTGAAATTATGGAAATTATTAGTAAATCAAATTCTCCAGGTAAATCCTTAAGCAAATTGAGGGAAGTATTGATTGGCATTCATTTCCTCTCGGTCTCCCCTTTGGAGAACATACTGAGGCACAGAATGAGTTACATGGAAAAATGGAGTGAAGGAGTAAGATTTTAAATAAAGTATACATGCTGAGTGAATTGTTCACTATTAAATGGTTCTTCAAGTTGCAAGACAAGAATGAAGACTTTGTCACTTTGTTCTAGATGACATGATGACAGATAGCAGGCCTTTGATAGCTCAGTGGAGAACGAAGGTTTTATGCCTGTAATAAGGACATTAATGACAGTAGACAGCAGCTTGTACAAACTGCTGTGCTGATAGCATTCTCTGTTCAAAGACGACAAATAATGATAACAATGAAAATTAAGCAATGAGGGTGAAATCAATCAGGTTATAAAGAATACAGGAAATAGAATACAGATATGGGGCTCCAATGCATCTGGGATCTTTAGAATGACTAACATTTCAGATGTTAGGTTATTATCACCCCAGTGCCTTTTTTTTATCCCTCAGTCTCTAATCTCTTACCCAGCCTGCAAATGAATCTGAAAACCTTTAAGGCTACATTTGGTAAAGACTTATCTTTTGGAAGACAGTAGAGAATGCTTCAGAAATAAGTCATTATTGAGAATTAAAGTCCAGACATGGGCTGTAAATTAAGTTTAGAAAATGTTCTGTGACTAAATATAAACATCATATATGTGTATATTGTATAATATATGCCAGTCACTTTGTTAAATCCAGAATTAAGATAAACAAGATTGCTTTTTTCTTAACATTTACATTAAGTGATAGAGATTTAAAAATTAGTCAAATAAATTAACAAATATGCACATAAAGTTTGTTATGAAGGAAATAAATGAGGTGGTTAGCTAGAGTAACAGGAAGGTTATAGTAGACTAGAGGCCTGTGCATGAAATCATGCATGGTTAGGGTCCCTAGACCTAGCCTGTGATCAGGGCCATGTTCTGCCCGTTTACTAGTCCCCAGTTCCACCCCGCCACCGCCACCGATCGATTGGAGCCTGAGGGCCAAGAGGAGGTACCAAGAGGTATGCCTTTCACCTGCTCGCTAGTCCCTGCCGTGCCACTCGCCCCTGTTCCCCCATTAGCCATCCCCTGATCAATTGGAGCCTTTGGGCTGGGGGGAGGGACCAAGAGGTCTGCTTTCTGCCCAATCACTCACCAGTTGCCGCTGCCACCGATTGATCGGAGCCTGGCCGCCCTGATCAGGGTGTTGGGAGCAATCTGGCCTGGATCAGGCTGGTTCGCTGGCCACAATGGATGTCATAGTGACTGGTCGTTAGGTTGTTATGGTCATGACAGTGTTACGGTCTCTGGTTATATATATATATATAGATAGATAGGTGACCAGGGAAGACCTCTCAGAAAAGGTGGTATTTGAGCTAAGACCTAAAGGATAAAAATGATCAAGAGAGAGATGAGGATGCTGGAGGGAACAGGGAACAGTGAATATTCTAGAATGAGAAAAGAGAAATACAAAAGCCAAAAGATGGGGAAGGATTAGAAGAATTGAATAAAAGGACTATGTGGTTAGAGTGACCAAGAGGGAGAGCAATGTGATAGGAGTTGATGATAAAGGGAAGGGCCAGTATGTAGAACCTTTTAAACTTAAATTTTATTGTAATACTAGAGGCCTTGTGCACAAAAATCGTGCACTTGGGGGGCCCCCCAGCCCGGCCTGTGCCTGAGCCCTCTCACAGTCCGGGATCCCTCGGGGGATGTCCATCTGCCGGCTTAGGTCCATTTCCCCTAGAGATCAGGCCTAAGCTGGCAGTCAGACATTTCTCTCGCAGTCCGGGACCCCTCACTTCTTACTGCCCTCCTACAGCAGTGAGCCTGGCTTCTGGCTGAGCAGCGCTCCCTCTGTGGGAGCGCACTGACCACCATGGGGAAGCTCCTGCATTGAGCACCTGCCTCCTGGTGGTCAGTGTGTGTCATAGCGACTGGTCATTCCACCATTCAGTTGATTTGCATATTAGCGTTTTATTATATAGAACTAGAGGCCCAGTGCATGAATTCGTGCACAGGTGGGGTCCGCCTGGCCCGGCCCCAAATGGGGCAAATCAGGGCTGGGCCTGTCAGGAGGAAGAGATGGTGGGAGGTTGGCCAGCTGGCCCTCCCTGATTGGGGCCGATCAGGGCCTGGCCGGCTGGGGGAAGGGGCCATGGACGTTTGGGGGTTGGGCCCCACCTCTGATTGGAGTTGGGGGGCCACTGGAGGGCAGGGCCAGCCATGGGGAGGGGCTGCAGGAGGTTGGCCAGCCGGTCCCACCCCCTATTGGGGTGGGGGGATGATTAGGGGTGGGGCTGGCTAGGGGGAGAGGCTGTGGACAGATCAAGGTGGTGGGGGCCCATTGGGGGCATGGCCCGCCAGGGGAGGAGCTGCAGGAGGTTGGCTGGCCAGCCTCGCCCCCTATTGGAGTGAGGAGGGTGATCAGGGGTGGGGCTGGCCCGGGGGAGGGGCTGTGGGCCTATTGTGGTGGAGCAGACTGATTGGCGTGGGGCTGGCCAGGGGGAAGGGAGGAGACGTTTGGCCAGCCAACCCGCTCTTGATCAGGGTGGGAGAGTCCAATCAGGGGCAGGCCAGCAGGGGGAAGGGGCCACGAGGTTGGCCGGCCAGCCCCACCCCCTGATTGGTGGTTTGCTGGCCACAGTGGGTGTCATAGTGACCAACCAGTCGTTACGGTCATTATGGCCATTACAGTCACTGGCTTTTTATATATATAGACTAGTGGCCCATTTTGCAGGAAGATTCCTGCAAGACTTCAGGCGGGCTTCCCTCCCACCACCACCACCTCTCCAGCCCCTCCACCTCTCCTGCTGTGGCGTCCGCGGCCACCACCACTGCCACCTCCACGGCCTCGCGCACCACTGCCCCCACTGCCACCAGCTGCACACCCTGCCCACCCGCCCCGCCCGTGGCCACCTCCCCCACTTCCACAGCCATGCGCCCCTGCCGCCGCTGTGCGCCCCAACCAGCCGTGCCAGCAGCCGCGACTGCGTGTGCCACTGCTGCCATTGAGCGCCCCGACCCACGCAGGCACTGCCCACGCTTTCCCTCCAGCAGCTGCCTTGCTTTCCACTTTCCCTCCTTCTTCCTTCTATGCAGTCTTTGGTCTTCACTCCTCCCTCCCTCAGTGTATGCAAATTAACCGCCATCTTAGTTGGGATAATTTGCATACTTGCCCTGATTGGCTGGTGGGCATGGCTTGGGCGTAGCTAAGGTGCAGTCAATTTGCATATTACTCTTTTATTAGGTAGGATTAATTGGAACCCAGGAGTTGGAAGGGATGATCATATTTATGTTGTTAGCAGTTTGAATACACATGGAAAGAAATAAATAAAGGGCTTGCTTATCAATTGAGGTAAGAAGAAACAAATGGAAGAATTAAGAATGTCTCTTAGGTCTTTGCCTTTAATTACTAAAATGGGAAATTAATGGAAGAAAAACAGGTACAATCAGGAGTATTACGCCATAACTCATATACAAAGTCTAAAAAATAATCCTCAGGATTCTTAACCGAAGTCAAGTAAGAAAGAGGATGTTATAAAGGAATTGTGCTGTAATTTAAATTAGAAACGCTAAGGTTGAGTATTTATTTTACCACTTACATTGGTAGTACACAGTGGACATTATGAGTCAAGTCCTGCTTCCCACTGATCAGAGCAATGCCTTCTAATACATCCAGTGGTTAGATACTCACTGCTCAAGAAGGCAGCCATTCATTTTAGGGGAGCTCCAATTGTTAAAAAGGTCTTCTTAATATTGAATCAATAATCAATGTAACTATACACATCAACCTTAATCTTTCAACCATACAACTGCCCCTGCTATTCTCTTTATTGCTTCTGGTATCTAAATTAAAGTCCTAGTTCTAACCATATCCATACTTACTCATTGCTTCCATACAAAAAAAGTCAAAATTATAATTTTTGTAATTGTCATAAGACTTTTATAATTTTCCCATTTATATTGTAGCCAATATTTGATTTTATTTGGAATTTTTAAGAAAAAAATAATTGTGCTTATTTTCTAGTCTGTTGATTTACAGTTAGTGAAGTTAAAATATAATTGAACAAAACAACTGAGCAAAATAATTTAATTTCCACCAGTCCATTGATTTTTCATCTTTTGAAATTTTGCTTTTAGCTATGATTTTCTCCTCTCCTCTCCTAATTCTTTTTTTTTTTTTTAACTATTATTTAGTTGAAGTTTGTGAGGCAGTAGAGTTAAACTCATGTTGTTCAATGTCAGGATAAACCAGAAATGTAATAATGAAAATTTACATTCCTTTTTTATTCTCCAAAACTTTGGTTATGCTTTATTGTTAAATTTAAGACTTTAAAAGTTAAATTCTTTTGGGATTATATTTTTTAAGAAAATTGAGTAGTAGGAAAGGTTAAGGCAATATAGAAGAATTAAAGGGTTTCTGGGCTGATCTTGGTATAGATTATTCATTTTTTAATAGTCATGAAATGACCAAAGTGGCTGTTAATAGATGTTGCTATTTTATGGGTTGTTTATTATTGTTACAAAGTTAGCAGCTCTGAGACACTGAGGTGGTTAACCGATAGTCTCACAAAAGGAACCGGAGCTCATGTCTCTTCCAATGAAAGCTCTAACATTTTGGTAGTTAAAGGTTTCTGATGGTTTGTGGCTACATGTATTCAGAACCCTGAGCTTCAGTATATCTTTGGTGTTAACCTCAAAACACCACTGGTGAAATCTTCTGCCACTGTACACAACTGGCTTTCAATAAGAATAGTATGTACTGGATATAATTGTCTATAATATATTCACTATCTTAGGGGTAATATCAAGGGTAAATCCTTCTTGAAATACAGGGTTTTTTTAAGGAAAATAGAATAAGAAGGATACAAAAGTATAATAAGAATTTGGGGGTCCCAGGTTATTGATTTAGAAGCAATTCTGGTATGCATTAAGCACATGTTGTAAACTCTGAATATTAAATGATAATTCATGTCAAGGTAGGGACACTGCAGATAGCCAGGCTACTTATATTTCAGACTGTTTTATGGTAATATAAATATCACCAAGGACATCAAGAACCACCTTACAAAATATTCAAAGTAAAATAAGAAAAAAAAAGGTGTAAAAATGAGAGTTATCAAAGAACACCGATAATTCAATTTTGCAAAATATATCTTAGGAAGATCTCGAGTTCTCTTAAATCATTGAGGTACATCATGTTTTTTATCTCTTCTTCCTTCTTCACCTTTGCAAATTTAAATCATGGCTGTGTTTTATGTAAAACGATGACTGCTTGTTGTCCTTTATGGATCTAAGGTGCAAGGAGAGTCAGGTCCTAACTGCTATCTTTTCTTCTCTTCTTCCCACCTAAAATTTTACATTTTCAGCCAAACTAAGTGGAGAAGTTTAACAAGAAGCCAAAATCACTTTTATTAGTAACAGCAATACAGTAATCCTTTTTCAGTACCAGAAGCCCTGCCTTATTTCTTGAGGCTTATTTCCATTCTGATTGTGTTCCCATCTTTGCTCCTAAGACTTGTTCTTCCCATGTTTTCCATTTATATGTAACATACTAGAGGCCCAGTGCACGAAATTCATGCATGAGTAGGATCCCTAGTGTCTGCCAGCTTGGGGTGCCTCCCTTTCCCCCCGGCCACCTGCTGCTGCCACCGCTGCCAGCCCTGCCCCCTGGTCAAACTCCTGGTTAAACTCCTGGTCGAGGGAACAATTTGCATATTAGACTTTTATTATATAGGATATGTGGAAAATTGAAAATATAGCCATAATTGTTTGCAGGTACTCATATCAAGGAATATAGTCTATTTCTCCACTCTTTTAATCTGGGCTGGCCTTCTGACTTGTGTTGGCCAATAGAATGTAGAAGAAATATTATTGGGTGAGTTTCCAAGAGCTCAAGATACTGTGTGCATTATTGTTCTTGCTGCTAATAAATCCTGCTATCATGTGAACAAGTTTGGGTAAGGATGCTGGGAGATAAAAGGCCATGTATAAAGAGGTCACAGCCCTCCCAGCTATCCCAACAAAGCTCTCATAAAAACTTGTGACAATCCACCAGATCATCATAGATGTATGGGCAAGCCGAGCTAACATGAGCTGACTTCAGTCCAGACCAGAAGAGACAGCAGCTGAACCCGGAGCATAGTTGATATGTAGAATTGTGAGCTAGATAAATGCTGTCGAGGGCCTAAAAGTGACAATGCCATGGTAGCAACAACTACCCCCTGAACCCAGATGTTTATTTCTAATATAAATGTCCAATGAAAGAAACCAGGACTCCTTGGAGAAATGGCTGATTCTGGGACTGGGGCAAGAAATATCCAAGATGAGCCGGTAGACTCACAGAAAGTTAGCAAGTGCTCAAAATCAAAACAAAACAAAACAAAAATTTACCCACAATGATGTGGGTATATTGAATGGATAAAACAGCCAACTGAACAAGCTCCCAAGGGCTAAAGCTGGAATAATGTAGTGGAATGTAACCCAAAATAGAAAATAAATATCCATGACTGTATCCTACCTAATAATAGACAAATATGCAAATTGACCATACCTCCAACACACCCACAAGCCACGCCCACCAGAGCGAGCATGCAAATTAACCCAATCAGAGCGAGCATGCAAATTAACCCAAACCAAGATGGCTACAGCCACAGAGAGCAAGGTTTCCTAGGTAACAGAGGAAGCCAAGCTTTCCGCCTGCCCTTCCCAGGCCTAAGCCTCCACTCAAGCTACAAAGTTTCAATTATAGAAGGTAAACAAATTCAAACAAATGGCGGCAGAATGGAGCTTGAGAGAGCAGGCCAGGGTTGCCGCCGGCAACAGGAGAAGCAAAGCTTTCTGCACACCCTGGCCGGGCCCACCCGCTTAAGGCAACAAAGTTTCAGTTATAACCCCAACACAAGTGGCTGCCGGCCTCGGAGGGAGCCCCAGGCTTGGCTCCACTCCAGGCTACAAAGTTTCAATTGTAGAAGGAAAATAAATTCCAGATACCAGGGCCCCCACTTGGGTTGCCAGGGGGCGTGGCTGGCCTGCAAACCACCACAGGCCTCTCGCTCAGGCCACCCCATGCCCCAAGGGAACCCCCACCTGATCCGGGACACCCTTCAGGGCAAACCAGCTGGCCCCCACCCGTGCACCAGGCCTCTATCCTATCTAATCAAAGAGTAATATGCAGATTGACCATCACTGCAACACACACTATAGCTGCCCCCATGTGGTCAAAGATCCTGCCCCCATGTGGACACAGGATGACCACCACAAGATGGCCAGCAGGAGAGGGCAGTTGGGAGGCACCCGGCCTTCAAGGGAGGGCAGTTGAGAAGGACCAGGCCTGCAAGGGAGGGCAGTTGGAGGTGATCAACCCTGCAGGAGAGGGCAGTTAGGGGTGACCAGGCTGGCAGAGGAGGGAAGTTGGGGGCAAACAGGTTGGCAGCAGAGTGGTTAGGGGGTGATCAGGGTGGCAGGCAGAAGCGGTTAGGGGCAATCAGGAAGGCAGGCAGGCAAGCAGTTGGGAGCCAGCAGTCCTGGATTGTGAGAGGGATGTCCAACTGCCCGTTTAGGCTTGACCCCACCGGGCCTAAACGGGCAGTCGGACATCCCTCGAGGGGTCCCAGATTGGAGAGGGTACAGGCTGGGCTGAGGGACACCCCCCCCCCTCCGTGCACGAATTTCGTGCACTGGACCTCTAGTATTGATATATATGACTGACTGAATAAATAAATGCAGTGGGGTACATAAATCTCCCATGCAGAATAATTCAAAGTAGATTATGAATATATCCCATCCTATGTGTGACCCTGTGAACCACCATAATGAATATGCCCACATCAGGTTCCTTCTCCTGATGCTTCCTAAGCTACAAGTCCTATTGACATCTCCTCTAACATTTGCCTTAAGACACAGGAGGTACATGTAAGTATGCCACTTGCTTGCTAAATTTCTTTAATGAATCCCATTGCTCTTAGAATAAGGTACAAACTCTTTACCATGACCTATACTGTCCTATGGGTCTACCTCCTTCTGACCCCTCCAAACTCATCTCTTACCATCCCCTTCTTTGCTTTCTGTGCTCCAGAGATGAACACCTTTTAAGTTCCTTAAGTGCTCCATTCCCACTACCAGAACTTCCCATGTGTATTCTAGAATAGTTTCTCCCCAACTCTCTTCATAGCTGATTTATTCTTTCCATTCTTGGTGAAACTCACTGGTCACCTCTTTAGAAGAGTTTTCCCTGGCCAGCTCTCTAATGGGGCCTCCCACATCCCTTTTCTACTCCATTCCTCTTGTCATTTTGTCACAGCAGATGTGCCAATCTATGATGATGTCACACAATGGTTTGCTTGTTGACTATCTATCTTCCCACTTTAAATATAGGTTCCATGAAGGCAGGGACCACATCACTCTTATTCACCACTCTAACCCTATTGTGTTATGCAGTGCCTAGCACATAGTTAGCAATTAATAAATATTTGAGAAATGAATAAATGGACCCAGTCAAATCAAAGCACATACCTTGAGTGGATTAATGCATCATTACTGCTGAAAAAACGTTTGAGAACATGACCCTCCAATAGGAACTCTGTAGTACCATCTATATCAAGGAAGAGAAAACATAAGCTAAGCCACTCCACACAGACACTTCCATGGCTCTGGATTACAAATAACCAAAGAGAATGCATTGACCCACTGTGACTTTCTAGAAGAAATTACTATCGAGTTACCTACAGTGTACAGGCAACCAAGGAAACCTGTCAGGGATTGGAGACATAGTGCTGGGGTAGGGACAGGGATATGTGAGCACTCACATGTCACAGCAGTTTGAAAGCAATGACAGATTAAATTCTGCTAATAGGATTTAATCTTTGAACAGGCTTGAATAACTTGCTCTGTTAAAAAAAATCAAAGGATGCCTTTTCTGGGAACAGAAAGATGTAAATGCAGGGGTTTGACAGTGGGGGAGAGGGAGAAAAGGAGGTTGATAAACAGGGACAAAAAAAAATGTTGGCAGCCAAAAAAGGTGCTGTATATTAGCTACTATGATCTAAAATGGCCCAGTGGAAATCGGAGTAACATCTGCCTTGTTCATTTTTTGCATGTCTACATATTCATGCCCAGCTTTCGGAATTCTCTGGAGGCACTTGAGTATATAGGAAGATGAGTTCCAATGAGCTGCAGCCTCCTGCTTTGCTGAAGGGTTACAAAAAGAAATCTTACTTCCCCAATTCAACTTCAGCCTCAAATGTTTCTGAGCCTTTGCAGATTTTAGGTACATGTGGAAGAAGAAATAAAAGATAAATCACATACATTAGCTGGATGAATGTACACAAACTGTCTTAGAGCCACATGTTAGAGAAAACAACAAGGGCCTTGAACTCAGAAGAACTTGGCTTTCAAATCCTAGCTACACTTCTTATTAGCTCTGTGGGCAGGTCACTTACCTGCACTGAACGTCAATATTTTTATCTACAAAATAAGCAGGTACATGTTACTGTGAGGATCAACTAATATCTGTGAAATATCAAACATGCAATCAGTACTCAATTAATGATATTGTGTTTATTATTTAGAACAAAGCAAACAACTATCAAACTCTTTCATGATAAGTTGTTTGGGGATTTGCCTGAATTACCTGGAGAACTATATCAACTCTGCCCTTAACCTTGACCTTAGGCAACAAGTCATAGGCTCTTGTCACTGAAAAATGCACTAAGTCCAATAAACCACTTCCACATCTTCAAGCTTCTGTTTATACTGTTTCTTCTGTCTTGTCCATCCTATATCCTGCCTTTCCAAAGTCAATGTTTTAATCAAGCTTTGTTGGATACTTCCTGCTCAGATTTCATCTCTTTTTCTCCACACCCATTTCTCCATTTATTCATGCATTCCATAAACAATTATTGAGAACCTGCTAGATGCCAGGAAATTTGATAGGCACCTAGGAAACAAAGATGAATAAGACACAGTCACCATTTTCACAGTCTAATGAGAAAGACAGAGAACTGGACAGATGATTGCAGTCAAGCGTGATATGTGTAATGAAGGTATGCACATGGCACATGGGAACCCATGGGAGAGACTCTTCTCCAACAGCACTTGCTTCTATCTCTGGTTCATAGTCACTTTGATTTTCTTTGCCTCATAATTATTGCTAATATAACCATCTTTCTGTTACATTGTGAACTCCTTAAGACCAGGTAGTCTTATTTGTCCTTATTTTTCTTTAAGTCTTGCATAATGTGTTTGTTGTAAATAGTAGGTGTCCAACAAGTGTGTACTTACAAATGTCTTGGTCTGCCTTCAAATATTCAGATTCTGTCAAAAGCAATATACTATACAGTACATAAGAACTAGAGTATTAAAGCCAGATAGCCTGAGTTGCAATACCCATAACAGTCCTTAATAACTGTTTACATTAGGCAAAGTCTCAACCAGGCTCTCTCAATTTCTTTGTCTGTCAAATAAACGTGATAATAATAGCCCAGCTGGTATGGTTCAGTGGTTGAGCATTGACCCATGAACCAGGAGGTCACAGTTCGATTCCCTGTCAAGGCACATGCCCAGGTTTCAGACTCCATCCCCAGTAGGGGGCGTGCAGGAGGCAGCTGATCAATGATTCTCTTTCATCATTGATGTTTCTATCTCCCTCCCTCTCCTTTCTTCTCTGAAATCAATAAAAATATTTTTTTAAAAAATTCTAATTCCAAAACATTTACAATTTTGATTTTTCATACTTCTTGCCAAGTCTAATTGCAATGCCAGCCTATTACAAATCCAGAAACTGCTCACTTAAAACTTTTTAAAAGCCATACTTTTACTTTTTCGATCACACTGAAAAACATAATGCCATCTTGGAAAGTCCAGTTTGAAATTATCAATTCTATCCATTGACTGATAAAAGCCTCAATAAAAATAATAAATAAAAATGACATTTACTATATTCCTTTTATATGTCATGCATTTTACACATATAACTTTCAAATCTTAGAGCGATATGTAAGGAAGACACCATTATGTCTATTTTAGACATGATAAAATTAAGGTTCAGGGAGACCAAGTTCTTCACCCAGAGCTTCCACTATTACAAGTAGTTTGATACACCCTAGCTCTACCTTTTTTGTTGTTGTTAGCCCTCACCCCAGGATATTTTTCCATTGCTTTTAGATAGAGTGGAAGGAAGGGAAGTAGGCAGAGGGGGGCGGAGAGGAGGAGAGAGAGAGAGAGAGAGAGAGAGAGAGAGAGAGAGAGAGAGAGAGAGAGAAACATCAATGTGAGGGACACATTGATTGGCTGCTCTCGCATGCACCCCAAGGAATGAACCTGCAACCCAGGTATGTGCCCTAGACTAGAATAAAACCTGAGACCCTTTGGTGAGTGGGCCAGCGCTCTAACCACTGATTCACTCCGTCCAGGGCCCTAGCTCTATCATACCCCAGTCCTTTCATGCTTTACATTATGCCTCTAACTGGCTTTGGTTCATTCTTGGCTTCACTATCCTCAATCTGTTTATTCAGCACCACTAAGAAAGACAAAAGTTCCAGGCAGAATTAGAAATGGTAGAATTTAAATTTGATAATTGAAAATACTTTGCCTTGTAATTGCAACAATTTAGTATGATTCAAGGGGGAGACTCGGTTCCATGTCTCCTGATCCCACTCCCATCTTCCAGACAGTTCTATAATAAGGTCAACTGACATGGCTATTGACTGATTTTCTGAGATTGGAAGGCATGAATATTTCAGGATCTCTGTTTGCCAGTTTCAATATTTAGTAGCCATTAAACATAGTTTATCCTTTTTTATACTCAAATTCTCTTTGCATGCTAAACCCATTAGGTTTTATTTTGTCCACTACAAATTTAGAGAACAGCTGGTCATTGCCATCTTTATAATTACCCTTCATATGGTCTAAGGCAGCATAGTCCAAGAGAAATATAATGTGAACCACATATATAATTTAAAATTAACTATTAGCCACATTTTTTAAAATGTAAAATGGGGCTGGTAAAATGACTTTTAATAATGTATTAATTTCCTGCAACTGCTCCAATAAATCACCTCAAACCTGATGGCTTACAACAACACATTCATTCTTTTGAGGTTCTGGAGATAAAAAGTCCAAAGTCAGAATCACTGGGCTGAAATCAAGGTGTCAATAGGGCTGCTCTTCCTCTGGAGGTTCTAGGAAAGATATGTTTCTTTCCTCTGCCAGCTTCTGGTGCCTGCTAGCATTCCTTGGCTTGTGGCTACATCATCCAAATTTCTATCTCTATTTTCCCATCACCTTCCCCTCTGCATGTCTAACTACCTCTTCCTTTCTCTTAAAAGGACACATGTAATTGTTTAGGACCCATTAAGATATTCTAGGAATAATCTCCCTATTTCAAGATCCTTAAGTTAATCACACCCCAAAGATTCTTTTCCTGAGTAAGGTTACATTTACAGGTTCCAAGAATGAGGGCCTTATCTAGGGATCCATTAGTCAACCTATTATAAATATATTTTACTTGACCCAATATATCCAAAATATTATCATTTCAATGTATAATCAATATTTCATTCTATATCTTCCAAATCAGGTGTGCTTTTTAAATATATACTTACAAACAATAATACATCTCAATTAGAATTAGCCACATTGCAAGTGCTCAAGAGCCACATGTGGTTACTGTTCTGAACAGTGAGGTAAGGAATGCTTTAATTTTCTCATCAAACATTTTCTTTCCTTGCTCAGAGGCAAGGAAGCTTTCATAATAAAAGTATTCTCATTTAATTTTTTTTCCTTTTTATCACCATGGGTATAATTCCTATCTTTCTGCCTCATAGGATTTCTGTGAGGATTAAATTAGGAAAGCTCTTTGGAAAATGTAAATCACTATGTATTCCTTTCAAAAGCCACCCAAATTTATTGCCAACGTCTTCTTCTCAGTATCTCATAGCCATTCATGCTCATACACTGGCATAACTGAGACTATTACAAAACAGCAAAAATCAAGGGGTAGGGCCACTCCACTCTGTAGATGGGAGCTGGGAGGTTGGTCAGCTCTGCTGGTCATAGATAAATATGAGGGAAATAAGATCAATGTTTAAAGAAATGTTGAGAAGAAATGTCCCTATTTTGACATAGAAAATATTTATTCACTTATTAAAAAAATTTACTATGTTCTTGGAACAATGCTAGGTGCTGGTGATGCAATGCTTATTGTTGAGTAAAAAGAAAGTTATAATCCTTACCCCTTTCCCCGCTCCTCTGTAGGTTAGAGTCCAGCAAAAATAAATTAAATTGCAAAATTGAAATTGTGATCTTTTCTACCAAGAAGCAGAACATGGTTCTCTGAGAAGGAGCTTAACCTTGTGAGGTGGGTCAGAGGAGGTTTCCTTGAGGAAATGATGATTAAGCGAAGATATGAGCATAAGTAAGAATTAATTCAGTGAAGAGGAGACATTGCAGACAAGTCAAACTCATGCACAAAGATCCTTCTGTGGGAGCAATCATGATGAGATGAGAGACAAATGTCAAAATGTCTGGAGTGCAGAGAATGAGCAGAGGGGACCAGATAAAAAGCGCGACCAGAGAGGTAGGAGGAGACTCACTTATGTGAACGTGTAAGAGAGTTTTAGCTTTTTCCTAAAGCAAATAGTAATCCCTAATAGGTTTTGTACTTTGAAAGGATCATTCCACTGGAGTATAAAGATTGTTTAGGGGATACAGCTATAAATAGATTGGAGAGGGACAAGAATGTATACAGGTGAATAGTGGTGGGGCTATTACAGAAGTCTAGGCAAGAGATGGTGGCATGGTGTAAAATATGGAGTCATTCTTGAATCTTTTTTTCTTTTATATATCACACCTAATCCATCAGGAAGTTCTAGTGGCTGAATCAAAATGAATTATTTTATCACCCCTAATGTTAAACTGTGATAGAAGCCTACGGACCAGATTGACTAGCTGGTCTCCCCTTGCTTCCAATATTGACTCTATAATTTATTCCTCTACACACAGAAGCCAAAGGGATTTCCTAAAAGGTAAGTCAAGCCATGTTGTTCACCAGCTAAGTACCCTTAATGGCTTCCATCTCGCTCAGAATAAAAGCCAAAGTCTTTAAAAGTGCTTCATGGTTTGGCCCCCTAACAAATATGACCCTATCTCCCACAACTCTCTTCTTTGCCTCAGTGGTCAGCTTTCTTTCTTTCTTTTCTTTTTTTAATTTATTTTTTTAATGAAGGTATTATATGTGTACATATCTTACCACTTGCTTGCTTTCTTTAAAACAAGCCAAGCATGGTCCTAACTCAGGGCCTTGTTGTCTTCTGTACCCTATGCCTGAAACACTCCATAGACCCTCATCTAACACTCATAATATATATCTCCACTTAACCTCTTATCATTTAGCTCCTTCATTTAAAATTGCAACTCCATATTTAAAACCAAAGAAGATGAGGGCATAAACCACAGAGATACCTCAGAGGAAAGCATTCCAGGCTGTGGGAATATCAAATACAAACCCTAAGGCAGGAGTTTAAGGAAGAGCAAGGGAGCCAGCCAGGCTGGAGGGATGCTAGTAGAAGCTGGAGGAGGAAGGGGAGACTTGAGGTAATAAATACAAGCTCACGAAGAGCTTACATGAACATTGTTGTGAGGACACTGCTTTTATTCTGAGATGAAAAATCATGATGGGTGCAGAGTAGAGGAGTGGTGTGACCTGACATATTTTAACAGGTATGTTCTGGATGCCATATTGAAATTTGACATAAAGTGGGCAAGGACAGAAGCAGGGAGTTTATTTATGAACCTATCACAACAAGCAAGGAATTTATTTATGAACCTTATTAGATAAGAAATGATGGCAGCTTACATAAAGCTAGCAGCAATGGAGTTTGAGAGAAGTATTCAGATTCTGGATATATTTTGAAAGTAGATCTTCTAAAAGATTGAATACACAGTGTGAGAGAAAGAGATTTGGAGCCTGAGCAGTTGGAAAATAGGGTGGTCATTAACCAGGATAGGGAAGATTACAGGTGTTGGAACAGTTATCAGCAGCTCAGTTTTGGATGTTGGCTTCAAATGACCATTTGACATCCAAGTAGAGATATCAAATAGGCAAATGGATGTACTCAGGGGAGAAGTCTGAGATGGAGATATAAATATGGGAGTTATCGGTGTACAGATAGTAATTCCAGCCATGAGCTTAGATGAGATCACCAAGAAAATGGCACTGCTAGCAACTAACGGAATCCTCTATAAAATGGAAAAGAAAAGGGGTAGAGTCACAGCTGTAACATATTGACAAAGTGATAATTCTGGGCTCTCACCTGCTCAACAGGAAGGGACCTCCAAAGGGCAGGTGAAGGAAATGGAGTGATGTGGGTACCTGGTTGTTCCAGGCGTCCACCATTCACAAATACCAATACCATCGTTACCAGGGCAGAGAACGTGTGGCCAAATTAGCTGCCAGGGGTCAGCTATCTTTTATAAATGACTCAAGTCTCCTCCAGGACCGAAGCCCTTACATGAGTTACAACGTTGAGGTTCCCCCTGAGCTAACTTATGTCCTGGGCACAATTTTGTATACATGCTTCCTCCAACGACATCACTTTCACTTTTACATTCAGTTTCAGCGATTCATAAAAGCTCCTGGATCATAATTACAATGATGACCCAATTCTCTGACACTTGCCAAAGGGCAAGCTCTTGTAAACTGACAGAAGGAAACTCTCCACAGCCTGTCCAGGGGAGAGGAGATGGCGGACCTGCTCCCTCATGGCCATCCACTCCTCACCCCTACTTTAGTGTCAGCTTGATTCTCTACGTATGTCTGACCCGGGTTATGAAATCATAGCACCCAGTTGGTGGGGAGTGAGAGATGATGAAACACATGGATGGAATGAATACAGAATGGTTTCTAACATGTCAAGGGCACACTTGTTAGCATAGCTGTTCCTTCCACTACTACCACCTCTACCAACATCAACATCATTGTCATCCTCACCAAACAGTAGTTTTACAACACACCAGAAATCCTAAGTGACATTGTCCCTGACCCACCCACCCACAGCATGCTCAAACTTCTAGTCCAAAAGAGTAGCCAAAACCATACCTCAGGCAACCAAAATCAAGGAGACAGTCCTAGCTTCTATATTTGCCTATTTCCTGCCAGTTTGTAAAGTGGTTACTCCTTATTGGCCCAAGGCTCATGTGTAGAATTTTCCTCTTTAGTTGCGTTGGCTAAAAATCTCAGATCAACTGAACCCCAGAGCATTTGGGCTGTGAGATTTATCTTGGGCACACCAGGTACAGAGTAGGTAAGACTCAGAGAAACTATTGAGAGTGACTATGAAAGACTTCATAGAATTTTTATATAGATAAAACCATTCATTCAATTAGTTAACTTAAAATATGTGGGGCCCACCAACTATATTCCAAGAATATAGCTGATATATGAGTGAAGAGATGATAATCAATGAACTGATAATACAATGAGCAAAACAGATATTTTCCCTGCATTCATGGAATATATAGTGAAGGAAGCAGATAGTAATCAAATAAATACCTCCATAATATATGCATGGTCATATGTTAGGTGGAAGAAAAGAAACCAGTGCTGTAAATGAAAATAATATGAAGCATCTTTTAGTTTGATTAAGGTGGAGAGAGGGAATCAAAGAAGGTTCTCTGAAGAAGTGGCACTTAAGCTAAAATATAAGCATTGAACAGACATTAGCCAAGGGAAGAGAAGTGTATAGTATGAAAGGGGGAGAGTGCTTCTCACAGAGAGAACAGCATGTGAAAAGGTCCTGAGGTAGGAAAGAAAAACTAAAAAAGACAAGTGACAAAACTGGAGCAATAGAATGCAGAATAGTGGTCGCCCGGGGACTGCCAGAAGAGAGGATCAGCGGCAAAAGAACATGGGCTAATGTTTCAACGAGATGGAAATGTTCTAAATCTTGATTGCAGTGATCAATATGTGACTGAATATAACTGTCTAAATTCGCAGAAAGTCACTGAATTGTATTGCATATTAATTGTTGCTCAGTGAAGTTTGGGGAGGAATAAACAGTGAGATTTTAAAGTATTTTCCTTTTTAAGTCTGAGTTTCAGGTTCATGTTAACCTGACTTCACCTAATGTAAAAACAAAGCAGAAAAATGTACAGAACTACTAAATTAAATGTATTTGTTTATGACTTTATTTACTTGCTCATTTTGTTCATGACTCACGTGTTTAAAAAATAATTTAAGGTGGAAAGGGCAGATTGGGATTCTAAGGGCCATGTGATATTTTTATTTTCACATCTAGAAGCAAGGCACTCTCTGAACCTCTTTCCTCATCTATAAAAATGGGGAGAAAAGTATCTCTCAAATCAGGTTGTTGAGTGGGTTATCTCATTGGAAGATGCCAGTTTCAATAGACACATTATAGGTCCTCCTTCATTATCCTTTGCTTTGGTTTCTAAAAGTAAAGCACATTGCCTAACTTTTCTGATAAAATCAGCCCCCATGAAAGAATATTTATGATTGTGTGTAATGTTCTGGCTGTAGGGTACCTCTGCGGCAGGACCCTAGCGGGCAGAGCTGACCAGGTGATGGCAGTGCTGGTGTTGGGGATGGAGTGTCATCTCTTCCTTAACCTGTCACCTGCCCCACCCTGATATGGCAGACTCATCATTACTCAGGGGCCCAGCACACCCATATCCATCCAGAACCTGCCTGATATCACAGCTATTTGAAGGGACACATCGAATGAGACATGTTCAAACCTCTCCAAAGAAAAGCAAAACAAAGAGAGCGTTCAAGTCAGATGCAAAAAATAATTGCACGTCTAAAGAACCTCTTGAGTTTACCTCAAATCTATTTTGTCTCTTATCTTTTCTGTTTTCTCCATTTCCTTTTCTTACTCTGACTTTCTGAAGTCGAAGCAAATTACAAGAAATTATTTGAGGATGGGTAAAAATTAACTTCTCTACTTTTAAAAGAGCTTTTATTGCTATCCAAACATGGCCATAAGCTAACACCAATCACTGGGCTTTTTAGAACGTGAAACAAATAAAGTAACTTGTGATGAACAATTCCCCCAGCATTAACTAGGTGTACCGGTTAATAATGCGGATTATTTTCAATAGATGGAGTTACACATATGTTGATATATATGCGATTTGATATGTATGCTATTTTGTTGTATTGCTCCTTCAGATTACCACTTGTTCCGATTGATGGCACACACACTTTCTGAGCAGCACTTCAAAACGTACGAAGAAGTGGAAAATTGGGTCTCTAAATGATCTGCCTCAAAACAAGAAAAGTTCTATTGGGACGGTACCCACAAATTACCTGAAAGATGGGGGAAATGTGTAGCTAGGGATGGACATCACTTTGGAATAAAGCACTTTTGGTGTTTCTCTTGAAATTATCGTGTTTTCTTTTATTACAAAATCCACATTATTATGGTTAATAATGAAAATTAACTATTAACTGGCTAAAAATGCGGATTAATTATAATCAATTAATAGTATGGATTAACCATTAACTGGTTAAAAATGCAGATTAATTATTAACCAGTTAATAGTGCAGATTAACTAGTAACCATTTAATAATGCGAATTAATTTTTAACCGGTTAATAGTGTGGATTAACCATGAAATTTCTAACTTTGGAAATTCATAAACAGACATTCAGAAATTCAAAATTCATTGTTGAAGGCTGAAACAATTCACTCTAACTCCCTTTAGTTTTCAATTACCCAAGAAAACTTTGCTCTCAATGGATAAAGGCCACCCTTTCAACCAAGTTGGGGTGTCTCTGGAGTGAGGAATTGTGTTGATCGTCACCATAAAAATGCACAGGCAGAGGGCAGACAGGCAGAGAGCTTTGGGGAGGCTTGAAGACAAAGGAGGTGTTATGTGTAGTACAACCATTCACTGCAAAGGGATTGTTTAAGTGGAGATGACTGGTCGACACTCACACAAGAGGGAGCCTTCATACATAAATAAAGGCCGGCTGCCTCGGAAACCCCTCCATCTGTTGCTGCCCATTGCCTGACTTCCAAGGCGCTGGCTGCACTAATTGAAAACATGGATGGATCTGTGCCCCACATGTTCACTTTTAGGAGATCACTGAGAGTTTGTTTTCGGGAAAGGCCAGCCCCAGGCTGACTCTTGGCTCCTCTGAGCCAATGGCCATCCATTGGGGGCTTTACGGCTGCTGCTGTCTTTTGATCATTGATTCCTAATACTTTCTTCATTGAACCCCTCCCCCTTTTTGGAGAGCTCTAGTCAGAAATATGGCTAGTGATTTGTTAAGCTGATAAGCTTCTTTCACTTTGGGGCCGAACTCAAGGCCAGGCCAGGAAAATGTGCTTTCCTCAGAAGAGAGAAAAAAACTGAAAATAGGTATGGACATGAACTCCAGAGAGAGGTTGTTTGGGCAGTTGCAGGCCATGACCCTGCTGTCCTCTGAAGGGGTTAGTATGGCCTAGTTTTCAGTAAATCGTCAGAGAGGAGCAAGGAGTCCTGAGCAATGGCAAACTAGTTGCATGCAACACTACTGGCCGCCACTTATGTTTCTCCTCCTTCCAGGCTGAGGCCAGATTTACAGGTGTCAGATCAGAGGCCATTGTAGACCATAAGCATGGCATCTCCTGAGTGCACGGAAGTCCATCCTGAGCTGAAAATTATTGACCAGTGGCTTTACCAGTCCTCTCCATCTGATGGAGAAAAGGCAAGTGATTTTATTCAGCCCTGTTTTGCATCTAAAGGAAACTGAGGCACAAATATGTGAAATAACACACAGCCTCAAAGAGAATGGCCAATGGACTCAACTCCTCACTAATGAATTAGAACTCATTCGGTCAGGTCACACAAGCTTGAAAATAGCCACCTGGCTTTTCCACATAAGCTGTGTCCCCTACAGGGCAATGAACTAGTGGGGGTGGGGAGGGAATTTGAATTCATGTTTATGCCGCCTAATGCTGAATCACACTCATGATGTACTGTCACCAGGAAAAAAAAAGCGTTTTCTATTTATTTGTTGGAGGGAAGCAACATATCACAGAAGTTGTGTAAAGATAGAATTCAGAAAGCAAACCTCTTTTCTTGCTGTGTCTCTTCATGCTTCTCACTTGAGCAAATCCCGTCTTATGAGAAATGTAAAGAATAACCTGTCTACCCTAGCCAGTTTGGCTCAGTGGCTAGAGTGTCAGCCTGTGGACTGAAAGATCTCAGGATCGATTCCAGCCAAGGGCACATGCCCGGGTTGCAGGCTCGATCCCCAGTAGGGGGCGTGCAGGAGGCAGCCGATCAATGATTCTCTCTCATCACTTATGTTTCTCTCTCTCTCTCTCTCTCTCTCTCTCTCTCTCTCTCTCTCTCTCTCTCCCTTCCTCTCTGAAATCAATAAAAATATATTTTAAGAAAAAAAAAGAATAAACTGTCTTCTGCATAAGGAGGCTTTTGAAAGTTACTAAAGTCTGTGTAGCAAACAGGGTAACTGGTCTAAATTCCTAAAAGCTCTATTATTTAGCATTTGCTAATTCACACAAAGATTTTTACTGAACAACAAATGAAGGCACTGTGGTTCCATTCGATGCATTCTGGAACACCTGACCTTTTTAGGGTAGGTGGATTAAGTTACTGAGTCCTGGGCCAGCTTTCTTCCAAAAACTTCCAAATGAGAGCCAAAAGAGAATTGATAGGGATGTTGGAAGTCACATAAACACAGCTGAAAAAAAGCATATTGTACTGATTTCAGCTTGAAATCTGTGCTAAATTAGTAGTGAGAAGTTTAGCAGCTACACCTCATTTCTTAAAACAGCAGTTGTTTTTTAGGTTTAATTGCAGCACTATTCATTCTTGTGAGAATTTTAGAATTGAAAACATTTTAAGCTTGCCCTAAAAATTGCTCACAGATCCAGAAGATGCGTGCACTCACTTTGTTTGTTTGTTTGCTTCATATTCTGTTTCCTGGGTAGGCTGGCAAGCATTTTTATGTCTTTAATTGTTGACACGAATATAATAAACTGAGAACTCTTTTGAGATTTAAAATCCCCAATAATCTCTTAGAACATTTAGAGTTTAAAGTAAAATACACAGATGTTATTGGAATAGTTTTGGGGTCCTCAAGATATATTTTGACAGGGAGCCCAAATCAGGATTTGTGTGATGGATTCTGGTCTTGTAAAAGGTATTCATAACTCCTGTTAAAATTCTGAATGTTTTTTTCTTTAATTCAAGTTCACCAGAGCTAAGAAAAGGAGGCTAATCCAAGATAAAGCAGGAACAAAGTTATTAAAGTGCTCCTCTATTTTGATAAGGGCACTGGGTTAACATGTGATTCTCGTTGTTGATGTCAGCATACCGAGCCCAAGATAAACACTGCTGGGCCGCTCTTACTGCAAATTCGGGTGACATTTTTCTTTGTTAATGAGCATTTCTTTTTCTGCAAAAGGAAGAAAAGTTTTATCTTAAATTTCATGGCTTCAGGCCAAGAGAGATCTTTTCTTTCCTCTCCGCCTTCACCCTCTAACAAAAAAAAACCAAAATTCCTTATTTTTCATATTTATCTTTGTATTTGTGTTAATATCCTTTGCTTGCATCTCAATATGACATTTGTATCTCTTATTTTTATAGGGGAAATGGATTCACTTAAATTAATGTTTATTTTAGCTCTTTCTCTTGAAACCCACATTATAGCAAGTACATGACTGTGAAAGGTACCAGGCTTCTTGGGCCTGAAATTGCTCAGTGTTCATAACTTCATGACCATGTCTCTATGGACATTTAAAATTTGTTTCCTTTTGTTTGGGTGAGGTTTACTTTACCACTGCCCCGTTGTTATAAGAATGGAGTAAATCCAGTCATTTGTTACTAAAAGAATGTCATTATTATCCATGTCTTGGACTTTAACACCAGCTTCAAAAAGATGGCTGAGTACACCAGAGTGCTTACAAAAATACGTGGACCTGGGTTCATGCACGGTATTTTGATGACCACTTCTTCCTACCAAGAGAAATACACATGGGGAGAGATTCTCTTCCCTTTTAGCAGAGGAAGGAATGGGTCCTTGAGTAGTATCATGGTGCCATACTGAAAAAACCAACTAGGCCAGGCATTAAAAGACCTGCTGACTAAGCCTAATTTTGCCAATTAAGACCATCTCTTCTCTACTGAGAATCCTTTTTATTATCTTTTATTTTTTAAGATTTGGTCTGCCAAACACACAATACTTACAAACTAAGAAATTACATCTTTATTCCATCTTTCCATGATAAACAATCTATACTGAGTTTATACTCAATCAAATGAATATTCCAGACAGACTAAGATGATCATGTGACTATACTAAGCAGTCATAATGCAACAAAGTTGATGTTGTAATTACCTTAGATAGAGGGTAAATGTCTGATTTCTATTAGTCTTCTTGAAATATTAAAAATAACTTAAGCCCCCCCCCCCGACTTTCCATTTCTATAGTTCCATATGCTACATAAACCCAAGGCCCAAGGTTGCAAACCATTGGCATAATTTATCTTGCATAATTTATCAGTTTTATCTTTTTCAAAATAAGAGAAAATACCAGCTTCCAGGCTCACCTCAAGGTTGTTACAAAAAATAAAACTAAATTGCGTGTGTTAAAGAGCTATACAAGATGCTAGAGATCAGTATGAATTCTGCATTGCAGTAGTAGAGAAACAGTGTAACGCCCGGAACGCTGGCCGCACTCACAAAGCACCAAGAGACGCCTCTCATGCAAAAAGCAAAGGGTTTATTGGTACAGGCATGCCCGGTCCCACAACATACTCTGAACACAGAGCAGAGGTTGTGGGCCCCGAGCCTTTGTTATACAGCAATTTTATAGACGGGGGAATCGGGGGATGGGGCGTTACTCAAGTTACTGAGTTGGGCTACTCTGATTGGCTGGGTGGGGGCCGGGGCTTGCTTACGCAGGTGCAGGGTGTGGAGGCAGGGTTCGGTCTAACGGCGGGGGAAAAAGTGGTTTAGCCCTAGGCTATGGCGGGAAGAAGTGGTTTAGCCCTAGGCTATGGCGGGAAGAAGTGGTTTAGCCCTAGGCTACGAATTTCCCTTTCAACAGGAAATATGAAACCTGAGTTTCTGAGTTAAAAAAATACAAACACACCTTTAAATCGTTTCTTAAGGAAGATAAGACATGATCCAAAAGTCTTTTTGATCTTTTACTTGGTTATACTAAGACCATCAATGTGGTCTGACTTGAACTTTAAAACAGGTGAACGCCCTCAAAACACTTTCTGAGTTGAACAGATAATCCCTTTAATATGAGATCATCATGTTTTGAATAAACACGGACACTACGTAGGCATATTTCCAAGGAAGAATGTTGGTTTGGTGGCTATAGTAAACATGTTGCCTAACCCACCATCATTTCCCAGGAAATGGCTTCATCCACTGTCCCTGTGAACAGTCAGGTTTGTACTAAGTAATCAGGTTACTTCCCCCTGGAAAACTGGACCGGGAGTGAATACCTATCTCGCAGGATAAAAATCTCTCTTGTAAGATTTTGAGCTACGATATTCAAAACCTAGTTAAGTGATGAGGGGCACTTACACTGAAAGGCCATCTAAAATCATTCATTCCTTCATTCATTCAGCTGACAGAAACCAGGCGCTGGCCTGAGTCAAGCATAGAGTCAGAGTGAGCCGCAATCTGTGGCTCAGAAAGCCAGGGTCATGCATAACACAAAATTATGGGGAGCAAGAACTAAGAGTCAGCAAAGAAGCCAGTCTCCCGAGATGAAAGGAGAACGGAGCCGACAAAGAGCGTCAGAGTGAGCCACTACAGACGGGGCTGCCTGATGGTTTCTCCTTTTCCCGAGCCCTCCATGCATTTTCTGCTCTTGGCTTCCGTATTAGTCCCTGATATCCTTTTAATAAATCCCTTCTTTGCAAACCTTTTGTGTGTGGTGGGGGAAAGAGGGGCTTTGTTTCTTACAAGCAAATGTGCCCTGACTAAAACAGGTGCCATTGTTAATTTTTAACGTAAGCTTGAAACACCTTTTTTTTTTTCCCCTAAAATGTAGAGATGTTTTAAGGCCAAAAAGCATTAAAACTAGTCATCAAATTCAGTAAGAACAGAGGAGCTTTGCTCCTCCTCCTACCACTGACACAGTCCCCCAACTTCTCACCCTGGAAAGTGCCTGAATGGTTTGAAGGCGGGGGGGGGGCGGGGGGGGGGTTAGTATATCATTTCCCTCGGTCCCTACACTGGAAGGAAATGGGGCTAACTAGCAAGTGACCCAGCCACCAAAT
Source organism: Eptesicus fuscus (assembly GCF_027574615.1). Taxonomy (NCBI): domain Eukaryota; kingdom Metazoa; phylum Chordata; class Mammalia; order Chiroptera; family Vespertilionidae; genus Eptesicus; species Eptesicus fuscus. The sequence continues at coordinate 62,808,091 of NC_072474.1, read as the reverse complement.
TCCATTTCGGAGCCAGCTTGTCTCCTCTGCACAGACAGATTCTGATTTTATTTAAATCCTGCTCAGAATTAAATCCCTGTGACATCAAGCTGAAAAGGAGAGCCAGGTGTGAGATGGAGGGAAGTGGTTCCCAGCCTGATATGTCCTAATGAAATGGCCTGCGGTGAGTTGACTGCTAAGTGCCTGTGAAGGGAGGTGGCAGACACCTGGGGGAGAAGACAGAAAGGGTCAGGATTGTGTTGTGTTAGGTTGTCCTTCTGCGCACATCTGCCTTTGAGTCACTTGCCAATGTAACTAGGTCAGGATGCAGATTTTGTGAAGAAAGAAAGTCATAACCAGTTCAGAAGACTCAGGTCAAAATGTTCCTCTGGGCTGACTTGCCAAAGCCCTAAAAAGTGGTAGAAATGGAGTTAAAAACCCTCTTAGGCCATAATGAGAAGAGGAGAGCAGGCTTTAAAGTTGTCTGCTCGGTTTCAGCTTCTTCTCATTCCTGGGCCTTTGCCCCTCTTCCGAAGGGTATCTTCCCTTTTCCTAAGTTTCCAGTGTGTTCATGAAATCATATGTACCCCTCATCAAATTCAGTAATATTTCCAAAAACTCACTCACATCTAGGCACAAAGGACCGATTCGTTTACAAGTGAAAACTCTTTCGGAACCATGCCTTTTAAACGTAGACGAAATTGACTAGAGAACTGATCTCCAGCTATGAGGATTCAAGCATCGGTGAGCTGCAGGAAGATATACAGAAGGGGAAAGTGATACTCCTGGGGTTAATTTGAGGGTCTGCAGCTCTTCTAGCGGGGCTGCATCTGGGCAAACATCTGGCTACACTGGAACCTATGTGATGCAGAGAATGAGAGTGACCAAGGACCACAGGAAACTGACCCCCTGACTGTCACTTCTTCCCCACTCCCAGGTTGCCCATTGTGGTGGCATCTCCTCCAGAATTCCCCAGCAATCCCTAAGGAAAGAAACGAAATCTCTGAAAAACTGATAAACTCCAGAAAATCACCAACATACAGGTTCAGAATGCTAACAAAGCTAGAAAGTGGTGTTAAAATGTTTTGTTGATGTTCAACAATTGGGAAAAAATGTCAAAGACCATGGATTTTGATGGGAGGTTCTCCTTCTGGTCTTCCTTCTTCCTGCCTATGTTCCCAGCAGTCCCATTCCCCTCAAATCTTCTCTCATCCATACTCACACCGCCATCACTTTCATCCTACCGCCCTCAGCAACACACATAGTGACCTTACACTCAAATCAAAGCAAGCATATTGCTAAACATCCATTTGAGGTTTGAAGTTAGGATGAGGCAAGGGGCCAAAGACTACGGGGGCAAAATGAGCTAGTTACTAATTCACATGTGCAGTTAGACGAGTAACTCGCAAAGCAGTTACTTCGCTCTACAGTTCTTATTTTGTTTGTTTTGGTTTTTGATTCATAAGAGCAGAATCTATTTGTTTCCAAAGCAGAATAAGCCAGGTCTCTATGATAAATGTTTCCTCAGATGTTACGAGTTTTCAAAAATTAAGCCTATTCATGCAAAACTGAAAAATCTATCACTGTCCTTTATGTTCCCAGAAGGAGACGTGACTTCATTGTTCAGAGGCAAACAGAATAATCCTTTGCGTCATGATTCCTCCAGAAGAGATTTGCTCTCATGTTCTTTGAATGTGCCTACCATAGACTCAGTAACATCCTGGTCAGGGAGGTTTACTCCCTTTCAAAGCAAGGTGAATTTTCATGACGTGAGGAAGCGTTTGTCAGGACAGGAAGTTACCAGTTTTGGAAAGGAACAACTATCGGAGAAAGAACTGATGTCAAGCCAAGGAGAGTTGGGTTTTGCTGTTTATTTACATGAGGTCTGTGCTGACGACTCTTAGTCTCCATCTTTCTTCCTGTGTGAAGTAAGGCCCTTTGGGGTTTTTTTTTGTGATAGGCTGCGCTGCCCCTGCCTTTTCTGCCAACAAGGTAAAGGCAGAGTGAGACTGACCCCCTCTGACACTACTCAGTTTGTTTCTGGAAAGAGTGTTACCTCGGGCTAATATGAGCCCAGCTACTCCCTACATACATGGTCTTCTGCATTCTGGTCCTCGTGACCACCAGCTGCTCGCCTTTTCTTCATTCCCATACCCCTCATTGCTCAGACTGTTCGTACAAGAAAAACCTATTAACAAAGAGGGGAAACCCTGATACCATCATGTTTGCCACAACAACCAGTAGCCACTGCGAAAACCATTTATAAAAAGGCCATTATTCTGTTTATAATCTGCTTTCATGATTGCTTTTAACTAACTCGAGGAGTGGCTGCACGGAGGTAGGAAGGTTTGTGACCCATCTGTCGAGTGTATAATTTCCTTTTCATTGGCTAGCCCAGCCCAATAAAAAAAATATTATTAGGTGCACTAACTCAATCAGCAAACAAATGACAGGCAGATGGTCTTCAAAAACAATTCTGACCATGAATGCCAGAGAGCCACAATGTAGGCCCCTGCTTTTAGGCAGCCTTTGTCTGAAAACACTCCACTGGGTTAAGTGATGCAAAAATACGAGAAGCTGTGTGTAAATGAGGGAGAAGTTACAGGCTTCTGAAGTGCTCCATGAAAGGCTATGATAATTTTACTGGGAACAGAAAAAAAAAAAAAAAAAAAAAAGCATCGCACTTAAATAATATACCCTTGTGGTGGTGCTGAAATCCACTAGATTGCGTTCACGTGACACTGCTGTGTCTAAATCTTTATTTCAGTCAGATTTTCTTTTTCTCTAAAGGACTCTTTAGCTCACCCAGTTTTCTCAAGTTTTGTTTTAGCTGAGCAATGCAATTTGGTGAGTAAAAGCTTTTGTATGAGAGAATTTCACTGACTGAATGGAAGGAAAGAGGTAGGAAGGAAGGACAGAAGAAAGAAAGCCAGGGAAGGAGGGTAGGTGAGAGGTGAAAAAGGGAAAAAGGGACTTCTAAAAGATTTTGAAAAATCCGTGAGGTCAGAAACTGGCATGGGTAATGTTAAAGTCAAGAGAGAGTTTAGCACATTGCTTGATACATAGTAAGCCCACAATAAGTTATCAATGATTATAACGTGTGCATAGAATATATAAAACCTTTAATGGTTGTGGCATTGAGCAGCAAACTGGCCCCAGTTCTGTATAACCCATTCTCAGGGTGTGCGCTCTGGTTTGCTTAGTCCAAGTGGCTGAGGATTTGGGTTCACTAATCCACAATCTCCCTGTGAGTAGTGGCCTGCCTGCTGTCTATAATCTCCAGACTCTATCACCCTGCCTTTTAGAGGGAAAAAAAAGAGGAAGAAGTACACTCATATCTAGGTAACATTTTAAAAGTATTTTTTCTTGTAAAGATAATGTATGCTCCTAGCAAAAACTAAAATTGAAAAATCATCAAAGACCGAAAACAATCACTCAAATCCCACCACCTTGAATAACTCTGTTAATCATGTGTAATACAGCCTTCCCAGTGTTTTTCCTTTGCATTTTTTACATATTCAAAATGTATTATTTTGCATTCTTCTTTAACTTAGCCTTATGGCAAAGCTCTTTATAAATATTTTAACAGTCATATAACATTTCCCTGTGTGTGTACAAGGCAATCTTTTTAACAATTTAGAAAGACAAAGGACTTGATAACCTGTGTGTCTTGCTAGCTTGTAAATTGGGAAATTAGAAACCCTTTGGAGCCTCAGTTTCCTCATTTGTAAATGAATATAAAACAAATACCTATAACATTAATTTTCTGTGAATGTTGAGACCAACCAGAGCGTAAATATCGATGGTCCATGGTCTGGAATCGGTGAGGTCTGCAAATTTTCCATTTCAGTAACTGATATCAGGATTGCGATCACTATTTATCAATTAGTTTTGGTTCCATAAGTCCATTGATACCCTAGCATCTGACAGTTTATCTACCATAATCTATTAGCCAAGGGCACAGATCTTTAGGTTCCAGTATCCTGCTAGCCATTCTGTTCTTATTGCCCTTTAGGATGATTAACCTAAATGATTAAATGTTACCACTTGCCTCCTGTGTTCCAGGGAGCTCTATTTCATAGTAGCATCTTTTATTGTTCATGTAACCTGCAGATGAAGCTACCATGAGCCTTTTAAAGATGCTGAAAGCCTCTCATGCTGAATTTCACACTGCCTCAGTGAAGGCATTGTCCACCATGGCCTCCCAGGAAACAGAACCGGTGGTGGCGTCTCTGTCCTCACATGTCAATCCATTTAATCACTCCCACATCCCTGGGCCTTCTGACTCCTCCCACAACACCCTGCCAACACAGTCCAGTGTTCCAGCCTCATGTCTGTAATTTTCTCTTTTCAAGGCTTTTAAAGAGTTAACAAATGCCAACCTATTACACAATCCTATGGTTACCGTAGTCCCTACAGCACTCAAGTGTCACAGCCTTAAATAAGCCTGCCCATCATCCTAATCCACTATGGGTAAGTGTGTTGGTAATTGTGATGTTGCAGTATGTTATCACCATTCACAACCAGCCATCGGTTTTTGCTATAGTCTGACTGGTGAGGGATCCAGCTCAAAAATTCTATTCTAAGGATTTGCAATCTGGAAACTCTCCTAGTACCAGCTATCCTAACCTGAAAACAGTGCCTGAGGACAGGTGACTTACTCAGAATGTGATTCCAGGGATCAGGTATGCTAGGATGAGTGGACAGGGAAGGAAAAGAAGTCCACACAAGGATACATTACTGTATCAGCCACTACTATACGCTACTGGTCCTCAATTCCATGTGCCTATCTGAGGATTCTTCTAACATGTGTGTCCAATCTGTCAGTCCAGATGATGAAACGGAGAAGCTGTCAGTTTCCATCCCTTGATGGTCAAGGGAGGTTCCGTGGGTGTTATCTTCCTCACACTTAACAGGTTGTGTGAGCATAACTGCTCAGCAGGTGATTCTTGAAAATGTCCAAGAGGCTTTGGTCAAGGTTTAGAGCTCTCTTTAAAAAGGGAATATGCTCTGCTTCCTCCAGATATTCATTTCACAAAAAGTGTTCATTTCAAATTAGGGAGCATCTTTCTCCTTCTTTCTTTAATTATTTTCCATTCTCAACTGCCTCCTTCTCGCTAAATAAGTTCTAACACTCTGGACCATGTGTCTTTTTAGCATCTCAGACTGAAATGAGACAGTTGAGCAAAGAAACAAAAAATTGCCATCATTACTCACATCTAAATATCTATTATTAAAATATGCACATGGGGAAACAATCATCTGTAATTCCAAAATTTTATAAGAACAAATGTGGGATCATCCAGAGAAGGCAAGATATAAAACGGGCCTGAGAGACAGATCCGTGAAGAGTGAATGTGTGGAGCCAACACACGAGCCTGACGCCTCTGAGCATTAACACATGGTCCCTCCATCAAAGGTCTGTATATGCAACTCAGCTGCTGGGCTGACAGAAGATTTGGGGTTGTTAACACACACTTCATTAAAATACCAGCTAAAATCCAAGTTCGAAATCCCATAGTTTGTGTTAGTTGATAAAACTCAATTGCTTCTAATTACTGTTAGTGCAGCTTTAAAATAATATTTTGTTGTAATAAAGGATTCAATATGACAAGCGAGAGTTGGCCCGCTGAACTGGAAACTCCAGGCCAGAGGGAAGTGTGCACACACAAGTGCTCTGCCTGACTTGTTTTTCTGAAAGTGTTCTGAGCATGCAACAGAGGAAAAATGACCAGTGTTCAAATGGGTTTTGAAAAGGTGAGGACGGCTCAAAGACTGGCTGTTATTTGTATCTGTGACTAGTCACTGCAGCCTCAGAGGTGAAACACTGAGTTGAAATGAGACAGGCAGAGTTGCAAGTTTCCAATGCTTTTATGGAGCATGCACCAAAATTATCCAACATCCTCTTCATTCAATACTCCTGTTTTCTTCCTCCACCCCCTTCCTAAAAGGTTGTCAAGATTGGCACACTTGATAAAATGAAACATCTTCAAATATGGAGAGTTGTTGCCCTCAGCATCAGAGAAAGAAGAGGAAATATTGTCTCTCACCATCCTCTTCCATGCATGGTAACCAAAAAACTCTGGTCTTTTTAAGATTTCTACAAAGGGCTAACCTACTTCCACCTCCTGGCCCTCGTACTTGCTCTTCCCCAAAGCCCTAGCCCCTTCACCCCACTCTTCCTAACTTAGCTAACTCCTACTCAACCTTTCCTTCTCAGCTTCAACTCTAGCTCTGATGGAAGTCTTCCCTGACCCTCCACATTTGTTAGGTCCCTATTGTATATACACTGTCATCACACCTTACAAGTCTCCTTCAAGGCACTTAAATCAAAACTCTGATCATTTGCAAGGTATTTGTTTAATCTGCTTTCCATAGTAAGCTCCAAAGCATGGGCATCTCTTTTGTCCTGCCTTTTCTACAGCCATATCCAAAGTATATAAGGCACCATAATAGACTGCTTAAGTAAATAACAAAAATCTGATCATTGAGGTATTGGGAAGAGAAAATAAGATGCTAATATAGAGACATGGCTAGGAGCAAGTAAAATGTTTGGTGAACAGAACTCACTCAACAAGGAAGAAAAGAGAATCTTCTCATCCATTGGCAGAAACCTCAGGGAAGATATAAAACCCCCTTGGAGAAACCCAGTTTTATATATAATCAACTGTTCTCTATTAGCAAAGACTGCCCTGGTTTTCAGTGTCCTGTCACACATGAATAGGTATCCCAAATTGGTTCATATCTGAAATATCTCTACTTCTGTCCAGGGGCTTCTCACTATTTGACTCATACACAGCCATACATTTCATCTTAGTCCTGAGCTCTCACATCAGACGTTAGAGATAGGTCTCAGGCATAAATCTTCTCTTTCAACTTTCTAGCAACTGAGAATAAAGATGGTGATGGCAAATAATATTCATAACAATAATAATAAATATAATGGTGAGGTGATATCTTTTCGCTGACCAGGATCCATTCCACCTTCTCTGGGAGTAACTTTTTGAAATCTTACAAGAAAATGACAGTTCCCCAATGGTCCCAAGTGGTTCTCTATGCTCTCCTGGCTAGCGAATTCAGTTGCTCACTTTCTGGAATTTGACTCTTGAACAAAGTAACAGTGAGGCAGAAAATGGTTTGAACTCATTCACTCCAACAGAAGCAGCCTGGAGAGACTACTGGGGAATTCCTTCTTCCTAGATCCCTGACCCCCAACTTGAACTGCCAAAGCTCCATCCATGTCTGGATCTGGATCTCTTGTATTGCCTGTCAGTTGTTCAATATTCTTCTAATAAATATACTTTTTATTTAAACAGCCAAAGTCTGCTCCTATTAATTTCAACCAAATTAACCTGATACAGTGAAGAGATGATGATGATGATGATGATGATGATGATGATAACAAATACCTCATGATATTGCATAGAAGTCTTCTTTATAGAAACTCAAGTCATTCTAAAATTACTACACTCAGTTATTCAGATAACTTTTCTGGACTTAAGTAGTTCAAACTTAAATCAAATCTCAATGGTTATCTGTTTAAAATACAAAATACCCAGTACACCAAACAATTCCACAAAGACCAGAACTATGATATAATCTAATATATTTTATTTGGCTTCATATTGTTATTTTAACTTTTATAAGCTTTTATTGGATCAAGGAATATATTTTCCTCTAATTATCTTATTAAGAAACTCCCTGCAAATGTTTTCCTATTTAAATATTTGAAAGTTCTAAAAAAAGATTTCTGTACAAAAAATCAACAGCTTTAATAATCATTGTTAATTATTGTAGCACTCTTATTTTAATAACATGCATTTATATATCAATTAAATAATAAAATTTTATGAGATACAGCTCTTAAGAATGATTTCACTCCAAGTTAAATCATAATTGCTTGCCTATATTTAAAAGTGCATATTCGTGCCCTGGCCAGTATGACTCAGTTGGGCATCATCCTGTGCACTAAAAGGTTGCTGGTTCAATTTCTAATCAGGGCATATGCCCAGGTTGCAGGCTCCATCCCCAATAGGAGGTGTGTAGGAGGCAGCTCATCAATGTTTCGCTTTCACATTGATGTTTTTCTCTTTTGCTCCCTCTTCCTTCCTATCTTTCTAAAATATATAAAAATATTTTTTAAAATAAAAGTGCATATTTGCAAACTATATTAGACAGCTATGCTATATAACCAACCCTAAGATTCAGTGGCTTAAAATTATAATTATTTATTCTTGCTCATATATCTGTAGGTCAGCTGTCTTTTGACTCTGATTCAAGCTGCAGGACTAGTTGGACCTGCCTCCTCGCTGCAGCCTGGGCTCAGATCTCCTCCGCAGGTGGGCAATCTGGACCCCAGGCTGATGGAGCAGCAGCTACTCAGAAGCTCTTCTCATGGCAGCTGCAGATGTGCAAGATGGCAAGCCCAATTGCACAAGCACATTCCAAGCCTTTGCTTGCACCACAATCACCAACATCCCATTGTCCAAAGCACATCACATGATCAAGTCTGACACTGATAGGAAGGAGAAGTATATTCCATATACATGGGAGAAGAGTGAATATTTTCTGAATAATAATCCAAACTAGCACATAAATGAGCAATGCACCCGAAACACATACCTTGCTTATATAAATAATATTATTTTGCTAACTAGGTATGATATTAACTTATTTGATCATGCACAAATTCAAGGATATGAGAAGTGACATTGAAAATGGCATTTAGCTAATTGGCTGTCCAAAACCTAAGGCCAGAGAGAGAGCAGACGAGGGATGAATCCCAAAGGCAAAACTGAAACTCCAGTTTATCCAAACCTAACTTGGCCAAAGTTGCTTGTTTTGTAGTGGCAGAGATGGGGGTTTACCCAGGTTTTTCTGAATCAGGTCCCATTTTCTTAAGCACTAGGCTTTGTGCCCCACAGTAAGTATCATGTCTCCATTTGGAAAAGGAAAAATTGAAGCATCAGACATTGCAGCATTAACTATTTACTGTGTGCCAGGCTTTGAGTCCGAGGATTATTTATATTATTTTATTTTCTCTTTAAATAATATAAGAATGAGGTAATTTTTCAGAATTTACAGATAAGGAAATAATTGCTCAGGAAGTGTGAAGACTTACTTTTTTAAGTACAGGCAGATAGAAAACCTAAATTTTGAAGCCAGCCACATCTGACCACAAAGCACGTTTTTCTATTAAACTATTCCCTCAAAATATTCAGGACTGAAAGTTAGTTCCTGATCCTGATGCATCCTGACCTAATGATTTCTCTATTACTGCTCTCTAATGACTTCTCTATTACTGCTCTGGCAGCTATATTTCCGAAACCATACATTTTGTTTTAACACATGGTTTTAACAACTGGTCAAAATATTTGAATTTAAGATTGTCCAACACATCTTGGTTGGACAATCTAATAAATATGACATGGCCCCTTCTTACTAATTCCATCATCATTTGTGAGTTTTTTCAATACAAAGGGAAGATAAGCCATATACATTATTTCAAATGTATTGTCTTTTACCATTAAGAAAAAATTTACATTGAAAAGGTAAAAGAGGACTGTCAAACCTCAGAGGGAAGCCAGGGGGGCTTTGGAAGAGATCAACAATGAACTTGTATGCATATATATACATAACCCAGGAACACAGACAATAGGATGGTAAAGGCCTGGGGTGGGGGAGGCTGGGCGAGGTCAACAGGGGGAAAGGGAGACATATGTAATACTTTCAACAATAAAGATTTTTTTAAATATATCTTATTGATTTTTTACAGAGAGGAAAGGAGAGGAATAGAGAGTTAGAAACATCGATGAGAGAGAAACATCCATCAGCTGCCTCCTGCACACCTCCTACTGGGGATGTGCTTGCAACCAAGGTACATGCCCTTGACTAGAATCGAACCTGGGACCTTTCAGTCCGCAGGCCGATGCTCTATTCACTGAGCCAAACCAGTTAGGGCAATAAAGTTTTTTTTTAAAAAAGAAACAAAATAGAAAAGATAAAAGAAGTCTGCCGAAACCGGTTTGGCTCAGTGGATAGAGCGTCGGCCTGCGGACTCAAGGGTCCCAGGTTCGATTCCGGTCAAGGGCATGTACCCTGGTTGGGGGGAACATCCCCAGTAGGGGGTGTGCAAGAGGCAGCTGATCGATGTTTCTCTCTCATCGATGTTTCTAACTCTCTATCCCTCTCTCTTCCTCTCTGTAAAAAATCAATAAAATATATTTAAAAAAAAAAAAGAAGTCTAAATGCTGTGGAATTATTGCCTCCTGTCACTGATAATAATAGTTATAATAATAATATAAAATTATTCTTTTTAGGAATTTTCAGTCCGTAGAATTTAATCAAGATTCTTTTAATTTACATATTAACAATTCCTTTCCAATTACTGCATTTTGATAGACTTTATAATGCATTCTTCAAGTGATCATCACTTTTGTAAAACTTTTAGCAAGGGTAGCTCTATGAACATGTCCTGTATTTCAAAATATAAAACTAAACTCTTCTATAATATTTTATGCTAATTTACTGGACTCCATGCATAGAGAACCTCAAACCAAAGAGTTAGCTCTCCTTTGGACAATTATTCATTGTGAATTATATTATCTGCTGATTAACTGAAATTAGAATGACTGCATCAAATAAAATCATTGTTGTTCCAACTTGAAGAGATAGTATAGAAGATTTAAAGTACTTTAAGAAATAAAACAATTTCCCAGCTTTATTGAGGTATAATTTACAAATAAAAATTGAAATTCTTGTGAGGAATAAAATGCAATGGGAGGGACAGTGTGCCAGTTCTGAGCCTCAGCCTCCTGAGCGAGGCCTTGCATGCTTTGGCCCATGTTTTGGAACCCTGCCCAACACCCATATGACCAAGCCTGTGCTATTCTGCTGGACTATGAGAGCCATGTGGGGCAGGGCTTAGCCAACCCAGCTGAGGCCATCCTAAAGTAACCAACGCCCAGTCAACTTGGCACCTGACCTTAATCCATGAATGAACTCAGCCAAGGCCAGAAGAATAATGCAGCTGAGCTCAGCACCAACTGCTGGCTTGCAAAATTGTCTATGTAGAAAGAGCTATATAAATACTTGTTGTTTTAAACCACTAAGTTCTTGGGGTAGTTTGTTATTCAGCAAAACAAATCAATTAATTGAAGTCTAACTGATATAGGACTCAAAGCAGGGAACTGGATTCGGTAGGGCTTTAAAAGGAAAAGAAAATATATGAAAGAAGAGAGAAAGAGTGTCGACATTTGTTGCTCCTTGTGGTGGGTTCACTGGTGTTTGTTGTATCCTTTGTAATTTTCATTCATTTTAACATTTCCATCATAAAATTTTGAATTAAATTGTACATTAAAATTTATAATTAAAAGAATAAATGTTGAGGTTCCAACAAAAATGTCTTCTGTGAAGAAATTTAAGACATTACATGTATAATGTAGGAGTTGCAAGAAAGACATTAACCAAGACTGGACATATAGAAGCTATAAGAGAAAAAAATATATATACATTGAACTATATAAAATGTAAGACTTTTGTGTAACAAAAGAAACCATGAGCAAAGTCAATGAACAAGCTATCAGTTGGGACAAAGCAAGGAACAACTGGAGGTGTAATGTCTATGGTATACACAGGGCTCTGCAGGCCATGAGGAGAGAAATAAACAGCCCAATGGAAAAACAGGCAGAATACATAATGAGGCATTTCATAGAAGAGTCTATTTGAATGGCCATCTGACATGAGAAACCATCTTCAAGCTAGTCAGAACAATGCAAATTAAAGTAAGAATAAGATAGCACTTTAGACACATATACTCAAAAATCTCACTTTCAGAATCCTATCTCTCAGAAAGATAGGCATCAGTATAGAAGGATATTTTATAATATTTTGGTTAGTGGCAAAAAAAATAAAATAAAACAAAAATAAACTGGAAACATAGGGAATAGCCATCAGCAAAGAAATGGGTAACTACATTTTTCTTATGGAAAATTATACAGAAATTAAAAAGAATGAATTAGAAATATACTTGAATGTAATACTTCATTGGTGAGAGAGAAGTGTCAGAGATAGAAATGTCTCTGATCTCACTTAAATAATATGATCTCACCTAAAAAAATAAACAGGGCTTCTAAAACACTAAACATACCTACATATGTGTCTCTATATGTGAGTGTATTTGTATATTGTTATATGAAAATGAAACAATATGGAAGGAAATATGCTGGATTGTTAAAGTGGGTTACCGCAAGATAAGGGATATAAAGTAGGTAAAAGGGACAGAAGGGAGAAGAAACCAAAAAAGGGAAAGAAGAAGGAAGAATACACTAAAAAACGTGGCATAATGAGATCATGTTCATATGTGCACGGATTTTATGTACATTTTATGTACAAATATATCCCATTTATGTACTTACTTGAGTGTACATATAAACAAGTGCATGGAGAAAAACCTCTACATTAATTGATTTAATGAAATGAACCTGCTGTTGCACCACATTGAATAGTGTCCCTCAAAAATTCGTATCCACTTGGAACCTCAGAATGTGACTTTATTTGCAGATGCGATCGTTAACATGAGGTCATACTGGATTAGAATGTGCTCTAAATCTAATTTTAGTGCCTTTCTAGGACGATCATGTAAAGGCCCGCAGGAAAGAAAGCCATGTGGAGACAGGCAGAGGCTGGGCTGGGCTGCTACAATCAAGGGGCCTGGGAGCCGCCAGATATTGGAAGAGGGAAGGATTTTCCTCTAACGCCTTAGGAGTGAGTGTGGCCCTGCTGACATGTTTATTTCCGACTTCCGGCCTCCAGAACGGTGAGAGAACAAATCTGTGTACTTTTAAGCCACCATGTCTTGTACAGCAGAGCGAGAAAACTAACACAATCACATAGAATAGATTTTATAGGTTTGGGCATGTGACAATCATTGATCCTGCCTGATTCTATCTCCAAATAAAGTTACAAATAACAACACAGGCTCTGCTGGATTGCAAATTCCATGACTACCTTGTCCACCCAGGTGTGTCTAGTACCTGGCACAACATTGGCATGTGGCACATTGGCTTAAAAAATATTTGCAGAATAAATAAGTATTAATAAATAATAAAACATATACATAGCCCCATGCTTTTATTTTTTTTATTTTTTTATTGATTAAGGTATTACACATGTGTCCTCATCCCCCCATCTCCCCCCCCCCTTCATGCCTCAACCCCCTGCTGTCGGTGTCCATTGGTTATGCTTATATGCATGCATAAAAGTCCTTTGGTTGCCCACGCTTTTGAATTTTGAAAGTAATTTGATTTCCATGTGCTATTCAAGTATGGGGTCAGCTTACAAGAACACATTTTGTTTCTGACCAAGCTCCCGGGCTTTCATTCAATATACGTGTTAGAGCCAAGACTCAAGGTCCAGGCTCTCTGCAAGGAGTAATTGGGAAGAAAAGGCAATAATAGTGACAGTAGTGGTGGCAGCTAAATCTAACAAGGAAATCCAACCCTTTCACCTACACATTATACTAGTCTTCTCGCAATCCCTTCCAACAAGTTCTCGGTTATCAGTAAAGCTGAAATTACCTGACCACAGGCTATCCGCCAGGACGGTTTTGACCAGCTGTGCCTCTCAGACAGACCTCTTTTCCAAAAAGGTAAGCGGGTGTTGCATTGTGCAATAGCTACAGCAGCCATTCTAGAGCATAAAAGTTATTCTGGCATCTGACTGAAGGTTACTTACTGTGAGCTGTCTGGAAGAATTTCAATAGGAATAGAAAGGCCAGGCAAGTGAGTCCACTCATTTCAGAACCATTCTGAAAGGGCAGTGCCAGCATTCCAGAGGGACTGCAGCGCTTGGCTAGAGGGCAGCAGAATTATTGCTGGAGTATTCCTTGTGGAGCGCTTTAACCTCATGGCCGAAGTGTATTCAAAACAATTCTGCTGCGATAGTAAAAAATATATATCCGTGCTGTGCGTTCCCAGAAGAGCGTGCTGGCCTCCTTATTCACATGAGCCAAGAACTGAAAAAGAGCTGAGGGGGTACATTGGTAAAGTGCTACCACGGAGATTCTACTCTAAATACCGGTTGGGGAAGCCCCATGGTCCCAAAAGGTTAGAGACATTAGTTTTACAGGCTGTGTGCCGAAATGAATAATTCACAGGAAAATGCTCCTAACTCTATTCAGGTAAGATTATATGGCAAAGTAAGAGAAAATACCAGATAAAATATTCTTTTTTTATGTGGTCTTTCTGGCAAGCTGCTAAAATAATCCTTCACATGTACCCTGTGCATAGCACTCTGCTAGGTACCCGGGATTGGTGGTGGTGGGGCGGGGCGGGGCAGGGGGGGGGGGGAAGGGTGCTGCATAGAGCGATAGAAGCTCAAGCTAACGGAGCACGTCAGACATTCATATATTCAACAAATATTTAAGCCCTACCTACTAAGTGCAGGGGAGCTAATGAGCTTCTAACTGGCCTTCCCGCTTCTAGTCCTGTTCCTCTCCTTTCTCCACTCTACACACTCAGAACTCCTCCCCATACTTTCCAGCCCTGAGTGTTCAGAACCTTATCTTGCCACTCACATCTCAAGCCACTCCTTCCCACTCACACTGCTTCAGCCAGTTCCTTGCCCTCAAGGCCTCAGCCTGGGGAATCCCTTTAATCTACCCCAAATCTCTTTACATAGCATGGTTCCTCCCACCCTTCAGGTCTCCTCAGCTTCAATGTCACCTTCGTAAGTAGGCCTTCCCTGGCCCTGTCTGTAAAGTATGCACATCCTTATTTCCTGTCTCAGTTCCTTTTTATTGTTTTATCTTCATAATGCTTACTCACAATTTCTAATATTTTATTTGCTTACGTAGAGGCTTTCATACCAGGTACTAGGTCTTGTTCACCATTATATATTCAGTGATCAACACAGTGAGTAGATAATAGTTATCAGTGAATAAAATTAATATTTTACTAAGCATAATACTAGCAGTTGCTTAATAAAATGCATTGACTGAATGAATGATTCAAAGTGAGCAATGCTGGCTCTACCTCAATGGAATAGAAACAGAGTTCAAATCTCAGTTACGAACCCCTATTCTCCACAAATTCATCTCAAGATGGTGGGTTGCAGATGATGAAAGTGCAAAAGATGAAAGTCAACTTTTGGTTAGAAAAGTTTTGCTTCTGTTTTCATTTCAAGTTAAAAACTGTTATGACAATTTGAAGGAACTGATAATGGCTCTGGGAGGAGCTAAGACTCCTTTCCAGTCTTCATCTTCCATCACTCCACCCTTTTGCTTCAAGAGAAAGCAAGTGATGACATAAGAGGGATAAGTCCAAAGATATTAATTTGGATACCTGTGGTGCTGAAAGTATCAGCAAAAAAAATGTAAATATATCACTGTTGAGAGAAACAGTCTTTTCTCTTTGTTTCTTGGTGTGATGTACCATCTGAATGTTAAAAACACAGATGAATGTTAAAAACACAGATTTGGACATGGGGCCAAAGATGAACAAAGTAAGGAGGTTGCTCTGCCATCTTCATCCCGGTTTCAGGGGCTGGCTCCAGGCTCGTGGAGTCACATGATTATGTGTGCTGCAGTCTGTACTCTTGGTTTGAGGCAAAAAAAAAAGCAATTTGGGAAAAATCAAAATTGTTTTGTGGGTATATAACCTCTCCATATCTTTATATGGCTTTGGGGGTTGTTCTTTAGTTTGGACTCAGGGCCCTGGTTTCTGGGGAAATATCTTAAACAATCATTAACACAACATATCCTACCCCCACACCTGAGATTTATTGGTAATTGAATAGAAAAATATTTATTAGCATTCTGATGGAAGTTGTGGTCTGAAGATGGCAACTGGCATTCTTCCCCCGGAGACGGGCAGTTTCTATTACAATTCCCTGGGAGCTGCATGCCCAGGGAGGATGCATGTTTGGGAGCACAGATTGTTTGAAATGCAACAGAAGACAGTGTGAGGAAATTGGTAAACGGCGGATGACTGCCACACAGCAATACAGTGGCTTTCTGTAACTCCACAAATTTTCAGTAAACTTATTATAACCTCAAAAAGTTCATGAATGGATTTCTTATTGAAAATTAAAAAGGGCCTAAAATGTTTGTACCTGCTGGGATAGAGCTCAACCAAGAGGTCTCATGTGGAAGCAGCCCAGAGACAGCGGCACTTGGAGAAACTATACTATAGAACTCCCACCAAGCTTCAGGAAGGGCCAGACTTGTACCGATTGATACTGGGTTTGAGTCAAATGGACCTAAAACTTGAAGAGCCAGGGAAGCCAAGGTGGCATGTAGGTTAATTTTGGGGGTCTCTACCTGGGTTTTTGCGTCTAAAGTATCTTGGATTTAATCACCATCCTAGAACTGGGAACAGTGCATCTTCTCCAAAACTGCCAACCTCTAGAGGTAGAGAGTAAATCAGCACACCTGTCATTGTAGAGAGTGACTCAGCGCATGCTGAGAATTGGGAGTGGGGCCCATGTATCTCCTAACGGACCAGGTGATGAAGTAGCTAGCCCAGAACCAGTTGCAATAGGACAACCCAGCATTTGAGAGTCATTGATTCAGGACACCATACCTTTCTCCATTTCAACATAGGTAATCAAGAGATGGTTTTATCACCTGGTATCATCTGACGTTGGGTATCACCACGTGTCTCCAATTATTTTTCTCTGATATTTATTAAAATGCAGACTTTTTGAGCCCTGTATAGGCCCTAAATGAATGGAAATACCTGAGACTGAAGTCCAGAAACCTTTATTTCAAGTGATAATTCAAAAATTTCTAAATTCATTGAATTTTGAAAATGACAGTTCTTTCCCTTTTGTTCCCATAATGTGAGATGTTTATAAACGCACTATCAGTCTCACTTCCTTTGGTCAGATACCTACTGTCTGCCAGATCCTTCTGTTTTCCCATTCTTTCTCTACTGTTGCAAACTCTGCCAAACAAAGGATTCATACTCAAAAGGGTGACTCTGGGTAAACCTTTGCACAGTGGTCTCTATCTCCAGACATCCGTGTACCAAAGCCCTCACACCTAAGTTTTTGACATTTACTCCCACTGATGGAGTGTTAGCAACTTGTTATACATGGGATGATTAGCCTTCAGACTTTACGTACCAATAAGTATTCGGCAACTACCATGTCATCAGCACCATGCCATAGGGAAGGACAAGTCTAAAATATACTAAAATTCTAAAACACCATCTCTACCTCTGAGTTACTTAAAATCTAGTTATAAACTAATAGTAGTCTGAGTTAGGACATATGTATAATAAAATATAATCACAAAAATAATAACAAAATAAGTTGGTGGTGCAGGCCCTATGGAAAATAGTATGGGGTTCCTCAAAAAATTAAAAATAGAATTACCATATGACCTAACAATCTGACTTCTGGGAATATACCCAAAAGAATTTTAAGAAGGGTCTCAAAAATATGTGCACACTTGTGTTCATAGAAGCATTTATCCACAACAGTCAAAAGATAGAAACAACTCAGATATCCATCAATGAATGAATGGATAAAGAACATGTGATATACACATACAATAGAATATTATTCAGCTTTAAAAGGGACAGAAATTATGACATATGCTATAACATGGATGAAACTTGAGGACATCGTGCTAAGTAAAATGCACTAGTCACAAAAAGACAAATAATATATGATTCCACTTATATGAGGTCCCTAACGAAGTCAAATTCATACACACTGAAATAGAAAGGTGGTTCCCAGAGGCTGGGGAAGAAAATGGGAAGTTAGTGTTTAATGAATATAGACTTCCAGTGTTGCAAGGTGAAAAAGTTCTGGAGATTGGTTGCACAACTATGTGAATATACTTAACATTGTTGAACTATACACTTTAAAATGGTTAAGATGCTGAATTTTATGTTAGGTGTATTTTTACTGGATAAACAATAATTATAAACAACTCAGGTGCTATTTGGCTTATCCTGTTGTCTTTGTGAAAGGTCCCCGCACGTCAGGCAGCTGCTCTCCTTTATATGGCACTGCAGTACCTGAGCAGGGCTGCAGCTGTTGTTCATTAGAGTACAAGCTTCCTAGACAGCCTAGAAAATTCCTCACCTGAGATTTGAGCAGTGATCCTCTCTAAGCTACCAATTCGACCATTTTCCTCCCTCCCAGCTGGGAGGGCTTTCCTTGTGGTTCCTGTTGGCATCCTCTCCCAGACCGCCTGGAAAGAAGAAATGAGATGAGTCAGCACTTTAAAACAACGAATGTCCTTCAAGGTCACACCTTGTCCACAGAGGCCATCACCAGAAAGGGAGGTACATTAATCATCTCCTGGACTGGAAATGAAGGAGAAGAAATAAATAAACAGCCCATCATCATGATCAGGTATCAAAGGTCATACCCCCATTAAAACAAATTTCAGTGCTGTCAGGAGCGATGTCATGAATCTTCTGTACTTTTTTTTTTAATAAGTAATTAATGCTGGAAGTAAGCATCCTCCTATGAGCTCCATGCTGAGTGCCCCATCATTTCTCTACCTGTTCATTTTGGGTGATCTCAAAGGAAGCTTAGAAGAGTACTATACATTAAGTGCCTCTGCCTTAAATACACACTAAGTGTATTTAATACAACTGCTAGGGGAGTCAATAACTTAAGAAATACTGTCAGCATTTTGTTCTATATGCATTATGTGGGAGTATAATTTTAATAATTTCTTAAATCTTTAAAAAAAATAATTAATTTCTTAAATATGCATCTATATAGAATGTATGTAATGAAATGAAGTAAATGAAATATAAGCATTTATTCTCTCACCTTTCCAGTGGTAACAAGTATTAGAACCTTGGTGAGTACCTTACAAAATCTTTTTTTTCATGTACACACACACACACACACACACACACACAAATAAATTGTAAAATATTTTGGGGGGAAATGAGATCTTATTGCCCATTTTGGTAGACAGAATTTTGAGATGGCCCCAGAATTTTCTGCCAGACATCTGAAGTGTCCCAAAGATACGGCTTTGGCCTCTAGGAACTCCAGGAAATTGTGTGGAGGGGAAAACAGCCCCAAGAACATATGCTAATGATGTACAACCAGCAACATTATCTTTAATGTTGAATATAAAATTGTTTTGATTGCTTTAAATGGATGAATTATAGAAAGGGAGAAAGAATTTTTTTAAAAAAAAGATATGTTCCCCTTCCCATTCCAGAAGGTAGCTTAGGCAAAGAGACCATTATCTGTTGAAATCAGTAATTTTTTAGGAAAAAATGGAGCAAGGGACCTGTTGTGGAGAAAGTAAGGCTATAGCTATTAGGTTAGAAGACAAGTATTTTTTAATTTGAAATTTCTAAAATAGGTGCCATCATTTTTACTTATGTGTTTTAATAATATGGTAGCTCAACTCCCACCCTACCCTGCCTCCCAAAGTCTAGCCAGTGGCAAAGAGCATTAAAATTAAATCTGAATAAATAACAAAATTCTGAATCCTCATTCTATGTATATAACAAA
Source organism: Eptesicus fuscus (assembly GCF_027574615.1). Taxonomy (NCBI): domain Eukaryota; kingdom Metazoa; phylum Chordata; class Mammalia; order Chiroptera; family Vespertilionidae; genus Eptesicus; species Eptesicus fuscus. The sequence goes on along the minus strand of NC_072474.1, from coordinate 62,788,615 downwards.
ACAAAGCCAAAACTGACTTATTCCCCATTCTAACAGAATGCCTAAGAAGAAAATGTTCTCATACTATTAAACCCAACCATCATCAGATTGCCATGGGCAAGAATGCTAAGCTTGCTAGTATCTAAAAGAATTTAGTTAACTTTTTCCTTAGAATGATTTATAACCCAAGGAAAAAATAGGTTAATGCCTGAAAAATTCTGATTCCTGAAAAATTCTGCTCCTAGAAGTATTTATTTTTATTTCAACCATTATTTATAAACTATCTCATTTTTGTTTGCATTCTCTTTGATTATGAAATGAGCATTCACAATAAATAACTTATTTTCTCAATGGATATATATATATATATATATATATATATATATATATATTCTTAAGAAGAAACCTCTAACCATATTAGGGTAACTGGTACCAAATTTTCCTTCCTGATATAAACAACTATATATGGAAAAAAAATATGTGAAAGAGGTGTTTTGGGTATGGACAAGAGTCAGCAAATGACTGTGATCATGAGAGAAAGGAAATAAATCAACCAAGCCTTGCAGTTCCCCTGGATTTTGTTCTGGAGGCACTTTGCAGACTAAAGTAAGGCTCAGGGAGACAAGTAGGCTGTCAAGGCCTATCAGAGTTTAAGAGGCAGAGATTGGAGTTCAGGGAGGCTGCACTAGAAAAGAGGGAGCTATCCAGAAAAAAATAAATTTCAGAAATACATATAAGGATTCTCTCAAGTCTGTTGCTGAACATAAAGCTACACCTGTGCAGCTTGAAAGCCCATGAACCTAGGCTGACTACTACCAGGGTGCTGTCAGCAGCCAAATAATTGCCAGAGCTCAGGCAGGTCTGGGAGCGACTGGGTTCTGACTAGCCAGAATAGAGCTTCTGCACTGAGCATATGGGGAATTCAGTACACATCCCAGAAGAGCCATATCTTACTAGTAAGACTAAACCATCCCTAGAGCATAAACTACTCTAGATATGCCCTATCAAAACTTTAAAACAGTCATCAAAAGGATCAAACTGCACATCAAGTTACATAACTGCCTAGGAGAACAAAGCCCAGCAATCTTTAAAAGAAGACAATGAAAACCACTCAGCCACATAAAATTCATGATATTCAACACCCAGCCAAAAATACCTGTGCTCAGAAGCAGGAATATGGCATGTAATACCAGGAGAAAAACCATGAACCCAGAATTGGCTGGAATTAGAGACAAAATTTTTATCAGGTATTATATATAAACTAGAGGCCAGATGCACAAAATTCGTGCATGCGTAGGGTCCCTAGGCCTGGCCAGCGATCAGAGCCAATCTGTGGGGTGACCAGTGGGGCGATTAGGGGAGGGGCCCACTCGCTGGCCCTGCCCCTCACCGTGGGGCAACCAGTGGGGTAATTAGGGGGCCCCAGATGGCACCAACCTTGTCTAGTCTGGGACCTGTGAGCTGGGGGCAGCTCCTGCATTGAGCATCTACCCCTGGTGGTCAGTGCATATCATAGCAACCAGTCGTTCCCCTGGTCGTTTTGCTGTTTGGTCGATTTGCATATTAGGCTTTTATTATATAGGATATCGTCAAAGGAAACCATAAACACAATGCAGAGAAAACTAAAGTATACATAATGAGAAATGTTTTATAAAATAAAGATTTATTAAGTGGGATTAACAGAAATTTAGGCATTGAAGAAGAGAATGTCATTGAATTTGTAGACATAGCAATATAAGTTAACCAAAATGAAGCTTGGAGAAAAGAAGAGACTGACAAAAAAAAAAGTCACCTGAGACCTGTGTGCAATATAAAGCAGCCACACATAGAGCTGGAGCCCCAGAAGGAGAAGGATAAAGGGATCAAAGGAGAAAATTTTGAAGAAAGAGGGACAATTTATTTTTCAAATTAAATGAAAATAACCTGCCCACATATTCAAAATTTTAGTATCTCCCAAGCAGGATATCACAAAGAAAAACACACTGAGAGACTTCATTATCAAATAATAAAGAGAAAAAAAAAAAACCTTTTTATACCACATATGTACAGGGAAACAAAGATAAGAATGATCACAGACATCTCAGAAACCACACAACCCTGAAGATAATGGAATAGTATCATTAAAATTCTAAAAAAAAGGAAAAAGAAAAAAGGCTCTCAACCTAGAATTTTATATCCAGCAAAATTTGTACCTTGAGCAAGAACAAAAGAAAAAAAGAGAGAGAATTTGAACTGCTACTGAATTATTAGAAATATATATTTTTAATACATTTTTATTGATTTCAGAGAGGAAAGGAGAGGAAGGGAGATATAGAAACATCAGTAATGAGAGAGAATCATTGATCGGCTACCTCCTGCATGTCCCCCACTTGGGATCAAGCCCACAACCTGGGCATGTGCCCTGACTGGGAATTGAACCAGGAACTCCAGGTTCACAGGTCAATGCTCAATCAGTGAGCCACACCAGCCAGGGTATAAGAAATATTAAAGGAGAATTTTTAAGCTGAAAGAAAAAAAATCAGATGAAAACATTTTTTTAAAGAAAGAAAGGTGGAATAAATAAGCCATATAGTCTGTATGATGAAAAGCACAGGATTTCGAATCTGACATTGATACTTATGGAGCATTATTTTCCTCATCTGTAAAATGTGGGTAGTTATATCTGCATCACAAAGATGTAAAAGTTTAATGAAATAAGGTAGTCAAAGCACTTAGCACAGTGGAATAAACTAAACACTCGACAAATCACCGCTATTATTATTTTGCCAAGAGATTATTGTTACTAACTCTCGATGAATACTTTTGCACAAAACACCATATATGTAAAAAAGAAAAAGGCTGCTTGATATTAAACTTTATAATTCATCTTGGAAATAGATAGCTAACCATCTTAGTATTATTGGTGCTCTGTGGTGTGGGAAACTGATAAGAGATAAGATATTGTGAGACAAGTACAACGAAGTGTTCATAAGTGAGAGGGGGGATTCTCAACTCCCAGATGAATGATCCAATGTCTTGTTGGTTTGTAATGAAAAATCTCAGAATATTTCTGACTATTAAGGGCACGTTGGCCTTTCATTGTACATCCAGAAGAGATGTGAAATAAAAAATGACTGTTTATAATTTTTTTCATTTTTAACTCTATTAGGAGAAAAGAATTTACTAAATAGGTACCTGCTCTGGTTCTTCAAAATAACCAATGCAACGGATATTCTCAAGCAACAACATTCGCCAGGAAACAAACTATCTAAAGTCTGAGTATATACATGGATGGATCAAATAAACCTGTAAATAAGATGAGTATATCAGATTGTAGTATAGACTCTGGAATCCAACTGCCTGGGTTCAATTCCTATCCCACCCTCTATTAGCATTGTGGCCTTGGGAAGTTATATGTCCTTTCTCTCACCTGTAAAATGGGGAAAGCAATAGTATCTATCTCATATAGTTGTTGGAGGGTTGATTCAGTTAAGAGGTAACATGTATGGCATGTGTTTGATATTGTATTGTATAAGCAATAATAAGAAATTTGAAGAAAAAGTTACAGGCATTATTTCCTAACAGTCACACTGTACAAATTTAATTCTCTTTTCAGAAAGTATTTCAGGTTTGAAGTTACTTTCAAACTGCCTAGAGGTAAAACATGATTGCCACTGGTATTACTACTAACATTTTAACATAAAATATTGGCTTAATTTGTTTGTAAAGAAAGGAAAGCTCATTCCAGTCTAAAGTCCCTGAGGGTTCAAGTCAGCATCTGGAATGAAGTGACTGCTAATGTACTAAGAAGACAATCCTTGGTCCGACTGCAGTAGCAAGCTTTGTTCTAATCATTCAGCTGAACAAACAAAACCCAGGATTTACTTATTTTCCCAGAAACTAGATAAACAGCCACTTCCTTTTTAGTGTCTCTTTAAAAGTAAGAAGACCCACATCTCTCCTCATCATCACTTCACTCTATATTTCTATTTTAAAAGTTGTCTTTTCTAGATTTTTGTTATTTGGAGTCAATAAAAAATGTTATAGGCAAGTACACTCTTTAAGTAATATATGAATGTAGATAAAATGCTATTGTTTACATATAAATTTTAAACCACAAATTAACCCAACAGTCTAGTTGGGGTCAGTGGCACAATGTTAGACATAAGGATATTGGAACTAGAAAGCATCAGGAATGTGGAACATTCTGGAGACAGGCTGTTCTCTAGTCTCTTTCAAGGACCACATGGTTTCTCTCTATTTCATGATGTTTACATTTCTCTTGGCACATCTGATTCATTCTTCTCTTTACTACACCTGACTTCTCTCTTCTGATAGTTTCCATTCCCATATAACTTTGACTGACACATAAACTACTATAGGCTTTATCTTACAGCACCTTTAAATTCACCGCTTGGTTCAAATCAAAGTATTTTCCTTGTTCAGTTCAAATTGAAGGAGAGAGGAGATTTAAATATCTGATCAGCCCAACTTATCTAGGCAACTCTATAGTCTTTGCAGATTGTCAAACTATAGATTGGTGGGTCAGGTGCCCACCCCTGGTTCACATGGGAGAGATCACATGGTACTAGTCACCAGCCCCTACTGCTACTCCATGTATTGGCTCTTTGGGTGGAACAGCTTGCATCAGAAGGTATGTGGGCAAGAGATTATTATGCTAAGCAAAATAAGCCAGTCAGAAAAAGATAAGTATCCCATGATCTTACTCATATGTGGAATGTAGTGAACAATATAAACTGGTGAACAAAATAGATCCAGAGACATTGAAGCATGGAACAGACTGTGGAATCTCAGAGGGAAGGCAGGGAGGGTGGGTGGGTGGGAAGAGATCAACCAAAGAACTTGTATGCATATATGTATAATCCATCCTATATAATAAAAGGGTAATATGCAAATTTTACCGAACAGTGGAACAACCGGTCGCTATGACGCGCATGATCACAGGGGGCAGAAGCTCAATGCAGGAGCTGCTCTCTGGTGGTCAATGCGCTCAGCCAGAAGCTGACTTATGGCTGGCGAGCACAGTGGCAGTGGCGGGAGCCTGTCCTGCCTCCACGGCAGTGCTAAGGATGTCCAACCCATCAGTTGGACATCCCCCAGGAGCTCCCAGACTGCGAGAGGGTGTAGGCTGGGCTGAGGGACCCCCCCAACCCCGCCACCCTGAGTTCATGAATTTCATGCACCGGGCCTCTAGTGGATACAGAAAATAGAATGGTGAAGGCCTGGGGCTGGGGGCAAGGGCAAACTAGAGGAGGCCAATGGGGAAAAAAGGGGACATATGTAATACTTCAACAACAAATATTTTTAAAAGGAAATATATCTACTAAATACACTCAAAGAAAATAAGCCATGTCCAGGCAAAATTCTATAATGGACACTGTTTACTAGGTGTGTCCACTCAGAACTAGGGTGTTGAGTACAAATGTTGTCTGAGTTCACATTGGTAAGATATTTTGTAGCAATATTTGATAGGATTATTTTAGCATAGACTTAATAAATGCATCACAAAGGTTTCTAGTTGATGATTACTGAAATCATTCCTTGAAGCATAAAATGAACAATTGTTAAACAGTAAATTTAAATCTAAGTATAGATGCAAATTATAGTTGCAATTAATATATTTACATAGCCACAAGATAGTTCCCAGTCTCATTTAACTAATCTGTTCCTGAAATCTTGAGTTCTTCAGGCTCTGTGAAATTTTTAAGTACTGCCCTCTCCCTTTTTTGGCATTATTATGATTGTACTAGAGGCCCAGTGCATGAAAATTCATGCACTGGAGGGGGCGGGGGTCCCTCAGCCCAGCCAGCCCCCTCTCACAGTCCGGGAGCCCTCAGGGGTGGGAGGCAACCCGGAGATCAGGGGAAGGTGACGCCCCATCACACCTCTGCTGCTGCCACTGCTGGCAGAGCAAGCCTCGGCTGGCCCTGGTTACCTGAGCCTCTGGCAGCCCTGGGCGGTGGGGTAGCCTACATCTGAGGCTTGCCTGAGCCTCAGGCATCGTCTGGGCAGCCACCATCTGAGGCTCGCCTGTGCCTTGGACCTGCCCTGGGTGGCTTGGGGGCTGAGAGGCCTGGGGTACTCCGGAGGCAGGTGTGCCTGCCGCCCCAGCGGGGCTGAGGGGGCTGGGCACCACCATCTTGTGGCTGTGGGCACCGCCATCTTTGAGGGCAGGGCAGTCAATTAGCATATTCCCTCTTTATTAGATAGGATGCTATCTGCTGATTCACATTGACATCTCTACAAGTTCCTCTTAAGCTGATCACCTCCATGTGTCTAGGCTATGTTAAATGAAGTGCACCCTTAATCTCTGAGATGACAATTTCTCAACATTCACCCTTTGAAGTTCATTTTTATGAATTGTATCTCTGCTGCTCTAGATATTTATTTTCTGTTCATTAATGCAGAGAGCCATGCAAATGACACAGATAATGTCACCTGCAGCATGCTTTCCTCCCTTGTTGCTGTGAAATATATATCCCAGATTGTTTGGTTTTGTTTTTAAATTTATATCTTTTTTTTATTGTGCAATAGTTCAAACTTGTAGAAAATTTGCAAGAGCTCTACAAAAGAACTTCCAGATTCCTTCATCCAGATTACCAAATTGTTAAGCATGTGCCATGTTCTCTCTCTCTTTCTGTGTGTGTGTGTGTGTGTGTGTGTGTGTGTGTGTGTGTGTGTGTGTGTGTTTATCTAGGACAGCAGTTCTCAAAATGTCCAAAGATATTATTTGCCTTCATTAAAGTGTTGACATTTGTACTAAGGGTACAAAATCAATGGTGGATAACACCCCTGGTGCCTTTACCAATGCAGTGACAACAAGGAGTACTAGTTGTCATCATATTCTTAACAACCCTGCATTTGCAGGGTATTTTTTATTGCCAGTTTCTTTTTAAAATGTGTTGATGAAAATTTGCCTTATTATATTTACTTATTTTAAGTAATTTGTTAATTTATTATATCTCAACCATTGAGTACTCATACTTTTAAGATTCTGTGTGATGAAATGGGAAGGAAGCATGAAGACTTTCTACTGCATATAAAGTAAGATGGTTACCTTAGGAAAAAGCATGTATGTGATTGATACGAGAGATGAACTAGGCATTGTCTTCATGAAACACCATTTTCACTGGAAGAATGACTAATTCAGACTTGGATATTTAAACAAATTGAGTTTGTGACTTTGAGGAAAATAACCAACAGTATTTGTTGTCCATACTAACACTTGAAACTTCAAGTGAAATTTAGAACTTTGGATAACTTATATCTGCAACCATGAGCTTGGCAGCTTCCCAATATCTAAAGACATTTCTGATAAAACCTGCAGTATATTAATAACTATAATATTTCATATTACATAATAAATGCAATAATATTTGGAATATCTACATAAGTCGGTGAACCAATATTTTCCAATGACTAATACGTGATGTTACAAAATCATGTGTGAGGTAAAGAGCCCATGAAAGTGTGTCATATGCATTTTAATGCAATAGAGTGCAAAATATTTACTAATATGGTTTCAAATTTCACATTGCTTAAGAAATTAATACATGTTGAATTTTGATCCACAACTATCTGAAACAGCAATGAAAATAATACCTCCTATTCCAATTGCATATCTGTAGGAAGCTAGATGTTCTTCACATGCATCAAACAAAACAACATATTGCAGCAAATTGAATGCAGGAGATGTGAAAATCCAGCTACCTTCTGTTAAGCCATACCTGAAAGAGATTTATAAATCAGTAAAACAATGCCACTCTTATTCTAGTGTGTGTGAGGGTGTGTGCTGGAAAATACGGGTATTTTAAAATGTTATTTATGCCAATATGTGATATATATTTTTTTGTTTCTAGGTAAATTAATAAATAAATGTCTTAATTTCTCAGGTTTAAATTCTAATATGGCTGGTATGACTCATATAAACAGAAGAGGTCAGGTTCTCAATAATTTTCAAAAATGTAATGAGCTTCTGAGACTGAAATGTTTGTAGATTGCTTCTCTGGGCTATAAATCTGGAAATGAATTTGTGAAACTGTAGGCTGTGCATATCTTTAACATTACTAGATAATGTCAAGTTGCTCCCCCATCAGTCTTGAATTATTGGTCCACATATGCAAGTTGAAAAGTGTTAGCTTAATTGAATTATCATAATGCTTCCTTGGCATGAACTAATTAGTTATTAATCATAAATTGTTTAGGTAAATTTTGAATACTATTTAAGACAACTTTAAAATAATTTGGCCCCACTAAATGCCATCTATTTTTATTATTACATAAAAAATATTTCAAATAGAATTAAGTCTTCTTGAATAAGTATACAGGTTAAATGTACCCAGAGATGTTAAATTTCATTACAATATTTTATTAATAATTAAGTCAAAAAGGTATCCCAGACAACCAATAAGTTGAAAATACTATATATTCCTCCTATGTAACTACAATATGTAATTATTCAGGGAGCCTATGCACTGATTAAAAGAGGTGCAATGATTAAAAACATGTGGTCTATTACCATGTAAAATAGGTTTGGGATTAATTCTACAACTGTTTAATATTTAAAATGAGTGTGTAATTCAGTATATTAAAGAGTTTTTATGTCTGTACAATAGGAAATTATTTAAGATTTCTTAACATTAAAATATAATGCAAGAAGCAGGTAGAAAGAAATTATATTAATTCTCCCAGAGTAAGACATTATAATAAGCTGAATCATACAATTTTTAATTTTTAATTTATGGGTTGAAAAGAATGAAAGTCCTTGGGACTAGCTGGAAAAAGATAAGATTACAATCCCAACAGGAAACTTTTTGGAGATCTTTTCTACAGACATCATATCATCAAGACCTTATGGATGAAATGGCCTTTCAATCACATCTTCTGAAGTCATAGAGAAACTTATTGTCTTATGTATAATGAAATGGTAATGTGATTTTTTTGACTGATATAATTCTAAATGAGTAATTCATTTTCAACACTAGTTCGCACTTATTATAAAACTGATTTAACTTGGTACTTATAATTAAAGGCTGTTTTTTAAATTTTTATTGAATTTATTGGGGTGACTTTGGTTAATAAAATTATATAGGTTTCAGGATAAACTGTGATGGAAGGAGACTTGAATTCAGGTGGTGAACACAATGCAATATACAAATAATGTATTACAGAGCATGTTTTTCAAAATGTCAACTGAATTCATAAAAGTAATGATCCTTCTCAATTATAGGAGTTTTCTTTAGAGAATATTCACTGTACTCTGTATTCATTGAACTAAATTTTAGACAGATGTAGAAATGGATTTAGTAGACATTCCTCAACTCATCAGAACCCTCCCCTCTAGTCTTCCCACCACTAACTCTGAAATGACATAAAGATATTTTAAGTATTGTTCTATATGACAATCATATTCATTGAGGTACTTATAGTAGTAAATATATATAGACTATATTAGCCAGAAATGTTCATCATAAGGTGAGGTCTGAGATGGCACCCAGAGAAAAATTGTCTGACACTTGAAGACCACTGTCCATGCAGGGGCCCCAGAGTGCAGTGCAGACAGATGACAGAGTCTCCACATACACAAATGAAGGAGTGACTCAACCCCACCCCTTTTCTTCAAGGTGGACCCAACAACTAGCTGTAGCTGATAGTTCAATCTTGCAGCTATGATCTCAGAAGTCATACACCCAACTGAAGGAATAAAAAATTTCAGGAAGCAACCCAACATAGGTAGTTTCACAGCTCACCTCCCAAGGGATTCTGTAAAGAACAACCAACTATTGGCAAGTCAGTTGCCAAGACTAGAAAATCTGTCACCTGTGGTTCTGGCCATAATGCAGCAAGACTAAGTCAAAAGCTGGACGAGAGATAAAAGACTTTCTATTCCCTCTCATCTCCTTTTTTATTCTCTGATAGATAGAAGTTAGAGAAGGCTAAAGGCTAAATGACTTTTTTTTAATGTCATTGCCCTTGTTCTAAATGTGTGTCTAAAATAGTCTTGAAGAAGTACTGTCCATTAGGGAGAAAATGATAAAAAAAAAAAACTTGGAATGCTTTGTGTAACATCTTGTTATTAAGAGCTCAGTTTTAATGTCACCCTTCGGGGACCTTCCTTGTCTACCCTATTCACTCTGTCACATGATCCTATTTTAGTTCTCTGTAGAGATGGTACCATCATTTGATACTGTTCTCGTTTGCTTGACAGTGAGCTTAGTGTAGATATTATAAATGTAGATCCTGAGTCAGACTGCCTGGATTGGAATCTTGGTCCTCAAACTTAATATTTGTGGACAAGGCTCTATGCCATAGTTTTTCCCTCTGAAAATTGGGATAATAATTTTACCTGTATCACAGGATTTGGAGGAGGATTGCACTGCATAATAAGAGTAAAGTGCTAGATCCAAGGCAGACACCAAGTGAACACTTGATAAATACGAGCTTTCATTCTTTATTTGTCTATCTCCCATCACTTGTCTGCCTTGGTGACCCAGCATTTAAAATGATGGCTGGAGTATGCATGAGACTTTCAATAAACATGTTATTAATTAATGAGCCTCAATTAGGTTTTTGAGATTAACCCCAGCTCACCAGACTTTAACATGGCTTGCAAACTCAAGAGTTCACACTAAACATTGAACATCTACTATTCATGGTAACAAAGAATATTGACCCTACTCTTCCATGCTTCAGTTGTTGAGAAATTATCCTGATGATTTTCTGCTTCGTATACACTACATACCGGATAACCTCATTTTCTGTTGTTATAAGTGATTGAATCAAATTGAGGCCTTACCATTTGGGCTACCTCAGAATCTACAATGGAACTCTATTTTCTTTTCCTCTCACATTTTCTCTTAAAGTTACTTCTCTGTACACTATGACTGTTTATTTCCACTATTATTTTCCCTTTTTTAAAAAGTTATAATTGATAGGCTCATGTTAAAATATCCAGGAATGTTAAAAGATCTGTAAATGTATGTTTTATCCAGACAAGCTCTCCCTATAACCTGAACTGCCTTCAAGTATAAGTTGCTCTTTTCTCAGTGAGTTGGACCAGACATGTTATTAATAATTCCAAATTAAATCAGAATCTCAAATGAAATAAAAGCAAGTGTTGAAAATAGATCCATCTTCTCAAATGACCAGACTCAAGATAATCATATTATCATTCTCTCTCCATATTCAAGTGGCTCTATAAAATGCTTTATTCAATGGTGAACTTGATTGAAGGGCCATCTCTTCATTCAGATGAGAAATTATTGTGTGGATGGGATTTATTGCATAGGTATACCAGAGATTTCAGAAGGTACAGGAATATGGGGCAGTCATAAGCCCCAAGGAGGCCTGAGTGCTTCCATTGATAGAGGAGAAAGTATTAAAAAAATTGTGGGGAACAACACAGACCACAATATCCTTGAAAATAAGTGGAGCCAGGATAGGAGGAGCCTGGGTCTTGTTAGGAAAATAAGAAGTCAGCTAGGAAATAATTGTATCAATGAAGCTTCAGAACCTTAATTGAACTTGCATTGTTATAACCACTTCATAAGGACCAGGAGGCAATTCTCACAGTGGCTGTTGACATCTCCTACACTCTGGGTTAATGGTAAGCTTTTCGGTATCCTTTCTTAATCAACTTGTGATTAATTTAATAGACATTTATTGAAATCCCACTACAGACCAGGCACGATCCTAATCACTTGAGATGCAGTGGTGAGCACAAACAGACCTAACCTTGCCCAAACAGAGCTCACAATCTGATAGGAGAGAGTGAGACTATTTCTGTCAAATAACCACTCAATAACATAAAACTGAAGAAGTGTTAAGAAGAAGGAGGAAATAGTATTCAGAGAAGATACAATAGGTATTGGGCAGATCAGGGAAGGCTTCCCTGGAGAAGCAAAACTTGAACTTAAAATTAAAGAACAGATATTAAGTGGGTGAAAATGGGGGCAAGGAGCAGGTGGCCTTAGAGGCTGTAGGAATAGCATGTGCAAATGCCCTGTGGCAGGGGAGATCACATAAAATACAGGGCTTGAAAGTATACCAGGCTCACTGAGTATCCTAAAGAGGAACAGAGTATGGTGTGTTTGATGAAGCAAGGGAGGTGTGAAGTGACCAGATTGTCCTATGCTCTGTCATTCTTGTTAAGTTTTTGCTTTATTCTAAGAGCAAATAGAAAGCCTTTGAAGAGTAATATTCCATCTCCACCATATGAATCCACTATCATCTCAGCTGCCACCTTGTGCATTTAATGTAATGTAATATTGGACTAAATATGGTAAAGGAGGAAAAAGGAACCAGCAGGATCTGAACAAGTTGAAATTGGAAATTCACAATCAAGATTCCTGATTTAGTAATGAACCTAATGCTTAAAATAAAAATTCTGTGGATCAAAACCACTTGGATGTTATCCCTGGATAAAATCCATACAGTTCCCCACAAATCATATCTCCTACACTTCCTTTCTCCCAACCATTTACTATTTGAGAACTTTCTTATGTTCAGGCCATTTGAATGTCCATCACAATTGCAAAAGTAAAATGAATGGTAATAAGAAATTGATTTAAGGTCTGCCCTAGAGTAAAATAATGATTCATTGACGTTTGTAGCATTTTATTGTAAGTGTGGTGGAAATGATTATTATCTTTAATGGTTAACTGAGTAATTGATTATTGATAAATGAGTACTCTATTCAAGCTAGGATCCATCTTACATCACCTGGAAAAGGATGATGTTCCTACTCTTTTAATGACCATTAAGTGGTAAATAAGGAAGTGGAAATGTTTCATAACTTACATATTAAGTATCTTTGGTCATTTAACCACCTCTACAATGAGAGCAATGAGGCAGCTGGGGGTAGGTAGCTGACTTAAGGAAAGATCAATGACTGTTTTTCAGAGTTTTATTGAAAGTGCATTATAGATTGTCTTGCTTTTAACATTATTACTTCATTGAATAACGATATATGAGTAGGCAACGGGGAAAAATTATAATACAGCTATGCAAGGCTATCTGTGTGACAGGATGAGAATTACATAGTAAAATGGCCTTCAGAGAAAATTTCAATCCCACCCCCATTCTCTCTACCCAATGTAAGTGGGGTTGTCCATGGAAAAAAAGCAAAATGTATAAAGTTTGTCTTGTGCTTCACCCACCTCCTTTTTTAGGGGGCCCCTGTTTACCTTCTCATGTCCCTTCATCGTTACCCACCTGAACCCTTATGTTGCAGTCTTATTACTAAAAGTTCACCCCCACAAACAACTGCACATTTTACCGAGGCTTATAATTCACAGAATTCCCCATATGCCATAATGACCTCTTCATAATCACAACTGTTTAGTACAAATCCCATTCCTTCAGTATTTTGATTTCAGTCAAGCCTTAAGAGGAAAACAATGCAATTTAACCAATTATAGTAATTTCCTTTTAACCTGCTTTGTGGAGGCTTCATTATTTAAAATATGCCAATTTTTATATTTAATATGTTTCTGATGAAAGGAATTTCAGGTGGTTTAAGAAACTGATATGAAGTTTCATGGGACTATATGTTGAGGCAGGTGGAGGGAACATAAGTAGACTGTGTATTGCTGAAGGTGGTTATCAGAGGTAGGATTAAATGGTGCCCTCAAAGTCTAACAGACCTGGATTCAAATCCTGGCTCTCTCCCTTACTGGTTAGGCCACCTGAAAGCCTCAAATTCACCTGTAAAGGTAGATGTTACTGACTAATGAGATCAGGGTGAGCATTAGATAAATAACATCTGTTTGGTAAAACCACTAGCACATATGTAGTAAAAACAACCAAATTATCATCACCATTTTTACATGGGTAAGTGGGTTACCAAGGCATTCTAACTAAAAACCAGTATGGACCACCAAAAATCATCTGATTTTTCCTGTTATTTTCAAGGAAGAATCGAGTAGGTCAATGAAGAACTTAACAAAAAAGTTGGAATATCTGAGCTTGACCTTGAGTTGGAATATCTGAGCTTGACTATTCACAAAAACAACCTTGACTCCTGTCTAATCTGAAACTTAGCTATGAACTTCTTAAAGGCACTCTTTTTGCTTTGAACTTGGCTCCAAAAGCAAGGGCATTAGTCCTACTCTATTAACATCTTCAGTATAATTTTTAAATTGATTTTTAGAGAGAGTGAAAAGGAGAGGGAGAGAGGGAGAGAAACATTAATGTAAGAGCAGAACATCAATCATCAATGGGCTGCCTCCTGCATGCCTCCCACCAGGGATTGAGCCAATATCCTAGCATGTGCCTTGACTGGGAATCAAACCAGCAAACTTCCAGTGCATGAGATGATGCCCAACCAACGGAGCCACACCAGCCAGGGCTTCAGAATAATTTGAGAGTTCATTCAATATTTATTTCAACTATGGAATGATTCTAGTTGAATTAGGATAACTTCAGAGGTTATGATAATATAATCACCAAAATACCAGTTTCTTTGAAATACTTCCTCTTAAAGTAGTATTGAACATATTTCTACCTTTCATGTCTTCTGATACTTTTAAAGATCTACAGCATTTCCAAATTATTTATCTAAGCCCTAGAAAGTAAAAAAAATTACCACCTTCTGTCTTCTCCTTCCCCTAATCCTAACCTTTTGCACTCGGATGTCGAGTGTTACTCGACACGGTTAGCATCGGTAGCAGCTCGAGAAAAAAGCAAGCGAGTGCAAAGGGTTAAATTCAGCAAAAGTGCCATAGCTTTGGTCTTTTCTTCTCCCTTCAATCACTCCTGGAGCCATGGAACATAATAAGATAGTTTGATTGAGGTTGGAAATATCAATTTAGTACACATTCTCTAAAACCATTTCTGGATGAAAAATATGTATAATTTTATGTTCCAAATATACCATCTTTTTTAAAAGTCAAAGAAAGCGGAGTCTAGCCATAAATTCATTACTTCTAACCCTTGACCCCAAAGCTTCAAGCCATTCATATATCATACATTGAAGAGTCAAAGTTCAGAGTCCCTTTAAATCATACATAGCAGTTACTCTTCTAATAGTCTATTGAAAACAGCCACCAATCAACTTTAGATGAAAGAAGTCCATATTTACTACAGCCCCAACTGTTCTGCAGTTTCTGCACTGAAACAGGAAAAAACATGGAGAGTGGTAGTGGGAGAAGGCTGGACTAAAGAGGGTGTTGGCAGTTGTGGAGAGAGTGGATAAGGGCATTGCATTAAGTAATTGTATAATATTGTATTTACCCCATAGTATTAATCCAAGGCAGTGCTATTTAAATTGTGCCCTCTCTAGCCCAAGAATTCTGTAGAGGAGCCCAATATAAGACCCAGGGGAAGACTAAGCAGGTAGGTCTAGGACATATCCTGTGACTAAAGCTCTGTTTTTGTAATCTGGCCTCCACATATAAGGTCACACTAGGAAAAAAATAAGACTTCTATTTCTAAAAAAAAAAGAAAATATTTGAGATTTATAGATAAAAGGTTCTGGAGGATTATTTGTTTGCCTTAGTAGCCAAAATATAAACAGAGAAAATATATACGTATATGATGATCTGAAACATAGTCAAAAATTACTATTCTTTGGCTATTTAACTTAAGATTATAAAAATCATGTAAGAATAGTCAATATGTATGCTTATCCTATCCCCAGAACGATGCTAAGGGCTTCACATTGATAAGTCTTATAACAACGCAAAGAGGCAGATTACATTATGATCCCCATTGTGCAAGAAAGAAAATGCTTAGAGAGGGCTCAGCTATGTCCAAGATTACATAGCCAGAAAGGAATTAACAGGGTGGGATAACTGTTGAAACAACCCTAAAATTTTAGTACCTTAACACAGGGGTTTGTGTCTTATTCACAAATTAATTTGTTAAGAGTGTTTGGTAGATGGTCTTCCATTGGGTAATTCAGGGACTCAGGTTTCTTCAATCTTGTGGCATAGTCCCTAGAGGCTCAAGGGCTTCTGCTGGATTTCTGCATCTGGTCCCCAGACAGACAGCAGAGAGCAGAGTGTTGCATAGGAGATTTTTAAGGGCCAGACCTGGATGTGGGATGTGTAATTTCTGTCCACATTCTTTGATCAAAACTCATCACAAGGGTGTGTGTCCAACTCTAAGAGAAGTTGGGAAATACTGTTTGGTTACTTGCCAGTATCTACCAAAATGATAGGATCAGGATTCAAATCAGGAGCTTCAAATCTTCTAGAGCTCACTATAGTATGGAATAAACTTGTTCCAGACCAAAAAAAAAAAAAAAATAAAAGCATTATAAATTATGACTTCTAGGATCATCATTTCAGATTCGGGATAATTTCTAAGAATACTGAAGATGTACATCCATTTATTTTTTATTCAACATTTATTGAATATTTATTATATACCAGGCAGATATCATTTATTCAAAATTTATTGAGCACTTAGTGTGCTAGCCAATAATTGGGGCAGCAGCAATACACAAGACAGGAACAATCCCTGCCAACATGGAACTCACATCTAAAGGACTTGAACTATATTTTTCACATAAGGTACTTTACTACTTTCTACAAGATTATGCAGCACACTGTGTGCTTTCTGCATTTCTAGCCTCTCTTGTTTAGCTTACGCACATAAGGAAATGGAGAAAAACACACATTTTCTACATGGGGATATAGGTTGAAATTCCCTTGCAAAGGTAGAGATCTTACTTACTGTGTTTGTCTTTGTACCTTTGGCACCTAACCAGTAAGTATCTGGCATATGAATCAATATGGTGTCATGGAAAGAGCACTAGACTAGAAATGGTGTCATTTAGGTTTTGTTCGTGTATTACTTGGGCATGTTTTCTCACAGCTAAGTAAAACTATTTTTAAAACTTTATTTGTATTGTTAGCACTATTACAGATGTTCCCATTTCCCCCTTCCCCTTTGCCTGCCTCCACCCAGGCCCCACCCAAAGAGAAACACTTTGAATGAAAGTTTCCCAGGTTTCTTCCACCTCTAAAACCCAAGCTTAACATTGTGCAGACATTTGGTCTAGAGGAAACTACATGAGACAGAGGTCAGCAAACGGGAGTTGTAGCTCTGCTTCTTCGGTTTCTTGCAGAAGTCTCTCCAAATCTCTGATCTTCAGTCTATTCACTGGTAAACAAATGCTTTTGAGTATTAAGAGTATCCCTTCAAATTCTAGCATTCCATTAGTACCAATAATACTGATGTTGGGCACCAAACAATCAGGTTCCCGCATCAGAGTCCTGAACAATGACCCCCAAAGATCTGAAAAAGGCAGACTCCTTCCACATGTGGCAAGAGTAATTTTTTCTCCCTACCTGATCATTCTGAGCATCTTTTTCTTTTCCCCAATATTCACAACCATCCTGGATTCAACGGCTTGGCTCAGTATTGAATAACTCCCTATTTCAGTCCAGTTGACTCTGCTAATTCATTACTTAACAGTGGCATTACTCTAGACTCTCAGCTTTCCTCTCCCAAATTAAAAACCATGTCAGAGCAAGACTATTCATAACAACCTAAACAATGAGGCTGTCTCTCTTAATATTTCCATTTATCATTACATCATATTTATTCAAGGCTTTAATCAAAATGGGGAGAACATAGTCTTCATTACAAGGGGGAAATCAAGATATTACAGACAATTAAAATTCATAAATGTAATGAGACTTATTGCTAATGAGAACAGCTCTGTTTGTCATATTGGAATATTTGCAGTGCATATGAGGGCCCTGAAAAAAATGTTTTAGATGACACAGATATAATTATGGTTATTTTACCAATACACAGATTAGGTAAACATTTTTCTGAAAATGTCCAGAATTATGAAAGTAAATGTAAATTACAAAACTAGGGTTCAGTTGTTTCCAAGAGGTACTACATAGAGAGAATTCCTTTAAAAATAGAATTGACCATGAGTCAGAATCATATTGTTTGTAGATTCTGTCTATAGGTGTTGCTAGAACATGGATTTTGATTTGGGTGAAGGCAGGGGGCTAGAAGCACTCTAAAGTACAGAATAAAGAATTAAAAGTCTTAAAGACAAACTTTTGTGATGTCCTCATTCATTATTTAAAAACAAATCTCAAATGAAAAGCTGCAATTCAAGCATTTGGTCCCAGACTAATATTCTCCAGGTTCACTTTACTGGCTGCTTGGAAGCCTGAATGATGCTAATACTCTCTGCCCAGTAGCAGCCGCGCAGGCTCTGAGGCCCTGAGGGCAATGCAAAGTCAACAACAGTAAGCACATCCCAAACTTGTGTCACTTGTCCCTCTATTTAAGAACATCATTTTTTCCTCTAAGCACATCAATCCTGCAAAAACCAGTCCCCAGTCTTGTTGTGTCTTCAGAGCCACACTCAATGGAGTCTTATTTTATTAAATCTGATAGAAAAGACTCAAAGAACTAGTTTCTGAATTGGTGGTTTCCAAAGTATAAGAATAACAAACAAACAATGATCAAGCAGGGCATGGAAAAAATATCAAAATGTCTTTTCCTCTTAAAAATAAGAGAAATTAGTCTTTACTAGTACTTAATTATATGTGGTGACTAGTACATGTATGTAATATATTAAAAATGACTGCATACCTTCTAGGGATATCAGTCATGGTCAGAGCAGGAAACAGAGGTATCTTCAAATTGAATAAACTAAGCAGAGTTAAATAGAGGGACAAGTGACACAAGTTTGGGACACTGACATTTAGCAACAAGAGAAGGTGTATTCAGGACAAGTCACTGTAGGGAGGGGGAAAAGGAGGAAACAGATACCAGAACCAAAGGCAGAGATATGAATAGGACATGTCACCGTCAGGAAAGGGAACACGCGGCCACTGAGCACTGTGTGAGCTGGAGAAATAGTACCCTGGCCTCACACTGGCTCATCCTCCAGGTTCCCTGCCAAACCTATTAGGAGTCAGAGGACAAAAGAGCCCATTGATACAGTCCATTGGGTCAGTCTCCACATGTAGCCTGGAGGGGTATACAGATGCTATCCATAGAAGATGTGCCCCAATTATTTTTAGTACTAGAGTTACTCATTTGTATAATCAAAAAAGTTAGGATACTATTGCTCTAAATAACTTCACTAGATACTAAGACTCTGCTAGAAAAAAAGCTGAGTTCAGAAGACTTAGACTGCTTAGATCTAGACTCAGTGGCCCATGATTAACTAAAGTCTGTTCTGATAATGGAAGGGAAAGTGTAGCATCTGAGTAATATGTCTGCCATTTCTGCTTTGGGTTATAAGGCAAATATTTACTTCAATGGATTTTGTTTACATTGAGTCACTCTTTCATTCATTTATTCACTCAGTGTGCCGGGCATTGTACAGGTGCTCAGAATATAATGAATTACACATGATCCCTGGCCTCAAGATCCAGGAAGGTTTATAGGAGACAGATCTATAAGTAATATGTAGAATAATATTGAAATTATGCTGAAAAATCAGAACAGGTTACAATGGGATTACAAAGAAGAAATGGTCAGTTCTACTGAGGGTCGGCAAAGGTCACGATTTATTTCTTGTTGACATTAATTTTGGGAAATTGAAGGAAAAGATAGACAAAATATTCCAGGCCAAAGAAACATTATGGAAAACATGACTTGATGAATTTAAGTAAAGGAAAAGAATTCAGCACAGCTAAGATTCAGAGTAAAAATAGGGAAAACACACAATGTAACTGAAAAGCTAGCCAGATCCAGATTGCTGAAAGCCTCATTTGCTAATCTAAAAATTGGAACCTTTTACCTGAACTATTTTCTACTGAGCTGTTTGGGCAACTCTACCTCAATAAGAACTACTGGTCATATGCCATCACACAGAATCAATTGAAAAATTCATTTTGAACCACAGTATTAATAGCTACTCATACTTTATGGTGAAGGAACTAGCATTGAGCAATAATTTGTCCTAAGAAAGATTGTGAACACTCTGTTTTTTTTAAGGATTTCCAGGCTACTTCAGGTAAAACCATGTGGCTAAAATAACCTAGCTTGGTCACTAGAATTAAAATATATCAACTAGTAATGCCAATGATTATCAAATAGAGTCTAATGTAAGACATGGCATCAAAGAACTCTTTCCTTCTTCCATGTTTTTCTAATTATTGTAATGCACTCCTACTAAAAGCTCTCAGTTCCACCACAAAAGAAGCAAAGCCTAGACACTTTTCATGTATGTCAGATATTTTCACAATACTGCAGTCCTGATGATCCAACAATTTCCCAGTTAGTTGATGTGGGAGCATTGGCTTTGCCATGCTTTATTTCTGAAAACAGAGAAGGCTAATTAATTTGCCCTCTCTAAGCTGATAAGTACTAGCACCAATAAGTCTGATTTTCATCCTGCCCCAATCACAAAATATCTGTTAATTGTATAAAGCAGTTTATAGAGTGCATTGGCTATTTGACAACTCAAATGCACAAAGAAATTCAATAAAGAGGGTTTGCAAGGAACAATGGAGTAAAAAATAAATTCTGAGAGCACTGAAAGTCAAAGTTGACCTCTTAAAGGAGTACATCAAATGAATGAACAATAAATTTTCCATGAGGCAAACCAAAGCATATTTTATAAAGCAAGAATTGTCTCCCCTGAATACTCAACGAGGCACCTAATGGGCCTAATTCTTATCCAGCATAACTCTCACAGACTGGATCTGCTCTTTCCCCAACACATCCACAGGCTTTCATATTTCATTGGGTTATTCTCAATCAATATTCCTGCCACGACTAGTTAAAAGCACCACCAAGAGGGAAGCACTTGGAGGACTTGCCCACAATTGAGCCCTACTGAGGACAAAAAAACAAAGGAGTGTTTTTTTTACCACTTACTAATTCCAAGGTAAATAAAGGCAGGGATACCTTTCTGCCCCTAATTACTTTCTTTGAGACAAGCCAGGAGAACTTCTCATTATAGACAAAATCCTCAACAAAATTCTCTGAAGAGTTTTCATAATTGACACTCCAGCTCCTCCCTTGCTAAGGTCAGGATGATTCAGTCCAGCACCCATCCCAAGTACCAGTGGCTACAGGTGCTGGACCAAGCTGAGTCAGCAGCAATGCAGTGGGAGGCATGGCAAGTAGGTGATAAACATCTTCTGTCCCTGAGAAGATCAAATCTGTCTCCCCAAGAAACCAAAAAGAGCCAGGGAGAATATGCTGATGACATAAAGGACCTCTTAAAACTCTCATTGCCTTTGTTCACTCTTATCCAGGCCCTATCACAAAGAAAGCAGAAAGCAAAATCCCCAGCGTCTCTCCATTGCCTTTCAGTAATTCATCCTCAACTTATTTTGTTGTAATCTTTGAAATCAGCACAAGTGAAGAAGTTGCAGATCAGATTGATTGTGAACTGATTTATGATCCTTATTGCACCAGAGAAGTAATTTCATGCATATAACTTCTTTTACAATTACCTTCACATGATTTCAAAGGAGTTCACTGCTTATGGGAGGAGGCCATCAATAAGTGACACTTGCATATTCATTCATTTCCATCAGAGATTTTTAAAGACTCAGGGGAATAGTTCAGTGCCATTGAAAATTACTTTCTTTTTCATCATGTTTCTGTTATTGTTGGTTTTTTCCCCAGAGAAAAAAACATATGACACAATCACAGTCTGTTTTTATTTACTTTATTTTTACTTTTTATTTTCAAGCAAATTATACTTAAGGAAGTTTTTTTAAAAGCTGTATTTATTAAATGCCAAGTATGTGCCAGAAACTCTGCTAGCCCCTATCTATGTGAGCCTTATATTCTCTTCAAGGCCATAGTTACTTTGCCTGTTCCACTAATGAAGAAACTCAGAGACACACAAGTGCTTGTCTACGGTCAAACAGCCAATAAGTGACAGGTAGGCTTGTGTTTGAACTCACATCTGTCGAACGGCAAAAGCCATCCTCTTTCCATGACTTCACAATGCCCTCTAGCTTTGGGGGATAAATTCAATGTTTTATATTTCTCAAGGTTTTTAAGGGTTCTTGAAATAACCTCTGGCTGTTTACCACACCACAAAGTCTTGGGAAGCACACATTCTCAATGCCATTTTTTTCTTTATTTTGTTTTTAATCTGACTTACCTGGGGAGGCCCTGGTGCCCATCAGGAGCTGTGGACCATGTGCTCAAAGCCTTTATTGACCCTGACAACTCAGATAACCCAGTGCTACTGCAGTAAGGTCATAAAATTACCTGGTTTTGTGACATTGTGTTAACCAGTTTTTCCCAAACTTCATTGAATAACACCCAAACCATTTTGCCATATCTGAATGATACTGAGCTATTATTGACTTAATGTCTTAATTTTAGCCTGGCTCATTTTTATTTAATCTTGTTCTAAGCAATAATACATAAGTTTAATGTGATATCAATATTCTTATACATATTAAAATACATGCTAACTAGTAACACATTTAGCTACATATGTGGTATTGGCCACCAACCAAGTGGAACAGACTGGCCTCCTGAAGGCCTACTTCTGAATCCTGGAGGGTGGAGGGACTAGAGGTAGCAGGTTCAGGAAGCATTGCAATATTTTTCCAATGATGGCAAACCTCTAGATTATCAGCCTTATTTAAATCCCTTTAGTGTTCCCCATCTCTCTCAGAGTGAAGCCCAAAACTTTGCCATAGTCCCCAAGGCCTGGACCATGCACCTCAACAGCCTCATCCCAGCTCCAATCCCTCATCTTAACATCAATCCCCAACTCTGAAATTTTAAGCTGCAAAACCTTTACAAATTATCTTTCAACCTAGAACACTCATCTGCCCTTCTTCCATCACATTCCTTAATTATTATCTTGGATGTGGTATGTCAGAAAAGTTTCTACCGGCCTTCCATATCAAGACAGGTCTTCTTTTTACATGTAGCACCCTGTTTTTCCCTTTCATAACATGCAAGACAATTGGAATTACATAATTTGTTGGATAATTACTTGTTTCCTGTCTGTCTTATACATTTGACTCACTAAGCTCCATGAGGCAGGAACTAAGCCAGCCTTGTTCACCATCCTTTTTGTAAAAGCTCATATAGAGCTTGCTAAGTCAAAGGCACCAAATAGTAGTGACCCAAAATGTTTTCCTCGGCTGAAAGGGAGAGGGGACAGTGCCTATTCACTTACTCTTGTTGAGAAAGGGGAGGTTTGCTAAGTTAAAATGGAAATGATCATTTATAGAGCTCATGCCATGTGCCAGGTACCGACCACAGAAGTTATTTTTTATCTCATTTAATTTTCACTATAACCCTGAAGAGTAGGTATTAGTGCCCTGTGTTTTAGATGAGGAAGCTAAGCCTTAGAGAAGTAAAGAGACTGGCCCTATGTCACTCAGATAATAAGTGACGGAGGAAGAATAAAAAACTCTGCCCCTCTATTACTTCCCAAATTTGGTTATTGAACTTTCCCTGGCATAGGATGGCACCATCATAATTGCCGGCAGGTAACCCATAACAAGAGGGTTGAGGAATTTTGTTAGAAGCTCTTACAGTGAGAAGAAACAGCTGGTGACATGGCATGAAAAGAGACCACCCAAATTCGCTGGTCATGGAGGGGCCCAGCACAGTTCATGATATCACTGTGTCATTCAGTGCGCGTTACAGTCACTGATGTCCATAAAGCCATGACCTTAACCCAACATAAAGATTAATTTATTCCCAAGGAACTCTGTTGAATAAGGCAGTATGTGCATGTTTTATGAGGTTTTCATTAAAATCAGCTATCATTACAATAGGCTTTTAGACATCTGGGAAACACATCTCTTCTGAAGACTTTCTTCTCCATCCAAATCAATAGGCATCGCAACGCTTCCAGACCAGACCACACAACTTGGCTCAAAACGTTTAGTTCCCTTCTAAAGCTAAAGGAGACATAAAGATCCAGCAAGATAGGAACCTTATCTATTGATAACCAATCTGATTAGAATGCTTTTCCTGTGAAACTGATGGGCATTGATTCATTTACAACCAATTAGAGGCCAGTTGCCTGGAGGAAATCACCCTCATTCTGGCAGAAATGAGCCTCATAAAACAGGCTGGAAACAAAAGTTGAAAAATTGGTGTGACTATTCTCCACAAGATTATAAAAACTCACCCCACTGTTGTAGTTCCTTCCCTGGGATTTCTTGTTGTGTATAGCTACAACTTTTCCCATTAGCAGTTTTTTTCTAAACCTCTGATTTCTGATAGATGCCTTATCTCATTAAATAAATGTTGCCTTTAGCAACACAGACATATTATGTTCATCATTTTCTTCAAATTGTGAGAATGCAGCATTTTTAAAGTTGCATGATGCATTATTGTCATGTCTGATGTCACTGTGAGACCAATCTGCACAGTGACCAATACTTATGTAGGTCATAATTTACATAGGACATAGAGGTGATCATCATCCCACCCATGCTCCCAGCAGCATGAACAGATTGGGAGTAAATGCCTCCTCAAAGTTCCTTATATACCCACATATGTGGGAGGATTTTTCTCCTAAAAATTTCCCCTCTCCAAAAAGGGAAAGAATTGCCTTATTTAGGAATCTTTTTTTAAAAGTATCTCATACATAGGGCACCCTGTCAATTGCTTTATTTCAAACAAGTGATTATTTTTATAAAGAAGTTACTTTACCCTATACTTACTTCAAGCATTGCTAGTTCTGGATGTTCATAGAGAATATCTTACTGAATCAATGGAAAACTAAAAACAAAGTAAAAAATTTTGTTCTTGGGGGATGTTGTCTCAGTGGCAACTGTTATACATTGTTGTAAAAAAAATTTTAAACACACACACAGAGTAAATGAGTTTTGTAAAACTGTGGTTTGGGGTAGAATTTCCAAGGAGAGCATATGATATACATGCATTTCAAAACAATTTAGATGAGAGAGAAGATTATGCACACTGGTAAACTATAGTAATGACTCTGAAAGTGTCTCTGATGATGGCAAAGATACTTCTAAAGAGACTGTAGACTACTGTTTTGTAAAATGTGAGAGCAGACAAAATGCTATTCTACATTAACATTATTCATATGATGTGACTTGAAATGTTATTATAAAAAATACCATAAGTACACAACTCTTTTCTGTATAAACCTGAAGGTTTGCATATTCAATTTGTCCCCAAGCATTTTAGAGATATTTTCTTCAGGAAAATGTATGATCACTTTTTTTTTTTTTTAAGAATGAAGTCTTTTTAAAGATTATTATTGATTTATTTTTAGAGAGAAAGGAAGGGAGAGATAGATGATAGATGATGATGATAGATAGATAGATAGATAGATAGATAGATAGATAGATAATAGATAAACATTAATTTGTTGTTCTACTTATTTATGCACTCATTGACTGGGGATGGAACCTGCAACCTTGGTGTATAGGCATGATGCTCTAACCAACTGAGCTATCCGGCCAGGGCTGATCACCTTTTATGGAAAGCAGAGGCATATGTATCTTTTTTTCACTGTTATATTCCCACTGCCTAATAGAGGGCCTAGGACATTATAACTGCTAGCAAAAAATTAATTAATGTATGAAATAATTAGGCAATATTGTTCATATTATGTAAATTATTTCTATTATTAAGTTTTATTAGATTCCTGAAGTGAATAAAACACATAAACTATTTGAATGGAAATAATGTTGGATGTCATGTGGTCCAATCTCTTTATTTTACAGATGAGGACATCACAGTTAGAGCAATTAAATGTCCCCCTGCAGGAGAGTTGGACTTAAAACTCAAATCTTCCCAATAGATGGTATTACTGAGTTGCTTTCCTTGTGTAGGTTATCCCAATTTCTGATTTCTATTTCAAGTTGAAAGCAAACAGCATCTTTTTCTTGACAATGGGTTCTGTTGAGCAAGGCAAAGACAAATTAATTGTCCCTAAGAGCTGATGGACACACAGAGAGAAAGATAGAGTTTGTCATACAAAATCCACACAGATGCCCTCTCTGTGGTCATGATCTACTATGGGAGTTGGTCACCTGATCATAGGAAAATGTATTTACCCTCTTGATGTTGACAAGCTTTCAGTCATACAGGTCTGGATTCAGTATACAGTCCTGGATGCTGTGAGGCAGAACTCCCACACCAGAGGACCAGGAGAAAAACATGCACAAGAGATGTGGCAACCTAATAGACCCAATCAGTAGACCACATATTTGTGCCCAAGAAAAATCAATATAAGTGCATCTTTTTTCCTTGCATGATGTATTCTTTTATATAATTGCATCTTTTTTCCTTGCATGATGTATTCTTTTCTTACAAAAAAAAAAAAAAAAAGCACTGCATATCCCTAATAGGGATTCACAAACAGAAATAATGAGTGTCTTACTAAACAATTTTTTAAATCCATTTGAATGTTACTGTTAAAATACACAAAAATTCCCCTCCCCCAGTCTTGTTTCTTTTTCTTTAATCTGTAAGTTTTCTCATTCATATGAGTATCCTCAATGTATCTTAAACCGCCCTGAATAGTTAGCTATGTTAAATTTGCTAACATGGGCAGATGCACCCATCCTAAGCTGTATTGCATATATAATTAAGACCTGGGCTGTATACATACAAAGCACACACATGCTTTTATAAGCCTTTAAGGAGAAATGCCATGGTATCTAATAATACTACTAATAACATACATGCTTCACTAAGTACCAGACTCACCTCAAACACTTTACTTATATAAATTTATATAACCCTCCTAAAAACTGTCATCTTCCCCTTTGTACAGAGAGGAAATTGAAGTTTGAAGAGGTGAGGTAACTCCAGGTCAAACACAACTGGTAAGAGGTGGAGCTGAGATTTCGACTCAGGCAATCTGGCTCCAGAATTAAATCATAATATACTCTTAAATATTATGATTTAATTCTACAGGTTGGTCAATTGCTATTTATACTAACTTTGTTGGCTGCTCACCTCTGTCATTTTTCACTTTATCAAAAATTTTCACAATACTCTAATTTGCAATTAACGTTATTGTTAATATTATGCAAATTATTTTTATTGTAAAGTAAAATAATCTCTGTGCTACATAAAACACCAAGCTTCAGATGACTCTCTCATCTGAAGGGCTCACAATATAGGTAAATATGAAAATTCTTTAGCTTCCCATGTAGTTTGTGGCATTGTGAGTTGTGGATTGTTTGAGCACCAAAGGCTTCTTTTTTTTTTTCTTTTTTTTTTTATCAGGGATGACTTAAATAATAAAACACGACCTGGCATGAATTATAGTATCTGAATTCATTTCTCTAACTAGTGTGTTTGTGGGCCCAAGGTTGAAAGCAATTAGTTGTGAATTATTACACCATCTTCCATGCCCTGGACGGTTTTATGATGATTATAAAATTTTATTATTAATGGTTCACTGTTTTTGGAGGAGTTGTTAATTTAAACGTATATATTTATATTGTTAATTAATGAATAGGACAAATTAGTTTGGTGAAATCTTTCTAGGGACCAGATGCAATTGGGAGGTGGAAAAGATGTCATTGACAGAAGGTGTGGGAGCTGAAGGCTAGAACTGGAGAGAAGCAGTGTGTGACAGTTCCATCAAGGGCTACTGGAGTGATGGTGCCTTAGAGACCAGCTTGTCCAAGTTTTTTGTTTTAAAGATCAGGAAAAATAAGTGACTTACTCAGGAATAACACCACTAATTAGAGGCAGGCATGGTCAGCTCAGTCAAAGATGTTCAGGATCCTCCTGGCTCCCAGTCTGAGGCCTCTCATTTTCAATAATTGAGGAAGATTTGACTAATAAGCTGGAAAGGCATGGATGACATTGTCATCAACAAGAAGACAAAAAGAGTCATAAAAAGTAAAATAAGAGTTTCAGTTTAATTGGGCTAGTCTGAGTGTCAAAATAATGCGTGGTTTTGTGTGTGGAGAGAAGTGCTGAAAGAGAAAAAGGGGTCAGGGAGTCTTGCTCAAACTTCCTGTTGATAAGGTAAGTTGAGGCCTCCAGGGTTGTAATATTGAAATTGTACAAAATCCTATGGGATAAAGTAATGCTTTCTTAAGAATGCACTTCCTAAATGCTGAGACTACAAATGGACCAAGCAGCTTACCCCAGAAGTTGTATAAGTAATGACTGGCATGAGTCCAAGTAACAGCCATGTATAATTTCCACCTGTGGGCCATTCTTTATAGTTCCTCTTCATCCCTCATCTCAAAATGCTCTCTTCCTCCTGCTCACTGAAGGGTAAAGATACTTTCTTGGACAAATTCAGTCAAAAAGGAGCAATTGAAAACCTATTGAATTTGTCCATGGGTTAGGCAAGGGAAAGAAAGAAAGTGCAGTGCTTGGTAAAGCTTTTTATTAAAGAAATTGATGATGGAAGCAACCATGCAGAACTGCTGGTACATTGAGCAGAAGTCCATCTTTCCAAATCATAAAGAAGGGTCTCATTTTCTTCAGGATTCTCCAGGGGATCTTAAGCAAGTGGCAAAAATGAATGTGACATTGAGAACCCAGGTGTGTGTGTGTGTGTGTGTGTGTGTGTGTGTGTGTGTGTGTGTGTGTTTCCTTCTCTTAGAACTCTTAACTGTTTACCAGGATGAGCCATACTGAAAGTCATTGGTTTGTTTCCCTGCTTGAAACTCCACAAAGTCTTCCCATCACTCTCAATGGAAAAATCCAAATTTCTGAGCAGAGCATACATGGCCACTCCAGTCTTGCCTCTCACATTGCCATCCTCCCACTCTGTGTCATCCATACAAAATGAACTTTCTATCCTCTTTTGCTCCTGGCCCCTGTCCCACTCCTGCTGGCAGGGAGATGGCAGCGGCAAAGGTAGGTCTTCTGAAACTGAAGGCAAAAGACACTTGCTGAGAACAGCTGCATTACTCTAAGCCCATTACCACTATATTTTCACAAGAGATAAATCCATGTCTATCCTGTTTAAGCCACTATCTTTTGAAGTCTTTTGTTACCAGTCTTAGCCTAAATCCTAACAAATGGCAATTCCCCCCATCACCCCGACACCTTCTCATTTCAGGTTTCCAGTGAATCATTGCTTCTCCCAGGACCCCTTCCCCGTTTCCTTATATAGGTTAGGTGTCTCTCTGCAGTAACTCCACCATAGGGCATATCACTTTTATTGAAATTGCCTGCTTAAATGTCTGTCCCCAATGCTAGGCTGAAATCTCTGCAGTCAGAGACTGTGCCTTATTCATTTTTGTATCGCATCACCAACAAGTGGGTCTGGCACATAGTAAACACTCAACAAATATGTTTTTAATTAATGGAAGATAAAGGAAGGATTGCAAAGCCTAACTCCACATTATCAGGAATTTATTAGAAGTTACTATGGGATGAGTACCTTTGAAAATTCCCATTTTTATTTATAAACAAATATAGATGGGGAATTTTAGAAAGAATTATACCTCCTAGATCACCAATTAAAAATTGGATATAGGTACAATAAACTACACAGTTGCATATACAATATAGTTTCCTTAGTCTTCCTCCATCCCGTTTCCAATTATTTCAACCCTGATATTTATTATCATTAGGTTTATTCTTTTGAGCTGAAACAGGGTTTCTCTGAATAAAACAGCCAAAATGCAAATATACTAAAAGACATCAAACCATTAGTACATATATGCACCTCCATAAGGATTAAGTTATCAGAGTGCAAACAAGATACAAGGGCTCTAAGGAAATGAGACAGAGGACTGAATGATTTTGATAGGAAGAAGAGAAAAGTGGTAGCTGAAGAGGGAAAGTCTACATCAAAGGACTGAAGAGGGCATGGAGCAGCAGGAAACATGCCTCCTGAAAGGAGCAAAGAGGTGCTTAGAAGACAGCCTGGGAACTAGAAGACCCACTTGGTCACATGATCTCATATAGAATCTAATGAATAAAATAAACTGATAAACAAAATAGATCCAGAGACGTAGAAGCATGAAACAGACTGTAGAATCTCAGAGGGAAGGTAGGGGTGAGTGGGAAGAGATCAACCAAAGAACTTGTATGCATATATTCATAACCCATGGACACAGACAATAGGGTGGTGAAGACCTGGGGTTGGGGTTGGGGTGGGCTAGAAGGGGTCAATAGGGGAAAGAAGGGGCATATGTAATACTTTCAACAATAAAGTAAAAAAAAAAAAGGAACCTGGGAACCAGAAGACCCACTTAGTATTTTGTATTGTTTGCTCTGATACATCATACACTACATGTAGGTTTCTGCTATTGTTTCCATAGGGTAGAGTGATTCATACGGTTGGAGTATACTCACACAGCCAGCATTCCATAGCCTCTTTGTAAGTAGCTTGTCCTGAAAGATAATCTTCCCAAGATCAAAGGGAGAAATAATTCAAGTCCTTAGTTGAGGAGATAAACCAGGTACATGTTGTGATGTATCCCAGGGAATCCTCGGGGGGCTTCTCCTGACTCTGCTTTCCTATGATGACTCTTCCAACAAGAACAGAAACTCATGCCAGTCTTAATGCATTTTTATGACCAGAATTGCAACAAGAGTGGCAAATGTCTCTCATCCTTTTATACTGGGTCATGACTGTAATCTCATGGCCCTGCTCAGATGTCAACCTCTTGACTGGAAGGGCAAGTAGATGATATGAGAGTTCATTCTCGTTCCATCTTCAATTTGTTCACTGCGAAGGGAAGAGGTGTGTCTTCATCAGAAAATAAGGTATGGGCCTCTCATTTTGCATTTGACTCCTGGTGTGTGCAGGCAAGTGGACAGGGTGGACCTCCCCATGCTTTAATCTCTCTGTCAAGTTATTTCTAGAGCTTTGGGTCCTGTGGTGTGAATGCACACACCCCAACACACACACACACACACACACACACACACACACACAACACACACACACACACCCCACACACACACACACACGCGCACACACACACATACACACACACACACACACACACACACACACACTCACTCCAATGATAATCACATATGCAGCCACTAAGTATGCTCTTCGTTAGATGCAGCAATCCTAGGACTTAAAGCAAACAGCATCTCCAAAGTTTGGCTTATGTGTACCCTAATCGGAAATCTTATACTAAACAGTTAACTGAAGAAAATTTTACCTAAATAAATTTATTGTAGATGTCATACTTAATGTCACATTTTACTTTTCTGAGAACAAGGAATTGTGTGTATCTATGGAATTGGCTAATAGTCCGTTATTTCATGTAAATTGTCACATATATATTATACTTTGGGAGGATAAAAGGCTGCAGCACTGGGGTTCTGAACCTTTTAATATCACAAATTCACTTAGAGAGCTATGGACACTGTCTTAAAAAATATATATGCACAGCCAGACTACTTTTTACATTATATCAAAGGCTTTATTACTTTATAATATATACTCTTTTGGTAACTACAGGGGTGGGCAAAAATAGGTTTATAGTTGTAATATAATAATTAATAAATAATAATATAAGAATAAATTCTGTGTTTCATGTACTCATAACCATAAACCTACTTTTGCCCACTCTTATATATATTTTCCAAAAACTTTGATATCATTCCTGCTCAAATCCTATAAACAATGATTTTATAGTTCAGTTTGAGTTTTTTCCTTTTATCCTGAGACTTCAATATTCTGAACATGGTTTTAAATACTATAGAAATGACCATTTTCTTGACATAAAATGCTTAGCACATAATTATGAATGGATGAATAGATGGATGAAGAAAGAATGAAAAAATGGCTGCAATCTATATTATCATTTGTTATTAGACCATTGTCTATATGTAAAGGTAAATATAAGGAATATACTTGATTTCCTCAAGTATGTTTTGGTGTTCTGAGTTAAAATAGAGTTTCTCACAGAGTGTTCAGGAACCTTTTAGAATCTTTTCATCAGAGATTCTGATTCATTTCATTAAACACATTTCAGATGCCTGGGCTACAGCCCAGAGACCTAATATCACAAGGATCACACCCTTTTGGAGACAGAGTGACTGCCACACTTCTGGACCCAGGGACTGTGCCTCCCATTGCTCAGGCATGCAAGTCTTGCCTCTTATCAAAAACCAGAAGACAAAAATACGTGGTGTCACATGATGAGCAAAAACGTGTCAGTATGCCTCGTGATTATTGCAAACAAAAAGCCTACCAACCCAAGAACTCTGGCCTCCTTCTTCATTCACTGAACAAGATTTATAGAGTGCCTCTTCAGCACAAGGTCCTAAGCTAGACTCTCTATAGCACTTGCACTCTTGCAAATCCAAGCAGAATTCCCTGGTGAGCTCAGTCTGGTTGGCATCAGATGGAAATTACAGGCAAGTGAATTCTCCATATTGTAACCCTATTATCTCTCTCTCCCTCCATCTATCTCTCCAGTGCTGTGCATGGTTGGGCCTTATGGAAAGTTATCATTTGGATGCAAAACAATTATCCTAAAACAGTTAGCCAGAGTGGTCTGGACACAGAGATTTATCTTCCCTCTCCTTCAGTGAAGAACATCTATCTTCCATGACCTCTTGATTACTGAAGCCTTCAGAATATATTCTTTGGTCTGTGACACTGTGCTCAGTGCTGGGCTGAGCCTTAAATATCACCCTCTATGATTAATTGGAAGTTAATTAAATCTATCACTGAAACAATGGGAAGGCAATGAGCTATGTAATCATTGCAATAGTAAATGAAATGATGTACAGATCTCTCCATCTCGCTTATTGACAATGATGGAGGGGTGGCAGGCCTCGGATGCCTGGCGAGGCTTGCTGCCTGACCTCACAGCGGCTCTAACTTTCTCGGAGCCCAGGGACAAGGCAACTAGAAGTGTGTTCTGACCCGCTCTGCTGAATGAGGGAGCCTCTCTTCCTGAGGCCTCTAGTGTAAGGCTTTACCATCTCGCATAATCGTGGGATAAGATACAAAAATGGCTGATCCAAAGGTGCAAAATGCTGGTTGTTACCACCTCTGAACAGCTCAGTGAAGCCCTTTGCTGAGGAGGCCCTTCAAACACAATGAATAGAATGCATGTCTGTTGAAAGGCTTTTGCCTTTATTTAAAACACGGACCTGATGGCATATGGCCTTCATAAACCCTGGTGAGATGGGGAAATGGGAAACAGAGTGGTTAAGTGGCTGGCCTGAGTTTAGATAGCTGGTTAGTGGAAGAGGTGAGGAAAGCTAATTAGAAACTGAAATGGCAGAGCCAGGCCTATAGCCCAATCTGTAGTTCTTGTTCCTAAACTTGATTTAATTTGTGGATGTGAGGACATAGAAGGTCATGAGGTTTGGAAAACACTAAGTTGCCAGATTGCTAAGAGTTCCTCTGGGATTCAGATTGGCATATTTCAGGAGTCAGTATGAATATTAATTTGTCACAGGATAGCCTTCCAGATACTACTTTGCCTTAGTCAGCTCCGGCTGCCATAACAAAATACCGGAGACTGGTGGTTGAAACAACAGAAATTTATTTCTCACAGTTCTGAAGGCTGGAAGTTGAAGATCAAGGTGCCAGCATGGTGTGTTCTGAGGAGAGTTCTCTTCCTGATTTGCAGAAAGCTGCCTTCCCCCTGTGTTCTCACATGGGAGAGAGGGAAGGAAGGAGACAGGGAGAGATGGAGAAGTAGAAAGAGAGGGTGAGAGATCTTCCTCTTCTTATAAGGCCACAGTTCTATAGAATTAGGGCCCCCCACTTATGACCACATTTACTAGTAACCTTAATTAGTTCCTACAGACTCTATCTCCAATACAGTTACATTGGAGGATAGGGCTTTGGAAGGACACAATTTGGAGAGACACAATTCAGTCCATAACATAATTTGAAAGTATATTTTAAAAATTATCACTCAATAAGAATTATAAATTAGGATAACTTATTTAAATTCTAGTCACTTAATATTTTAATTTCCACTTTCTTCTAGCTGTCAGTAGGCAGAAAAGCATTTTCAGTCCTCAGGATTAACTGGTGATCCACTCTCCCCCTCTTTCCCTTCAATTCTTTCTCCTTCCTAGTGGGATGGGCCTCAAATTCTGGTGGCATTCCTCTTCGGTTTGAGGAGGGCTGGCCCTCTCACTGCCTTCTCAGATATACACTGGCGTCAGGGGAAAGAAGATATTATCAATGTGTGATGGTCTTCAGGGACCCAGAGGACCCTTAAAAGGACTAAGGCATATTTTGGGATCAATTGAAAACGAATTCATTAAATAAAGGTCCCTTATCACAGAATTGAAGTTTGAGATTATTTAGTGGAGAGATGTCCAGGTAAATTTCTTATCACTAATAGCCAGAAGAGATATCTATCCCTTAAAGGCATTTTTCTTTCTCTTCCTCTACCTCCTGCTAACACACAATCAGGCCCATCTGCCCAGCACTTGATAACAAAATATCAAGGACTTTGGGAAATATCACATTGGATCTGGCACCAAAATTTGGTCCTGCTCCAGCTCCTCCCATAAAACTGCTGGCACATGTATAGCAGCGGCTACACAGAAACTAAGTCAGAGCCTGCCCAAAAAGAGGTCCTAGGAAAGCAATGCATGCACATGCTCTGCCTCAGGGCCCTTGCACTTGTTCCTTCGGCTTGGAGCACTCTTCCCCTTAAATATCTGCTTAGTTCTTGCCCTGACCTCTTTCGGGTCTTTCCAGTCTGATCAAATTAGGCTTTCTCCTCTCAGCCTATTGCATTCTAACATTTTACCCTACTTTATTTTTTCCTCAGAATACTAATTACTACTTACCATTATATTATTCATTTATTTATGTTATATCTTCCTCCCTAGAAGATCAACTCTATGAAGTCAGGGATTTTGATTGCTGTCTTTTGTACCCTGGAACTTTGCACACAACCTGCTATATATTATGTGCTTGATAAATGAATGAATGAATGATGAATGAAAGAAATTAAGGAACAAAGCCAAGGCCAATAAATAAATCAATATCACAAAGCCAAAACAGCCATGGAGGCAGATGATATGATGGAATTATCTGATCTTTGTTACCAGCTGTACATGCTTCAGGTTACTAACTTAGCTGTCTTGGACCAGAGTTTTCTTATCTCTAGTGCGGGAGGTTTGAAACACATGTACCCTTCCAGCTGCAACATTCTATGAATTATGATATGAATTCAAAGATGATGATGTGATAGGCTGCCAGTCTCAGGAGTCCTAATTTTGAATCAGCTAGGATGGGCTGGAAAGGGATAGTTGAAGTAGATGTTTGACTGTCTTTTCTTGGGTTCCAGATTTTTTAAAGTTGAAAGGCCAGCATGACCTATCCCAATTCCCTAAACATAGTGGTGACTAAAATTTGATACTGCTATCTTTATCCTGAGTCTAATTCTGTGTTTTCTCAAGAAATTCACCTTCTAGGTCATGTGTAAAAACAAACAAAATAACAATGATTTCATCATAAATTAAGCAAATAAGTTCAACTTAAAATTCTATTTGCAAAAAAACAACAACATTTAATTAATAAACAGAAATAAGAAGAGAAAAGAAAACTGAGCAATGAACATCCCTGGAAATATTTTACATGGTGAAATGGGCATCAAAAAGATAAATATGGATGACACATTTTAGCTCAAAGAATACCTTGGAATAATAGAAGAATATAATTATGTTGCTGATCTCACTTCCGGTCATAATGACTTGGAGTATTACAGTCAAGAGAATGTTATCAAAATTATTGGAGAATTTTATGTTTATTTATTTAAGCCTATTGACTTAAAGACTCTGGGAAAATGTACAAAATTCTTATTTGAATTGCAAATTGAATCCATCAGCTAAAGTTACATATTTTTTAAGTCAAATTTGGTATCCTAAGCCATTAATTCATAAGTAGTCTTCTGTAGAGTATATGAATTAGCCTATCACAAAGATAACGATATAACATTATTGAACAACATAAAATAACTTCCTCTTATTTTCCCATAATGTCTGAGTTCCAGGCTTCCTGGCTCTCTCATAACGCCTGATGGTGCCACAGGGCAAATACGTGTGAATTGCAGTTGCAATATGAAAAGTGACTCCGGAAAAGGCATGTTGGGGCTTTCAAGCTGATTCCCTGTCAATAGCCTCTACATCAAACCGCCTCAGTGTCTAGGTCAGGCAATGCTTTTCATAGATGCGAGCACTGTCGGGTCAACACAAGATCTGAACACTGAGATTCATGTGCTCTGTCTCTTAATCTTTTGGGGAGGGAGTGGTGTGCAAGGAGAGAGGAACTGATTTTACTTAATCATGAGTGTGTAGGATCCTTTTGCAGGGAAGTGAAACACATTCATTCTAGAATTGATCTATCTACATAGGAGATTGATATTTCCAGTCTGCCCAACCCCTTGGCTCTGTGACAAGAGACTCAGAGGTTTGAGCTGACAAAAGTATATGGACTCAGAGAACTTATTATGTAAGCAAGCATGACTACTTCAAAGATAACCAGTAGGAAAACAAAGGCATTTTGCCCATGTCCATAGGAAATCCTGCAGTCTTCAAGAGTGAAACAGACTTTGGCTGTCTCTATACTCAATTCAGTTATAACAAAATTGTCAAGCTACTTGGCATTGTGTAGTGTCTGAGTTGAGTTGAATAACAGGGTAAAGGGGAGACTATTGCACTTTTCACTTTCAGTAGCATAACTAAGCATTATGTTGCATAGAGTAGAATCCAAAACAGTGTGATCATTAGTTTTACAATATATTTGCTTTGTGATCTTTTTTCTTGTCTAAGGGTGAATTCATTTTGTGCCAGAATAACCTATTGAAAAGTGGAAATGTGGGTTAATCAACATTTTTTCACTGTTTGATGCCAAACAATGAATGTGACTGAATTATTTGACCAGACTGATGCAGGCATTTAACGTTATGTTCACCTAGCCATAATCTCCTATATTCATTTACATACTAGGAATATAAAGATAACAAGTGATCTCCAAGCTTTCTCTCAGCTATACTATACCTATAAGACCTATAATTGTTACCAATATTTATATGCAGGAATTATTAATTTTCTTAGATATTGAAAGACAAGAGATGGTGCTTAAGAGAAAGATCTTTGAAGTCAGCCAGATCTGAATTCAAATACTAACTCTGCCACTAATTAGGTATATAGCCTTGAGCAAACTACTTACCCTGTTGGAGCCTCTCTAATATGGGATAATAATATAGCCACATCATAGGACTGCTATGAGAAATAAATGAAGTGATGCAGATAAAACACTTAGTATGGTGCTAGGAGCATAATAAAGGCTCAATAAATGTTAACTATTTTAATTAAATAAAAGATCCTTGTAAGGAGCAGCTATCAGGTCAAGCCTCGGAGTGACCTGTGGCCGAGCCACATATAAGTCCCAGCTTGGAGGGCAGAGCCCTCCTAGCACAATTAAGCTTGACCTTATAGTCCTCCCTTGTTCCTAGGTAGCTAATGGGCTGTGGGAGGTGCAGCAAGTGCTGCCAAAACAAGGCTTGAGTAACGAAATATATTTGAAACTCGCAAGAACATTGTAAACATGTTGACCACGTCCCTTGTTTTGCTTTATGTGCTTTGACTATAAAATAAAGCTTCGGCTTACAGGCTGGGTCTCTCTGTGTCCTCACCTAGGCACAAGTGATACACCTAGTCCCAGCTGTATTCTCTTGTCTGTCTTCTTTAATCCTTCACCGTCCCTCCTCAGGTTCACCCCTGGCCGTGCTGGACGCGGTTCATGTGGTGCCCAACGTGGGGCCTGAGTACGGGGGAACTATAATTGCAAGGTGAAAGGTTGCTCCAGTGAAGTACACACAGAAAGAAAAGCAAAAGTAAGGTTAGAAAGCAACAATGAGGAAAGGAGCGAAGTTTAGTAGCGGCTAGGTGTAAAACTAGGAAATTAAGACTGTCCAAATCTGAGGACTATAAAGAAAAATCAGACCCTCCAGAAGGAAATCCAGGGGCAACAGCCTTGCATCGACGGCATCTTCGAGAGGAGCCAGAGCATCGTCACTGACAGCAGCAGCCTGAATGCCAAGACCATCCCACAGAGGCTCGACCTGCAGCAGCTGTGGAGTCTCCTCAGCAAGGAGACGGAGAAGTGGTACCAGTGCAGGGGACCCAGAGAAGCTCCTTGTCCCTTTGTTCAAAAGACTGAGACTTGCCCCAATGATAGCAATGCGGAAGAAGAAAACAAAGGCTATGCAAGGGGCTGAAGTGCTGACTAGTGTTGGTGAGCTGCCAGTTTTCTGTAAAGTCTTGCGCGGCCAAATCTGAGGACTCTGAGTGGATATACAGGTGCATCAACAGCAAAAGAAGCTTTCATTTTGTAGAAATAGTCCTGAAAATGTTAACATGTCTGTAGTTTGGTTTCTCTCTTATTGCTGTGTTGCAGTGGCATTGTTTTGTTATTGTTTTATTAATAGCCAGAGTTCAAGTTTTACTTTTATGTTTATTTTAGTAGCTTAAAATTTTTAGAATTTCTAACTTTGGAATAATCCTTATAATTCCAAGTGATTATAGTGAAAAAGTAAATAAAAACAAAAAAGGGGGGAGATGTAGGGAGCATCTATAGGGTCAATCCTCAGACTGACCTGTGGCAGGGCCACAAATAAGTCCCAGCTTGGAGGGCAGAGCCCTGCTAGCATAATTAAGCTTGACCTTATAGTCCTCCCTTGTTCCTTCCTAGGTAGCTAATGGGCTGTGGGAGGTGCAGCAAGTGCTGCCAAAACAAGGTGAAACTCACAAGAACATTGTAAACATGTTGACCACTTCCCTGTTTTGCTTTGTATGCTCTGACTATAAAATAAAGCTTCAACTTACAGTGTCCTCATCCAGGCACAAGTGAACCTACCTAGACCCAACTGTATTCTCTTGTCTGTCTTCTTTAATCCTTCACCGCCCCTCCTCAGGTTCACCCTTGGCCCTGATGGATGCAGTTCAGTCCTTAAATGGCAAAAACCAAAGGAAAAAAAATGTCATCTTTAAGTATTATTCCATAAGTTTGTATTTCAATTTGGAAAGAGAAATAATGTTCAAAGAAATTCACATTGAATACATAGATAAACACACACAAGTTACTATTTTCATGAAATGAAAGAATGAAGGTCTATAAAATGTTTCTTCTATGAAAATATCAGACAGGGAAAGCTTCCTCAGCCTATCACACTTTGATCTCAATTAGTAAAAACTGTAAATGGCCAATTATAGGAAGTACCAGAGGAATGAATTTTACTGTTCCCAAGGAAGTTAACTAAGAGCATTAAGTTTTCTTAACAAAGGCCCCTCTTCCCAATAGCCAAATGAACAGTTAGAACTTTTAGATCCTGACATCAGAGATATACTGAACTGATGCCTACAGTGTAATAACCTCAGGCTCATAACATAGGTAGTTCTGGTTTTGTGTTGTTTTGTTTTATTTTCCTTTGCCTTCCACTGTGATGAGAAAATTTGGATCAAGAATGATCATGTTGGGATTTTTAAAGTGCTCTTCCATTGAAGGCATCATTTCTTCCAAGATGGTTTCAAGGACATGCTGCCACACTCTAAGCCCATTGGCTTTTAACCCATTATTTCAGTATTTATGGCATGTTGGCACTGGGCATGCTCAGTGGGCAAGTGGGAAAGCTGGGTCAAGGCCAAAAGCACTCTTAGTGACTGTCTTCCCACAGATGTTTTCTGCAATACTTAGGTCCAACAAATAGAATATTTGATTTGACAAATTTCTCATTTTATGAGATTTATTTTAAAAATTCTGACCCTCTCATTTTGCTTCTAAAATCAAGCACAATTTGATATGGGCTTTCCTTGCATTGTGCTAAGGCACAGGATTAGAATCAGGAAGACAGACCTAGGTTCAAATCCTGGCTCTGGACATTGAATGCATAACTGTGTATACTGGCTATGTGATTTAGCTCTCTGAGCCTTGGTTTCCTGAGATAATACATTAAAGTGCTTAGCATAGTACATAGTTATAGCAAATGTTGAAGAAATATGTTTCTACTACCATTATCGATACTAAAAAGAAAAGGGGAAGGGTACTGATGGGAGTAGACTTTTATCTAAAAAGAAAAAAAATGAACTTGTCTGGCCTATTTATAAAGCTAGTCATCTCTAATATGGGATAATAATATAGCCACATCAAAGCTATTCCCAAGTAAGCTTTCATATGGCTTGTTATTTTTTTCAGGTTGGTCTTAATTAAAAAGGTTCTTGTCTGGGAGATAGTAGCCAGAGACTGCTCTAAGGAAGAACCAGAGAGATTTACTCTCAAATACATCTTTACAGCTTCATCACCATAATACCTAAGCATTCATGTGGACAACATCATTTCATCATAAATGAGAAGGTCGTACTATTGAACTGTAATCCATCCATTGATTTATGGTCCCAAGTTCCTCCAAGGATTTTCGCAAATGCCTGTGACGTTTTCTAGTGCTGGACTTTGCATTTGGATCTGTGATTTAGATGACAGATGTGTGAAATCATATGTAGCCAGACAAATCCCGGGTGATAACACATTTGAGGGGGCTCAAGCAGTGATGGATTAAGGCCCAATCAACCAGATCAGCTAATCTGAGCCCTCTTCAGTGACATTGGCCCGGATGCTTTAAAGGGGCACCCCCAAATAAATTACTTTCCAGAAATAATACTTTCTGCTAGGCATCTCATCCTACTTCCTTTTCCATAATTTGTCCCAATACCATTGGAGAAGCTCTGCCTGTTTCTAGAGAATATATTTTGTCTGGGATTAACATTTGCCTCTATTGACTGATTCACTACTTTTAAAATCTTATATTCCAGTAGCAATGAATTATTAATATGATCAGTTTGACTGATGATAACCATTTTTGAAAGTCTGACAAATGTAGACAATGCAAAGCAAAGGACTTAATAATAGTTTCTTAGATGCTGGAGTTCATTCCTAAGAACCCAGAAAATCACATTCAAAAGATACATAAAATCAAGGCTTTCTTAGGAAGAAGCTAATATAAGAATTTGACCCTGAAGCTTTTATTTCCCAAGAGTAAACCTTATGATGCCACATACAGGCTTGCTTTCAAAATAGATTATCTCACATCTATTTTTTTGTGGAAATAGGATGGAGTCCAGAAAAACCATGCTTGTAACATAGCAGTAAAGGAATATAGCACAAGATAAAGAACTATACTCAAAGAAAGAGCAGAGAATGTTCTGAGATCTTGCACAAGGATTTCTCAAAGCTGTGTAATCCATGCTCCCCATCAAAGGTGCTTCCGTTTAATTTCATAAAAGACAGGCTTGAATGCTTTATTAGTCTGTCATTTCTCTGGGACTCTTATTTGATTTTTGCTCCCAGGATCAACTTGAGGCATTTTTTTTTCTTTTTCAATATTAATTGACGTGCTATCCAAAAAAGCTCTCTGGGTACACCAAAGTATGCCAGCTGTGGGCCTCTAAGTAAGTCTGTGCTGCATGCTTTAAGTAACGAAGATATTATTTGCAGAAAGGATGTGTCATTAAATATGTAGTGTGAGCGTGAGAAGCAAATAAACAAGAATATGTCTATATCTTTTATTTTATCTTGTTCTTGACTGGTTTCTTTACCTGACTTCTACTCTGAAATCTCTATGCTATTGTCCTTTGGACCATCTTAAAGGTGACACTTCACTCCAGCATAATATTCTAGTGTTCCATCAATCCAAACCCCCTTTTAGAATAGACCTGCTTTATAGTGACTTATTTTCTTTGCTTAATTGCATTAAAATAAGCTTTTAGCAGGATGTTCCCAATAATGAAATCTAACCTCAGTAGCTGCACTGTATCTCTCTTCCCTCATCCCACTCCTGACAGTA
Source organism: Eptesicus fuscus (assembly GCF_027574615.1). NCBI lineage: Eukaryota > Metazoa > Chordata > Mammalia > Chiroptera > Vespertilionidae > Eptesicus > Eptesicus fuscus. The sequence continues at coordinate 62,746,949 of NC_072474.1, read as the reverse complement.
AAACAAAAACCAACTGATAGTGTAGCTATGAAACTGAATGTTAGGCCATATACCCAAAGCAACCAGAGTGAACTAAATATAAGTCATGCAGGGGCAAGGAGAATATAAAACATTTCTCATCCAATTTCTCAATTTTGCTTTTATTCACAAGACCCTTTCTTTAAGGACTTCTCAGAGTCTATATGAAGGCAGATGTCTGCATTCTTCTGAGACAATATTAAGAAGAAAAAAAAAACAGTGACTTGGAGCAAAGTGAAGGGAACAAAGGTAAAATTTAGAAGTCAAGTAAAACTGCTCAGATTAAAATTTTTTTAATATTAGCTAATCCAGGGGTCTGCAAACTACAGCCCAAGGGCCAAATTCAGCCCAACATCTATCCCACATCCAACAATTTGCCTTGGCTGCTTTTGTTCTAAAGTGGCAGAACTGAGCAGTTGTAACAGAGACACATGGCATACAGAGCCTAAAATATTTACTACGTGGCCCTTAACAGAAATTATTTTGTCAATTTCTTATCTAATATCCTGAAGAGAATTCATGATATTTAGAAATCAAATTACATTTTGCACAAATAACACTCTTGCAATCTTTGAGTGCTTACGTATTAAAACTCACCTATCTATGTTTTATATGGGAAAGAATGTGGGGGGAAATGGTGCACACATACACACACATTTTGAGGGTGCCCTAAAATAAAACAGATTTACTAGGAGAGTTTCCTGCATGCTCAGAGGTTTAGCATATATAAAGAGTCAGCTTTTTAATGCTGAAAAGATTCAATTCAAAACCAAGAGCTTAGAAGATAGTCCCAGGTATACTATCTTGGACAAGTCATTTGGCCTCCATTTACTCACTTTTAGAATGGGAACCCTGATGTCTACCTCTGAAGACTGTGTAAATCAAAGAAAATTATCTATGTGTATAACCCCTGTTAAGCCATAAATTACACAAATATAAGTTGCTATTATGCAGTGCCCTGAATGCTTTCCATATAAATGGTATTCTGAGCAAGGATTTCTCAGTCATCTGATTCATGTAATTATAATTTTCCCTGGACAGCGGTTGTCTCCTCTCCCACACTCCATGAACTCTCTGTATTGCATCGAAGCAGTGTTTTCAGAAAGCATCATTTAGAATTAAGAAGTCTGAGACCAAGGATCAGCACCTAAGATGATCGGTCTAGGTACCACATCTGGAGTAATTTCAAAATAGTCTTCACAGAAGTTTGTGATTGTCTTCCCGCCCATCATTTGTGGTTCATCGCCTGACATTTCTATACCTGACATTTCCTTCCTTCGTTACTTGCAGCTTTGTTCATACTTGTCTGTCCCCTTCATTCTCTCAGTCCCTCTCTCCCTACCATCCCCTTTCAATTCCACCCAAGTCCTCTTTGATGCTTTTCTCATTTCTAATTCTGAGGGCCCTTTGAGAAGGGGGAGGGGAGGAAAACAAAAGGTTAATTTTCTCCAGCCTGCCCAGGCCGACTTAATGTAACAGAAGGCAGCAAATTGTATTGATTTAGTGACATGCAACTGTCCAGAAAGAGCTATTTATACATTATTCAGGACAAACACTGTCATAATGGACAAACAGCAGCAGCATCTGGGATGTTAATGTCTACAAATAAGATTATTCTTTGAAAGGATTAGGATGAAGCATTTTGTGTAATTAGATTTCTCCGTTTCAGGAATGAATTGCCTTTTAGCAGTAAAAGCTGTCACTGAGGGAGCCATTAGCTCCTTATAACTGAATTAAATGCATAATTAGTGACATGATCACATTAGGATTTGTTTCATTTTTAACTAATCTGAGGGAGGAGGGGCAAGGGAGAGTTGGGGAGCGGAGGCGGTGCCATTTCCAGGTCACTGCGGCCTTCCTCAGCTGGGATAGGCCTCAGCTGGCGTGCTGAAGTTGGTAAAAGTCAGGCGTGTGTGAATCAGAGCCCGGGCCTCGCCACGGCGACGGCCAAGCTATTCATCACTGGGTGGTGGGTGACAGTGACTGATGGGCTAGGCCCGGGCCTGGCACTTCACCAGTGCAAGAATCATACGAGCCAGGGAGCAGAATGACAGCTGGAGCGCTGTGTCAAGTGGTGGAGAGACCAGAGCTATTAATAATGTGTGCCACATGATCTCGGCGCGAGAAAACAATGATTTAGACATTGGTGGGAATAAAGATTTTACATTTAGTCCAGGGGTGACTCTCCTCTTTGGCACTTGTAGAATAAATCGCTAAGCAATCAGCATGTATGAAAATCAGGCAATGTATATATTAGAGCCTAGCTCCGGAGGGAGGGGGCATGGGTGGGGATTTTTAAATCCTTGCATTGACTCTCTATGCCGCTAATCCCATCCTCCTGACATTTCTGCAAAGGCCTCGAGGTAGCAGGAAAGAATAAGGAGACAATGCGTAGGGCTTTTACATTGGCTCACTCAGTGGCCCCTTCAGCACTTCTCGGTTGAAAGTCTATTCCCCTCAGTGCTGCCCTCGGTGCTATGAGAGGAATGAAGAGGTGGGAGGCATTTGTCTTTACCCCCCAGAAGCTTAACAAAACTGAATGAGAGCTGGGTCACCAAGTGTGGTTATTAGAATGCACCATTTTCTTTGCTTTGAGAGTCCTCTAGTTTTGTTTCTTAGTCTGAAAGTTAGGTTGAAAAGACACAACACCAGTATAACAAAGGAAGCCTGGTAAGGATGCTTCTATTCAAACACCTCAAGACTATGCAAGACTTCTACCAGTAGAGAAAGAAGCAGGGAAGGGTAACCTGGAAGGTGATACAGTGACCATTGAGTCATTGCGTTTGTGGAGAAGGCGGTCCCTCCTAGCGTGGCCTGAGCATTCTGTCTCTAGGGGAACTGACAGTTGTTGGGCATTAGGTTCCAGATGGCTTCAAGTTTCTGGCAGAGGGTTGGAGAGCAATTAAAATACTCAAATCCTTCAAAAATTCATTCTTTTTCCCCACTATTGGAGCCTATAGAATAACTTTATTTAGAGATCCATGGTGACTAGGGTTTATCAGCCCAGGGTCATCATTGATAGAGTCCATCTCGAAGCCAGGAAATAAATTAGAATCTAATGATTAGATTAGTGCCCTTGTAGTACTAAAAGCCTTAGGACTCTATGATTAAGATGTGTTATTACAGAAAGAATTTTTTTTTTTTACAGAAAGTAATCTTTATTGTTTTAAAATCTCTATCCAGCCCTAGCCCGTTTGGCTCAGTGGATAGAGCATCAGCCTGCAGACTAAAGGGTCCCGGGTTCATTTCCAGTCAAGGGCACATGCCCAGTTGTGGGCTTGAGCCCCAGTGGGAGGCATGCAGGAGGCAGCCGATCAGTGATTCTTTCTCATCATTGATGTCTCTATCTCTCTCTCCCTCTCCCCTCCTCTCTGAGATCAATAAAAATATTTTTTTAAGTCTCTATCCATTTCAAACTTAAATGATGGTTTTGGTAAAAGTGGACCTTTTATTTAAATCAAATACAATACTTACACTAGTTAATTTTAGATGGCCCAATGACATGAAAATAATGTATTCCAAGAATTATATTAAATAAATCTATATTTGAAAAACTACTACTTAACATTATAACTCTATTTAACTTAAGTGTGGGCCATTATAGCATCAAATAAATAATAGCAATAAGACTATAAAGACTGAGATAAATCCAAATTAATTTATAGAGAGAAGACACAGTCAGTTATATGTCTTGCCACGGTAGTGGGTGGTCAGGCCCAGATGCTGTGAAAGATTAAACCTGGCATGGGACCCTCAATCCTTGAGCCCTCCCAGCATGATCTTCCTCCTTCCTGGTGACCCAGGCAATCCCAGGTACTTCTGGACCTCTGTTGGCTGCACGGGGAACATCGGGAACTGGATGTTAGCCAGTATTTGTCCAATGTAATTATTTTTTTTCTTATAGAAGAGAATCTGGTTTTGACAGGAAAAGATGGTTCTCTCCAATTCCTTTTCCATGTCTTCCACCATCTCCTGGTAGAGGCTGCACTTCCTGTGGGTATAGTTCATGTCACTATGCACCTTGTGACATCTCTTCTCAATTTCCAAGATGTGTCTTTGCTCCTTGATTAATTTTCTCAGAACATGTGCTCTTCATGTATTTCCAGCAGCATTTGAAGTTGGCAGCCAAAGCTTTTGAGTTTCATTGTTGAGCTGGGAATGTTGTGATTGTAAAGATGCTTGGTCTCTTTGGAGACAGTCTCTTTATCCCAAAAGCATGTCATTCACTTGATTCTATTCACACAGTTTTATGGATAACATTTCTTTTTCTAATTCATATTCTTTAAATTAGCAGCAAAAAATGAGACTCTTCAGATTGGTTTCCGATGGAGGAACTGGGTGATGTCCACTTCCTGCATCTCTCTTTTCCTCTGCTTCCAAGATACTGACCTCTATGGGACCTTCTGTCAGGAGCTGGGGCACCTGAATGGTCTTCAGCATGGTTTCAACCAGAAAATTTAAGTGGTTCTCTTTCTCTTTCAATTCCTGTTGCATCCATGTGGTTGAGAGCTCCAACAAATCCCTTGGTCCTGTCTGCTCCTGAGTCCTTGGCTTCCATTCCTCATGTTCTCGGGAGAGCAGTTCTAGAATCTGCTGAAGATTAATGTTTTCATTCAAACTTTCATCCATGATTTTCTTCTGAAAGTATTGAATATTATTCTCAGATGTTTTCAAAATGTGTTTTGCATCAGTTAGTTGGATTAGTGAGATTCTGATGTCTCTGCAAGTGACCCTGTATCCTTTGGTGAAGGTGAGCCATAGTCAGCCCATGAAATGAAGGTCAAGGGGGCTAATTTTTCTGTCCTTTCTCCAGGAAGCATTTCATGTCAACGTGTTCAGATTTTTGTTCAGTACCACCAAGCACAGAGTTTGTAACTGGGGTGGACTGGCCCAACAAAAGGTATCTAGAGGGCTTCTTCGTAGGTTTGTATCGTCAATCTAGTCTTCTTTTGGACATTTCCATGGCCTTCATTCCAGTCAGAGCACCTTCTGCCCAGCTCTCTTTTTCTTCTTAAAGTGTGTCAGCGCTTTACTATAAAAACCATCAGAGCAGCAAATAGAAAATCTCCCAGGAAAACCCCAAGAGACCTTGGCCTTGTCTCAACATTTTAAACACCAATAAAAACTGCTCTAGAAACAGACATTTTGATGGCAGACAGCAAGCCCTCCCTGGTACCACAGGCAACACAGCTCTGCCTTTGATCTCTAGTGTCTTCTGGTCCACAACTGTCTGCATTGAACCCTGAAGAGTGTCTCCTCTTTCACACAAACCAGGGAAAACTATCATTAGGGATGGGGGAGGGGGAAATGAAGAGGCCAGCCAGGTTCTAGAAAATGGCTCTACTCACAGTGCACATAAGAAGCAATATTACCTGTACAAATCTTGGGAAGTGGAAAGGGTTGATTGCAACCTGGAGCTATACAGGCCATACTGCAAATGTGGAGGTCAAAGAGGCTCACTCTCCAGATTTCAAGTTTCCTTTTGCCACAGGAAGGCTGATCCTTCCTACAAAGGTCCCAGGGATCACCTTCCTCTAAGACTCCCTCCTTTGTCATTGTATTTGGTCAATGTTTGAGCAGAAAGAGATGGCTAAAGGGTTTCTCAAAATGGACTAAGAGGCCTGTATTCAATTATGAGAACTCAGCAGAAACCAATGACAACTGGCAGATTTTACAAGTTCATGGAATTTCCTTCTTTTTTTAATTTTTCAATTACAGTTGACATACAATACTTAGTTTCAGGTGTACATTTCAGTGATTGGGCATTATATGACTTAATAAGTGATCATTTTGATAAATCTTGTACCCATCTAACACCATGTGTGGTTATAGAATGTTATTGACTATATTCCCTGTGCTGTACTTTGCATCCCCATAACTATTCTGTAACTACAAATTTGTACTTCTTAAATCTTTTACCTTTTTCACCCATCCCCCCAATCACCCTCCCATCTGGAAACCTTCAAAATGTTCTATCTATCTATGAGTCTATTTCTATTCTGCTTGTTCATTTATTTGGGGGAAAGGGGTAGATTCAATTGCTGATAGACATGTATTTGTTGCCATTTTATTGTTCTTTTTTTTTCATTTTTTTAGAGAAGACCCTTTCACATTTCATGTAATGCTGGTTTGGTGGTGATGGACTCCTTTAGCTTTTTCTTAACTGGGAAGCTCTTATCTGTCTTTCGATTCTAAATGATAGTTTTGTTGAGCAGAGTAATCTTGGTTGTATGTCCTTGCTTTTCATTACCTTGAATATTTCTGCCAATCCCTTCTGGTCTGCAAAATTTCTATTGAGAAATCAACTGACAGTTTTATGGGAGCTCCCTAACTGCTTTTCTCTTACTGCTTTTAAGATTCTCTCTTTGCCTTTAACATTTAATATTTTAATTATAATGTCTCTTGGTGTGGGCCTCTTTGGATTCATCTTGTTTGGGACTTTCTGCACTTCCTGAACTTGTGTCTCTATTTCCTTCACCAAGTTAGAGAAGTTTTCTGTCATTATTTTTTCAAATAGGTTTTCAATTTTTTACACTCTCTTCTCCTTCTGGCATCCCCATGAAGTAAAAGTTGGTATGCTTGCAGTTGTCCCAGAAGCTTTCTATACTACCCTTATTTGGGAGAGGGGATTCTTTTTTCTTTTTGCTGTCCTGATTGGCTGTTTTATGCTTCCTTATATTCCAAATTGCTGTTTTGATTTTCAGCTTCATCTACTCTAATGTTGATTCCCTATAAATAATTCTTCATTTCAATTAGTATATCCTTCATTTATTACTGATTCATTTTTATGCTTTCCATGTCCTTTTTTAATGTTGTTGAAGTTCTCTCTAAGTTTATCTACTCTTCACCTAAGTTCATTAATCATCCTTATAACCAGTGTTTAGAACTCTGTTTTGAATCTAGTAGATTGCTTATCTCCCCTTTGTTTGGTTCTTTTTCTGGAGTTTTGTTCTGTTCTTTCATTTAGGACATGTTTCTTTGTATCCTCATTTTGACAGTCTCTCTGTTTTTGTTTCTAGGTATTAGGTAGAACTGCTGTGCTCCAGGGCTTGGTAGACTGGCCTTATGTAGTAGGTGTCCTGTAGGGTCTAGTGGCACAGCATCCCCATTCAACTAAGCTGGTCATTCCAGGTGCAATTCCCCCACCCCAGTGTGGACTGTGTACATCCTCCTGTTATAGTTGACCCTTGATTGTTCTTGGCACATCAATGGAAAGGATTTACCCCAGGTTGTTCAGCTGTGAGGACTGGCTGCAACCACCATGGAGGATCAGCTATGCAGAGGCCCATCTCATGGAGCAGGACTTACTTCAGTGGGGCTCTGGTGCCTGAAGAGTCCAGCTCTTTAGAGTGTCACTTGTGGAGGTAGTTAGGTAGTGCTTTGATGTGATCTGAAACTATCCACTAGGCATGCTGGCTCTTGGGTCTCCCAGGAGTGCAGGCCAAGGTCAGCCATCAGGTGTGTTCTGTCCATGACCACCCAGCATGCACCACAAAAAGATCTTTATATGGCTTCTACTTGTGCTAGGCTTGGAGGTGGCCCAAGAGAGGGCAAGCTAAAACCAAGCCAGCTGCTGCTGTACCTGGAACCACTCAATAAGATGTACAAGGTTCATCAAGGCCAGATGTTGCTTGTTTGAGAGATTTTAGTAAAATCTGAAGCATGAGTTAAGAGAAGCCATTCATATGGAAAAGTCACTGGAAACAGCTTGGGTGGGCCTACAAGTTGGGTGGGGTACAGTCTCAGTGAATCACCAGGATGGGGTGAACAGTGATAGCCAGGTTAATGAAGACTCAGATATGGTACCCACCTGCTGGATCTGTGGGGGAAGGGCTCAGAGAAGGAACAATGGCCTCCGTCAACACTTCTGTCTGGGAGAAATCCACCTCTCCAGCTCTTACCCTGATGTTAGACAGTTTAGTTCCTCCACGTATATCCCTGGTGTCTTTTGAGCTACTGCCCCAGTGCTGGAGCTCAGAGTGAGTAAGTCTGTGCAAAGACCCTCTAAGAGGAACCACGTGAAACTCCAGCAGCCCTCCGTCTCCCTAAGCCACAAATCCCACTGGTTTTTATAGCCAGAAGTAAAGAGGACTTCTCTTCCTGGCACTGGAACCCTGAGCTGGGGAACCTGGTGTGTGGTGCTGGAACTCTCACTCCTCAGGGAGGAAACTCCATGGCCAAGATAACCCTCCTGATCTTTATCTACACATGTGGGTGTGGGACTGGCCCATTCTTCCTTTCCACCCCTCCTGCCAGTCTCAGTGTGGCTTCTTCTTTATATCCTTAGTTGTAGGACTTCCATTCTGCTAGATTTCAGGCGGTCCTGAATGATGGTTGATCTGTAGTGTAGTTGTAATTTTGATGTGGTTGTGGGAGGATGCAAGTATCACATTACCTATGCTGCCGTCTTAACCAGAAGCCAAGAAAGAAAGATTTTGACTCATGATTGGCAAAGATAGTTGTAGGGAAATGTCACTGGTAACCATGATGATTCTTTAAGATGTTCTTTGTGCCTTCCTATGGGATGGCTTGAGTTCTATTAAACTCTTGTTAACCTTTGCTGTACTAGAAGCAGACCATACCAAATCTTCTTAACTATTAGCTCAGCAAAAGTCAACAATAGAGAAAGAAGTGGAAATTCTTATTTCTTAATGTTACCATTTGATAGAACTTAAACTTTTAAAACAGACTTTTGCAAATTGTTTGAGAAAAAGAAAGAACCTTCATGATGCTATGCCTGGAAAATGTATGTAAAAATTCACATATAACCTTTATATATTGGTGAGCATTAAGATTTCCTGTTCTTTGAAGCAAATATTGACCTTGACTTCACCTCGGTCAATATTTACCTCTCAGGTCAATAGATCTTGATGTTCACCTCAACAGAAGTCAATATCTACTTATTATCTCATTTCTATCTGTCAGGTAGCAGTGTGTAATCAGTAATGTGAATTTCTTTCCCTTATGCATTTCCTGAGGTTAAGATGGGATTAATTTTGGACCTTATGCTTTCCATTTGCTAAATACCTTCTCCCCACAGGAGCTGATGGAAGTTTGTACAGAATATTAACTATGCATTTTCATCTTCTATTGCTTGGTCTCTGTCTCCCATCCCAAATTAAGGTAGCACGTGGGTAGAATAAAGTGTTTTAATATGAGAACTTCATTCATTTGTTCTATAAATGTTTACTGTCCACTATATATCTGGCACCAGGCTACATGGAATATATCTGGGGTATATATCTGGGTATATAATCGTTATATAGGTAGACATGTTCCCAGCCCTCAGGAAGCTTACTGTCAGATAGAGTATTTTCTAAATCCTACTTTTTAGAAGGATGCCCTGTAGGTTATTTGGGGTCTTTTTTGTTTGTTTGGTTTTAGAGAGGGTATAATTTTTCCAAAGAGTTCCAATGGTGTGTTGTTGAATAGGACTTTGAAGGGAAAAGAAAAAAAGCCCCCATTTATTGCAATTTCTGACTTTTGTTGTGTAAATACGCCCATCATGGACAATTTCAAGCTACCAATGTGAAGTCACTGACATAGAGTTGGGAAGAGATGCACAGAATCGAGCCAATTCACACCGGCTCCAACACAGCATTGCTACCCTTTACCTAATTTTACCTGCTATTAATAGTTTATCCTCTTTGATTTATTATTTTCCTTCTCCTCCTTTTTCTTCTCTCTTTCTCTTTTTTCTCTGCATAGTTTTGAGGGGAGATTTTTTTTTAAATACACTGATTCCCAAACCCCAAATGAGTAGAGCTGCCATGAGATGCAGGATGTTAACAATCTCACAGTGATACTAATGCATGGTCAGGCTGAGGAACCTTGGCCTAGTCTAATAGACTTCATATAATTTTACTTATTTGATTTTGAAACTCTGAGCCTCATAAATTCCACCTTGACCTTTATCTGAGGAAGAACCAAATGAACTTCCTTGGAATCTTTCACCATGCCATGGAACCCCAGCCTTTTATCCCCCTAGTTTTAATATGTGGTTTGCACATCTCCCTCGCCTGATCATTCTCTATAAAATCTGATTTGGACGTTTCCCTCTTCACTCTATTCATATAGAAAAATTACTCTGAGAGGCTCTATACCTACTCAGAGTAATGAGAATCTAACCATAAACTGAAAGTAGTACATAAGGGAGTAAGATATATGGCACTGTTTAAATGATCAAGAAATGCCTTTTAAGTCGTTGATAAAGAACTTTAGATAGGTTTTGACATTTTTAATGCTTGTTAATTTACTCCTGGGAATGCTGTTGTAACGTCTGGATAAATTTAGCTGTTAAGCGTTGTCTTAATTTATATAGTTTCCATAACAGATTTGTTTATAAGACAGTTCAAACTATAACTTTTGGTTGGAAAAAAATCAATTGTAGACTTTCTCTATGAGAGCACTCAACCACACCAGTGATATATACACTATTATGATACAGCCACTGTAATGTGGGGCAATGCTGATTTATAAGCATCTTTACCCTGCCAGGTGGATACGTCCTTTAATGTCAGGACTGGGTCATCATATATTCACAAACTGCCTTGCAGGTATAGCTGGGAGCATCACAGTTTTGAGGAAGAGCAGAGATTTAATATTATAAAAGTCTTGCCGGCAATCCACTTACTAGCTATTTCACCTTAAACACATTACTTGGCCTCTTTGAATCTCCATTTCTTCATCAAGTAAAATGAAAATAATAATATGTACCCCATATTTTTGTTTTGAAGATTTATCATAAATAAACCACCTAATAGAATCTTGATGGATGAAAGGACTGTAATAGCTTTCATTTATTTTCCCTTTGCCCACCACTACTGCAACCACTACTCATACAGTGATCATGGTGATGGCAATATTTTATATCTATGTTAATATATCACATAATATGCACATACTAGTACACATATACACACATGAGTATACAAATGTCTTATAAAGTAGGAATTAAAAAAATGGAGGGTGATAAAGAAATAATGGTGATAATGATCAAAAAGAAGAAAGTAGAAGATAAAGAGAAAGGGTAGCTTACAAAAATAATCACCTATTTGTAACTGACAGAGCAGATTCATCTCTTGGATAAAACATGTGTTAAACATTATCAGAATGGCTTATCACTGGAATACTAGTATACAAAGAAAATATAACTCAACATTTTTAGAAAAGTAGTTAATTCCACTTTACTTTCAAAATTCAAGACAGTAAGTATTTTCTCTAGGTAAAGTCTGACTTTAAGAAAATAAAAATCTCTAGCAAACAACCCAAAAAAGATTTCTCAAATAGGCTAAGAATGGCCAATGTTGAACAACCAATTGAAGAGATATCAAGTCTCTTTCACCCTGGCATTTCTTAGGATGAAAGACTAACATAGAAATGTAATTTTTATGAATGACATTTGTGTTGTTCAATAACATCATGTTATTTATTCTTTCCAGAAATAGTCTAGTATGTATGTATATTCACTTGGAATGGTTATTTAAAGTTCAGTGTTAAATTCCAAACCAAATTTTGCAAAGAAACTACCCAAGACATACAACTCTCAGAGCTGCCTCATCCATACACCCCAGGAGCGATCTTTCTTTTCAGAGAACCTCCACAACCGGAGCACTTGAGGTGTTTACAGAAAAGATTTCTGGCTCAGAGACTGCTCTGCTCATGGTTTGTGTGGCTGGTTTGGACTCAGGGATTGTAGACATTTCTACAAACTCACTCTTCTTCCTCCCTGGCCTGCTTCATTTACCTGGAGAGGTAAATAATAGCCAGCATGGACTTTCCCAGCTCCTTTTTATTGTCTTATTACTTTATTTTCCATCTAAGATGTACAATATAGAACTCAGTCAGAAGAAAAACTGCTTCCAGTGGCAATGATACTCATTTTCAATAGATCTGTTAAGTCTGACACAGTTAAAATGGCGATCATTTCAGTTTTAAACTGACTGTGACGAAAATCAATAGATCTCTTTCACCTCTGAAAAACTGGGTTCAGATCTGAATTTGCTCTCAAGTGAAATCAATTTGGTGGCCTCTTAACCCAGTGTCTGGGAACCACTGGTCCCCATCACACAATCACCCTGTTGCTTTCATTCAGCCTGGTTGCCTTTACTCTAGAGAGACAAGGGATCATAGGTGAGAGAAAAGCCAAGATGGGGTTGAGAATGAAAGTTGACTTAGGGGAAATCTGACAACCTCCAGTCAGGTGACAGTAGTGCTTTACAGGGTGGAGGTTTTTGATGGGGTGGAGGGGGAAGAACAATAGGTTCTATATCTTGATGTCAGGACTCATATATTTATATATCTTCTCTTTTTCACTAATTTGGATATACTGCCCATTTTCTTTTCTCTTTTGAAATTGAAATAAAATTTACACTTAAAAATTCACAATGAGAGTAAAATTAGGTATTGAAAGTAATTTTTTTTAAAGATCTATAGATGCTATTTAGGATTTTAAGTCTTGAACCAAAAATTAAAACCCAATATCCCAAATTCAACCAGTTTTCATGTGACAAAATGCTCTGATTTCATTTCTTTGTAATAACATGCTGAGCATAATATACATATAAAATTACAGAGAGGTAATTCTTTTCTTTTGACAAAGTTATTAGTCATTACATCAATGTTGAACAAGTAGATACTTTCAATTGGGCCATTCTTTAAAATATTCCTTTATGAAATTTGGGGATTCTATTTTCCAGTACAGTAAAGAGTTTAACTTCACTTCTTGTGAAAATTATGCTTTGGATCCATAGTCAATAGCTAATTCAATAGATCACAGTTCTCTTCAGCAACAAAATTTGAACTGAAACTCATAGTTTTAATTCCACTTTTTTGAAAGTCTTTTATTCATACTCAATGAAAAGAAATGACTTTTTCTTTTGAAAATTTGAAAAATCACAATAAATCTGGAGGTCAAGCTTTTAGATTCAACGGTTTTTAACACATTTACTTAAAAATTATTGTAACATATTATTTCTCTACTAGAGGCCCGGTGCATGAAAGTTGTGCACGGGGGGGGGGGGTGGGGGGAGATGTCCCTCAGTCCAGCCTGTACCCTCTCCAATCTGGGATCCCTCTCACAATCCAGGACTGCTGGTTCCCAACTGCTCACCTGCCTGACTTCCTGATTGCCCCTAACCTCTTCTGCCTGCCAGCCTGATCACCCCTTAACCACTCCCCTGCCAGCCTGATTGATGCCTAACTGCTTTCCTGCCAGCCTGTTTGCGCCTAACTGCCCTCCTCTTCGGGCCTGGTCACCCCCAACTTCCCTCCTCTGCCAGTCTGGTCACCCCTAACTGCCCTCCCCTGCGGGCTTGATTGCCCCCAACTGTCCTCCCTTGCAGGCCTGGTCCCTCCCAACTGCCCTCCCCTGCTGTCCTGATCGCTCACAACTGCCCACCCTTGCAGGCCTGGTCCCTCCCAACTGCCCTCCCCTGCTGGCCATCTTGTGTCCACATGGGGGCAGGATCTTTGACCACATGGGGGCAGCCATCTTGTGTGTTGGAGTGATGGTCAATCTGCATATTACTCTTTTATTAGATAGGATAGAGGCCTGGTACAGGGGTGGGGGCCAGCTGGTTTGCCCTGAAGGGTGTCCCGGATCAGGGTGGGGTTCCCTTGGGGCGTGGGCCGGCCTGGGAGAAGGGCCTGTGGTGGTTTGCAGGCTGGCCACACCCCCTGGCAACCCAAGTGGAGGCCCTGGTATCTAGGATTTATGTATCTTTTACAATTGAAACTTTGTAGCCTGGAATGGAGCCAAGCCTCCTGCTTGCTCCGTGGTGGTAGCCATTTCTGTTGGTATTTATTTTCTTCTATAATTGAAACTTTGTAGCCTTAAGCGGAGGCCTAGGCCAGCCAGGGTGTGTGGAAAGCTTGACTTCCTCCAATGCCAGGGGCAACCCTAGCCTCCTGCTCTTCCAGCTCCATGGCTGCCGCCATTTCTGTTGGAATTTATTTACCTTCTATAATTGAAACTTTGTAGCATTGAGTAGAGGTCTAGGCTGGCAAGGGCAGGTGGAAAGCTTGGCTTCCTCCATTTCCGGGGAAACCCAAGCCTCCCCCCTGCTCTCTGTGGCTGCAGCCATCTTGGTTGGGTTTATTTGTTCCTGATTGGCTGGTGGGCGTGGCTTGTGAGTGTAGCGAAGGTATGGTCAATTTGCATATTACTCATTTATTAGATAGGATGTTGTACTGTAAAATCTAACTATATATATCCATTGGAGAATCCTTGTAGTTATTAGAATAAAGTCCTTTCTTCCTAACTAGGCTTACAAGGTCCATGATCTGACCTACTTTACTCTTTCAATCTCTTTTGCATTTGAAGCATCAGCAATATTAAATTTCTTTTACTGCCTTAAACTCATTGAAGTACTTTCTTCCCTCCAAGTCTTTGTGCATACTGTGCCCTGTTCTCAGTTTTTCTCCCTTCTATATCTTCATCTAACCAATATCTACTTTTTTTCTATTTCTTTTATGTATATAATTCAGTGATTTTTAATAAATTTATAGAATTGCACAAACATTACCAAAATCCCACTTTAGAACATTTCTATTATCTCAGAAAGATGCCTTGTACTAGTGTGCAGTTAAAACTCCCAGCCCCAGAAAACCAACAATCCACTTTCTGTCTCTGCCTTTTCTGGGCTTTTTATACAAATAGAATCATGTGATATGTGACATTGTATATCTGACTTCTTTCATTCAGCATAGTATTTTTGAAGCTTAACTATGTTGTAACATGTATCAATAGTTGTTTCTTCCACATTACCTAATGAAATACCCATTTTATGTTTCACTTTGCTCATGTATTCACCAGTTGTTGGACATATGGATTTGTTTCAAATAGACTATTATAATCAACTAGAGGCCCAGTGCACGAAAACTCATGCACTGGCGGGGGGGGGGGGGGTGTGTCCCTCAGCCCAGCGTGCCCCCTCTCACAGTCCAGGAGCCCTCAGAGGATGACTTACTGACGGCTTAGGCCCGCTACCCCCGGGGAGCGGGCCTAAGCCGCAGTCAGGCCTCCCTCTGTGGGAGGCAACTGGGCCGATCAGGGGAAGGCACCACCCCCATCACCCCACTACTGCTGCCGCCACTGCTGGCCGCTGACCCTCCTCAGCCCTCACAGCTACCGCGGCTTTGTCCAGAAGGACGTTTGGAAGACATCCGATCTATCCAGTCTAATTAGCATATTACCCTTTTATTAGTATAGACACTACTATGAATATTCATGTAAAAGTCTTTGTGTGGATATATGTATTCATTTCTCTTGAGTTAGATACCTAAGAGTAAAATTGGGAGTTGTATGAAAAATTTACGTTTAACTTTTCAGGAAACTGCTGAACTATTTTTGCAAGTGGCTGTACCATCATATATTCCCACCAGCAATGTGTGAGAATTTATTTCTTTACATTTTCACCAACACTTAATAATGTCTCTTTTTTATTATAGTCATTCTAGTAGATGTGAAGTGTCATCTCATACTAGTATTAATTTGCATTTCTATAACTATTGATGATGAACATTTTTCATGTGCTTATCAGCCATTTGCATATCTTCTTTAATGAAATATCTATTCAAACATTTAGGTCAATTTTAGTTTCTTTTTTGTCATCTGACTATTGAGTTGTAAGAGTACTAATTATTATACAATGTCCTTTATCAAATATATGCTTTGCTAACATTTTCTTCTTGTCTTTCCATTTTCTTAACAGTTCCTTTTAGAAGTACAAAAGGTTTTAATAGTGATTAAGTCTAATGTATTGATATTTTTCTTTTATGAATTATGCTTTGGTGTTATATCTGAAAACTCTTTGCCTAACCTAAGATATTCTCTTATGTTTTCATTTAAAATGTTGTAATTGTACTTTTACACTTAGGTCTATAAACCAGTTTGAGTTTAAATGTTTTTGTATGGTGTGAGGTAAGATTCTAAATTCAGCTTTTTGTATGTAGGTATCCAATTGCTTCACAATCTTTTGTTGAAAGATTATCTTTTCCCTTATTAAATTGACTTGGTACATTTGTCAAAATTCAATTTATCATAAATGTGAGGATTTATTTCTGGACTCTCAAATCTGTTCCACTGAAAGGTCTGTATGCCAGTACCAGGCTATTTTTATTATTGAACTTTAGAGTAAATTTTGAAATTAAAAAGTATGAGTCCTCCAACTTTGTTCTTTTTAAAAATTATTTTGGTTATTCTGTGCCTTTGCATTTCTATATGAATTTTAGGATTAAGTTGTCAATTTCTGCAAAAAGGTCTACTGGAATTTTGATAGTTATTGAACTGAAATTATAGATCAATTTGGGGGTGGGGGAGGTGTTGATCTTCCAAACCATGAACATGGAGTATCTTATTTATTTAGATCTTTCTAAATTTTTCTCAGCAATGTTTTATACTATTTTAGCTACATCTCAAATTTTAATATAATTTCATTTTTATTCAATTCAAATTATTGTCTAATTTCCTTTGTGATTTCTCCTTTGACTCATGAGTTATTTAGATATTTTTAAAATTTCCATAGAGTTGTAGACTTTCAAAATTTATTTCTGTTGTTGATTCTTAATTTAATCCCATTGGATCAGAGAACACACTTTGTTCAATTTTTGTCAATCATCCTATATAATAAAAGCCTAATATACAAAGCAGCCCAATGGCTGAACAACTGGTGGAACAACTGGTGGCTATGATGTGCACTGACCACCAGGGGGCAGACGCTCAATGCAGGAGCTGCCCCCAGCCCGCAGACCCCAGGCCAGCCAAGGCGGATGCCCACAGGGGCCCCCAATTGTCCTGCCGGCCACCCCACAGATCAGCCCTGATTGCCGGCCAGGGCCTAGGGACCCTATCCATGCACGAATTTCATGCATTGGGCCTCTATAAAGGGGGAAGAAAAGAATTATGAAAAAGCATGAAAATAATGACTCATCAAAAAAATAGCAATAAAGAGATAGAAATATTAAAAATATCTAAATGCAACCAAAGGACTTGTATGCATGCATATTAGCATAACCAAAGGATGCAGACATTGGGGCAGTGGAGTTTTGTCCTGGGGCACAGGAGTGGAGGAGGGGTCAATCAGGGAAAAGGGAGACATATGTAATATTTTAAACAATAAAATAATAAATAAATAAATAAATAAATAAATGGAAATTGTATATATCAAATGTGATGGTTTGATATATGCATGCATTATGAAATGACTAATACAATCAAGTCACTTTAGTTACCTTTTTTTAATATTTAATTTATTGATTTTAGAGAGAGAGGAAGGGAAAGGGATAGAGATATAGAAACATCAATGAAAGAGAAACACTGATTGGTGCCTCCTGCAAGCCCCCCAATGGGGATTGAGCCCTCAACCCTGGGCATGGATCCTGAAAGGGAATCGAACGGGTGGACTTGGTTCATGGGTCAATGCTCAACTTCTGAGCCACACTGGCCAGGCAGCTTTTTCTTTTTTAGCAAGGTGTTAGGGGATAAGGAAAATGGGGAGAAGTTGATCAAAGGGTATAAACTTTCAGTTATAAGATGAATAAATTGTGAAGAGCTAATGTTCACCATGGTGACTATAGTTAATAAAACCATATTATATGCTTTAAATTTGCCAGGGAAATAGACCTGAAGTGTTTATAGTAATTTTTGAGACATAGTTTCCTTTACTTCTTTAATAACTGATTGAAGGCCTATGTTTACTAAGTTCAACACCTATACACTCTTTGACTGTTTCTATTGTGTTAGTTTGTGTGTGTTTTCCCTGTGTGTAGGTCACACTTTTCTTGTTTCTGTGCACATCTCCTAACTTTTTGTGGAAAATTAGGCATTTTAGCAACCACAGATTCTGATTCCTCCCAGGGAGATATTATTTGTTTAGTAGCTTAACGAATACTATAGAATCTGTCTTCCCTGCAGTACTCAGGTGTTGATGTCTCTGTGAATTTGTTGCTATTGTTTTTAATTATTTTTTTAGACTTACACCTGTCTTCCTCAGAGTTGTCTGTTAATCAGCATAGCTTAATCATCAGTCAATTATTGGTCACTTAAATGCCTTTTGCTAATGGAGCTGTATTTGGATTAGGGAATGCCTTCAAGGCTCAGGCAGTTCCTAAGTCTGTCCTGGTTTTGTTTGCTTTTATTGGGTCTTTTCATGTCTCTTCTGTGCATGCTCTAGACCTCACATTGAGCCAGGAACCAGAAGATAGCTAGGCCATCTTCAGTCTCTCTTAAGTATATGCACAATGTTTTACAAGCATACATCTTTCCAAAGCACCTGGGATATGTGAGAGGTTATCAAAACTCACTATAGCCACCTCATTTCCTCAGACCTCCCTGCTGAATTTCTAGCTAGTCTGCTGGTCTGTTGGTTACCCCTACCCTGAGCTAGCTGTGAAGATGGCATTTTCTGATTGTTTGCCTCATAGATTGTTATTATTTAAAACAATGCCCCTGAGCATGCACCTGCTCCAATCAAGTCAGCCCCATCAAGTGGTTTTTACATCTTGCCCTAACCTGGTAGAACTTCTATGCCAATAGGGCTATTGGGCTAAAATTCCACTGTTATTCAAAATTCCATTATTTTTTCTTGAATACACATTTCTAAAAGTATTGCACACCTTTAGTCAATTTCTAGAGTCCTTCAACAGTTGTTTTTGAAAGCTTTGTTCAGTTCCATCATTGATTCTTGAGAAAAGGATTTAGCTAGGTTCTCACTTTACTACTCCAGAAGTTCTCTCCTAATACCTACCATTTTTGTCTTGTATCCAACATCACTTCTTTTATTTTATTTTATTTTTTATTTATTTTTTTTAAATATATTTTATTGATTTTGTACAGAGAGGAAGGAAGAGGGATAGAGAGTTAAAATCATTGATGAGAGAGAAACATCGATCAGCTGCCTCCTGCACACACCCCACTGGGGATGTGCCTGCAACCCAGGTACATGCCCTTGACCAGAATCGAACCTGGGACCCTTCAGTCCGCAGGCCAATGCTCTATCCACTGAGCCAAACCAGTTTCGGCCAACATCACTTCTTTTAGATATCACTCCCTAAATCTGGATTAAATGTCTTGACATAGGTCTTTGTGCTATTTCAAAGGATTTTTCCCATAACTACAAATAACTTTCTGCTTGCTTATCTGGTTTCCTTCCTAAACTATATGCTCACAGAGGATACTGTGTGTCTCTTCTGTTCACTGTTATATTGTCACCACTAGTACATTTGACACAAGGTAGACACTCAGTGAGAAAAAAAAATGGATTTACTTGAATTAATTAAATTAAATTTAAATCTATAGACTTGTTTTTCTAGCTCAACAATTGAGATTCCCACAGGGAACAAAACTAAGGTCATTTGACAGTTTGTGGCCATAATCTTTGACTCATGCCATTTATCCAAAATGTCGGTTGCATGTCAATGAAAGTTGCTATGGGGTGGGAGGGATTATTATTCAAATCTTTGCAGCTCAAAAGCATTACAACACAATGTATTTTCCAGTGGAAGGGTCACAAGACAAGAGAACTAGTGGTTGCCATCACTTGATTTATAACATACTAGAGGCCCGGTGCATGAAATTCATGCATGGAAGGGGGTTCCCTCAGCCCAGCCTGCACCCTCTCCAATTGTGGACCTCTTGGGGGATGTCCGACTCGCAATCTGGGACTGCTGGCTCCTAACTGCTCACCTGACTGCCTGCCTGATTGCCCCTAACTGCCTCTGCTTGCCAGCCTGATCACCCCTAACTGCCCTACCCTGCTGGCCAGGTTGCCCCCAACTGCCCTCCCCTGCTGGCCTGATCTTGCCCCCAACTACCCTCCTCTGCAGGCCTGATCTTGCCCCCAAATTCCCTCCTCTGTTGGCCAATTTGGTTCTGATTGGTCAGTTTCTATGCCAGTCAGCGTCAGAAGCTCCACCTCTTAGGCAGCCATTGGCTCCCCACAGCACCCACATTCGGTTCTGAATGGTTGGTTCCTATGCCAGTCAGCATCTCTGGGCCTATCAGTGGGGCCTGATCAGAAAGGCGGGGCTTATCAGAAGCCCTGGTGGAGGCCTGGAGAGAAATGGAAGCCCAGCTGCTGGCCAGACTGGGAGAGAAAGAGAGAGGCAAGTGCTGATCAAAAGCTGCCACAGAGGCAACAGATCAGTCCCTGTTTCTCTCTTCAGGCCTCTCTCTGGCCCTGATTTGCAGCCCCCTCAGCAGTCAGTGCTGGGGCACCGTGAAACCCAGCACTGACTGCAGGACTGACTTCTGGTTGGTCGAGCCTCGATCGTTACTGGTCGTTATGACCCAGGATTTTTATATATTAGGATAGTAACATTGACTTATTTGGGCTGGCAAATATCAACATACCTCTGAACATAAGAGAACCAAGATGCATTACTGGTAAATTTCAACACACACACAATAGTAAATTGCCCTGAGTTGTGTAAATACACATATTCATAATGGTGGAAATAAAATCTGTCTAAGATCTTTAACCTCACAATTAGTTTTTAGATAGGAAAGCAAGAATAAATGCCAATGTCATGTTTATTACTGAGCCTCACAAAGATATGCCATCCACTTGTTATCAGAAGTAGACTGGACTAGGGGAAAGAAAGGGCAGAACTTTCTCAGATACTATGTGGTTGGACACAGAGAGGACTCAGTGAGTGCTGTTTGAACAACATTTACTGAACACTTTAACTCATGCCTCAGAGGCTGTAGCTTAGGACTGGGGGAGACCAAGTGAATGGGTGTTTGGACCCTTCTATCTTTTCACCCCAACTTTTATATGTTTTGTATATTGGAGTTTATTATAACTTCTTAAATGAATTCATGGCCAAAAAAAAGGGAAAGATTTGTAAACCACCGGCCTATATTATGTGAGGTAAACACTGTTGCTTGATCTACTAAAAAAAAAAAAAAAAACTTTCTCACTGGATTATTGTGAGTGCTAAATGAAATTATATATTTGAAAATATCCACAAACTGTAAAGTGCTTATCAATATGGATATTATATGTGATTGCAACCTTTGAGGAACCCATGGCGAAAGGTAGACTAGCACAAGAAGCACTTTTATACCACATATACATTTCAAGGTCTTCACCATTTACTAGTATACTGACATTTTTCTCTACAGAACTGGTTTCTCTTTTGGATGCATCCATAATATCCACTGAATTTGGTCTATTATTGATGCATCACCTCCTACATCTCCTGGTTCCCTAATAAGACAGAGCCCACAGGGACAGAGTTCCACAGCCTTCCGTGCTATCACAAAACAATGTCCCTCTAGAGAAAACAAAGAGTTGGGGTTTTTAATTAAAATATCATCATTCTATTCTGTCTTTCATGTTGTAATCGCACAAGTTAAGGAGGGGTGATGTATGTTTAAATTTGATTTTATCTCACTGCCCAGTGCCTTAAAGAAGAAAAACAAGCACCCGGTTATTCTGATAATAAAGAATGTTCTCTTAATTTCCTATTGTTGTGTACAAGATTTAGTGCTTACTCTTTAATTTCAGTGTCAGAATGTGAACTGTAATTAATTTTCATAAAATGGAAAGCAATAAAGCTAGATATATTAAATGCTGGCTGTAGAGGTTGAGATTGTATAATTTACAATTAGGGGTGGGGAGAAGGGAAAAGCCTACACATTAAATAAGTGATAACTCATCTTGGCTTCAGCTTCAGAGATTATGAAAGATGTCAACAAAGCTGCTCAAACAAAACCCCCAAGTCTATAGGGTGTATAGACCTTCTCAAGAAGGTCCGTCAAACACGATGTCACTCTCCCTATGCCAGCATTTGGATTGTTTTTATTATCATTAATTAACAATAATAATATACAAGGACCTAAATTACCACCTAATGAATCACCTAAAACCTTTCCTAGGCTTTATTTGCAACAAACTATAGATAATAGACCATAATTCTATTTCAACCATAAAAAAGTCAGAGGCCTCCTGATTAAAAATGCAGATTCCCTTCATCCTGCCACCGGAATTTTCACACAGAAGGTATGTTTGAAATTGGGGGAATATTTGTATGGTGGTTATTTATAAATTTTAGTCAATATGTGCTAAAATAAAGAATGTTATATACAAAATCATGTAGAAAACTTTTCTATATAAAAAACAAGTATATTCATGTTGGAAGAATTAAAATGGTTGCATCTTTCCTTTTCTTTTTGTGTGTTATGTGTTTGTTCACCACCCCAGTCTCCTATGGGTACACTTTTTTTATCCTGTCTTAGTTGTTTCAGGACATGCTTCATAGGGGATAAGATTCAAGAAGTGTTCATTAAAAGAGCAGAGAGAAGCAGTGATTTCTCAGTTAAATGAAAGCTTATCTTAAAATGTACTGGTACAAGCCTGACAGTTCAAAGCTCCTTTACACACATTATCTCAATATAATCTCACTTGAGGCCCAGTGTATGAAATTAGAGCATGGGAGGGGGTCCCTGAGCTGGACCTGCACCCTCTCCAATCTGGGACCCCTTGGGGGACATACGACTGCCAGTTTAGGCCCGATCCCAGGATCAGACCTAAACCAGCAGTTGTACATCCCTCTAGCAATCCAGGACCGCTGGCTCCTAACTGCTCGCCTGCCTTCCTGCCTGATTGCCCCTAACCACCTCTGCCTGCTGACCTGATGCCCCTAACTGCTCCCCTGCCTGCCTGATCACCCCCTAACTGCTCCCCCCTGCCCTGATCACCCCCTAACTGCGCTCCCCTGCCAGCCTGATTGCCCCCTAAGTGCTCCCTCCTGCTGGCCTGATTGCCCCTAACTGCCCTCCCCTGCCAGCCTGATCACCCCTAACTGCTTCTGCCTTGGCCCCTGCCATCGTGGCTTTGTCCAGAAGATGTCCAGAAGATGTCTGGTCTAATTAGCATATTACCCTTTTATTAATATAGATGATACCCCTAAGGGGGATACAGAGCAAACTCTAATATCCTGTGTTTCAAGGACACTGAAAAGTAAAGTTGCCTGTTCAAGTTCACACCATCAGTAAATGACTGAATCAAAAATTGAATATAGGTTTAGAACTCTCTAAATTCAGTCTTGGAGCCAACATAAAGCAATAATAATACCTAATAAGACCAAAAGAGAGTTAATTATTTGGTGTGGCCTCTACCTCCCAGAAGTGACCTAAGTATGTTTACAAATAGAAAGGGAATAAAGACAAGGTTCCCAAGCATTTAGAGGGGGACAAGATCAGCAACCTCAGGCATCATCTATAATAATAAAAGCATAATATGCTAATTAGGACAGCCAAACAACCTTCTGGACATCATTCTGGACGTCCTTTGGGACAAAGCTGCAGCAGCGGGGGCCGAGGCAGAGGCAGAGATGGTTAGGGGCAATCGGGCAGGCAGGCGGGCAAGCAGTTAGGGACATCAGGCAGACAGGCAGAGTGGTTGGGGCGATCAGGTAGGCAGGCGAGCAGTTGGGGGTGATCAGGCAGGCAGGTGAGTGGTTAGGGGTGATGAGGCAGGCAGGCAGAGTGGTTGGGGTGATCAGGCAGGCAGATAGGCAAGCAGATAGGAGCCAATGGTCCCGGACTGTGAGAGGGTGCAGGCCGAGCTGGGGGACCTCCCCCACTCTGCCCCCATCATGCACGAATTTCATGCACCAGGCCTCCAGTTTGAAAATAAGGGGAGAGAAAATCATGGGAAACAATAGCTAAATTGCAATCATTTGTAACCTACTAGATTTTTGCATCCTGGCCCGAGACAGGTTTATGAAGAATGAAACACAGACTATATGAATCTGAGCTTTAGGTACAGTTATTATCCACATTTATCTACCCTACAGAAAAGAATACAAGTCAGACTTGTTCAGTCCTCTCCAGATCTCATAGCTGGGAGTTAGAATGTAGGTGACTAGTCAACTGTCAATTATAATTAGTTTTCATGAAAAGAGCCCCACCTTGGAACAGTGTACATTATAAAATAATCAGTGATTATTTTTGGTACATATAAAAACATCCAGGAGAAAATTAAATCACATTGTTAATTTCAAATTTACTGAGAGGTGGACATATAGGAAGTAGTCATTTTTTTACCTTACATGCCTATGCTACTTGATCCTTTTTGTAATGACCAGTTATTATTTTTATAAAAAGAAACTAAACATGAAGATTACACTTTATAAAAACCTAAGTTGCATTCTGCCTAACTTTCCATGAAACGTGTTAATTGAGTTGAGAACGCTGCTCAGATTAGGCATCAGTGTCAGTCTCAGCTTAAATATAACTTCCTCCAGGAGGCCTTCCCTGACTTACACACATACACACCACTCCTCAAAATGGGGTTCCTGTCCAGACTCCCTCCTAGCCCTCTGACTTCTTCCTTCATAGCTCTTATCATAGCTCACAACTACACATGCATGTGAAAGATCAGTGGCAAACCTGCCTAAACCCAGGTCAGAGGGATTCTGTCCTGGTCCCCTTGCATAGAGAACCACACATACAACATATATCAAAATGCACTCATTGTTTTCCCTTTTTGGTCTCCAAAGAAAGACTATGGAGAGTTCAGTCTATTTTTTCAGTGAATCTGGAAGAGGAATGAGCTGAGCAAACTGAACCATGCAGTCCAGAGCATCTGGACTGAGAATAAGTGAGAAGAGAACCGCAGCCTCGGCCCTGGGAAGTGGAGAGTGAGGGGCCACCTTTGTTTGACTTTGTAAGCCCCAGAACACCCAAAGCAGACAGGGTTTTCTAAATGACTGTATTCCCCCCTTTTCCTGTCTCTAGCAGAGAGATGCTTAGAACTTTCTGAAAGGGGATGAGAAAGTGTGGCATGAGAGATGGGACTTGCTGGTCCAGTTCGCTGGGCAGCTGGACAATGTCCGTTTGTATGCCTGTGCTGGGTGAGTTCAGGACCACAGGACCCACCCCACCTTCTTTCCTGCTCTGTGCCAGCAGCTCCTTCCTGTCACTCAGGTCACAGGTACTAGGACTGACCTGAGAGAGAGTAAGCTCCTCTAGGCTCTAGGTTAAAGGGTCATTATCAGGGTGTGAGCTTCGAGGCTCTGGATGGGCATATGGTCTGGGCCAAGCACATAGCCAATCACTTTCAAATATTTAAATGTTTGACATGTGGCTTCCATTTGCCCTCCTTCTCCAGGCCCCACATATAATGGGTGCAGACCTGATTGTTAGTTGAATGACAACCTTCCTTGCTAATGAATATACTCCATAAAGTGAAAGATCATATTTAATTATTTAAAACCTTCAGACAGGGCCTAGCACATGTTAGGCACTCAATAAATATTTATCAAATGAACAAATGTCTAAAAATAGAGTGTTGCCCTAACCAGTTTGGCTCAACGGATAGAGTGTCAGCCTGCGCACTGAAGGGTCCCAGGTTCGATTCCAGTCAAGGACATGTACCTTGGTTGCAGGCACATCCCCAGTAGGAGGTGTGCAGGAGGCAGCTGATCTATGTTTCTCTCTCATCGATGTTTCTGACTCTCTATCCCTCTCTCTTCCTCTCTGTAAAAAACCAATAAAATATATTAAAAATAAAAATAAAGTGTTGGTAACCAATATAGTCATATGTCTTGACCTAAAGGCACTTGTGATAAAAGGAAATATCTATATTAAAATTGAGAAGAAGATACCCTTTTGTATCATGCAGGTATCCAATGCTGACAGCCTTTGATAATAGAAGTCATTGTGCCTCCATCCTAAAGTCATTGATCTCCTTTACCATCAAAGAGTCCAAGAAGTTTTCTAATAAGAACTCATACCAATAATTTCTCATAGGTGGTGAAGAGATAAAGAACATGGTATATCAACAATACAAGAGCCCCCACCCTCCACCCTGACAAGTAGTCCCCAGCTCCCCCCACCATCTACCCCACACTTAGGTTCATTATAATTTTATTCTACATAATTTTATTTCTTTCAAAGTTTAGCTTTCTAAACTGGATCAAATATAATAGGCCCAGCAAAATGGAATAAATGTTTCTTTGGAATAATTGCATTGTTTTACTGAACATTTAAAATTTATATTTAAAAGTCTAGTTACACATTTAAAAATAAGTAGGAAACAATGTGCATTAAACCTATAATTGGAACTAGTGATTCCTGTATTCTAGGTTAAGGATGACATTTATAATATGTTCTAATCAGCACTTACCACCTTGTAGGCCCTTAACAACTAAGAAATGATTGTTTCAACTCTTTCAGCAGCTGACCTCAGGTAAGTCACTTCCTTATATGTCTCTCTCTATCAATGGGCCAATGAATGCCTCTGGGAGTTCTGCAGGCATTTATTCATGAAAATCCCCTTCCCATAAATATCTAGATTTGAAGTGATACCATGTTTCATGCATAGAAGCTTGTGACTATAAGAAATGAGAAAAACATAAACAAAGAATGTTGAAGGAAAAACACATGTAAATCTACTGATGGAAAGAAAAATCTGCCAAGGGCAACTATATTTATTTATCATCTTCAATTTCTTTCTTAAAGCTTTGAAAAATATTTAAGCAACATAACAAACATTGCCAGAGCACTGGCAACCCTCGAGTAAAACAGAGAAATATTAGAAATAGTCTGGATCAGGCTAACCTAACTATTTTATACTGTTTTATGGCTCTCAAAACACTTTTGCATCATTATTTCAATTGACCTCACAGATACTCTCTGAGTCAATGCACTGCCTTGTGTAACAATGAGAAAAACAAATTGCTTTCACTATCATCTAAATAAGCAATTTATTAGCAAAATGAGTCCAGATTTACTCCCATGCTTCACTTTTAGCAGGGTTACGTCCCCATCTTCACTGTTTTTTGCCTCTGCATCAAGAAAGCATGATCTAGGTCACCCATATGACTAAGCAGTTTCTGGTAACTTCTAGCAGCGATAGTAACTTTATCTCTTTCTTTCCTCACAAAGGTGTGTTTCCATCTTGAGGTCTTTGGATTTCCATACCTTTCCATTCAATTGTATAGTCCTTCCCAGTTACCTATTGTTATATGTAACGAATTACCCAAAGCTTAGTGACTTCAACAATGTTCCTGGTGATGGTGGTGTCATCATTATTGTTACTGGCTTTCAGTACCTCAGAATTTCATGGGTCAGAAATTCAGGATTCAGCTGGAAGTTTCTTCTGTTTTATGTGGCATTGACAGAGATCACTTGGTGGTATTCAGCTGACACTTGGAGCTACAATGGATGGCTTGGTGGGAATGGCTGGTGGACTGGGCATCTACATGTACTCTCCAGCATGGCAGTATCAGGGCAGTCAGACTTTTTACACTGTAGCTCAGGGCTCCCAAAGAGACAGGAGGTGAAAGCAGCCAGTCTTGTAAATCCTGGGCCCAGAAATTGTCACAATATTATATCTTCCTCATTCTCTTGTTCCAAAGAGTCATAGAACTGATCCAGATTCAACAGGAGGGGGGTAAAGATCACACCTCTAGATGAGAGGAATGTCAAAGGAATATGTGGACACATTTAATCTGCCACACATTACCATTATGATGAAAAACATGTGCTCTGAAGCCACGATTCCAGTCCTGACTCTCCACCACTTGCTAGGGTGACAAAACAAGACTAAGTATTTACTCTTTCTGTCATGGTTTTTATGTCTGTAAAATGATCATACATGTATTCACTCAACAAATACTTATTGAGTATGTAGCTTGCAGCAGATGGTTGAGACCAAAAAGAGGAATAAGCTGGCCCGTGCTTTCAGGTAGCATATAGAATAATGGGGGGAAAAAGATGTGTGTGCATTCATTCTTTCAACAAATATTAATAAGTACTTACAAAGCACCAATAGAAACATCTGTGCAAATCTCTGCTATATAACAGAATGGAGTTCTTTCTCAAACTGGCCTTTGATTAAATGGGATCTTGAAATCATTTCTGTTTTCTTTATGGATATCTAAAATAATTTTTTTCATTTGAGTTGAGTTACACTTACACTGAATCTACATGTCAGATGAGGTGCAGAAACCATGGAGAGGCCAGTGACTGAGGAGCTTAATAAGAATGACATGTTCTCCCATCTCTGCTGAAAACCCTTGTATTAATGCAGAGTCAGGTCAGTGCTCGCTGACAGGGCCTACCTGGGGGATTTCAGCATTAGTTTAGGTTTGGCATTTCAATAATCATTTCAACCACTAATAGCCTTGACTGTAACTCATTTTGAGTAGTCTTTAAGAGAATAACCAAAGAATAAAATACACTGCTATGCCATTGCTTTGTTGATAAAGAAGACAGTAAAAGCACACATTCTCAAGCTTCTGAAATACTTCTGTGAAACCCTTAAACAGACACAGATAACTGTTTAGACATAGGAACTGGCAAATACAGTTATCCATGTTTTTTTCTCTCATTATCCAGGGTTCAAACATTTGACAAAAGACATAAAGATTCAGTCATTTTGTATTTCACCACAGAATCCTCCTAAAATTTGTTTCTTACTTAAAACCATGCCTGTGATTTTACATGCCTTGTTTTTCACATAGTAGTATCTAGTAAATAAGTTTTAAACAGATCACTACATTCTTTTTTTTTTAATGTATTTTATTGATTTTTTACAGAGAAGAAGGGAGAGAGATAGTTAGAAACATCGATGAGAGAGAAACATCGATCAGCTGCCTCCTGCACACCCCCCACTGGGGATGTGCCCGCAACCAAGGTACATGCCCTTGACCGAAATCGAACCCGGAACCCTTTAGTCCACAGGCTGACGCTCTATCCACTGAGCCAAACCGGTTTCGGCCAGATCACTACATTCTGATTTGCACATCATTGCAGAACTACACAACAGAATAAAACGGTGAAGAGTATGGCTTTGAAGTCAGACAGCATTGAGCTTTAAATTCAAAACCTGACACTTATAAAAAGACTAGAAGTTCCTTAAACTCTCTAAGCTCAGACTCCCTGAATAAAATGAGGATAGCATGAGCAGCAACCTCATAAAGTGCCAGGAGAGTTTCATGATCATTTAAAGCACATGCAGTGCTTTGACGCTGCATGTTCCCAATAAATGACAGTTATAATGCTGTTGTCATCATTGTTGTTACTTAGGGATGGCATTTTGAGATGCACAAAATATTGCAGCAAAATGCCCCAGTATTCTTGTCCCTTGTGTATACCCCACCCACCTTTAGTCACCCTTTTTTGTGTGTGTGAAAAAAAAGTGTAAGAATGTAGTGCTTATTGAGACAGATTGTCAAAGATCTCTTTGCCATGGGAGAGGCTCACCAAATGTCTTTGATAATAATGACAGTGAGGTACTTGATGTTTATGTCCAAAACCTTTGACATATTTAAAAGCTGCTAATAGCAAACTGACAACTTTATGCAAAAGGAGCTAACATGTTTTGAATTCTTGTAAAACAAGATGAATTTCAGAATCTTGCACAGAAACAAAGTATTAAACTCTATTATTAACATGAAATGAAAATTTTGTTCTTTCCTTTACAATTTTCTAACCCAGTGACTGTTCTCTCCAATCTTTTCAAAGTGGTCTTTGTCTTATGAATGGCCAAGCCCTGCCTTCTGGAGGCCTGTGACCAGAGCCGCTTGAATTATAAGCTTCCAACCCTGTTGAATCCCGTCTCAGAGGGAGGCAAATATCGGCCCACATGATATTGCCTTTGTTAAGCTGGAGTAAAGTGGTTGGAAATGGTGACTAAGATACTGCGTTGTGAGAATTATCTGCTGGTAAGGGGTAAAGGTGGTGGGGGTATGTTTCCATCTTATACAACTCACAGCTCACAAATAAAAGGGAGTAAAGTCCCCACCACCCATCAGGTCCTTCATTTTGCCCTTGAACATGTACTAGTGACTCTTCATGGTTTGATCACTGCAGGACATGGAGTTCCTCACCTGGCTATTCCTTCAGCCTGTTACATGTACATTCTGTAATGAGGGAGAATCTTCTAATCACTTCCTCTTTACAAAGCATAACACCTCCCACTTTTCTTCTGCAGGTGTGGTTTCATCTCTGAAAAAGTGCATTCCCCTTCCTGAGAATCTCTGTAAGAGCAAGGCCAATGAGCTGGAGGTGGATCTATAAATTCCCCCTCCACCGCTGGGCTGCAGCCTGGGTGCCATCCTCCAGCCAGTTCACAGAGCTGCCCACAGCTGGAAGCCAAGACAGGCCCTTCTGGGGCAGTGCCTGAGTCCCAGCAGCCTCAGCATCTGTTGGACAATGCAGAGCCTCCTCTAGGACACTGAAAATTTCAGAAAACTCACTTGATGAAAATGTGATTACATCCACTTTTAAGCCCCCTTAATTGCCCTTGTGTGTTTAACAAGTGTTTGCAAACATGACATTTGGGTTGAGAATGCAGGCTTGTGCCTTGTTCCCATCCCTCCTTCACCCTTTCCTGGTGGGACAGAGGTTTGGCCCCAAGGCTGGTGAGGGAGGTGAGGGAGCTATGGGGTGGGGGTGGGGGGCAGGAAAGGGGGAGGGCTGGCACTTCAGGAGGCAGCTTCCAGTCCACTTCCTTCCTGCAGGATTTCACAACCCATTCAAGAAGCCCAGTCTCCCCCATTAAAACCAGTCGCCTCTGACATCCTGATGCTCTTTATTAAACTGGCACCGAAGCACTTAACCTGCTGGATCGCCTGCCTTTCTCCAGACACCTGCCCCACAGCAGACTAAACAAACAGGGACTCTCCGCTGCGCAAAAGTTGGCTTCTTTCACTGGGTCTCCCATCTGCTAAACAGCCATTGTCTGAGAAAGTGTTCAGCTAGCTGGGGAGCGGGAGCATACTGCATACTGAACTGCCCCCTTTTCCCCATAAAAAGTCCTCGTTAGCATTTTCTTTTCTCCCCGGTTTTCAGGGCCTGATTTATTCATTGGTTTCACCTCTTCTCCCCTCCCCCTTGGTTCAGCAGGAGAGCCTCCTTGTCTTCGGTTTCTCAGGGGTCATGTCTTTTCAGTCACCAGGACAATGCCCGCTGCTGGCATCTGCTTCCAGATCCAATCAGCCATATTGTGAACACATCCTGCCAGAGAATTGTTCCTCCTTTTGCTCGGCTTTGTTGCCAATTTCATGCCATGTATTGCTCCATGTTTTGTGCTTCATGAAGCTGTCACGGGCATAAAAGTGGTCTGACCAGGGTCGTAGTAAAAGGGGTGGGAATGAAACATCCACCAAAATGTTGAGCAGGCCACCCACAGTCCACACACACACAGGCACCCACACACACTCACACACCCACACTCACACCCAGCCCACACACACCCACAGTCCCCACGCAAACACACACACACAGTCCACACATGAACAAAATACACACACTCACAAGTCACACCCGCACACAATTTTCACATGCAACATATATACCCAAACACAGACCCATCTGGGGCCCTCACACACTTTCTTTTCTTCCTCCCAAATTTAATTGTCACTAGTGAGATGCTTTATACTTCTTCAGAGGGTTGGACAGTTTTCTAAGGGGCCCAGGATTTGATTCCTTTAATAATGATAAGGAAAATATTAAGGAGGATGAGTATGAAAGTTAGAGGAAGACTTCAGAGTTTTTTCTTTTTCCTTCGGTGTTCCTAGTCATGTATAAACATTAAAATCTTTTGTACAAAATCTCAAAAAACAGACCAGAAAGTACTTTACAAGGCAAATTAAGCTACTCCAGATTAAAAGAGCATTATAGGAAGCATATTCACTTTTTTGAGACATTAACCCCTCATAAAAAAAAACAACAATGTATAAAGGCCAGACTACATGTCAGCAAAAGCATAAAAATTAGTCTCTTGGATTGGGGGAAGGTATCCATGAGCCTCCTCCTCTCAAGTTGTGGTTCTTGGGCACAGGAGTATCCCAACGTATCAAGAGGCCCTTTGTAAACCGTGGATTAGCCTGCCAGAGCACAAAAGACCAAGCCGCACTGCAAAGCTTTGCTGAGACCCAGCTCTCGGGAAGGAGGGGAGCTGGGCTGCAGGTCCCCTCACCCGGAGCCCCACCGATTGAGTTGGGCCTGACTGCTGGCCGCCCGCCAGCTGAGGGGATGTTGCCTTTCTCCTTAATGTCATATGTGAAGGGAAAAGAGGAGAGAAAATGGAGAGTGAAAAGTCAAAATTCTCACAATAAAAAATGTCATTAAAGTTTTCTCATTTTTATTCAAAAAAGTTCTAAAAATTCTGAATGTAGCTTCTTTACAGTATGTTCTGTCTGTACTTACATTTTCTTATGTTTCTATTCCAGCACCCTGAATAGATTGATCCCCTTTTGGTTGTTGTTGGTTGGTTGTGAATGCCAAGAATTTTAGAAAAGAGCAGGGTGCCATGTGTGGGCACGGGAGGGCTCCCCACTGGGGGAGTCTTCATCTCCCACCTCTAACAACCTCACACAGAAGCTCATTCTGGTGCTTAAGATTTCCATCACTGGAGTCCCTCCTCTAGAGAATTATAAGCTATTATCCCAAAAGGACATAACAAAAAGGCAAATCTGGAATCCCTGGGGTACATTTAAGCATGAAGTTTTTAGCGTCCACGTAATCACGTGAGTGAGGAGTAGCCACTCACAACTGAATGAAACAAAGGTGCTTAAGCCGCCCAGTCTGCGGCATTCGGGGAGGGCAGCTCGAGCGGACTAAGACACATCTTAAGGTGGGGTAAGTGTGTCGGAAAGATTCAGAAAGAGAGGGGAAAACATCTAAGCATAGCACGCTACTGTCATACATGGAGTGTCCCTTCATAGACTGCCCTGGGACGGGATGTTTGGGGTTGGGATTTTTCCCCACCCCATCCCACCTCAGTCTTCACTAACTTCCTGAGCCTCTGAACCCTTTGCCCCCTCTGAGGGATGTCCACTCCTGAAACATAACTCATCAGGGTTTTCTGAGAACTGGAACAGCTCACTGACAGAGTTAACACACACAAAATCAAGGCGAAGGAAGCCGACTCAAGGAAACTACTGCAAGTTTGCACTTCACCCACCTTCCCTGGCAACGCCTGCACGTGGTTCCCACTCAGCTCTGCCATCCACTAGGCATTGTGGAGCGTCGACTATGTCAACTAAGATTTACAAAGATGGGTAAGCCACAACCCTTGCGCTCAAAGAGCTTCAAATCTGGTAACAGGCAGGCACTTGCATCAAACGCTACAATTCAGTATGTCACAATACAAACATTGTTCTACAAAAGTAGGGTAAAGAGTGAGTGACGTCCTGGAAAAGCACTTTCCTTCTGTAAGTGGACATTCCTCTTGCAAAAGCCAAAAGTATACAAGAACCTGGTATATTGAATGAATAGGGGGTGGGGGGCGTGCAATGGAGTAAAATAAAAGATGCTTAGACTTAAAGGAAGGGAGAGTTAGGACCTAGGATGTCCAGGTATAAAAGAAAAGGAGGGGCCGCATAAGAAGTTGTTTTCCATGGCACACAGGAGTGGAGACTGAAGGGAGAGAGAGAGAATAAACACTTTGGTGATATCGGTTCTAAGAGAAAAGAAGATGTCCTCAAATACCCAGTTTTCTAACTTAACCCCTGAGTACCCCAGTCTTTTGCTTTTCTCATGACTTCATTATTTCTAACTTTTTCAAGGGCCTTTTGAAATTCTAAATGCATCCAAAATGTGCTCTCTTTTTTGTTGTTTCATGATTTTTTCTTTCTTCCCTCACCCTATACTTTTTATTTATGTTTAACAAGGACATTGAGCCAGCAAGACTTGTGAGAGGGCCAGAGCCAGCTTTGTGCTCTGTGTGAGCGTGTATGTGTGTGTTAAACAATTTCATGGACATCTGTCATGCACAGTTAACTTTGCATTGCTGCATTTTAAGTGGTGGGCCCAGGCTTGGCCGGCAGTGATAAAGTAGCTGGCAGTTTTCAAAAAGCCACAGGATAACAGAGCATGAATCATAAAACACACTACTGTGTAGCAATATCCAAGTTCATTCAATGCAATGAAACCATGCAGAGGCCCTTTATCCCCAGCTAATTATGTGGAAACGTCTAAGACAATAAAGCATCTGGTGGTCTTTCTTCCCCGTTTCAATTTTTCTCAATATTGTGACAGGGCAAAGTATTGTCCCTTTCCCAGGGTAGTTGCAGTGAAGAGGAGTAAAAGCAAGGGTCAGGGAAGAGCAAATAGATGAATTTATAACTTTCTTTTTATTTATTCCTTCTCCATTGTCTCTCTGGAAGTCTTCCTTCAGGGCTGTATTTTGCGATCACTATTCTCATTGCAGTCTGCTTGAATCCCCTTTTCTCCTTCTATTAAAAAAAAAAATACCACCCAAACTGCCAGGCCTTCTACTAGTAGGAGTCCCTGTTGCTGGTGGGGCTTTCTGTCCCAAGGGGACCAGCAATTTAAGTCTAAGATTTATCATGACTCTCCGGACTCAGGTTAAGGGAAGAGTGCGTACTTCCAAGAATGAAATCTAATATGCGATTTCCTTTCTACTAGAAAGAGGTGATGAGAATGGTCCCTGTGATTACCGTTTTCCCTGAGAGGGTTCCCCGTAATTGCCCTGCACATGGTTCCTTTTGCCATTCTCTGGAAAACACACGCAAATGCCATGCGTGGCACTCCTGGGGGTTTTGATGAAAGCCCCTTTACAGCTAAGCACTGTGAATGAGGCCCGAGCCAGAGGCTGATGAGGTGACTAATTGGTACCACTAGCTTAAAAAGCTAATAAGTTAATTAGATTAACTTCGTTCGTGTTTGCACAGGGCTTTGAAGAGGGAAACACTACAGGAGCCCTAAGCTTCTTTGAATTGAGATTGGATGCAGCTCCATGCTGGGTACAAGCTTTCCCTGAACGACAAGTCTATTGTGGTTATATCCCGTTTTGTTTTGTTCTATTATTTAATTCCTCGGCCACTTCCCAATCTTTCTCAAAAGCCAAATTAAAGTGACATAATATGCCATTAGCATCTCCTAAAGCAGCATTTTTAATCACTGTAAATCTAAATTTTATTCAAACTATTATGAATGTTTTATTTTCCCATTTTCTCTGAGTGTAATTGTGTCATAACAGCCAAATCATTTTAATGCCAACTTAAGGATCAAGTCAGAATCTTTTCAATCCAAAGGTAGAAATAATTATTAGAAAATTTACTGGAGTGGTATTTACATTCTCTTTGGATTGCTTAATTATCTCACACTTTGAAAATGCAGTGAGGCCTAGAGTCACAGTGTCACTGTTTTTTATGGAGTTTTTAGCACTAAGTAAATTTTGTATTCATCATCAATATCCCCCTTCATCTATCTGTCTCTCTATCTTTCTGACTGTCCACCTTTCAAACCACCCACCCACCCACCCATCCATACATTCATCCAGCTAGCTATCGAATGTACTCAGCAAACATTGAACAAGACACTAAAGTGCTGCTTAGTGGGTTCACAGTGAGGAAGACAGGGTACAGCCCTCAGGAACTGTTAATCTAGGACACATGATACCTCCTCTGGATAAAGTACCTAAAAGCAAAGCAAGGAGAGAGATGATTGAACTGGAAGACCCAGGGGAGATTTCAAGGACAAGGTGGCTTTTAAGCTACACCGTGAAGAGTTTTAACAAGAGGAGATGGAGAAAAGGTTCTCCCTGCGTGAAAGAGACAGCAGAAACAAAGGTTCTGACAAGGAAGGGTGCATGGCACATTCAATAAACAGAAAATAATCCCATATGGCTGAGGAAGTGAAAGATGGGGCTGAAAAAGCAGATGGGGTCAAATCATCAAGATGGAGTCTTTCCCTGATTTGTGGTACGTGAGTGTGTGTGTGTGTGTGTGTGTGTGTGTGTGTGTGTGTTATTTATTGTTTTCTGAGCAGGAAACTCACATGAAAGTAATCAGGTAAGGAAAGACAATGAGATTATTAGTGAAGTCATTTTGATATTGTCATTTAAAAGGCAATAAAGGCCCTACCTGGTTTGGCTCAGTGGATAGAGCATCGGCCTGTGAACTGAAGGGTCCCGAGTTCAATTCTGCACATGCCTGGGTTGTGGGCTCGATCCCTAGTGGCGTGCCTGCAAGAGGCAGCCGGTCAATGATTCTCTCCCATCATTGATGTTTCTATCTCTCTCTCTCCCTCTCCCTTCCTCTCTGAAATCAATAAAAATGTATATTTTTAAAAAATAAATAAATAAAAATAAAAGGCAATTAAGAATGAACTCATGGTTGCCAGAGGGGAAGGATTAGGAAATCGGGTGAAAAAAGGTGAAGGGGTAGCTACCAACTTCCACTTATAAAATAAATAAACCACAGGGATGTAATGTTAGCACAGGGAATATAGTCAGTAATATCATAATAACTTTGTATGGTGACAGATAGTTACTAGACTTATCATGGTGATCACAATGTAAGGTATATAAATGTCAAGTCACTACGTTTTACACCTGAAAGTAAAAGATATTCTATGTCAACTATACTTTAATTTTTAAAAGAAGTAAAAATCCAAACCAAAGTGATGGCAAAAGGTAATAAAAAAGAAAGGGAAGGAAAAAGACATATCAAACAATTATGAGCTTTTTAAGTGAAAATAAAAATTTTTAAAGAGCTGGTTAGAAATCAAAATGTGTACTTTAACCACATAAAATCACATTTTTTAAATTTATCATCTTTGGACAGTAGGCTTAAAAGTGTTTGCTTAGTACTTTTGCGACTTATTTTTTTCAGTAATGAATATGTGTCATGTATAAAGTGAAAGGCTTTAAATTTTATCAACTAATGTTAAGAAAGTAGCATCCCAAGAGGAAAAACTTAGCAAGTAATTCAGATGGGAATTACTGCTATGCTAGCACCAAAAAAAAAAAAAAAAAAAAAAAAGTATTGAAACTCTGGGTGACATAGTGCTTGAAGATCATCATAAGAATGAAAGGTCAGACCACTTGCATTTTTATTTCAGCTTCACAATTCTGGGCAAGTCACTTAACTTCTCCAACTCTTAGTTTCTTCATCTATAAAATAAAATAATAACAGTGCCTGCTTTAAAGATTAGGATGAAATGAGATAGCTGTGTAAAGTGCCTATGATGTGGTATAGACTCAATAAATGTTACTCTCCTGTCTCCATCTCAACCCAGTGTCAGAACCTAGTAGAGTGTCTGTATGAAGGCACAGAGAGGAACCATCATAACCTTTTCTCATTATTCACTTCACCTAGCCTTAGGAAACCTAGAAACCCAGACTGTTCATGGTACCAACCAGCCTTTCCTGTTCTATAAGCATATTGTTTTCAACAAGTTGCCTGTTTTTCCTTGTCTTTAGTCATCTGACATGGAGTTCTCGACTACATGCAAGCTTAGGGAAAGACAGAAAGATATATTATCTTTGCCTGTGTTAGTTTCCAAGGGCTGTCATAATAAAGTATTACAAATGTGGATTAAAATAATATAAATTTATTCTCTCATAGCTTTAGAATCCAGAAGCCCAAAATCAAGTTGTATGTAGGGCTGCATTCACCTTGAAGACTTTAGGAGAGAATCCTTCCTTGCCTCTTCCAGCTTCTGGCATTCCTTGGCTTGTGGTAGCATAACCCTAATCTATTCTCATGGCCTTGTTCTCTGTGCTTCTTGGTGTCATCTTGTGTGTCCCTCTTATAAGAACACTCTCATTGGATTTAGGTTCCTTAACCCAGTCATCCTTGGATCTTTATCTTTATCACATATTTGAAGAGTCTACTTCCAAATGAGGTCACATTCTGAGGTTTCTGATGTATGAACATGAATTTTGAGGGGACACTCTTCAACCCATTACCGTGTATTAAATCAAATTGGTTTTCTGTCAGCTGAAAGGGTGTAAAAAATGACACCTCTGTAGCAACAAACATACCTGGTACCCCAGATCTTGGTTTCTAATCTCCAACAAAAGGAACTAGGGCTCCTTGAAGAGATGGCTGATTCTATAACTGGGGCAAGAAACATACAAGATGATCTTGGAACAGCTTGTAGTGCCAAAAAGTTAGCTAGTGCGCGCACACACACACACACACACACACACACACACACACACACGCACTGGTGGGGATATGGCAAAGGAGCAGAGCACCTATTATATGAGTATCTGGAGGTGATACTACATGAGCAGATGAACTGTCCAGCTGAGTCTCACCAACCCACGGAATTATGAGGAATATTAGTCATGTTGTTTTTAAGCCACTAAATTTTGGGGTGCTTTGTTTTATAGAAATAGATAATAAAGACAGCTACACTTTCCTCTTATTAAATTAGTAAAGATACATTTTTTAATGTTAATGCTGTTAAGAGTACATCAAGGTATGACCAGTCAAAATTAAAACTCTACATGCTGCCAAATATCTAATGATTCAGTAGAATATTCAGATATTCACAAATATTAGAAGCATATGATTACAATTTTTCAATCTTTCCGATATTGGTGGCTTCCTTAATGAGTGACAATATTCTGTTTAAAATATCATTTGCTTTACTGGTATATTTGGAGATGACTAAAACCATATATTCTAATTTTTTAAGCTAATTTTTAAAACATATGGTGAAAAGGAGGCAGAACTTTCAAGGTTTAATTCTTCCAGCTGAGTAAATTCATCCTTTGACTGAGATGCTAAGGAAGTTTAAATATATATATATGAAGAAAAAAGAATAAAGACAAACATGTTGAAACAAAAAAAAAATTTAGGGCACAAGACAAAATGTTTTGATTGTCAGAATGTGAGATGTTTGGGTCATTGGACAGAAGTGGGGTAAAAAATAACTTCCCTGTGCCACAGAGGAAGAAATAGTAAAAAGTGTGGCCATCAGCTATCTCATGTTAGTGATTTCTGTAAGTTAAAAGGATATCAGAGTATCTTAAAATGTCAATTAGAAGAGACATATTTAATCATTTTGTTCTTGACAGAAAAGTAGTAAGTCCACATACAAGTAACTTGCCCAAAACAATTTGGTGGCAGCAGAGCAAGCAGGTACCCCAAGAGGCCCAATGATCTAGGGGCTGCCCTTTCCATCTGAAGATGTCACAGTAGATGCTACAATCTACTGAAGGTTATATTCTAACCATAGGTTAGCATGGGAAGGAGCACATTGTCTTTGTAAATCTGATTTTACTAGTATATCTTCTGCTGAATTAATTCATTTTTTAAGTTAACTTTGCCATTGTGATTTATTGAACTCTAGGGGTGCACATGGATATACAGAAGTACGTATATAGACACGGTATGTATAAATAAGTTTATTCATGCTGCTTCCACTTGTCTCGTTTTTTTCATAATCCTCTGAGTTTGCCTTCTCCCTCCAACATTTTTCACACCATGAGGTCATAACAAACCCACGGGCTTTTCTCCATCACATTTGCTCCTGTTGATCATGTCCTCCTTAGTGGAACTCCTGGTTTATAGTTATGATGACACTATGAGCTCTTTTTTTACTTGTCTTTACTCTTCCTCATTCTCCATTACTGCTCCTCTTCCTTCATTCTTTACATGTTAGTGTTCCATCCTTAGCCCTTGCCAGACTCATCTTATCTTAACTAACTACTGGACCTTCTAACCAGCAGCCCCTTCAAGCTTTCCATTGACAAGCAGTGTCACCCTTTCTTCCTCCACTAACTGAAACTCTAGTAATTTTTCTCAAGATAGTTAAAATACTATGAAACATGTCTCACCTTCTTTATTTAAAGGACCAACCCATTCTTTGTACTCCAATAGCACAGACACGGGTTATGTGCTATTGGAATACAAAAAGACTATCTACAGTAGTGGTTGAGTGTGGGCTCAAGAGTTAGACTGCCTTGCTTTTAATTCTGTCTGCTTTTAATTATGCCTCAGCTTCCTCATCCTTCAAATGGGAATGATACCAGTAGTGATCTCC
The DNA here is from genome assembly GCF_027574615.1 of Eptesicus fuscus. Classification (NCBI taxonomy): domain Eukaryota; kingdom Metazoa; phylum Chordata; class Mammalia; order Chiroptera; family Vespertilionidae; genus Eptesicus; species Eptesicus fuscus. The sequence goes on along the minus strand of NC_072474.1, from coordinate 62,707,165 downwards.
TATAGTGCAGTGAGTATTAAATGAGTTAATATATGTAAAAAATCTGGAACAGTACCAAGAACATACTTACTTCTCAATAACGGTTAACTAAGGGGTGGGGTGGGGGGGCAATGGTAAGGTATTACACATATAATACCTTAATAAAAAATGAAAAAAATGAAAAAAATAAACATTATCTTTACTAGCAAAAAAAAAAAAAATCGCCAACTCCTTGGCACTGAAATATAAATGTAACCAGTATCCAACTCGGTTCTCTGATCTTTGAACATGATTTCCCTGTCATTAAACAATGTGCTACAGAAAAATAAATAAATAAATAACAGTTAACTATAAGAGTTATTGTAGCATGTTACCATACTGAACTGAAATTATTTTTTTACTTATCCAACTCTGTTACTAGAAAATGAGAACCTTGAAAAAGTTCAAGATTCTATACCCAACTCATACCACAGAGCACGTAACAGGTGTGTAAACTATTGATCAAATAGAGAACTTCAGGTGAGAGTAAATGGAGAATGAAATAAAGTGATATTGATTTGGGAGAATACCACAGTTCCCTTGGCCAGACAAAGGCATGATGCCCCTGTAATAAAGATTGCAAAACTACCACAAATGGGAAAGATAAAGTAATAGTAAGAGACTTCAACTACCTGAAGAGGTGCAGGAGACTATAAATGCTGACAGCAGGGCTTCAGATAAGTAATTGACTTGCCTGAAACACAGAGGATAATGGAAGAAATGAGAACTACAAATAATTCAGACCAACAAGAAAGAACCATTTGGAGGTATAAAAATAGAATTTGGGAGGAATTAAATTTAACAAAGATATATATTTTAGTTATCACAAATTCTTGAATGTATTGTATTTTTCTCTTCTGTCACCTATCCCTTTCTACCTTTCTTTATCATCAATTTACACAAATGTAACCTCTTTTAGATTGTCGATCTCAAAAGGGAAATACTGTATCTTCCACATTTTGCCTCTCTCACGGCATGTAATGCAGTCCCTTTCACCTAAGAACCAGTTAATATTTGTTGACTGACTAAATGAAAAGAAACCAAGAGGGAAGTATAAATGGAAAAGAAGGGGGCATATGAATGTCAAATTGCTAGTGGAATCTGCAGGATTTAGTGATTTTTAAGATATGCTAGTGGAATAGAGAAGAAATTATTCAAGGCCCAAAATTCTGGTCAGATCAATGATTCTCTCCCATCGTTGATGTTTCTATCTCTTTCTATTTGCAGTCTACCCTTTACTAATTAAACTGGGTTTGAGGAGGATTGGGAAAATTATATAATGAAATAAAAAATCAGAGAAGCTGGCTAGGAATCAGATGTCATTTACAACTGGATTTCAGAAGCAAGTAAATGTGTTGGTTCAGACTTGCTGACTGGGGATGTTGGGTGAAATATCCAAATGGAAAAATCCAGGCTGTGGCTGACTGGATGATTCTAGAGCCCAGGAGAAGACTCTGGACTAGAGTCAGATATGACAGCCAGCCACATAAAGGTAGGAACTGAAGACACTAAAGGAGAAAAGACTGCTGGAGAGTTTGTGAAAGCAAACAAGAGAAAGGCTCCAAGAATATTGCTATAGGAAAAGAAGGAGAAACATTCAGTGAGACTCAGGCCAAGCAATGAGAGAAGAAGGAAAGGAGTTAGTAGCTTGAGTGTCTCAGAGGGAGCCAACGTGAGGAAGGAATTTCTTGAAGGAGCCTGTAGTCAACCATGTCAAATGCACCAGGGTCAGAAGAACCTGAGAAAAAGCCATTGGCCTTATAGAGAGTAGTTTCAGGAGCTTCACAGAAGCAGGGTAGCCATGGTGAAAAGCTAACACCTCCAAAAGACTTAAGAAAATTAAGACAACGACTGTAGACCACTTTCCAGAAACTGGAACTGAAGGAAAAGGAGTTAGCACCTACTTGTTGTCAGACGAATGAATAAGTGAAGAGATCAAATGAACAGGTTCTGCCAGGTGTGGATATATGGAAGCCAAGAAACAGAAAAGGTTCAGATGGAATATCAAATATCTGACCTAGGAGGGACTCTAGACAGCACCAAAGTCAAACCTCTGATGTTACCTAGGAAGAAACTCAGAATGTTAGGTGAGTAGTTCAAAGTCACCCAGCAAGTTCATGTCAGGATAGAGATTTAAATGAAGGTCTCCCATCTCTCAGGTGGCTGATCTTTCCACTACACTGCCTTTGCAACATGAACCTTAAGCTTGGCAAATAACAAAACAACAACAAAAGTAAGTTTATACCTTTTCTTATTCTCCTTCCAGTTACTTCTTCTAGCCTATCTATCACCCCTCATGCAGAGACAATATTCCTCCTTCCTAATTGATCTGTAGTAAACTAATGCTTTTCATGGGGAAGGGGGCAAGTGGATGTTTCCAAGGTTACTGACAAGGACCTGATACTTTCCCTAGCAAACCGGCATTCACCTTGCCATGACTACACAAGACCCCAAGGGGCCAAATTCACATATGAAGAGAAATTTGGCAGGACCAGCATTGATGGAGAAACAGCTCTTCCTCTTTTTTCATACAGGCAGAGTCTACAGAGCCAAAGTGGGCTAGAAGGGAGGACCGAGCAATAATCTGGCAAACTCGGGCATTGTAAAAACCCAATCCAACCACTCGGGCCTCCAGGCAAAGAAAAACATTTTCCCTGGCCCTGCCAAGTTCTCTCCATGCTCCAGGATCTAGGCCTGAGGGATTTGTGGCTCCCAAATGGTGGCATTGCCAAGTTGGCATGGGATTATGTGAGGCCTCTGTCCAATAGAACATTGGCCGCCATCCTTCCCGCTCTCTCAGTCCCCCATGGCACTAAGGGGCTATTTGGGAAGGAACACTTCCTCTGTGCAGCCACTAGGGGACTGTTTAATGCACTACATTGGTAATGCAGTGTCTGGGGTCTAGCTAATGTAGATTCACTGGCAGCCCATCCAGATTCAATGGTGATAGGTGATTTAGCAAACCATGGCCAATTACAATGCTGCATTTATTACTTCATTCATTGGCTTCACTTACTGGCTGGCTCCAGCCAGCTCTAGTGGAATAAGATATTTCTCGTCAGTAAGTTGCTTTCCTTGGATTGCCTCTTCTAGGAATCGGAGTCCAGACTTTTAAAGTAAATGGAAGAATGATTTTCAGTATCTTCTCCATATAAAAGGGACCTGGAGTATCAGGCATTGTGGACTCCTCTCCCCATATCTAAGTCACTGGTTAGATAACTGGCAACTCCTTCAGGCCAGGGGGAAACCTGGAATTTCAGAATCATTTCTTTAAAATGCTTACATCTTTAAGTTGCTTTGGCCATCCTATGCCCTGCCTACTACACCTGCCCCAATGAGGAACATGGCAGTTTGGGCAGAAACACACCCATTCTTAGCATGGCCATATCTATTCATGCAGGAATAAAGGCTGATGGGGCTGCTAACACTTACCTAGCCAAAAGAACAGATTATCCTCAAGTATTCTCCCCGCCCCCCCCCAAAAAAAAAGCTCATAACAATAACAATATTGGAGACATCTGGTAATTTGCCTCTTTCAAAGCTGACACAAACCTTGGAGGACAAGTAATGTATTCAGCAGCCACCTAGTCAGAGATGCAAAATGGTCCCTGGGTTCAAGGCTATGATACATTAGAATATAATTTGGCTGGAGCTTTTCTCTCTATTATGGAGAACAAATGCATTTTTGAATGACTTGAAGAAGAGGTCATGCTATTACTTCTGATGGGTAAGCTCAAAGAGGGTCAGAGAGGAGACCCAGTTCAGATAAGCCCCTGGAAAATATATATGCTCTTTCAAACCTAATCCTATTTTTTAGGTCTCTCTCTTCACTTTCAGGGCAGGAAACTTGGCAATCCTCTGGGGATCTACTTCCAGCTTGTTGGGAGGTTTCAGACAACTGCTGAATCTCTGGGCACCCACCCCAGTTACTTCTTCTGTAGAGTACGGGAAATGCCATCACCCTTAGGCGCAGGGGTCACTGAAAAGTTGTTGTTGCTGCTGCTATTGTTGTTGTGGTTTGTTTCTCAAAAGACTAGACTCTAGCCAATTTCCAAGAGCTTTGAGATAGCTGGGTTTTCTTTCTAAGCATGTTACAAAGATGCCTGTTTGCTTAAATCTGTGGCATCTTTTCAGTCCTCACCCACCCCCCACCCCCGCTTGTCTGTTTTCTACACAGACTCATGTCCACAAAAGAACCAACTTAAGTTCTTTACTAAGGAGCTCAAGTTCCTAAATCTCACAACCAATCAGGCAGTATATTTAGAGAGAAAGCAAATAAGCCTTAAATAGTCTTAGCCAAACCCTTCCAATAAAATTGCTTAGCACTGCATTCTGTTTGCAGTCTACCCTTTCCTAATTAAACTGGGTTAGAGAAGGATTGGGAAAATTGTATAATAAAATTTAAAAAAATCAATCTTGCTTATTCTGACAGGCTCCGAGTGATTGTTAGAAATCATGACTAAGATTCAACTTTTTTTTCTGTCTTCACATATTTTTACACGTGTGCTATAGGTTGAGCAAGCTTCCAAGTCTAGGTCATAGCAAACCCTGTTGGTGTTCATTGGTAGAGACCAAGTGGGCATACGAGGGCCAGGTTTAGCCCACTCTATGAACAGTCTTACAGTCCTCGGAGCAAGTCTTGGCTGTACATCCTTCAGCCTCTGCACCAAGTTTCTTTTTCTTGAGAAAGAGTCACAGTCCATCTGCTGTGCAAATACACAAATACAAAACCATCACCCGTTTCATTAGGAATTAGTCCCCACCAGGATACAGCAGCCCTTTCACCTTTCAGATGAGGAATGAATGTTGTAATTGTAGATCGAGCTCCTGAGTGAGGCCTTTCCCGGGGAATGAATGGAGTCAACCTTGGCTCCAGGAAGCCACTGGCCAGTGGTGCCCCAGCAAGTTCTGTACCCAATGCAAAAACAATATATGCCAATTCTTAGCCTACCCACTGCTACACTATCTGTTTTTCCACCCCATGGAATGAGTTGGGGTGGTAAGAAGGAAAGATCTGAGTGAAGGTGAGATCACTAATCATTTCCAAATATCCAGCACATCTGTGCCAGCCCACAGCAACTCCTGTAAATGTGTCTCTGCGTGTCCTTCATGGCCCATATTTTCACAGTCAGCTTGTGACGCATCCAAAGAATCAGGCTGACTTCATGGAGTCTTGTATTGTGGTGTTGTGTTGTTTTGTTTTAATTTATTATTGTTTTCTTTAAATAATGATCAGGTATTATTACTTCTGTAACTAATGAAATGAAATGCTCTGACATTTTATGTGACTTTCTTCCAGGCATGGGTAAGACCAAAGAGATTAAAGAAGAGCAAAATTTAAAACTGAGTCTCATTTGTTTGTGCAAGATTTCTCTGGGAGGGTCTTAAAAGCCTCCTGACTGTGGTTGTCTCTGGGAAGAGAATTGGGTGCTGGGGACAGGGGTGTCACTAAATATCCACCATCAGTGAAAGGGGAGAAAGACGTGGTGTTCCGAGAGATACAAGTTTATTTTACATGGAAAACAAAGACACTTTTAATTTAAGACATAGGCAAACCTCCCCCCATTGCATTTTTTAAAAATCAATCTCTACTGAGATGATTATTGAGAAAGATAAATTCTAATAATCAGTCTAGAATACAGATTTTTAAAGGTCTCATCAACCTATTTTTATTTTCTCCCTCTCTAATATAGTCTTTAACACTCTTATCCATAGAAATGACACAGGTCCCACACTTACGACGTTGGTTATTCAAAAATGACTTGTTCTTTCTTTATCCTAGGCCTCTTTCCTTTAAGTATGTATTGTCTTGCAACTTTCTCAATCCTTCTTAGGGTTTCAGTAATTTGATTTATGTATCTTTTCTTTCTTCTGTAATAATATTTATTGAATACTGACCATATTCTCTCTTTAACTTTACTTACTATTGAGCGCTTATTAGATGTCAGGCACCATCCTAAGTACTTTATGTGCAGTATCTCATTTAGTCTTCAGAACAGCCTTATATAGTACTATTATTATCTCCATTTTGCAAATTAGAAAGCCAAATATTAGGCCTTGCCCCACCCCTCACAGCAGCCCAGACCTGCACAGTAAGTGCCCACACACTCAGGTTGTAAAACTGCTATTCTTTTCTCACCTCTTAATATTTTTATTCAAATTTAATCTTTTTTTTTTCAAGTTTCTGCTCATTATCTAATGCCCTTATATGCTCTACCTTTTCTTCTTCTCTTTAATATCCCATCATCCCTGTGGCACCATCTTTTATTTTCTTTGCTCAAGTCCAAAATACAATTAGGAGATTCTTTTCAGGGCCTCCTTTCCTGCCTCTCAGAGTCATAGTGAGGGCATAGCTACTGCAACAATGACCCTGGGCCATGTGCTACTTGGAAGGGAGGGGATTTCCTAGTTATTTAGAGCTATGATATGAAGTTAGGTGCTCATCCTTGTCTGTTCTTGGAAATGGTGCCTGTCCCCAAGTTGGGTGACCTGTCATCAAATATTTTAATATGATAATGAGAGGAGAGGAATTGTATTTGACTACACATTAGGGTCTAGCTGGTGTTGTAAGTTAATAGAATACTTTTTTTCAATGAAATGTAACTTTTATACTTGAAAGAAATGCAAATGGAATCCTGTTATGAACAAATATTTTTATTTTTAGCTCCAAAATATCAAGCTTTGCAAAAATGTTACTGGGAGGGGGGGGGGACTTTGGGGGGGTAAGGACACATATGTAATACCTTAATCAATAAAGAAAATTTTTAAAAAGAATAAAACAGCATCACATTTTTGAGCAGCTCTTGTTCTATTCACATCACTATATTTCCGCAGGGATTGTTATTATTATCATCTTCATTATCACCACTGTTATTATTACATGATGGAGGAGAAGAAATTGAAGAAAAACTATGAAAACTTTAAAAATAAAACTCCTAAAAGTCTGGCCTCGACCCTTGCACCTCATGAACTATGGATTAAGAAAAGATGAGAGGGTCCTGGAACAAAAAAAAAAGCTTTTGTAGCTAAAATTCATATTCAAAAGGCCAAACTAAAAGAAGGAAACATTTTTATCCAAAAATAAACAGGCATGTGGTCACAGACACACACACTCAGCCTCCTCTGCGTCAGAATCCTTGGCCCAGCAGAACCTATGGCAGAGACTCAACTGCGTGACATCACTGCGTGGCGGGTAGTGTGTGCTAATGAATTCATTGCATGGGATCTCTGACCAGAAATTCATCTCCCCCTCCCCCTGGCCCACCCCTTTCTCAACAGCAAGCCAAGTTTGTGTAGCACCACTGTGCTGCTCAGCCTGTGTGCTTAATGCATTCATTAAACAGGAGACTGGAGATGGTTTCCTATGTTTCTCATTATTTAAAAGAACAAGTTAATCTCCCCTTTGGGGGGCAGCAGGGGAACTGAAAACCACATGATCCTCTTAAATAGTTCTTTGCCGGGTCCTCCCTTGTTGACAGGTCTGCTTTCATAATTTTATTGTCATGGCTTTAGAGCAAATGTTAGAGAGGTAGAGCTTGTTGATGGAAGGGTGGAAATGAGGAGAAGGAAGGTGAGGCTGGGGAAAACCTAGGGGGTGAGGGAGAGAAATCCAACCATCTGATAGATGGCAAGTCTTTTATCAGATCTACCTCTTTCCCTCCTCGAGTGCCTATCATATCACACAAACTGCTCCTGAAGAGCCCTCCATTTACCCTCTCCCCTAATTAAATGTGCACTTCATTAATGTAAATTGGGGGTTTAATGCTCTTGTTGAAATTCTGAAGAAAATGCTATGGCCTCGCGAAATGCTTAAGCATCATTGCAAATTAGATTAGGGACCAAGAAAGGCAGTAAAATTAGAATGATAATGGCTGATGTGGCTTCCTGACAGGCATGACTATTCAGGGATCAATGGAATGGAGAACAGTTTCCCGAGCCGAAAGTGAAAGGCAGGGACAAACGTCAGCCTACAGATGTGGCTTTTGGAAGCACTTTCAATTAGTTTAATTTGGTAAATGGTGGGGATTTAGAGGCTCTCGGCCAGTCATACAAGACAAGAATACATTGAAATGTTTTTCACTTTTTAACATAAAATAGGATTGGCTTTAGATTTGCATTTCTCGAACAAGAAGATGGAGAGGGGCGGGGTGGGAGGTGGAGGGTGCAGGGAAAGTTTCCAAAGTGTTTCACCAACTCTGCTTTTGAAAATGGAAATGACTTTTATAAGCTTGGACTGGAACCTTCCAAACAGTGGGAAAGGAGAGAGTAAATGTGCCCCCTCTGGTTCTCAGGGAGGCCTTAAAACCTGAACAGCCAAGAGCCAAATATGTACGGAAAGATGTGGTCAAAAGCTGGGGTGTTGTTGGGCAGGGAGGGGGGTGCGGGGGGAGGTGTATGTAGGTAGTGAAATACACTCAAACTCATTCATCATTTCTCACTGTAAATATGCTATATTTTTTTAAAAATGAATGCTATCTCTCAGTTACAGGACCCCATATCTCGGTTACAGGACGCCTTCTTCTCCCGCCCCCCCCAAAAAACTTTAACCACACTTTTAAAGGTATCAAAAAAGAGGAATATTCTAATCCTGTTCCACAAGCATTCACCCCAGCACACGTGCTCAAGGTTCTATTCTGAAGGCGTGGACGCGACCTCAGCAGACACTCACTTGGTGGACACTCCCTTGGCCTCACTTGGTTAGTGGTGAGAGTTCCTCCTGTTCTTTTTGTTCCCTCCTACTAGTTCCTCCCCACCCCCAAACCACGGGTGTCTTCGCTGGAAAATAAATTGGCACTAATCTGGTGACTGGGGACGTTTACAGGCAGGACAGCTTCTGTGCACAAAGACCTCCTTCAGATTTGCAGATTTCGACTACAGGTCCCTCCTTGTGTTCCCAGAGTGCTGTCAAGCTCCAGTTGGACCTCCTCCCTGAAGGCGTCTGCATCTTTCCTGAGTGAAGAGGAAGGAGATGATGCGTCAGAAACTACGGTAAATATTACCAAGTCCCCAGTGACTCCCAAAGCCTGTCCAACCTCATGAACCGGAGCCGTGATTCACCTCCCAAGTCCATATGTTCCTTTTATGGATGCACCCTTCGCACCCTTGTGAAGCTAATATTGCAAGTCAGCAGCGAGCATGGCAATAGACAACCCATACAGAAAGGAGTCACTTGCCCAAAAGAAAAGAGAGTGACTTCCACATGTGGTGAAAATAGACCAGGGCAAAGGTAAGCTTGTGATGTAGTTTGCACTGTTAATAATTTGGCAGCTAAGAGCTCTCGGTTCATCATGAGGATGCTAGCAGATCATTGGTGTTACAAGCAAATCCACATTTATGGGCTTCCGAAGGCCCCTTTCATAAAGGCCACTTGTCTGCTACAAAACATCCAATAGAGAAGCAGGAAAAAAATGCCAAGTAAATTATCCCAGTGCAGTTAATATAAATAATATTATATCTAATACCTGTATAGTACTTTGCTGTTTTCTAAAAACACAAACAAATCCAATAAGTTATTTGATCTATAACAAAATCTTCTGAGGTTGAAAAGAAATGAACAATTTTTTCTACTTTATAAATGATGAAAATTAGGTTCAGAGGTGACCAGTTACTGTCCCAAATAATTTTAAGTGGCAGAGTATAAATTAAAGCAAAATTCTTCTTTATCTAATAACTTTAATATTGCAAAATTGATAAACAATTTTTGAGGAAAAATTCAAATAATACAGAAATGTACACAGATTGGCACTGTTCCCTTGTTGGCACTAAGATCTCAATGGGACATTTCTCCCACAGAAGAAAGTAAAATGCATACCAATAATTACCAGAAATATTTTGCATATATATTTCTTTGCCTTGATAGATAATATTAATACTGATAATAATAATAAGAGCTAACATTATTAACTTCTGTTGGGGTCCGGCTGATTGGGACTGAGAGAGATGGGCCAGACCTGCCCTGGAGCCCTCCCACGATCCCTCCCCGGCTGGCCAACCTCCCAGGTCTCTTCCCTCAGCCTGATCTGCTCCCTCTCACAATCTGAGACCCCTCGGGGGATGTCGGAGAGTCAGTTTCAGCCCAATCCTGCAGTCCAGGCCAAGGGACACCACTGGTGCACAAATTGGTGCACCGGGCCTCTAGTTTAATTAATAAATCCCTATTGATGGACTTTAGGTTGCTTTTAGTTTTTTTTCTTTTGTAAATACTGCTGTGATGAAAAGCATGAGCACAGTTTCTTCCACAGTTAGCCAGTCATCTCCTTGGGGTTCATTTTAAACATAAGATTTAGAGCAACACTGAGATTTTTCTGATTCCTAGTTTCACATGCTTGCCTCCACTCCTTCTCATGCAGCCTCCTCAGGGGTAGCCTACAGGGTGGGGCAAAAGTAGGTTTACAGTTGTAAGTACACACAATGCATAACTTATTCTTATATTATTACTTATTAATTATTGCATTATTTTCCACATGAACAACTGTAAACCTACCTTTGCCTCACCCTGTATAAACTCAATAGCTGTTGGCTGGAAGTTTTTAGATTTTTCACAGATGAGTTGGCAAAGTGTGTTCCCAACCTGTGATCATTGCTTCAAATAAACGCATCTCTAGGATTCTGGGACCTCAGAGAATCGCCTGTGAGTACAGTCCAGACCCCCAAACAGCAATAATATGACAGTGCAATGAGGAAGACAGAATTGTCATTTCCTTCCTTTCTGTCATTCCCCAGACACTTGACTGGATACCGAGGAAACATGCCCCATAAGATAGGATCTACACCCTCAAGAAGGGCAGACATGCAGGAGACACAGAAAATAAAAAGGCAAGTACAGCTCTAACTGGTTTGGCTCTGTGGATAGAGCGTCGGCCTGCTGACTGAAGGATCCCAGGTTCGATTCCGGTCAGGGGCGTGTACCTTGGTTGCGGGCACATTCCCCAGTGGGGGGTGTGCAGGAGGCAGCTGATGGATGTTTCTAACTCTCTATCCCTCTCCCTTCCTCTCTGTAAAAAATCAATAAAATTTAAAAAAAAAAGACAAGTACAAAGAAGTGTGATAAGTGCTATGATATAAATATTCCCATTATGCTTACAAGGCAACCAAGCTGTGCACTCATCCCAGACTGGTGAACTCAGGGAAGGCCTCAGAGGAGAGGAGGTTTCTGGGAAATCCTGAAGGATGAGCTGCAGTTACCCAGGCAAGAGAGCCTGTATGGACGTTGCAGATAAAAGTTCTTGTTTGGGAGCTGTGTCCATACACAGGTTCTCTTCAGGCTTCGTGACCACTCTTTCTCCTGACCCCTTCAGGCTGAAGGGTGGGTGATAATGAATTTCCACCTGCTAACCTCAGGATACTGGATTCTCCTTTTTTTATTTTTCAAAATCCCTGCCCTTTGTAAGTAGCCCATTATTAAACTCTCTCCTAATAACCCAGTTTGAGTTTGAGATCTGTTTACTGTCAGGACCCTGATTCTTGTCAGGACCCCCCATACGTACATAAAAGATTAGACACAACTCTACAGACTTCACAGTCCCCCCAACGCTCCACCTTGACCCTCATCCCAAAGCCAATCCAAGGAGCAGAGAGTGAAAATCCTAGCTCCCGAAGAAATGCATAGCGTTCAAGATTGGCACTGTTCCCTTGTTGGCACTAAGATCTCAATGGGACATTTCTCTTCTGGCGCCAGTTAGAAATGTTCAATTCCATTTCACTTTAATTTGCAATAAATGTGCCTAATTTTATTCTTAATTTCCTACATAGATGGATTTGGCAAAGCGACTTTGCCAGCTCAAAGGTTAAATTCCTGATTGAATATGCTAATATGGAATTCATTTTCTCAAACACTGATTCTCCAATTATGTGAAATTACTCTTGTTTAGATAAGAATCAGAGAACTGTAGAGATGGGAGGTTCAGTAGACAAGAACCCAATGGGCTCAACCAAGTTAAAGGTCTATCCATCCCTCCCTCCTAGAAACTGGCCTGCCCCATTGAGGCAACTGTTGTTTGCACTGGATAAGTGTTGACTTTTAAGAAAGATTCTTTGTATTTTGTGAGACTCTTCCTCCCTTGGCATTGAAACTACTTTGAGATATGGTCTCAATTTAACTTACCAGGCCCTGGAAGGTGGTTTTAAAAAAAGAGAAGAAAAGAATAACACAAGAGATGGGTAACAGCTACTTCGTTGTCCAGAAAATGAGTGACACAGAGAAGGGAGTGGGAAGGATAATTACATTTTTAAATTTATAATCTGTGACACTTACAGCATTTGAATTTATTATCTAGTATTTGAAAAATAAGTCAGTTTACTTAAAAGATGAGGGAATAAGTAACATTGGGATTCTGTTTAGCAAAGAGATATTGCTCACCTAATGCAAGTTATGGAATACCCTGGGCATTGCAAAGAATATAAGGTAACTGAGACACAGTTCCAGACTTCAATAGTCTGCTGTCCTGTGGAGGAGACAAAAGTGTACAGAGACAATGATAAGCCAGCAAGGAATGTGGGAAGTCACAGAACAGAGATGGGAGGAGATTCAATGTAAGTCAGTGTGTCTGAGTTGATGAACATATGGTTAGAATTTGGGAGGGATGCATCAAGTGGGATAACTGTCGGCAAAAGCTAGGGAAGTAAAAGAAGACATGAGCAATGACCCCCAACCCCTCCTAATGTCCAGCCATGAGGACATCTTACATTTTCCACTGAAGTCCTATTTGTAATAATTATGCCTATATGAGTATGACACTTCAGTTTTGTAAAGGTCTTCTCAAATAAACAATTTTCTTTAACTTTACAAGAACACATCCTACTGTATAGTTGAAGAAACCAGTTAAGAGAGGACAGCAGAGTTGAATGGGACTTTAAAGGAAACTATCATTTTACATATGAGGAAACTGAAGCCTAGTGAGGATATGTGACATGTAGTTAGGAACAGATCCAGAAGTTTCTGAAATTATTTGCCTCACACAAATATGTCTTCTAATCAAACCCTGCTTCCATCTGCATGGAATAATTTGTAAGCACAATAAAGAGGCTTTTGATGTATACCCTTGTTTTCTGCCTAGGTGCAGGAAAGTATATACACTTCAAAGGTCCATATCTATCACTTAGAAATATATTAGGAAAAAATACTATGTCTATCTTAGCATTATTAAGGGTTGTTGTTGATTTTTTATTTGTTTGTTTTGCTTTTGTTTTGTTTTGAGGGGTTTTCATTTTTGTCATCTATCTACTGCTATTCTCCTGGAATCTCCACACCTGGAGTGAGATTGTGTCTGAGGATAGCTGTAGCCTGGGTAGGAAGAAGGCAACTCAGAATTTTGCCTAGTCCCTGCATTCTCTACCATTCAGAATACTCTGATAGGAGAGGCTAGTAAATGTTTGGAGGAAAATTATATCTTGGCTAGTGTAAATAATAAAGCAATGAGCATAGCGGTGCATATATCTTTTTGAATTAGTGTTTTCATATTCTCTGGATAAATTCCCATAAGTGGAATTGCTGAATCATATGTTAGTTTTATTCTTAATTGAGGAATCTCCATACTGTTTTCCACAGTGGCTGGATCAATTTACAAATGATTTACACCAACAGTGTACAAGCGATCTCTTTTCTCCCAAACCTCTCCAATACTCTTGTCTTTTTCATGATAGCTGTTCTAACAGATGTGAGGTGATATATCATTGTGGGTTTGATTTGCATTTTCATTTGCAATGAATAAATAGAGAAGATGTGAGATATATATATAATGAAATACTACCCAGTCATTAAAAAAAGAAATCTTACCATTTGTGACATGGATGGACCTTGAGTGCATTACACTAAGTCAGTGGTCGGCAAACCGCGGCTCGCAGCAACATGCGGCTCTTTGGCCCCTTGAGTGTGGCTCTTCCATAAAATACCACGGCCTGGGCGAATCTATTTTGAAGAAGTGGCATTAGAAGAAGTTTAAGTTTCAAAAATTTGGCTCTCAAAATAAATTTCAATCGTCGTACTGTTGATATTTGGCTCTGTTGACTAATGCGTTTGCCGACCACTGCGCTAAGTGAAATAAGTTACTAGTAGATGCAGAAAAACAATACCACATGATTTCACTCATATGTGGAATATTTCTTAAAAAGAACAAACAAAAGAAAACAAAAACAAACTCTTAAGAGCAGACAACAGATTGGTGGTTACCAGAGGGAGAGGGGGTAGGTGGAGGGGAAATGGGTAAAGGGGTTCAATTGTATGGTGATGGATAGTAACTAGACTTTTGGTGGTGAACACCATGTAGTTTATACAGGTATATCCAATTGTAATGTTGCACACATAAAACTTATATAATTTCATACATGTTACCACAATTTAAAAAAAAAAGAATAAAATTAGTACATGTTAGAAGATAACTGATGCTATAAAGCTACAAAGTTCTAGGGCAGGGGTAGTTGCTATAAATACCAGCCAAAGCAGCATAGCTGGAAAGGGACATTGATTCTTGAGTTTCCTGTATGCAGCACATAAGTAATTTCACCTTTCGCTTCTGACTACCCACTCAGGAAATGCATCCCCTTCTCGTAGACCGGGCCCCCAAGCCCATACCCTCTGCATCCCTTGCCTTTTTGAGAAGCTTCCCCCATGCCCCAGCTGGGCCTGAATGATTAGGTGTGGCCCTACAGCTCACTCTCACTTATTCAGCTGTTAAAGCAGCTTAAACCCTCATAAGAACATTAACATTTGGGTGCCAATAACAGATTGACCTTTATTCATAAAGTGCAAATAGTTGGAAGTCGAACAGATTGGTTGCCAACGATTGCCTTTTATGTGCAGTTTAAAGCTTTGATTTCTCTCCCCTTTCTTCCTTTAATCTGACATCGCTGGCTTGAATACGGTTTGCACTCTAAGTAAACAGGGCCGGTGGAGGCCTCTGCTTTTGCAGCACAGTTTGCTGGTGAGAAGGGAAGGAGACCAGAGGGTGACTTTAAAAGATTTGCCTTTGGAATTAAACAATTTAAGAATGGGTTGGAAACCCCCAAAACTGAATGGAGCAGTTGGAGGAAATCCGAACTGAACTCGAGCAAGAGTCTTTTGCATATGGGCTACTTATCCAAAATTGGCCATCTAGATGCAGAATGAGAATGTAAGGATTTATATGAACTCTCTTGAAAGTTTACCCCAGGCCATACACAAAAGGAGAACTCAGAAACCCACTGAGCGTATGACTTGAAATGGGACCACACCACACTGCTTTGTTACCCCTTCTAGCCAGCTGTCAGCATTTTAATGCTTAAGAGTATGAAGGGTGGCTGAATCCTTTTAAACAAGTTGTGTTTCTTTAAAGCATTCCATGGAAATTCGTATCTCTTAAGCACAGGCTTTTTAAGATAATCTCCAACATAGCATTCAGTTCTGGATTTTTTTCCCTGATTTATCTTGACAATACTTCACTTTCAACAGCACAGCCTACGCTTTATAGCAAATGGAGAGTCTTTATAGCATTTTCATAGATAGTATGTGTAAATGCAAAGCTTTCCAGCAATCAATTGTGCCCATTTAGAAATAATAAAGTCTTTTGTGAGTCAACAGAACGAACACAGGAAATGGAAGGTACGACGCTCTCATGAATAAGACTTGACTGTAAGTATAAGGCAATTTTATGTGAATGCTGGTTCTGCGAGAGCTTTTGCGGTACTTGATAAAAATCTTTACATGTACTTTAGCAGCAAAGGAGCATTTCTGTTTGATTCAGACAATTTAGCATTGTATTGTATATTAACAACTTTGGCTTTAGAATTAGGCAGATCTAGGTTTGTGTCCCGGCCCTTATTAGAAACTCATTAACTGTGTGACTTAGACAAGAAACTTCTCTCAAAGCCTCATTTCCTCCTCTGAATTTATAGCACCAGTCTCAGAGGGATGAACATCCCCATGAAGCTCTTAACCCAGTCCCTAGTAAAATATCCAGTGAAACTTAGTTATTGTTTTTTGTGTTTTTTTTTATCAGTTTTTGACTTTAGATACCGTTGATGTCATACATAGGTCTGTATGGAGAATATGACAAAAAGAAACAGAAAGTGCTTAACAGCAGACCCACCCTGCACTTAACCACAATAAATTGAAATTGCTATTGTTGTTGTTGTTGTTACTTCTTTCTTGTGCACAAACTGTTTCACTATCTCAAACGACATTATGGTTGTCTTACGGCAGCAAATAGGCCTTTCAATGTTTTGCATCCCCGGATGCTCTGATGCAGTATTAGATGCAGATGAATCCTTAATAAATGACTTATTGGTTAACTGTTTCTTCTCCTTTATTGAAAACCACCTGCTCCTAAGTGAAAAATATTGGCATTATCTCATTTCTTTTCTTTCATTTCCTCCACAGTTGTGAAATTGTTTGGCCATCTTGACAAATCGAGCCTGGTTTCAGCTCATGAGGACAGTTTTACATGTTATGGTTGTAAAATAAGGAGAAAATAATAATAATTTGATTGAAAATGGGTAAAGAACCTAAACAGACATTTTTTCAAAGAGAACATATAAATGGGCAACAGGTACATGGAAAAGTGCTCAACATCATTAATCATCAGGGAAATGCAAATCAAAACTACAATGAGATATCACCTCACACCTGTTAGGATGGCTATTATCCAAAAGACAAGAGCTAACAAGTGTTGGTGAGAATGTGGAGAAAAGGCAACCTTTGTTCACTGTTGGTGAGAATGTAAATTGGTGCAGCCACTATGGAAAAGAATATGAAGGTTTCTCAAAAAATTAAAAATGAACTACCATATGATCCAGCAATCTCACTTCTGGATGTACTAGTATTTCTAAAGGAAATAAAATAATTATCTTGAAGAGATATTGTCTGCAATGCATTGAAAGAGTGATATTTATAATAGCCAAGATATAGAAATAACCTGAGTCCATCAGCAGATGAATGGATAAAGAAACTGTGACATATATGTATGTTATATATACATACAATGGAATATTACTTAAGCATGAGAAAGAAGAAAATCATACCATTTGCAACAATATGGATGTACCTCTAGGGCATTATACTAAGTGAAAGAAGTCAGAAAGAGAACAACAAATACTGTATGATCTCATATGTGAAATCTAAAATGCTGAACTCATAGAAACAGAGAGTACATTAGTAGTTGCCCAGGACTGGAGAGATAAGAGAAATGAGCAGATATTGGCCAAAGGGTACAAACTTCCAGTTATAAAATGAATAAGTTCTGGGCATCTAATGAATAGCATGGTGATTATAGTTAACATTACTGAATTCTATACTTGAAATTTACTTAGAGAGTAAATCTTAAATGTTCTCACCACACACCAAAAAAAAAAAAGATAAGTATGTGAGGTAATAGATGTGTTACATAACCTTATTATGGTAGTCTTTTCACTACATATATATTTAATCTATTTATTTTATACATACTTTATGTATGTAATTTATATATTATACATTTTATATGTGTGTATACAAAAATCATCACATTGTACACTTTAAACTTACACAATGTTATATGTCAATTATAACTCAATAAATCTATGATAAAAGAGGCTATGGATGGTCAGAACTATGACTAATGGGCAAAGGCAAAACCCTTTACACCTCAATTACTGCCAATGCTGTCACAATTAGATATAGATATAGATAAAGATACAGATACAGACACATATATAGATATAGATGATATAGATATACACAGATGTAGATGATACATATAGATGTAGATGTAAATGCAGATGTAGATGTATTTATAGATAGATATAGTTATAGGTATACTGGTAGATATAGACATAGATATAGATATAGGTATAGATATAGATATATGATATAAGAGTATCTTTTCTCCAAAATTTCAATGGACTACTAATGTCAAACCTGAGAACAATCACAATAACTTTAGAACTTTTGTTTTGGAATCCTGAAACAAAGGCCAGAAAACAAGAAAATGTTAAAAATGAGACACAAACATAGAAATACACATAAAAATAGTGGTACAGAAGACAAAAAGAAAAAAACGAGGAAGAGACTGATATGGTAAATTTTGCAAGACCCTGGAGTTACTCCAAGAAGAGACAAAAGCTGGGGACAATGAGAAACTTCTTGTTCTTTCAGGCTTCATGCCCACCCGTCCCAGATCCAATACTCACCCCAAGTCAGGGCAAAGTCTCATTTCTATTTAATTGTTTTTCTCACAGCTTTTCCTTCCATAATCAGAGACCGTGATGCCAACTAGCTCTTAAGCCAAGTCATTTTAATGAGGGAAAGATTACAAAAAGATTATGAATAGGATTTTAAATGTCTACTGAAATATACACAGAAAAGTCTTCACTGTAAAAAAGGGAATGCTTTAAAAAGTATCTTTAAATAAATCCTCAATAACAGAGACTTGGCAGGCCCAGGGCTGTTACCTGGCCATCCTGGAAGAGTGAGCTCTTTAAGGATTCCACTCCAAGCATTGGTGCTGACAAAGAGCCCCTAATCTATAGTATTGTTCAGTACTCACGAGAGTCTCATTAATTAGTAGCTGATGAGGTACAAAAGGAGTAAATTTTGTTTCAATTTAACGATGACCTTCACTTTAATTCCATTTCCTTAGTGAAAACCTGAAAATTATATGATTATCCCCAAACAGTAGAGTTTTTAAAAGCTCCTCTAGTCAGGCAAATTGCTTTAATTTCCTGCCTCTTTGCTGAATGCAGAGTTGCAGTGGACCTAATGCACTTCTGGAAAAAGAACTGACTAGAAAATGTAGGTTTTTGGATTGTTGGGGGAATTTTAGCAGGGGATATATAGGAATAAAAAGAAAAGTTTTGTTTTGCATTTATGACCAAACAAATTACATAAAAAGTCTGAGGGTGACAAAAATATATTGCTACTATCATCAAAACAAAAAGCACTTAGAGTACATAGGAGATCAATGCCTGGCACAGAATATGTTTTTTAATAAATGTTTGTTGGAGAAACCAAGATGGCGGCATAGGTAATCACCTATACTTGCTGCCTCTCACAACCACATCAAAACCACAACTAAACGGCAGAACAACTACCACCCAGAACCGCGGAAAAGCTGGCTGAGTGGAAGTTCCACAACCAGAGAGGTGAAGAAAGCTCACTGAGACCGGTAAGAGGTGCGGAGGCGTGGAAAGTGCTGCACCTGGTTGTGCTGTTTTTTAAACCAGGAGGGAGATACAAGCTCCCGCTTGCTCTGAACTTCAGTTCCAGGCAAGACTCTGGGGGACCCAGACACATACAGGGAGAAACTGGACTGTCTGGCATCAGGATAGGAACGCAAGGGTGGCTTACTCTTAGAGGTGCTCGCAGCGATCATTGTTCCTGCACAGGGCACAGGATGTGGAGAACCAGGCACTTCTCTGGTTCAGGGCAGCCATTGCTATTTGCTCCACCTTGGTGATTCCCAGAGACCCCGCCCCACCCAATTTACAACCACACCCAAGCTGTGAGCAGCGGCTTTTGCATATGAATGGCCTGTTCTTTCCCCTAAAACAAACTGCAGCTGGGTCAGAGAGCCCCAGAGATTCCAAAAGAAGGCCCACTACCTGGCAGCAGCAGCAGCCTTGCTTCACAGCTGGGCCTCATCTGGGCACTTCCAAACCCCATACAAAGAGGAGGAATCTGCAGATGTCTCTGTAGCTCCTGCTGGGTGGCCCCAGAGAGTGGCTGACCTTGCAACTCCTTGGAGATCCAAGAGCCAGTGTACCCAGTGGTCAGAGTGAGACCATATCAGATTACAACTCTTCACATCCATAAGAGACACACTCAAGGAGCAGACTCAGTGAGCACCAAAGCCCTACTGAAGCAAGTCCTGCCCCATAAGGGTGTCTCCTGCACAACAGATCTTCCAGTGTAGACACAGCTGGTCATCACAGCCAATTGGCCTGGGGGTCAATTCCTCCCAGTGATACCAACAGCAATCAAGTGTTAACTACAACAAGACTGTGCAGACAGCCCACAAAGGGATGCACCAAGAGCGTCCACCTCAGGTGAGTGGGGAGGCTGAGACACTGAGCCCTATAGGACACCAACCACACAAGGCCACTCTATCAACTCAGGGAGACTTAGCAGCTACCCAGTACATAGAAACAAACACAGGAAAGCAGCCAAAATGCGGAGACAAAGAAACAAGTCACAAATGAAAGAAATGGATGAAAGCAAAATACTGGTGATAGAGTTCAAAACCACAGTTATAAGGTTACTCAAGAATCTTCTAGAAACCTCGGAGAAATTTAGTGAGACCCTCAAGGATATGATAAAGGACCAATCAGAAATTAAGCATACACTGACTGAAATAAAAAATAATATACAGAGATCCAACAGCAGACTAGAGGATCCCAAGAATCAAGTCAAAGATTTGAAATACAAAGAATAAATAAAAAAAACACCCAACTGGAAAATAAAAAAGAATCCAAAAGTATGAAGATAGTGTAAGGAGCCTCTGGGACAACTTCAAGTGTACCAACATCCAAATTATGGGGGTGCTAGAAGAAGAGATAGAGCAAGATATTGAAAACATATTTGAAGAAATAATGACAGAAAACTGCCCCCACCTGGTGAAAGAAATAGACTTACAAGTCCAGGAAGCACAGAGAACTCCAAACAAGAGGAATCTAAAGAGGACCACACCAAGACACATCATAATTAAAATGCCAAGGGCAAAAAACAAAGAGAGAATCTTAAAAGCAGCAAGAGAAAAGCAGTTAGTTACCTACAAGGGAGTACCCATACAACTGTCAGCTGATTTCTCAACAGAAACTATGCAGGCCAGAAGGGAGTGGCAAGAAATATAGAGTGATGAATAGCAAAAACCTACAACCAAGATTACTTTACCCAGCAAAGTTATCATTCAGAATTGAAGGCCAGATAAAGAGCTTCACAGACAAGAAAAAAAATAAAGGAGTTCATCACCACCAAACCAGTATTATATGAAATGCTGAAGGATATTCTCTAAGAAGAGGAAGAAAAAGGTAAAGGTAAAAATTATGAACAACAAAGTGACAACAAATACATATCTATCAACAAGTGAATCTAAAAATCAAGTGAATAAAAAATCTGAAGAACAGAATAAACTGGTGAATATAAAAGAATCAGGGGCATAGAAAGGGAGTAGACTGACAATTCTCAGGGGGAAGGGGGAGGAGTGCGGGAAGAGATTGGACAAAAATCTTACACCTATGGATGAGGACAATGGAGGGGGTAAGGGCATGGGGTGGGGTGGGAACCGGGTGGAGGGGAGCTATGAAGGGGGAAAAGAGGAACAACTGTAATAATCTGAACAATAAAGATTTATTTAAAAAAATAAAAAATAAAAATAAATAAATGTTTTTTGAATGAATGAATGAATTCTTTAAATGTCACCTTACTCTCAGTCAACACTGGTATTTTCAGCTATAATGTTCTTAAATTTAGGTAAGCAGGTGATTCAATATACTGCTGAAATGTTGTGCAATTCACTGTAAAATCAGTCCTTAGCTGCCCAGCAGGGAATAAACCAAAAGGTACAAGGACAACTTGACTAGGCAGCTGCCTGCTTCACCTCTACTATGATTTCTCAGATTGCAGACCCCAGCACCTGGGGTTCTCCCTTTCGGCCAGTGAGGGGAATGACTCACTGAAGTAGTTTGGAAGCAGTGCAGGCAGACAACATTACCATGTCTGTGTTTGTACACAGACATTTTAATGAAGTAAAACGTGTAGTGGCATTTTCTTTTCTTTATTTCACTTTTTAAAACAAGCAAACTGTGCAAAAGCACCTTTCAGCTTCACGTCATCCTGACGCTATCTTCTGAATGGAGGAAGTCTTAGAGATGGGTTGAGGATGTCTGCATCATGCATTACTTGGAAGTTTTTCAAAACTCAAAGTTAAATTGCATGAAAGCCTAGTAAAGTGTCCTATTTCCCACAATGACCCCTCCATTGCCCTGTACACACACACACACACACACACACACACACACACACACACACACCCTTGCATGTGTCTACCAGGCTACTATTTGAATGAATGGATGAGGGAATGGTTGCTATAATGAATTATAGCTGGGCATAGAGTTTATATTATTGGCCACACTTAATATTTACCCAAATCAAATATTTCTAGATCATAGGATGGGTGAGTGATAATCTGAACAGAACAAGAAATGACTTAAACCTGTCCTGAAGAACTTAGATCTAAAACTCTCTCCAGCTGAGAGAATCAAAGGTGCTCATGACCCAAATGAGTTAAACTCTAGGGCCATCTTGGGGCTGTTTGTCTCCTCGTCACTGTGGGAGAGAGTAGCAGCTAGGATGCCATGGTGGTATTCCACTCTGCTCTAAGGACTGGAAAACACAACCCTTATTTCTTCTCATCTCCAAGAACATTCCTAATCTCTCTTATTAATGAATCCAAAGTCATTCCAAAAAATATCAGGGCAGATTATTCTTCTGCCTAGCTACCTTTCAGTTCTGGACACCCCAAATGTTCTACTCATGTCCCTGTTTTCCCTCTTAGAACCAGCTTAACACACACACACATGCACACACCCATGAACAGAAACCCTCATGGTATGATTTAAGAAAGAGTATCTTTCCTACTTCCTGGCTCAGTTCAAAAGTTAGAGACATGTTTGCATTATAAGTAAGCATCAGTAAAAAAAAGAAAAAGAGAAAAACAATTAGATTAAAAAATGGGCAGAGATTTCAATAGACATTTTTCCAAAGAAGACATACTTATGGCCAATAGGTACATGAAAAGGTGTTCAGCATCACTAATCATCATGGAAATGCAAATCAAAAGTAAATGAGATTAAATGAGGAACTTATATGTATACTAGAGGCCTGATGCATGAAATTCATGCACTCGGAGTGGGGGGTGGGGGGCTGGGCCTGGCTTACACCCTCTCACAGTCCGGGAGCCCTCAGGGGTTGTCTGACTGATGGCTTAGGGGAGCGGGCCTAAGCCATCAGTCGGACATCCTTATTGCTGCTTGGAGGTGGGAGAGGCTCCTGCCATCCCCGTTGCACTTGCCAGTAATGAGCCTGGCTTCTGGCTGAGTGCTTCCTCTGTGGGAGCACACTGACCACTAGGGGGCAGCTCCTGCGTTGAGCTTCTGCCCCCTGGTAGTCAGTGCACATCATAGCAATTGGTCGTTCTGCCGTTTGGTCTATTTGCATATTAGCCTTTTATTATGTAGAATATGCACAAGCCGATGGACACAGACAATAGTGTGGTAAAGGCCTGGGAGGGGTGGATGTGGGGTGGAGGAGGGCAATGGGGGAAATGGGGGTGGGATATCTGTAATGCTTTCAGCAATAAAGGTAATTTTTTTTAAATAAACGAGATTACACCTCACACATGTTAGGATGGCTAATATAAAAAAGATAAGTGTTGACAAGGATGTGAAAAAGAGGGAACTCTGGTGCACTATTGGTGGGAATGTAAATTGGTGCAACCATTATGGGAAATAGTATGGAAGTGCCTCAAAAAATTAAAAATAGTACTACCATATGATCTAGCTTCTGGGAGTTTATCCAAAGAAAACAAAAACACTAACTCGAAAAGATATATCCATCTCCATTTTCACTGCAGCGTTATTTATGACAGCAAAAGCATGGAAATAATCTAAATGTCTATCAAAGAATGAATGAAGATATTACTCAGCCATAAAAAATAGGAACTCTTGCTATTTGTGACAGCATGGATAAAAATTGAGAGCATAATGCTAAATGAAATAAGTCAGAGAAAGACAAATACTGTACTATCTCACTTACATGTAGAATCTTTTAAAAGTTGAAAAAGTAAATACAGAGAACAGAAAACAGGTCAATGGTTGCCAGAGGTGGGAAGGAGGCACGAAATGGGTGAAAGTGATCAAAAGATACAGACTTCTAGTTATAAACTATCTAAGTTCTAGTGATGTAATGCACAGCATGGTGGCTAAAGTTAATAATAATGTATTGTATATTTGGAAGTTGCTAAGACAGTAGATCTCAAAAGTTCTTATCTTAGTGAAAAAAATTGTAACTGTGTGGTGATGGATGTTAACTAGACTTACTATGAAGATAATTTCACAATCTATGCAAATATTGAATCATTATACTGTACATTTGAAATAAAATAATTTATATCAACTATATCTCACTTTAAAAATAGAGCAAAACAAGTTATTATCACTGGGAAGAGTGAGATAAATCTATCAACCGTTCATACTCAAGTGCAAATTACTAAGATCCAATTTCTTTCCTCCCTTATGTCTGCCTAAAACTTCTGGGGGGAGTTTCTCATGGATGAGCTCTGAGAAACTATTCTCAATAAAAAGAATGTGTGTAGAGACTAGGTGTGTGGTGTATGTAGAACCTGTGCACCATAAATTTAACAGAAATTTTATTTGCTAAAAGTATAATTGGGAATGATTTAAAAATATATAATGCTCTTATGCTTCTTCTTTTGCATTGTTTTTCATTTAATCTCCACACAAGTCTCTGAGATACTATTATCACCAGCCCTATTTCCTAGGTGAGAAAAAGAAATTAGACATCTTGTCTAAGAAGAAGGCGATCTGGACTTTGAAACTCATATAGAGGGATCCCAAAGCTGGGTGTCTTTTACAGTGCCAGGGTCTCTCTGGGAAAGATAACCTTGAGGTATCTTTGGAAAGGCACTCCTATTAATGTGTTTTAAGACATTTGCTATCAGCACATGACAAAATTTGGAAATTAGCAAAGATACTGGCAATGACAGAGGTCCAAATGCAAGAAATAAAAAAAAATAATAAGGGCCCTGGCCAGTGTTCTAAGTGGTTAGAGTGTTGGCCCGCACACTGAAGGGTCTCAGGTTCCACTCCTGATCAAGGGCACATGGACACATCCCTGGGTTGCAGGTTAGATCCCTGGCCCTGGTTGGGGTGCATGCCGGAGGCAATCAATGGATGTGTCTCTCTCACCTCTCTCTCTCTCTCTCTCTCTCTCTCTCTCTCTCTCTCTCTCTCTCTCTCCATCCCTCCCTTCCACTCTCTCTAAAAATCAATGGAAAAAATATCCTCAGATGAGGATTAACTTCAAAAAAGAAAGAAAAATAAGGATGTTTGCAAATGTAGGCAAGTTCTTTCACCTTCCTCTTTTTACTTTCCATTGAGTCTTCCAGAGTAAATGCAGTCAAGCTTTGTGCCTCTTCCTTCATCTGGACCATTTTAACAGCTCCTTCCATCCTGGCTTAAATTTCGTCTCCAAGCTCGCCAGCATTGGCCTGGATGGAGCAACCTGCCTGGCTTTGATAGCAACACCACTGCTTAACTCACACTGCTCCGAGCTGGTGAGTCCAGATAGAGGATGTTCCACTCTGTTTTGTGCTCCTCTTTATGGGACAGGGTCCACTTTGAGCACATTAAGGGGCAGAAACCCCATATCAGGAGCCAAGGAAGGTAATAATAAGGGCTAATAATTATTAATGTTTCACAAAGTCCTCCACATTCCTATGAAGCGGAACTTTCATTAATATTATTCCCATTTTCAGGCATGGAAACTGAAAAATGGAGAGGTTAAGTAATTTTCCCAAGATCACACAGCTCTTAAATAAAGGGGGAAGAGATTTCACACAAGCAATCTGATCCCAGAGCCTGGGTTCTTAACTAAGCACTATCAAAAAACTAAGTCACATGCCCGGCTGCCGTGGCTCAGTGGTTGAATGTCAACCTGTGAACCAGGAGGTCATGGTTAGATTCCCAGTCAGGGCACATGACCTACTCCAAGTATAGGGTGTGCAGGAGACAGCCTATCAATGATTCTCTCTCATCATTGATATTTCTGTCTCTCTCTCCCTCTTCTTTCCTCTCTAAAATCAATAAAAAAATATATTAAAAATTTTTAAAAACTAAATCACACGAAATTTGTCAAGAACCTGGGTGCGTTCATCCTAGGTAAGCTAGGACTTGGCGATGTATGGCAGTCTTCTATTTGAACAGGATGGAGAAAGGAATGCAGAAGTAAAATCAACAAGTAGACATTATAGGCAGATGAATGAGCTTTCAACTTTCTAAACACTAATGCAGACCAAATATGTCTGCATTGATTGGGATGCTTTTAGTTTCAGCTATGAAAACCCAACCCCAAATAGCTTAATCAGAAAAAATATATATACATAGGAAACTGATTTTTCTGTAACTAGAAAGTAACTGTAATGTGTAAGGGTGGATAGGCATGGCTAGATCTAGGTGTTCAGATGATGTCATAAGCAATCTGTCTTTTTCTCCATCTGTCCACTCAGTTTCTCTGTCTGTTCACATTCTTAGATGGCCTCTACCCTGTTGAGCAGATATATCATCAGAAGTTCTAGACTTTCGTCATCCTCACAGTTGACAATCCCTCCATAAATGCACAGAAATTAGTAGTTAACTCTGCCCATGGGCATGGGGTGGAAAAATCTGGGAGGACTTTGCAGAGGAGGTGACATTTACTTACATTTTGTTGATGGTTAGGAGTTTCCCAGGAGAAGAAGGATGCAATGAGATGGTCTTTCTAGATTTGAGGGACTGTTCCACACAGCTCGAGCCTATTGGAGCATGTGGAGGAGGACAAGGAAATGAGGACAGCTGCCAGGTTCACTGAAAGCCATTTGCCAAACAACCAATTTGCAGAATGGCTAATTCACTGTAAAATAAATTTGCCAAAACAGTCAATTAATAATTTACCAAATTTATTGATTTATTAAAAATAACTTTTTTTACTATTTATATAAAGCATACAACAATTTGTATTGGATCAATAGCCACAGTTAACCAGTTTTTATTTTGCCTTTAGAACTGCATTTTAAGGGCTATTCGGTTTATTAAGAATTAAGATCATATGGAGGCGGGGAGTCTTCTTAGGACTATATTTAATATTCAGAAAATTATATTTTAAGTAAAGACCAAATGTCAGTGTTTCATATGGGAAGTTTTTTAGTTGCTACTGATTTCTTTCAGCCTTTTCTCACTTTTAAACATTTCACCATGTCTGGCCAAATCTTATAGGAGACTGTTCTCTGTGAAGGACATTGTTGCTTTTCTGTTCAGACCTCATAGTTCTAACAATTTAGACTCATACTATTCACAGTGATAGCCACTAGCCACATGTGGCTATCTAGCTTTAAATTAATTAAAATTAAATGAGATTAAAAGTTCAGCTCTTCAGTCACACTAGCTGAACCTCAAGAGATCAGCAGCCACATGTGACTAGTAGCTATTGTATTGGCCAACGCAGAGAGAGAACATTTTCGTCTTCTCGGAAAGTTCTATTGAATAGTATGTTTTAAACCTGCCTAATGAGTCGTGAGCCCACCATTTCCCTAGGAGTCTGTCATTGATTCCCTAAGCTCTGTGCCCCACAGCAGCTCATGAGCCAGACTCTGCTCCTGCCCTGGTCTCCACCTCCCAAGGCCTGATTTAAGTAGGAAGGAAATTTAGAAAACAAGCTTGTGGTTGATTATTTCAATTTTGTTCATTTTCTAGTCTAGCAATAGGATGGCTTATTCAAGTATTTTAAAGGTCATTGTGTAAAATTTTCTAGGGGATGATCTGCCTCAATTAAATCCAAATAAGTGCTATCCTTTTTGGCAATGCTCTTCTTTCTCTCACTCCACTGACCTTCAGAGAATGAGGGAGGGGAAAAGGAAGGAAGGAAGGGAAGGAGAAATGGAGGAAGGAAGAGAGGGTGGAAAAGAAGGAAGGAAGGGAGGAAGGAAGAAAAGAAGGAAGGAAGGAGAGAGAGCACGCGCAAGAGATCCACCTGTCAGCAAACTCTTTACTGAAAATATTAATTCCACTAAAAGCATCAAAAGAGCTTTTTTTCCCCTTAAAATGAAAAAAAAAATACAGTTGCATAGCAAAATGGAAGGCTTGAATGAACATTTCAAATCCTACCTGTCACAAGCCATTAGTTGAATTGCCTAAAGAAATCCCTTGACAAGTATAAGTGCTGTTTTTCTGTTAGAGTGCTTCATAATGTTGGCCACAAGAAGAAATTTCTCCACAAAAGCTCCCTCTGTTTAATAAAGTGATTTGTTCCAGTAACAGTGATAATAAAATTGCTGAATTGAAACAGGATTGTTCCACGAAGACCTGAATCCAATTTGCTGGACTAGTATGATTACACCTTTATCTCTGTGTTTACTCATTTGTAGAATTGCTACCAGTCTTTCGATATGCAATTAATAGGATTAATGGTTTGCAGCACCAGAGGCAGTAGGAGGGAACAGAACCGTTCAGGGGGCCTGGCAGCTGAGAGTGGCCTCTTTAGGGCAGTGCACCTTACTGGCTGTGTTCTGCAGGTTGAATGTCTTGACTTGTTTTTTCAAATGAGGTTCCTTTTTCCAATGAAAATTATTTTGAATAATTATATCTGTGGTAATTTATGCCTCTTCCCTCTGTGAGGTCTTCAGAATGCCGATGGTACAGCCTCACAGTCTAAGAAGAACAAGTAAAGGTTAGGTGTGGAATCCCTTGTCACGTCCTGCGTGTTTCAGGGTTCCCGTTCAGTTCCGGTTTCTGGAGAAGGCCGCCATCAAAATGAAGAGAAGCTAGAAAAGAATCAATTTGGGTAAATGGGGGGCCAGGTGGGAGGCCACCTCTAGTGGGAGGACTACCCCTGCTCTGGCCTTTGCTATCCCTTTTATTGGGGTTCTGAGATACACCCATTGCCCTTAGGCAGGTAATTCCAGTAACAGACAATCAGCAAAAATTTACATATGATTAACAGGTGAGAGTTGCTTTAACTACCAATGTCTCAACTAAACAATGAGTGAATGGCTCTGACCATTCAGAGCGATTAAGGTTGACCAGCATTCCGGATTCCCTTTTCACATTTAACTTCCAATGCCTCAATGTTCGGTTTCCGGCAGTTAGGGTAACAGTAATGATTTTCTAAAATATAATTTTTCAGTGACCTATCTTCCCCATCTAATCCCATATTAAAGTTCTTATTACCACTATTAGTGGCTTTAATAACAGAACGAAAAAAAATTGACAAACCATTTCATTCATTACCTAGAAAATTTTGAAGGCTTAAGTGTACACATACTTAAGTTATTTTTGTTACATATGCGTATAGTTTTTCTAAACTCCACTGCCTTTGGGCTGATGCCATATTACACCTTCAAAGGGATTAGTGTAATCAGATGGAATACAAAGTAAAGTTTACTAAATACATACTCCTTTTGTGTGTGTGGAGGTACTTGTTTTGTTTTGTTGTTTGTTTGTTGGGTTGGGTTTTTTTGTAACAGATCAAGAAACTAGTAAAAATATATCTAGTAATGACAGAAGCCAGCGTCTTTATCAGTTACCAGGATACTTTTATTGAAATACACTTGACATATAACATTCTGTATGTTTAAGGTATATAACATGTTGATGTGATACATTCATATATTGCAATGTAATTGCCACTGTAGTGTTAGCTAGCACCTTTATCACATCACATAATTATTACAAGTGCCATCAATAAATGCAAAAGGATAAAGAAGATGTAATATATACAACAATGGAATATTATTATGCCACAAGAAAGCTAATAGAATATTTTAAGACCAGACCTGAGTCATTTTTCCAACACTGGAACTTTGCCTGGGTTCCTAATAAACAGAGCATAAGGCAATGCTTTAGTGAAGGCACAATCACCAGAAAGCAAGAATGAGGTGGGAAAAAATGAAGCTAGGCAGGAAAAAGGGAAAGCATATACAAGGTGGTATATTACCAAGTTGATAATCACTGGTAGCTTAGTCATGCTTGGGAGATCTCTGTCCACCAATAGGGAGAATAAAAGGAAGCTCTGTGTCTTAGAAGTCTGTCACAGGGAAGAAGAGAGAGCAAATGTCCACTGGCTCCTTTCTGTCACCTGTCTTTCATTGGTCAACGTTACTTCATTGGGGCATTCACAACAAGATGTTTCCCGGTTGTCTGATCCCTCAGGAAAGTCATCAGGGAAGTCAGAGCCCAGAATATGGTGTCTTAGCTACTGCATTTCTCCATGGGCTCAATGAAGAACATTCTGGAGACCAGCATTCAACAGAGGGTGGTCAAACAACCCCAGGAATTAGAAAATGAGGCTGTGACAGCTATAGCTTTACAGTCACAGGAACAGTATGAGCTGTCACCAGAGTTGATCTGACTGGGAGGCAGGGAAAATCACCAAGGGTTAGGGAAAGGGGACAGGCAGAAGGGACAAAGCAGATCTGGAAGGATGCATAAATGGAGTCTAACATAACTACCAAGGGTAAATCTATTCTGAAGAGCTGTTCCCACAATAAAGAGGAACATTTTCCCCAGGTGTTGATCAAATGTAAAATTATCAAAATGTTTGTTGTATATTCTAAAATGACATCTCCTAAACAACCCTCTGTAGTAAGTGGAGTATTGACATAACTGTAGTGGTCAGCTAATTAGCCCAAGGTATCCACTTCTTCAGCCACACCCATATCCCCAGCTCTTCCTGGGTTTACTGATTACAGACAAGTTTTCTTCTTTAATTGGAAAATTGAATAGTAACTTTGGTATGAGAATATTAGTAGGAAAACATTATATATATATATATATATATATATATATATATATATATACACACACACACATATGTGTGTGTATGTATGTATTATGTATGCATTATATATACACTAAAGGCCTGATGCATGAAATTCATGCAAGAGTAGGCCTTCCTTCCCCCAGCTGCCGGCACCAGCTTCCCTCTGGCACCTGGGACTCAGGCTTCCCTTGCAGCCCCAGCTTCATCTGGAAGGTCACCCAGAAGGACGTCGGTCTAATTGGCATATTATGCTTTTATTTTTATTATTATAGATAACTTTCTATAGGGAGACTACAGTGCAATGTATCTGACTTGGATCAACTACTGAACAATTTTGAAACACTCTTTTTCAAGATGCGTCCTCAATTTGGTAAAATTCTTTATTCTAGCATAGGTAGCAACCACAGTCTTTCATGTAAAGTGATAGTGTCTAGAAATCTTATGTATCTGGACCAGAAGTTCACTTTTTTTATACACAGGCAATTCTCGCTTTGCATGGTAGTGTGGGACCATAAAAAAGATTTATCTAACTAAAACTATGCAAAGTAATCTTAATCAACAAGAAAGATCATAACAAAAAAAAATGTCTAAATGTTAAATTATAAGTGTATAATAAAATGAAAAATAGTATAACTAATTTTTATTTAATATCTAATTTAAAATATTAAAAACATTAATATGTTTTATTCTTTTGCAAAAGAAACTCACTAAGAATAGTTTTGTAG
Source organism: Eptesicus fuscus (assembly GCF_027574615.1). NCBI lineage: Eukaryota > Metazoa > Chordata > Mammalia > Chiroptera > Vespertilionidae > Eptesicus > Eptesicus fuscus. The sequence continues at coordinate 62,675,887 of NC_072474.1, read as the reverse complement.
TACTTGACTCCTTTCTGTATACTGTACACATTAGCATCTTTTCTGTCTTGATAAATTGTCATGCCCCTTTCTAAGTATAATTCATCTTCCAATCTTCTATTCTTGTTATGTCAATGTTATTAAACATCTGCAAGAGTTTCTTTCATGTGAAATTTTTGCCAACTTCACTTCAGCTGGTGCGTGTCCATCCTTTTCATCACAACCACTTTCATTTATGTTGATAAGTTTGCCTTCTCTAAATTTCTCTGCACATTCAGAGTCTTGAATAAGGAGAGTCTCAACATTCTCTCAGTCAGTTATTTCTTCTAGAACTCCATTTAAATTTTGTTTGAATTTACAGAATTATCACTTTTCATTTATTTGTTGCAATTTCATATTTGCTGACCAATTTCCTATTTCAATTACCCACTCTTGTAAAATGTTGCATAGCTTTGTCAGTCTTTCAAATTCACCATGCATCTGTCCCTCGGAGGGTATGTTGTGCACCACTTGATCTCTGACACTGAGCTTGATGCCTGGTACAACATGAGTGTGCGGTAAATATTTAATGAATGAAAAAAAAAAAGACAACACAACAACACATTTTGCTGTCTGTGCATTAGATGAATAACAGATGCTCAATGACCAGTCAGATAATTTTAAAAAGTAATGTGATTGGTCGCCAATCATGAAAACCATCTGACTTATATAGTGATTTGTGGTCTGAAGAGCTGGTAGTGAAGTTTGTTCACAGTTAATATATCATGGAAACTGAAATTTGAATCACATTGTTGGGTACTAGTACTTTTTAAGTAAGCCATAGTAACTGAAATCTGCTCACATCAGAACCTTGCAAAGTGAGGACTGCCTATATTTGATATCCATGGAAGAACATTCTGGAGACCAGCATTCACCAGAGGGTGGTCAAACGACCCCAGGAATTAGAAAATGAGGCTGTGACAGCTATAGCTTTACAGTCACAGGAACAGTATGAGCTGTCACCAGAGTTGATCTGACTGGGAGGCAGGGAAAATCGCCAAGGGCTAGGGGAAGGGGACAGGCAGATGGGACAAAGCAGATCTGGAAGGATGCATAAATGGAGTCTAACATAACTACCAAGGGTAAATCTATTCTGAAGAACTGTTCCCACAATAAAGAGGGACATTTTCCCCAGGTGTTGATCAAATGTAAAATTATCAAAATGTTTGTTGTATATTCTAAAATGACATCTCCTAAACAACCCTCTGTAGTTTAGGTGGTAAGAGATCCTATCTAACTACTACAAAATAAAAGAAATCTTCACTATCTTGGCCAAGAGATATCAAAGGAATGAAAGAACATATGTGATTTCTTATATATATGTGTATAGGTACGCATTAGGGACTGTACCTAAACTCATGGAGTACAGTAGGTTAAGTGTAGATGTCTTGGAATCTAACAGAACTGAATTCAAATGTTATTCAATTTCTCATAAACTCAATTTCTTCATATGTAAGACCCAATCTCAAGGAATTGTGATGATTAATTGAGATAAAATATGTAATATTTTTAGTACAGTATCTGGTTCATAGTGGGGAATCATTAAATGGTGTTAATAGCAGTAAAAGTGGTGGTGTTAGTCATAATGGTGTACTGGTGGGTACCTAAAAGCACAATGAAATATAGAACTTTAAAAAAATAATATAACTAGAATAATGGATGGGGAAAAGTTGAGTTTCCAGAAAGTTATTGCAGTATAATATTATAATAAACTCAGAGAACATTTACTCTGAAAATCTTGAGCTTTAAATAGGTTAAAATGCCTACAATTTTGGGGAAAAATAAGCTTTGACATACCTGCCAAGTCATGGTGCCAGAAAAGCATTTATGTCTCTGTTATGAGCTTTATCCAACATCCGTTTCCCAGTTTCTAGTTTTTAGATTCAATTGCTATAGGATTGGGATTTGAACAACAAAATTGGCAATATTTTAAGCTTGATAAATTAGGGCTGCCACCATGATTGCACAGTTATAGAAAAGAGTTAAGCTTGCCCATTTCAAGAGTTTGCCATGAATTTAGCTTTGAGCAAATAGACTTTCATGAACCATCTCAATGCCATACACATTGGAGAAATTAGAAAGGAACATATCTTAATTAAGACTGGTTAAATTTACTTGAGTTAAATTACAAAAACTACTAGTATTATTCAACCAACTAAAAAGGCTTTTACCTTTACAGCTGTGTTCCTTAAACTGTGTTCTATGGACCATCAGTGTTCACTATGATGTAATATGAATTCCTCACAAAAACAGGGGGAGAATTTTTGTAGTCATGAATCTGGAGGATCACAGTGTACATTAGCATTTGAATTACTTTGAGAATCTCTTCAGTAAAAAGAAAAAATAACTCTTTAGATTAACCCTATTTCCAAAATATATGGACCCTAGAAACACTTTAAAAGCAAACAAATATATTGCTTTCTCACAGAATGCCATGTTTCATGTAACAGTTTTGAAAACCCACAAAAAGTATAAATGAACTACATATTCACACCATTACATGATTTACATCTTGAAACATTAAAGATATTTTGATAGTATTTCTGTGCTATATCCTTGAATACCCACACATTTTGAAAATAAAGTTCAGGTAGCTTTCAGCAACAATTCATAAAATAACCCACAAGTTTACCTAAAATGGTTTATTCCTGATACAAGTTTTTCCTTCACTTCCTTCCATTCCATTGTCTACACTGAACCATGCTATATACTTTAAGAACCACTTTTTTCATTGGATAGAGTACTTGCTCAGTCAACTTAACTGGTCCTTTCATTCAATTCATTAACAAGAAAGCAATTTTCAACTCCTATGATGAATTCTTAGCTCTGTGTTGAGAGGAATACAAAAGATATATAAGCTCTGACACTTGGACTCAAGAGCCTTACGATTTAGCAGGAGAAGCAAAACTAATATAAGTAAAGTAATTAAAAAACAACTCCAGAGGTTTCAAATAGGGTAAAATCAACATGGGTTGAGGTAACTAGAGAAGACTTTGTTGAGGTAATGGACTTGAACATATGAATAGAATATAGGAAAGTGGCAAGGGAGATGGGAGATTTAAGACAGGGGGAAAGCATGACCAAAATCAAATGTCAGTAAGAAGTGTTTGGATTCAGGAGGCAGTGGGGGAATAAATAAGTATGGAAGTCATCCTGTGCTGGAACATTTATGTTACACGTGTAAAGAAATAAGATAGGCTAAAAATACAGTGGCCTCTACACTGTAGAAGATTCTGACCACCAGATTAAGGAGTTGGATTTGTTTTGTTAGTAGGATGGAGACATGGTCACAAGGTCACAAATTTGAACCTGGTCAGAAAATAGTCATATGAGTGTTTTAGAAAGATTAGTCTTATATCTCACATGGAAACATTGGAGAGAGAAAGAGAAAGACACTAAAGGCCAAGATTCAAGTGAGAATTCTGTTGAAGTAATTTGTGTGTTGAGGCTTTTGACAGATTGGAATGAAATAGGAATAATAAAAATATGTGAATCCATAAATCTGAAAGCACAAATAAAAATATTTGGTGCAAGAAAAGGGTAAAGTCAAATACAACCCCAAAGTAACTAGCCTAGGAAGATGGGTAATTTTAAGAACTAAGTTTTGGAGAAAGAAGATAAGTATTTACTAAGAAATGAAAATACAACTTTTCATGGCCTTCTAATTTAGTTTTCCACAATTTAACCCCAATTTACATATCCTACATTATTTTCCACTACCCCATCATCAATTCAACAATTAGTTTACGAGCACCTGTTGCATTCCAAGCAATATTCTAGACACTGAAGAAAAAAATAATGTGGGATGCACCATTTGAGGCAAAGGTGGTAATGGATATGTAAATAAATAATTGGAAAATGCTAAATTTATCAATATATTCCTTATTTTCAGATTAGAGGGGTAAATACTAATATTGATTGAGCTCCTACTATGCACCATGCCTTTTAGATTCATCTAACTTAATTTCTACATCAACACAAAGAAGTAGATAATGTTATCCCAATTTTCTTGATCAAATTTACTAACTGTGAGGTCCTTACTTTACAGAACCACTGAAGACACCAACAATGTGAAAACTCGCTGGAAAATATTGCTTCCTCTCTTGGCACAACTCCTGGATGGATGACAGGGATCCTTCATTATGGAAACAAGACTTGTCAAGGTCCTCCAAGGCTTCAGAGATACTAACCCACCACCAAGACCAAACTACAAGATTTCAAAGATTTTAAGATGCATATATTTTTTCATATTTTATCACCTTGAAGTTGAAACAATCACTGAGGTGAACTATTCTTCTGGTAATAAAGGGTCATTTCATCCAGCCAGGGGTGCTTGATATCTGTGTACAGAGAAAAAGCAATGGTTTGCTTCATGGGAATTGTTAATTTTTTGCTAGCATTTTTATAATGTTTTCCCATCATGGAGGTTGCAATTTGCATCCAAATGAACTCTCTATAATGATTTTTTTAGAAAAGCAATCATAAAATTGCATTAGAGGATTTAGTTTCCAACTCACATTTTTTATCACCGGAATTTATTAAATACAAGAAAGAAAATGTTTCATTAATAAGCAGAAATCATTCTTTAAGTATTAAACATTACTTTTAAAAATTATTCTAATGATTGTATTATCACTGTGTGTGTTTTTTTTATTAGTTTTAAAATGCTTCTTTACAGTGGTTTGCTCACAAAATTGGTAATAAGATAACCTTTGGTATTTAAACCTTTTCTGCCTACATCAAATAAAATTAGGACACAGTGGCCAAAGCCAACTTAACCTCAAAAGTTTCATTCCAAACAAAGTGAGAAGTAAATATTAGCAATTGTCCACTCTGGGAAGTGTTCAATCGAATGAGCCTAAAAATGGAGTAGCAGTTCAGTTCATCTACATTTTACTGTACAGGTAGCCAATTCAGCGTTTTAGGTTTTGTCGCAGTGCCAGTGTTTTTGTTTGGCATGACTTCAAGGGCCTTATGTGTCCAATCCAAGGCAGCCCCCTTCAGGATACATGAGCCAAGCTAACTGCATGCAAAGCAGGCCAGGTCTTGGAATCAGTTTACATGGGCATGTTGTCAGAGAAAGATGTTTATGTGTGTGAGAGAATCTTAAAGGACTGAATAGAAAGATCAGAAGCAAGGTTAAGCAGAATGGGACTGGGAAGAATTCCATATGTCCTTAGAGGACAGGCAGAGGATAAAAGAAGGTACAGTAGGGAGGCAAAAACACAAGTGAATTCTTCACAGTCTGGCTGGCAAGCCCCGCAACAGTGCCATTCTTCAAACAAAACCTCCCTGGGCCTCAGATCCTGCACTGGTCATGCCAGCTCCAGTGATTTACATAAAACCTTCAAGACTTTGATCAGCTACCAAAATGCAAACATTTTAAGCGATGGCCCAAAGAAGCTTGTTTAAAAAACAGTTGATGTAAGGGTTTAAAACAGTCCATTAACAATCTCATATAGAAATGTGTATACATCTATGCCCACCCATGCATGCTTCTATGCAAAAGAACATTTTTATAGTCTATTAACAATGCCATGTACTTATTACACATACTCACTTCAAGTCCAAGGAAATGTTCTTTATTGGCAAATCTAAAGGCAAAAACATGTCATTAAACTTTTCTTTCACTGAACTTCACACTCCTTCCCACCCAAAAAGGGAAAAAGGAAATCATAATCTGCCCACCCATCAGACATAAAAAGGGTGATTTATAGTTTGGTTTATTCAGACCATAAATTCTTCCATAGGGTAGAATTTTAGGATATGAATTAATCATATAATCTTAGAGGCTGGAAATATCCAGCTCTTTGCTTACAAACAATGCCCCATGTGTGTCGATCTGATAAGTACCCAGTACATTACTACAATCAAATGGCTGCTACAAATAATGCTCCACTACGCACGTTAAATGCCAGCCTCTGTGGAACCTGAGGTCTTGCTCAACCTGAAGAATTAACTCAGGGAGCTAGCTTGAGAGAGCCACTGGCAAGATTTATAATTATTAAATAAGGAGCCAGAGGGTTAATGGGGTGGCTCCTGTGCTTTAAAGAAATTATTAAATAATATTTGTCTGCCTTGAGGCATTTGGACTCTATTTCTAGACCTGGTGAGTATAAAGAGCTCTATTCTAATAGAATAATAGCACCCTGGCTCCAAACTATTCCTTTAAAAAATGACTCACTGGTCCAATTTTTCCATACAAAGTCACAATGAATACTCAGGCTTATAACAGGATACGCTAATGACCATAGGTAATCAGCTGCCTTTGAGCTAAGGCGTCCTCCAGCTGGACAGTCAGACAGCAGGAGAGCGACTTCCTAATTCAGAGTGTTGCACTAATCTGAGAAGGCAGGGCTAGGGGCAGCACAATTTCAGTTGTTTTATCTTCAAAAGAAGAATTTTAGACATGGTTCTATCTCAGTGACTCCCAGGCCATAAGTTCCAATTGATACCAAGCCCAGTGAAGTTCAGGACTAAGAAACACTAAGAAATGTTAAAACAGAGATCATCTTTGAGCTACAAATAAAACAGGCCTTTCCCAGCTCTTTACCGAATACACTGCTTCTAGAACTAGCCAAGTCTTCTCTGGAACCTACATGGAAGGGAAGTACCCTCCAGACTACCAAACCATAACAAAGACTCAACCAGGGTCCCCTCTTTTGGTTTGGGTTCTCCTCCCCTGGTTCACCAACATGCTTCCCATTCACTCTCCTCCTTGCAGTTGAGAAAACTTCCTCAAAGCCCCCTTCCTCATCTTCTGTAGCTTCTAATTCTATTACCCACGCCTAGGAGAGCAGGAGTGTGCAAAACCCCCCTCCTTCATTTTAGCATTTACAAAGCCTTCCCCCACAAAATGGAAATGAAGGAAGTGATTAAAGATGCTACCTGTGGATTCAGGCAAACCTGAATTTGCTGTCTAGCCCAGCTCTTGGAGCTCTGGGCAAGCACAGATGCTCCTTGACTTGTGACGGGGTTACATCCTGATAAACCATCGTAGTTGAAAATATCATAAGTCAAAAATGCATTTAATACACTTAACCCACCGAACATCATAAAAGTACTCAGAGCACATATATAAGCCGACAGTTGGCCAAAATCATCTAACATGAGCACACTATTGAGTATTGGTTGTTTACTCCCATGATCCTGTGGCTGACTGAGAGCTGTGGCCCACTGCCACTGCCCAGCATCATGAGAGAGTTTCATACCACATATCTCTACAGGTACAGTTTCTACTAATGCATATTGCTTTTGTAAGTAAGTCGAACCATCATAAATTGGGGACTGTCTGTACTGCATCTGTTTGAGCTCCTGTTTTCATCTACAAAATGTGAAGGAAGGACCTCACAGGCTCTGACAGAGTAAACGCTGTGTGTAAAAAGAATCTAGGATTATATCTACACAAAAACCTACACCTGCTGTAGCCGATTGGCTCAGTTGTTTGGAGTGCCCTCCCGTATACCAAAAGGTTGCGGATTCGATCCCTGGTCAGGGCCCGTACAGGAGGCAACTGATTGATGTTTCTCTCTCTCCCCCTTCCTCTCTCTCTAAAAAGCAATAAAAACATATCCTTGGGTGAGGACTTAAAGAAAAGAACACCCGCACATGGCTGTGTATAGCTGCTTTATTCAGAACTGCCAAAACCTGGAAGCAACCATCATCTTCAGTAGATGAATGGATAAATAAGCAAGTACATCCAGACAATGGAATATTATTCAGCACTAAAAAGAAATGAGCTATCAAGCCATTAAAAAATGTGGACAATCCTTAAAAATGTGGGCAACCCTTAAATGTGGACAACCCTTAAATGAACAAGTGAAAGAAGCCATTTTCAAAGGCTACAGACGATGTGATTATAGTTACAGACAGTCCCCGACTGCCCAGGTGTGACTGGTTCTTCCACCTGCAGGCTAGTGGCTGGAAGCCCGGGAAGGGTGAGTGAAGAGGGCACTAGGCAGGACCCGTGCACTGTGCTGCATACTCACAGGGTTGGTGTGAGAATTAAATAAATGAGTATACAAGAGGGTGCAGAGTCGTGCCTAGACAGAGTACTTCAGTGTTAGCTGTTGTCACTGCAATACATCAGAGGCACTCAACAAATGTCCACTGTGTTCAAATGATGAGCCAGGTACTTGGCATGTTACCCATTTAATTCTCACAACAACCCTGAGAAGAAGAAATGTTATTCCCATTTTGCACAACAAATGAAAAAATAGACTCGGGGAAGTGTAACCATAAACTCAAGAGGCAGAATAAACTGATGTTCAACGCCTAAATCCATGTTGAAATGCAAAGGTATAGAACACTAATAATATATATTACATTTTATTTTCTACTAGAGGCCCAGTGCACGAATTCATGCATGGGTGGGGTCTGGCTGGCCCAACCCCAATCAGGGAGGATCGGGGCTGGGCCTGTTGGGAGGAGGAGATGGCAGAAGGTTGGCCGGCTGACCGGCACAGGGCTGGCTGGGGGGATTGGCCATAGGCTATTGGCAGCAGGCTCTGCCCCCAATTGGGGTTGGGGGGATGATTGGGGGTGGGGATGGCCATGGGGAGGGGCTGTGCATGGTGGGCTGGCTGGCCTCACCCCAAAATGGGGTGGGGGTGTCGATTGGGGGGCCAGCAGCCTGGGGTAGGGGCCAAAGGTGGTTGCTGGCTGGCCCTGCCCCTAATTGAGGTGGGGGGGCCTATCTGGGGTGGGGCCAGGCAGGGCTAGGGGCTGCAGGAGGTTGGCCAGCCAGCCTGCACCCTATTGGGGAGGGGCTGTGGGCCTATCAAGGTGGGGTGGGCCAATGGGGGCGGGGCTGGCCGGGGCGGGGTGGGGGGGGGGGGAGTGGGGCATTTGGCCAGCCAGCCCCACCCTTGATCCAGGTGAGAGAGTCCGGTAGTGGGCAGTACTTATTAAAGGATACTTTTGAGAACAGGAACTGGGAAGAATGGGAAAAGAGCAGGTTTGAACAGAGGAATAAGTAAAGCTGCAATGCTGGCCAGGGATCAGCCTCAGCTAACCACATAGAGAGCTCTTGGGTCAATGGAGAAAAAAAGGAGCCATATGTACCTGATGGGTCTGGTTTGCTGGCCACAGTGGGTGTCATAGCGACCAGTTGTTATGGTCTTTACAGTATTATGGTCGCTGGCTTTTTATATATATAGAGATATGATAAACAATATAAAATCAACTACTTTACTTTCATTGTCACTCTAATAGTGGACATCACTTCAGAAAATTGAGAATAAAGTTTGTGTACCTATTTTTCTGTAAAGTTTGAAGTCTCTAAGAATATCCTCATGAATCTACTAGGGAGAGGGACTAAGCTCAATATGATCACTTTAATTAAGTCCCTTATCACAGAGTCCAATCAACATTATTCTCTTGCAATCAAAGTTGCTTGAATTAAAGTAACAGAAATATAAAATTTGCTTAAGCAAAAAAAGAAGAAGAAGAAGAAGAAGAAGAAGAAGAAGAAGAAGAAGAAGAAGAAGCAGCAGCAGCAGCAAAGGAAGATTTCTTATTAAAAAAAAAAATGGAGAAACTCAGGGAGGGAAGAAAGGTAGGTCTGAAAGCTGGCAGGAAAGCAGCAGCCACTCTCTCGGCTCTCTCCCTCCCTGAAAGGCATCACATAGTCTCCTCTCTCAGCTTCATCCTTCTTTGCTGATCAATTTTCTCTGCTTCCAAAGCTCATTACCACTCACAGCTCCTTACTCAGAGCATTCAAGCAACTGGCCCAGACTGAGACCAGAAATTTCAAGATATTCTCTCTCTCTCTCTCTCTCTCACACACACACACACACACACACACCACAGATAAAGCTAGACAACTATCATGAGCCTCTAGCAAGTGAGTTATTGCTACTTTGTCATATCTCTACCCATTATGCCATCAAATAATTCATGAAATTCTGAGCGATTTTGAAGGGGAGTCCAGTTCTCAAGCATTGGACAGTGAAAAGAGAAATTCAGTAAAGAGATTTTTAAATCGGACACATTTGAGCTCCCAGAAAATTGCCTATACGCAGCAGCTGAGCTGGGGGCTGAGCAAGGGCCTTTATGTGATGCTTAATCAGATGGTGATGAGGGAGGGGCTCTGCCAGCAAACAACCCATCCAGCCCCGTCAGGAGCCCCGGGAATAGGGAGCAGTCTGCTGTAGAATTCTCTCACAATGGCCTGGCAGAAATGGATGGTCCACACAGGGAAGGATCAATTGTAAAAAGTGGAATTAGTCATTCTAAATCATGCAGCTGTGGTCGAAGGGAGCTCTTCTAAAAATCATTAAACAATCATGTATTCCTATTGATTTATTCAAAATACCTTGAGGGAAAGCAGATTAAACACAAGGTAAAAGTAAGCTAATGCAGATTAAATGGATGAAGGATGGGCCGAGAGTTCCCTAGGTAGTTTTTGTACTAATGAGAGGAAAATTATATGTACACTATTACCAGGATAAAAGGGTCTATTAGAGGTCTTTTGCTTGACATATTTATGTATTTCAAATACTAAGTAGCATAGTGAATTAGGTTTACTCTGGACATTTGTTATTTTTATTGCATCTCCAAAGTGATAAACAGAGTTCTCTGTTGAGGGCAGCATGCTGCCTCACTCCAGGAAACCCTGCCTGAACAGACAAACTCGGATGCCACTGCAACTCCCTGGATGTCATTTATTAACATGCTCAGTGCAATTTCACTGCAAGGACAAGGCCCTGAAGGTCCCAGAGCAAAATGCATAACGCAGAAGTGGAAATGAGCTGCAGTGCTCCTGATGTCTGTTCCCTGGGCCACATTTGAGATGTCCTTTCTTTCTCAAGTGGAATTTATCCAAACACCTTATCACATCAGAAAAGCAGGAATGTGATGTGTATGCTTCGCATCATTCTGGTGTGTGGAAGACACAGCAGGGGTTTGGGTCCTCAGAGGAAGAAACTGAAGCAGAGAAATGGTACATGAGGGGTCCAAGAACACAGAGGAAGTGCGGATTAGTATTAAGACCTTAAATTTCATAAATATCACATGATCTCACTTATTTGTGGAATCTAATGAACAAAAGGAATTGTCCAACAAAATAAGACCCGAAGCATGGAATCATGGAACAGGCTGACATACATCGATGTGGGGTTGGGGGGGATGAGAAGAGATAAACCAAAGAACTTACATACTTACTAGTCACCTGGTGCATGGATTTGTGCACATTAAAAGGAAATTAATTAGAAGGTGGCTGGCGGGGTGGGACAGGGTGAGATGGGCCAGACACACCCTGGAGCCAACCTCCCCAGGTCCCTCCTCGGCCAGCCACACCTGGGGTGGCACCGTGGCTCGAAGGGCATCTGCGGAGAGAGCAGGGTCCCTCTGACAGGTGGGGTCTCTCAGCCTGGCCTGCAGGGATTGGGCTAAAACCAGCTCTCCAACATCCCCCGAGAGATCCCGGAGTACAAGAGAGCACTCTGCAAAGTTGCTGTCATACAGGGTATAGAATGCAAATGCAAGTGTTCAGTAAACCAGATTTGGGCGGACAGTGCCCCAGCAACAACATAACCCATGGCAGAAGGTGGAATCGCATGACCCCATGAGGAATCGGGCTCTGGTTTTGGGGTGCATCACCCGAGAATCACTGCTGCCAAGTCACTGCAACTTGGCAGCTCCTGTGTTGAGTGTCTGCCCCCTGGTGGTCAGGTGCACATCACAGCTGCTGGTTGGATGGACACTTAGCATATTAGCCTTTTATATATATAGATATGCATAGCCCATGGACTCAGGCATAAAGTAGTGAAGACCTAGAGGAGGAGATAGGGAGGGGTTGGGAAAAGGGGGGATCAAGAGGGGGAATGGAAGAGATCTGTAATACTATCAACAATTAAAAAAAAATAAGACCTGACTTACTAGTAAATTTCCTCTTCCTTGGTTCAGGCTTTTTCTGCTACACTGTTTACCAGTGAAACTTGCATTTGTGGTCCACTATTTAACAAATGGGATTATTCTTTAGATGTTTAATATCAAAGTGATCGTTCTCCACAAACCAGTTCTGTCCTTCACGTTCCTCACTTCCACTATCATCCCAACTTCAGTCAACTAGGAAATTACATCCTTCGCCCATCATCCCTCTGGACCAAGAAATACAATTTTACTGATGACCTTGCTTCCGCTCTTTCCTCCCCCAAATCCATTCTGCATTACACTGCAAGCTTAGGCTTCCTAAAATACAGGGTAAGGCAAAAGCTGGTTTACAATTGTGAATACATGAAGCACAGAGTTTGTCCTTATATTATTCTTTGTTAATTATTGTATTATTTTCCATATGAACAACTGTAAACTTACTTTTGCCCCACCCTGTATTGCTTCCATCATACCACTCCCTATTCAGAAAATCTAAGGAGGTAGGGTGGGAAGTAACTATATTTCTCTTCTCAATCTGGAAAGGTGTCCTGGAAGGCTGAGATTTCTGCTGGTTTTGAGTGATTACTTGTAAAGAATGCATTTCTGGTTGATGAAGCTTGTGGTGGCTTCAATCATGAGTGGGTGGATTGAAGGGAATGTCACAAGGTTGTATGATTAGAGCAAAAGCTGAAAGCCTAGGAGGAGGAAGGAAAGCAAGATTAGTCAGAAGGCCTAGAAGGTGCATTATGCTAAGCAAAATAAGCCAGTCGGAGAAAGATAAATATCACATGATCTCACTCATTTGTGGAATATAATGAACAACATAATTGATGAACAAAAATAGATCCAGAGACATAGAAGCGTAGTCCAGAGAGTCAAACCTCAGAGTGAAGGTAGAGGAGGAAGGGAGGGGAGGTTAAGAGATCAACGAAAGGACTTGTATGTATACATATAAGCATAACCAATGGATACAGACAGTAGGGAGGTGAGGGCCTGGGCTGGGGGGGTGGGAGCAGAAGAGGAGAGGTCAATGGGGCGGGGGGTGTGAGGAAGGAGACATATGTAATACTTTCAACAATAAAGAATTTTTTAAAAAAAAAAAGAAGGCATGGAAGGTGAAGAAAACACAAGAGTGAAGACCTAGGTGTAAATGACAAGTCACAAAATGTGGGTGATACCATTGACAAACTACAACTACAACAAAGAGAAACACAAACCTCGCTGTTCTATAGTAATGACTTTAATCAGTAAGTATGAAGATGCAGCATTAGTTCTCAACTCTACAAATGTCCAGGCCCTCTGAGACCTCTGGATCAGTAATCTTCAGGGGAAAAATTCACAAGTATGTGGTTTAAAAAAAAAAAACTCCATATATTCTGATGCACAATCAGGTCAGAAGCCTATACCTATTGCATTAGACTCCTTCTATAAGCCATCTACACTAGTTTCAGATAAATCATATATTTATTTATAGACTATAGTTCTCCAAGTGGCTCTTCTTATCAACAGAACAGATATCATCACATATGCTTGTCTGTGGTCTGGCCCAAAAACTAGAGACAGAACCTATTCTTGCTATGAGGTTAAAAAATCATCACATTTCTTGCCATCTACTTGTGTTCTTCATATGTTCAATGTGTTGGAGCTAAAATCCAAAGCAATAATGGCATCTAATGGCATCTTGCCTTTGTCATAACACTTAAATTCCATGGATAAATTAATTCATTTGGTCATTGTTTCCGTTTATAAGAGAAGCAAAGTATATTATTATTCCTAATGTGCTGATAGGGAAACAGGTTCAGTGACACTGAAAGACTTGCTCATAGTTACATGAGTAGATAGTAACAGAACTTAGACTAGAATTTAGTAATATGGTCTTTTTCATTAATGTCATTTTTTAACAAGTTGGACACAACGCTAAAATAATCCCACTCTAAACTATGATAAATGTGACACACAGGGAGAATGGATGTGAAGATGAAGGCAGAGATTGGCATGATGCAGCAAAGGCCAAGGACTACCAAAGACGACCAGCAAACCACAGAAGCCAGGAGGTCAATGGAGGAGGTTCTCTATCAGAGCCCTCAGGAAAAACCAACTTTACAGGCACTTTGATCTTGGACTTTTGGCTTGCAGAACTGTGGGAGAATATGTTTCCATTGCTTAAGTCACTCAGGTTTTAGTATTTTGTTATGGCAGCAGCCCTGGGGAGCCAATACCTATTTTAGTACCGGAAGTGTAGTGTGTGGTAATGAATACCTAAAAAAGTGGAAGTGGCTGTGGACTGAGCAGAGGCTGGAAGAGTTTGGGAGTGCATGCCAGAAAAAGCCTTGGTTGCCTTGAAGAGACCTTTGGTAGAAATGTAGAAATTAAACGTGATTTTGGTGAGAGCTCAGAAAAAAACAGAGGAGATCAATAGAGAAAGCTTCTCTCATCTTAGAGAATACACAGAACATGAAGGTTAGAGGCCATTCTGGTGAGGTCTCACATAGAAATGAGGAACATGGTATTTGGACTGGGGGAAAGGCGATCCTTGTAATGAAGTGGCAGAATTGGCTGATTGGGTTCTGTTGAAGGGAAAGTAGGACTTGTAAGTGATAAACTTGGATATTTGGCTGATGAGATTTCTAAGAAAATGTTGAAAGCACGACCTGCTTTTCTTTGCTGCTTAAAGTCAAATGTAAGAGGACAGAAATAAACTGAAGAAGAAATTGTCACACAATAGGGAAATAGAACTTGAAGATTGGAATATTCTAGGCCTATCTATATTGCATAAGAAACAGAAAGTATTCTGGAGAGAGAACCCCAAGGGTGTGGTTGGATCACCTCCTCAGTTCCAGAGGTCTTGGCCACCACTCTGGGCTCAGGTAGTGGGCTGCCATCCTGGTGGGTCTTGAAGATAGAACATCAAGCCAAAGAGGATCTTTCCCAAGCCTTAAAATCTAATGGAATTTGCTCTCCATGTTTTCTGACTTGCTGGGACACACAGCCTCCTGCCTCCCTGATTACTCCCTTTGGGAATGGGACCATCTATCCTATGCCTGCTCTTCCATTGTATTTTGAAAGGAGACAATCTGTTGTCCAGTTGACAATCAGTTTCACAGTTGAAGAGGACTTTTGCTCCAGGATAAATCTTACCCCTAGTCTTATCCATATCTGATTTGAATGTTTAGATGATGAGATTTGGGTCTTTGAGCTAATGCTGTTTCTATTTATTTATTTATTTAGAGAGGAAGGTAGAGGGAGAGAGAGAAACATCCATGAGAGAGAACCATTGATTGGCTGCCTCCCTCATGCCCCTTACTGGGGATGGAGCCCACAACCTGGGCATGTGCCCTGACTGGGAATCAATCTGGCGACCTCCTGGTGCCATACCAACCAGGACAAGCTGATGATATTTAGATGGGATTCTGGACTTAGAGTTGATGCTGGGGCTATAGTGATGAGGTCAATATATTTTGTAAGGACATGAATTTTGGGGAGTCAGAGAATATATTATTATGGATTGAATCTTGTTCCCCAAAAGATGATGTCCTATCCTCCCAGGAATGTGGCCTTATTTATAAATGGGATCTTTGCAGATTAATTTAAAATAAAGTTATTAGGGTGGGACCTTATCCAATACAACTTTTATCCTTATAAAGAGGGGAAATTTGGACAAAGACCCACACACAGGAAGAATACCATTTAAGGACAAGCAGAGATGGGGTGATGTAGCAGAGGCCAGAGAATACAAGGATTGCCAGAAAACCACCAGAGGCTGGGAGGTGCATGGAGGAGATTCAGCCCTCAGAGGGAGCTGAAACCTTGATCTTGGACTTCTGGCCTTCAGAAATGTGTGAAAGTAAATTTCTGTTGTTTGAGTCACCCAGTTTGCAGTGCTTTGTTGTGTCAGTACTAGGAAATTAGTACAGCACTCCATTGGTTTCCTGTGGCTGCTATAGAAGGGTGCCATAGCTTGGTGACTTAAAACAGCAGAGGTTTTGTCTCGTATATTTCCGGAGGCCAGAAGTCCAAAATCAGTTTCACTGAACCCAAATCAGGGTGTCAGCAGGGAAGGTTCCTTATGGAAGCTCCATGCGAGAGTCTGTTGCTTGCTTTTTCCAGCTTCTGCTGACTGCTGGCATTCCTTGGCTTTTGGCCATATCATTTCAATCTGTGACCCTGTGGTCACATTGCCTCTCTGTGTGTTTGTCAAATTTCCTTCTACTTCTCTCTTAGGCACACTTGTGATTGCATTTAGGGCCCATCCAAATGATCCCGGATAATCTAATCTCAAAATCCTTATCCCTGCAAGGACTCTTTTTCTAAGTAAGGTAACATAGGTTCCAGGGATTAGGAACTCATATCTTTAGGGGCCATTATCAGCCTACCTTATCAGCCTACCTCATGTCCCTGGCATCAGGTGGAAATGGCCAATGGTCATTAAGATGTGAGTCTGGAGTACACAGAATGGGAAGGGAAATGATCAGGACATATGTGAGAGTGAAAAACATGAAAATGGATATGATTACCTACAGAGAGTATGAGAGGGCTAAGGACAGAACTCTGGAGCATGTCTCCCTTAGAGAAGTGAGTAGAAGATGATCCAGTGAAATGGGCTAAAAAGAGATGTGGGAAGAGAACCAGGAGGGTATGGTGTCATGGAAGCCAAGGGATGAATTTTAAAAAAGACAAAATCCCTCATCTGCTACAAAATAGGGAAACCTTGAGGACATTATGCTAAATGAAATAAGCCAGTCACAAAAGTACAAATACTGTATTTTTCACTTATGTGAGTTACTTAGAGTAGTCAGATTCATAAAGACAGCAGTAGAATGGTGATTGGCAGGATCTGAGAAGTGGGGATATAGGAAGTTATTGTTTAATGAATACAGAATTTTGATTTTGCACAATGAAAAGAGTTCTGGAGATCCATTGCACAACAATGTGAATGTACTTAATACGATGACAGTATACACTTAAAAATGGCTAAATTTAATATGTGTTTACAATTATAATAAAATTTAAAAAGAGGAAGTTCTTGTATTTTAATCAGGAATTTTGTTTGGTGTCAATGTCATCCCTTTGTGTAACATAAATGCCTACTAATGCAACTTAAGGC
The DNA here is from genome assembly GCF_027574615.1 of Eptesicus fuscus. Taxonomy (NCBI): domain Eukaryota; kingdom Metazoa; phylum Chordata; class Mammalia; order Chiroptera; family Vespertilionidae; genus Eptesicus; species Eptesicus fuscus. The sequence continues at coordinate 62,658,891 of NC_072474.1, read as the reverse complement.
AACCTATGTCTAATTTCTTCATTAACTAGTCTATAAATAAATGATTTACCTGGCACACATGACTGACATGAGAATAAAAGATGAGATGAAATAAATAAACTCTGATAAATATTTTTTAACAGCCACATCTAGATTTCATAAAAAATTTAAACAGATTAACAGCAATAGGATTTACCCTTCAATATAACATTCTGGTAAAGTATTTAAATACTTTAAATAAATTCAAATATTTAAAAGAGTTAAAATTTTAAGGCTGCATATATGTTTTAAGAATTAATGATGTTATCACTTCAACTCATTTCCAGCTCTATTCTGTGCATTTTAGATATTAGCAGCACACACACACACATATGTATGTGTGCACATGCACACCCAGTTTGGCAATTATACAAATCCAGATAGTAGAAGCAAAGAGCTAAGAAATTTCTGTTGGTTAAAACTGCTTAAATACCAAAGAACTCACAGAGAGAGTAGAAATATTGTCCTAACACGGATCATCAATGCTGTAAAACACAAGTTGTTGTCCATTCTGGACTGTTTAAGATAACATCCTACTCCCAAAATCATCAAATTACAGTCTGGGCTGCAATACTAATCAAAAGGATAAGAAATATGGCTTCTGCTCCCATTTTGCAATGCAGAACACGATTTTAAATGGTCCAATTCAAAAGGAGGCATTAGGGGAAGAACTTCTTAGCTTAGGAGGCCCTACCCAGTTGACAGTGTCTTTTGTCCTCTTCTTAGGAGAACAACTTCACTATGGGCATGTATGTCTGGGACAGGAAAGGCCTTCTGCTCACTGAAAATGAGTTCTATTCACAACTGTGCTTTTTCAGAGTTTGGCTGTTCACATTTTCTTGGACGCTGTGAGAGTTATAAAATAAACACTTCCAAGATTGTTTTCTTAAAAGTCAGTCCAACATAAAATAAAATGAAAAGAACTTTTCTGGGTCTTCAGTTCAACACGGGTGCATTTAACTAGAAACACACCTTTTTCTTCCTCTCTTTGAACTTCTTCAGACTGATCTTTGTTTTTCAAAGTCTCAACACTGGCTCATTCCACTGGATACTTCTGTTTGATGGCTGGCTCCATCCTTAACTCTGGGACACATTTGGATGTCAGCTATTTATTTAAGATCTGAATTTAGGCAAATACTGAGACAGGTGTTTAGGAACTGGAGCAGTAGTTGAGTAATTATGGAGTTTAAACTAGAAGGAACCTCAAGGGGCATATGATCCAGCTATAACCTTCCAAACTGGGGCACCTGTGATACAGAAGAAGTACATTCCTTTGCTAATGGATGCACAGTTACTTAGTTAAGGCAGAGAGAAGAAAGGAGAATGAGAAGAATCCCAACTTTCCTGCTTTTTCAAAGTGAACTGCTGCCTAGTTGGCATGGCTCAGTGGTTGAGCATCAACCTATGAACCAGGTGTCACAGTTCGATTCCATCACAGGCACATGGCAGGTTGTGGACTCAATCCCCCGTGTGGGGCATACAGGAGGCAGCTGATCAATGATTCTCTCTCATCATTGATGTTTCTCTCTCTCTCCCTCTCCCTTCTCTCTGAAGTCAATAAAAATGTTTTTTTTTAAGTGAACTGCTTCCATTTTATTTAGAACACCTGGCATCACCCACCTACCACACATTCAATACTAACACTATGGCAAATTTATTAACAGCTTGGATTCTGATCTAATCACTCAGGCCTAGGTTTGAAAACTGTTTCTTCCATCAGCTGGTCATGAGAATGAGCAAGTTACTTTATCAAGTGAGAAAAATATAGAGTAGGTATCTCATGGAGATAGATGAGAAGGATTACATATGTTTATATCTGCAACACACTTTCAAAGTGCCTGGATCCTGGTAAACACTCAATATATGTTAACAATTAGAATGCTATTAAGGAATTCATAACTTGGCCATCATTTCCTTTATCAATGAGTTTGCACATAAAAACTGATATAATGCAGGCATGCATTCATTAATTTACTCACCCTATAAATTTTAATGTGCAGATCCTGAGTGCTGGGAATACATACAGCATGAGGATAGGCCTGGTGCTCAGAGTCCAAAGCAGTCTTTATTCCATCTAAAAATGCTGGGGGGAGGGGGATTAATGAACTCTGTTTAATATTTTTAGTGACACTACAAATGGACTTAGTAAAATTCTTTTAGTTGATGGTGCTAATTGCTTATAAAAGCACCCGGTAGATCTCTGCCCACTTCAGAACGGTCTTTGACAAGGGTTTAATAAGAGCGTGGCAGGATGCAAGCTGCATGCAGTTATTTCTTAGTTAATCCCTTAGAGATCAGTCTCCTTGTTAAGTGTCAGGATAGAGTGTCTAACATGGGGGAGGAAAAGCCTCGATTTGTATTGGTTCATGTGTTTCTTATTGCCTGGTGAGCCTCCACTCTTCATTTTCAGAGAAGTGTCATTGAAGAGACATCTTTGTGTCATCTAACATGTGTTTAGTGATTACTTTATCTGTAAGTGGTGAAGATCATACTAAACGATTGCTTCCTCTGTCTAGTTAAAGCTGACAGGGTTGTCACTACTTCAGTGATGGATTCAATACCCCAGCTTCTTTTCACAAATATGTCTTATTCTATAGCAGAGAAATATGGACAGTTTGAGGATGGATTTAGCCAGCAGTAGACAACAGATTCAATATCATATTCTTAGAGTCAATATCAGAAACGGAAGTTTTATTTAAAGTTTGCCCTGCCTCTATCCCATAGCCCAGATCTGTTCTCTTCTTATAATGTCAACATGGTTAATGTAATCAACTATTAAATGATGATTTTTCAAAAGTTTGTTCATGGAAGATAGTTGTGCTTCTTCCTCCCTCAATTCCTGTGCCTCTTCCATGTAACAGATGTACATCCCAGCAGTGGCCTCTATGCTAAATATTCCTATCTTAATGAGCAAGAATGACTCTAGTGATGGGAATTTCTAGGCAGGATAGATGGGAAATTTAGCCATTGAGGATATTATTTGGGTAAATGAAGCCTATACCTAAATAACAAGTATACAGCCAGTTACTGCTAATAACAGCAAAGAAAATACCTGAAAAAATTGAAAGAAGTATTTTAGTATACCTATCCTCTTCTTGTCTGGACTTAGATGAAATCTGAGTATTCCTCCTCAAAGTCATTTTCATTACCTTGAAGGTAAGGACAATGCTCAGCTTCTCATACAAGCTAGCCTATCACATAGTCCTTTTCTGTTAATGAAGGAATAATTTTAGATACTGGCATCATTGACTTTTATTTTTCTGCTAGGCTTTAATTTCATCATTTTGTCCTCACCTTGGGGGAAAAAATGGGCTAGAATAAAGATAAACAAGATCTTGGCAAAGAAATATACTGGAAAAGGTCAGGGCACTGGTAGAATGATGTACCTGGTGCTAAGAAGGGAAGGAGACAAGAAAGTCACTGAAGCAGTTGGAGTAGGGAATAGAAATGGTCAGTCAACCAATCAGCAATGAATAATGAAAAGGTCAGGCTACTTTTGAACATTACTATGTCTTTCACAGGCTAAAGTGAGCATTAAAATTCTGAAGTCTTCCATGCTTACCAAAGTTTAGCAAGAACTGAAAATGGCATCACACCAAGATTGTGATGATATTTTGAAATGATCTGAACATCTGGGGGTAAATGTGAGGTCACCCTTGGAGCACTGCCATCAACCTGGTCACACTCCCCGCTCCCCTCCCACACACCCCTAATCCTTTCCTTCTCACTTCATGCATATCCATGGTACAGCTGCCTGATAAATCAGACAGAATTCTTCAAAAGGCCCCTGAGGGGCTGATAATCACAATAAATACTACAAGTTTGTCCTCACACAGACTTTCCTCAGAAGGCCCTCTAGGCTAGCCAGTTTAATTGTTATGACTGCTCTTTTTTTCTTTCATATGGGTTTGATGAAACACAGTGGCTTTCTTGAGGTCACCCAGCAGGATGGACTCCCTACCAGAAGTTTCCATACTGCCTCGAGAACCAATGATGTTGTAGCATGGGGCTCCATAGGAGCCAACAAAAATATGTCAGTAGATTTTAAAAAGGACTTCTCAATAAAATAGCAAAACCCATTTCTGTATCAAGTCATTTCAGTGGGCTGTGCTATGTTATTTCAGTGGTCTCTACTAATACCAAAATCAACAAAGTGGAGAACTACATTTTGTGTGTTTACAGTATGGATAATCCTAAGTGATGATTAGCTACATTTTAAAAACAGAGCAATTTCAATAACAGAGAACCCACTTTACCATTTATGTTCTTAAGCCAATAACAATCAATAACTATTCTCCTAACAAAGTGATTCTCAACCAAGGGCATTTTTGCACAGTAGGGAAAATTGGGCAATGTCTATAGACATGTTTGATTATGAAAACTGGGGAGAAAAGTACTACAGAATCTAGTGGTGGTGGCCAGGGCGGCTGCTGCTAAACACCCTACAGTGCACAGGACAGCTCCCCAAAACAAAGAATTGTCAAGAACGTCAATAGTGCCAAGACTGAGATACCAAGAGCCTTGAAGCAGAGATGAGAATTGTTACGGAAAAGAGAGAAACTGGTTGTAAGTCATTTATGGAATATTAGCATCTCCAGGTTTTTCCCTCAAATCTGGACAGCAGGCAGCTACTCCATTGTCATTTCTACCTTTGCAGTAAACCCTCCAAGTTCTGTTACATTTATCTGTATTTCTAAAGCATAGGTACAAATATGCTGGATTTTGTTATTTTTGACTTAATGATAAAAAGTGTATCATGCTGTATATAATCTTTGGAGATATATATTTTGCTCCAAATTATAATGCTAAGATTCATCTTTATATATCCTATATAATAAAAGCCCAGCAACTGAAACAGTGGAACGACCAGAGACCAGAACGACTGCAGCCCCTCGCCCCGGCAGGCCCCACCTCAATCGGGGGCCCCCATCAGGGCAGGATGGACGGCCCCCACCTGTGCACTGGGCCTCTATCCAATATAATAAAAGGATAATATACAAATTGACCCTAACGGCAGAACAACCAGAACGACCACTCGACCAGTCACTATGAGGCGCATCAACCACCTCTCGGTCCCTTTCCCCCGCCAGCAGGCTCTGATCACCCAATGGTGAATGGGGAACCGGAGGTGGGTGGTGGGGGACACAGTGGCACCAGGCCAAGGCCCCCACCCCGCCAGTCACTCCACACACAGAGTGCGACCCACAGCAGGGACAGGGCCGGTGAGTGAGCTGGAACAGCTGACCTCTCAGTCCCTTCCCCTGCCGTCAGGCTCTTATCACCTAATGGCGAACCAGGAACCGAATGTGGGTGGCGGGGCGGGGGGGGGGGGGGGAGCTGCAGGCAGCCGGGTGATCGCAGACCAGGCCTAGGGACCGTACCCATGCATGAGTTTCATGAGCCTGCCTCTAGTATATATATACTTCAGAGAAGAAAGGAGAGGGAGAGTTAGAAACATCAATGAGAGAGAATCATTGATCAGCTGCCTCCTGCATGCCCCCTACTGGAGATTGAGCTCTCAACCCAGGCATGTGCTCTTCACCAGAATTGAACCCAGGACCCTTCAGTCCACAGGCTGATGCTTTATCCACTGATCCAAACCAGCTAGGGCAAGATTCATCTATTTTTTGTGGCCAGCTTCAGGTCATTGGTTTTGACTGCTATATACTATTCTATTGTATGAACTAGCCACAATTTATTTTGATGAATATTCAAGTTGTCTATAGGTAGTTACTATTATGAACAGCACTCTAATAAATAAAACTCACAGTATATACATACATTTTTCTTTTTTGTAAGTATATATATGTAGGTAGTTAGGTAGGTAGAAAAGTATCCCAGATATTAACAGTGATTGTCTCTATGTTGTGGAATTATTATTAATTTTAACAATATAATAATGATTTTCTTCTTTATATTTTCTATTTTTTTCTACAATAAACATGTATCTATTTTTGTAATAAGAAAAAAGGTTTTCTAAATAATCAGGAGACTGGAATTTTAAATAATGCAAACAGCCAAATATGCACTAATATCTATAAAATTGATATTATACTATAATAAAATAACTCATTAAGTTTAGCTTAATCCAATCTGCAGAATATTCATGATTTTTGTTTTGTTTTGTTGAATTTAAAGCTAGACCTTAACCAAAATGATAGGTACATCTACATTAACTTCAATTTGCCCACTCGATATATAAAGCCAAAAGTAAACATAAACTATACACAAATTAAAACCTAACAAATAGTAAGTAATGTCAAGACACATGTCAAAAGACAAAGAAGAGCAATACTTTGCTTGCTGAGGTCCTTGTACATAATTAAAAAGTCAACTATATCTCAATAAAACTGGGGGACCCACTTTCCTAGGAAGGAAAAACCCTGCTTAGTCTTGTTGCAAAAATATAGATAAGTGATCAAATGTGAAAGTAAACTTTAAATAATCAAAGAAAGAAAAGACTGATAATAACAACAGCAAAAGTTTATTTTTACTCCCCCCCACACACACACAAAAACACACAACACATTATAAACACTAAATCACCCTCAAGTTTTCAGTCTGACCATTCAAGATGAAATCTTTGATTATAAATCACAACCCACTTCCAGCGTCTGTGAACAGGTGATGGCTGGGGGGTGACCTGGTCCCCACTGTGTAATTGTACCATGGAGGGCAGCCACTTGCTCTGCCTTGATGCTGACTCCCATCCATAGAAAAGGCAACAACCGACCTTAAGAGAGACAAGCAGGAATGGAGGCTGTGCCCTCACACATTAACCAAGACAGACAACACAGAAACAGCTCCAGTTATCCATGTCCCTTTCCCCGCTCCCATAACAAGAAACAGCACCCGTTCTCAGTTTGTCAGAGAAAATACAGGTGAAGGCCTCAACTAACTGCACTTTTTTTCTTTAATTTTCCTTCTCATTTTTCTTGAGTGGAGAAAAATCTCAATGCTTACCTCCATGCTACAGGATATATTGTTTTCTTTCCTATATTACATAACCAGCATCCCCTGCTGTGGGCAGTGGTTAGAATTGTGTGACCTGAGAAGTTGAACAGTAATGTCATGTAATACAAAATAAAAAGTGGTGTGAGGGGATGCAAAAAGGAAGAGGAGGAGAATAACCATGTGAATAACCCAAAAAGTTCCTCCTTCAAAGAAAACGCCAGTCCCACTGGCAGCTAGGAACTATAAAGAGTGTAAGCTACTGTCAAGTAAGCTTCCTTTTGTCACTGGAGAGAGACATCGCCAGGTGGCCCGGCTCCTGCTCCTGCCTCTGCATGACAGGCCCCACTGTGCACACAGGCACACACAGGAAGACAGATCTGCAGGCGGAGGAGATACCGGGTGCAGAGAAGCTCAGTGTTTGCCAGAGGTCTTACGGGGATCTTCTGTTTCATTCCGTAGTAATGCCCTTTTTGTTGACAAAAGTAAATTGATGATCGTCAAGAGGGAAGCATTTGGTGGAAAAATTCTGTTGACCCTTCTCAGATTGAATTTGACCACAGAACAGGATACCAGCAGTTGCAGAAATGATAGATTATTGTAATGACTGCCAGAATGGCCTTTTGGCATGTTTAAATGGCAATAAATTTCACCAGGAAGAAGGCAATTTTACTACTTTAGAGCAGTAAGGAAACACGGTGTTTAAGGTGTAAATAAATTGTGGGTCATTAACAGCAAGCATATTCTGTCCGTGGTGCAATTCTCAATCAGTGGCTATTCATATTTAATTTAATTACGTGCATTTACTTAGCCAATCATGCTTTTTCGTTCCAGGCCACAGAATTCTCAGGCTGACAATTTTGCTCTCTTCCTGTCTCCCTTATGTCCATAAACACAGCCCTAGTTTCGCCCTCATTTTTCCTTCCACAGGTACATAAATATGATCAGGGTGGTTCAATAACCTTCTCTCACTGAATAGCCTACTGAGATGATTAAATTAGAGACTGATCTGCTGTGTGGTCTTTTCCTTGGCTCCAAAATCCCCTCTGTCCCTCGCTCATTAATCTGGCTCGGTTCTTCACTGAACTCTGCCATTAAAGGCGGAGACGAGAGGGAGAGGTGTGCAATGAAGTTTGACATTTCCTCAAAAATGATTGTATTAAAACCCACTTACATTTATAGCTCCATCTCATTTGAGAATGTTAATAAGTTGCAATTTCATCAAGAGAAAGATATTGGGATCTGATCAAGCTGAAGGCTTGCTCACGTTGGTATGGATTGTGTTCCTGAAGCATCACTTTAAATACAGCTTTAAGGTGATAATTAACAAAGTTCATTAATGCCAATCTGCTTATGGGTCATTTAAAACATTTGGGTTCCATCTACTGTACCAGTTTTAGGCCAAATTCACCTTACTTTCAGCTTGTGTCAGACCAGAGGAACAACATTCAGGAGACACACTCCAAATCAGACAGGCCAATACCGTGCCGTACAGAACGAAATTGGTGTTGAACTTGGGGTAGCCAAACAAGCACAATACCTCCAAAAGCCTAACTCTCATTTTATACTAAGCAGAGTGCAAATTGTCCTTTCCCTGAGAGGATAGTCTGGTGACTAATCCCAAGCCTCACTGTTACCTCTAAAACCAGGCACCTGGATTTCTTTCTGTTGACTTTGTGTTTTCTGGAACATTTACTGAGACCACATTGGAAAGTTATTCTGTTCCTATAATTTGGTAAACTGCCAGTAACATAACAGAAGCCCCAATTACCTTTAGGCCAAAAACACCTTGTTAATCTCAGAGTATCCCCAAGAACTACTGAAACTCTGGGTAGCCTTTGTGGGGCATGGAGGATACAGGGATGCTCATCACATTGAATTACCAACCAGCCCAGCGTTCATGTGGTTGGCATCCCAAGTGAAGATGGAGGAGAACATACAAGAAGATATTCAACAAAACAAGCCACCAGTGGAAGTTTCAGAAGGCAAAATTTGAGGGGTTGGGTTGAAAATATGGGGAATTATAGGAAGAGAAAATACTCATTAATGTACCAGCTTGAGGGTTTTAGAAAATAATCTATCAATCATCTTAATTTACAGGTGATGGAGAGACCCAAAAATCTGAGTGGCTTTCTCAAGGTTAATACAGTTTGGAGATCAACCAGGAGTAGAACAAGGACTTTTGAGGGCTAATTCTACTATTCCAGCGAACAGCATTCTGGAAAGGCAAACCACTGAAAGTGTCAAACTGCAGCAGAAATCTGGGGCCACACGCAGGAGCCTGAGAAAACCTGCAGGTGTCCTCACCTCACCCCGTGGCAGGAGGCTCTGTGCTCACAATTCCCGAAAACAAAGGGCTAGTGTGTTTGAGTTGCAGGGGTGGGAATGCACAGTTTTCCAAGTCGACATGTCAGTTTCCAAGGCCCCGGCTCATTTTGGTCATTATTGCTAGAGAGATAAAAAGAATACTGGGGCAGGCAGAGAATTTTTAGACTACAGGGCAAGGTTATCTGGCTCTGACTGAGATAAATGTGAAGGGTCAGAACCTTGCCAGTGTTCGCTGCAGTAAGTCAAGTTGACCACATGTGAGGAAGATGGAATTTTTATAGAAGCTGTCGACATTTAAAAGCACATAGTCACGTGCAGCGATAAGTCAAGCCTCCCGTGTTTTTAATGGACTTGCCTCCCAGCCTCCCTTCCCCAGCTGATGATAACCTTATCTGTTAGTGCTTAGTTAACGCTCCAGCTAGATTTACCCCCAGTCAGGCAGGCCAAGGGGAAGTCTGCCTGTGTTCCCTTTGTTTACCATCTCTGGCTAAGCTAGTTGTAGGTTAGCGAAAATGTCCCTGCACGGGGTAATCATGACCACAGGGAAGATAATGGTGATGATGATGATGATGATGATGATGATGTTGATGCCAGCATATGAGGTGGATGTGTTCAGCTTTCTCTCCTTACTAACGGGTGCTAAACTCTTAAAGCAAATAGCCTGAGATAAGATGTAAATAAAGGGACGTGAGTCAATAAATGACTGTTTACTTCACATTGTGAATAAATATGGTGGCTTTATGACCAAAAAAAAACACACAAAACAAAACATTTTTCATTTTCTTTCTGTTTGATTTCTACTTGGTTGCCTTTATGATTTGCTTATTTTGTCAGGTTGATCAGGTACAATTAGCATGTCTTTCTAACAAAGATTAATTACTTTTCGGGTCAACAAAGGGCAATTAGATGTGGGGTATATTATACCAATATAGTGCGAAGGAGACTTATTTATTTGACCTTGTGCTGTTAGTCATATGCAAGGTGTCATAGACTCCCAGCTATACTGCAGCAATGAGGGAGAAAAAACAGTTCATCCAAGTGTAGGCTAGAGCTAATTGTCCTTACACAATGCTTCCGAAAGGGGTTGTTTTGATTTGTGTGAAGATAACATCTACTGAGCAATTAACGCATGTCAGACACTATGCCACATGTTCTATGTGCATTTTTAATTTAATTTTTACATTAAGCCTATGAGAGAGTGCAGAGGAAAAAACAAAACAAAACAACTACTTCTTACTCACCCAATATCTATTCTCCCTTTTGTCCTCCGCAATGGAACCCTAATCTTACCCCTAGTGACAGTATTGCCAGCTAAAAAAACATTTCTCAGCTTCCTTTGTAACTAGGCCATGGGAATAATTCCTAACAATTCTAAGAGTGGTTTGGGACTCCAGAGATAATTTCTTAAAGGAAGTTATCACTCTCAGGCCGACATCTTTGGCGAGGCAGCAGCATATCCCTGCTCTCCGAGTCCTGCAATGCCGCCCAAGGACGACAAGAAGAAGAAAGATGCTGGAAAGTCAGCCAAGAAAGACAAAGACCCCGTGAACAAGTCGGGGGGGGGGGGGGGCAAGGAAAAAAGAGGAAGTGGTCCAAAGGCAAAGTTCGGGGCAAGCTCAATAACCTGGTCTTGTCTGACAAAGCCACGTATGACAAGCTCGGTAAGGAAGTTCCCAACTACAAGCTTAGAACCCCAGCTGTGGTCTCTAAGAGACTGAAGATTCACGGCTCCTTGGCCAGGAAAGGCCTTCAGGAGCTCCTCAGTAAAGGACTTCCTAAACCAGGCTCAAGGCACAGAACTCAAGTGATTTACACCAGAAACACCAAAGGTAGGGAAGCCCCAGCTGCTGGAGAAGATGCATGAACAAGAGGTCTCACCGTTTGTGCATTTAAAAAAATAAGACTTCATTAAATCAAAAAAAAAAAAAAGAGAGAGAAAAAGGAAGTAACCACTGTTTTTGCCCTTCCCCCATTTCCTCCTTTCTTGTCTGAAAAGCAGAGGCAACAGCTCCAGCAGCCATCCTGGGCCAGGCATGAGGATGTTAGAAGAAGACAGGAGCCTAAGTCATTCTAATGGTATCTTTTACACCGAGGGAAATGAAGTTCCATCTGTCTTAAGCTACTGATCTTTTGTATTTTCTGTTCTATGTAACCCAACCTAACCTAGAATCATAGATGTACATTATCACCCTCACTATAGAGATTAGGAAACTGATTATAAGTGGCAGAGTTGGAATTTGAACCTAGGTTGTCTGACTCTAGAGCATCTATTGTTAATACTCTATTTATTAAGAGCAGCTGAAATGGCAGCTTCCTGCTTTTACTCCTCCCACTCTTCACTACAGCCATTTATGATTTGTTTTAATTCTTTTTTTAGAAGTAAAAATTAATTTATTTTTTTAATTTATTTTTTTCCAAGAAAAACGATTTTAAATGTAAAAATGTTACATGCAATAAACATTAATATTTTCAGAAAAAAAGGATTTTAGGTATAATAATATTATCAAAACTGTACTAACATAGTATAATATCACAAAAGTTGTAGGAAATATTAAAAATCTGCAAATAACAGGATTACTTCTATTAGATTCTAAAGTATCCTCCCTCCCACTGGCTCTATTTTTGTTCATCAGTTTATGTTCATTATATTCCACAAATGAGTGAGATCATGTGATATTTCTCTTTCTCTGACTGGCTTATTTCGCTTAGCATGATGCTCTCCAGGTCCATCCATGCTGTTGCAAATGGTAAGAGTTCTTCCTTTTTTACAGCAGCGTAGTATTCCATTGTGTAGATGTACCACAATTTTTTAAACCATTCCTCTGCTGATGGGCACTTAGGCTGTTTCCAAATAAGATTTGTTTTAATTCTTCAAACCAAGCTGGCCCTGCTGACTTATTTTAGACATTCACATATGTCATTACTTTTGACTGAAAAGCACTTTTCCCTCTTCATCACGATTATCATCTTCATCATTATTGCTATGTTATGTCAGTTAGTCTTCATAAGCATCCTTATAAGCTCAGGGCTCTTATTATTTCCATTTTATAGGTAAGGAAAATGGAACACAAGAGGAAACTTTGCCCAAGGTCACAATGAAAGACAATGGTAGAGCTAGGACTTAACCCAGGCAGTCTCACCCTAGTCTATCAGGCATTCACTCATGACATGAATATTTATTGTGTGTCTTCCATGTACCAGAATCCATGCCAGGACCCAGACATAAAGACAGAGCACTAGGCAGGAGGCAGAGTGCACAAGAAAGAAGCAGAAGAGCCAGGGTAAGGGAGGGGGTTTGGCGGGGAGTATAGGAGATGAAGGAATAGAGTCCTTTACTTATCTCACAGGTTTACAACTGGTGATAAAATCTAGAATTCTCCATAGGGTTGGCCTCTACTTTTGCCATGTGTCTTGCCTCTTTCAGTGTAACTCTGGAGCCTGTTTGCCCAACTACAGGCTGGTTGCATCACTTACAACATAGACAAACATCTGTTAACCTCTCTGAGTTTCACCTCTAAAACAAAGATGCAAACTCTTACAGCCTGCTTCGTCAAATAATAACTGTTGGAAGAATTTAATGAATGAGTCCATGTAGATACAGCACTAACACTTTTCGTCCTGAACACCTTCTAGAAAATTTAGTCCTGATAGCCGATTTGGTTAATGATCTGAACAGCTTCTCCCAATAGAGCTAATCCCAAAACTAAAGAAAAGAATTTCTTCCTACTGCTTTCTCCCTGAGAAAGTTCCCCCCAAAGACTTCTTAAAAGACAGGTAAAAAAGTGTTTGCACAGGGGATGATCCTTTTAAAAATGAAAACCTTTGGTCCCTGTGGTCTAAACCTATCCTCAGGCCAGATGCTTTCCACAGGCAGCTGTTTAGAATTACAGTAATAGTTACCTTTGGTTGACTGACCTGAGGATGTAGGAGCTATGAGCACATTCATTTAAAATTAAAGGGGTAAAAAATTCTGAAATCCTTACTGAACTACTGGTTCCAAAAGACTTCTTAAACTCAAAATCAAGCTCAATTAAATTTCACATCTAGTTCTATTTAAGCTCAGCCCTAAACTTATGCTTTGTTCATTTATTATTTATATCAATAATTATTTTTATATTCACTATTTTTATTTCCATTTATTGTTTATTTATAGCTCACTCATCATGCAATATTAACCAGGCTGTAACATCAGCTCTGATGGAAAAGTGGACTCCTTTTTCATTTACCTTTATAAATATTTCAAACTGGTAGCCAAAATGCACAATTCCTTCATTTTGATATAAGCTCCTTGATGTGCTAAGTTATGAAGTACTACAAACTCTTTGCTATGTGTCCCAAAAGAAGTGCTTAATATAACTCCCCCAAACTTGTCTGCATTTAAGAATATACTCATACATAGAAATGATATGGCACTGATTAAACTGCAACTAAGAACAAGCCTCCCCAAGAAAGTTAGAGGGCACCTGACTGTTGTGCTAGAGAACACCACTGAGTCACTGATCAAGTAGAAGAAGCTGCCCTGCTAATTTAGAAAATTCGCTTAGTACTTACCTTTGCACTGACTCTAAATCTCGTTAAACAGTGTACTCAATCCAAGCATTGCACAGTACCACTATAGAGATGGCCAATTCCAGCCATTTCAGGTACAAATGATTATTAAACATTATATTACATTGCATGTAATAATTTTGTGAAAATTATGCATTGGTCTCTACTCCTAGAATGTGAATTTCTTTAACACATAGAATATGCATAATTTTTTAATGAATGAGTCTGGTAGCTAACCAAAGATTCAGTCACTAACAATAGTATTGTACTAGTATATATGAGAACATATATAGGGGGTGAATCAGAACTATACAAAGGTTTGTTCTATTCAAAACTACCTCAAAAGAGCCATCCATCCTTCAATTACAAGACTCTATACTTCACCATTCTGAAATATTACCATCAGTGCTCTAACTATACTGCAAAGCTACATTAATCAAAACAGTATGGTACTGGAATAAAAACAGATATACATATCAATAGAATAGAGAGCCCAGAAATAAATCCTTGCTTATGCAGTCAGTTAATCAATGACAAAGAAGGCAAGAATGTACAAAGGGGTAAAGAAAGTCTCTTTTAAAATGGTGTTAGGAAAACTGGACAAATACATGTAAAAAGTGAAATTGAACCACTTTTTTACATCACTTACAAGAATAAATTTAAAATGGATTAAAGGCTTAAATGTAAGATCCAAAACCATAAAACTCCAAGAAGAAATCATAGGCAGCAGACTCTGACATTGTCCTTAGTAATATTTTTTTCTGATATATATCCCCAGGCAAGGGAGGCAAAATAAAAATAAACAAATAGGACTACATCAAACTAAAAACGTTTTGCACAGCAAAGAAAATGATTGGTGGGGTGCAACCACTATGAAAAACAGTATCAATGTTCCTCAAAAAATTAAAAATAGAACTGCCTTATGACCCAGCAATCCCACTTTTGGGTATTTATCAGAAGAAATCCAAAACACTGATTTGAAAAAATATATTCACCCCCATGTTCTTTGCAGTATTATTTACAACTAGGGGCCCAGTGCATGAATTCATGCATCTTGAAAGGAACTTTGGGCCACGAGGCTGCAGTGGGCACAGGGGTGGGTCTTAGCCCATCCTCCATGCCCCTGCCCAGTCCCTCCCACTGTGCCCCCCCCCAGTCCCCTGTCTGCCGGCAGCCCTACTCCTGCCACAACAGCTCCCACGCACTGATGGTTCCGGCCCTGTTCGCACCCACTGACAGCACAGAGCGATTGGGGCCGGTGCCAGCAGTGGGTGCAAGTGGGGCTAGTGTCGTCAGTGGGTACAAGCAGCAACTGATGCCCTGAGCACCCCTCAGGAGCAGGGGGGAGGTGGAGAAGCCCTGAGGGGCAATTGGGGCCAGCAGCCACCACTCGCACCTGCTGATGGTGCCGAGCAACTAGGGCTGGCACCAGGTTCTGGCAGCGGGTGCGAGCCAGGCTGGCACCAGCAGCAGGTGCAAGTGCCAGGCAGGACCATGGGCCACAAAGCTGCAAAGAATTTTCAGTAACCACCAGAGGCTCGCCCTGATGACAGCAACCGGTGCCCCTCCTTGGTCTGGTGCCCCTGCTCACCTGCTCAACCATCCCACCTGCTGCCAACGCCCACCATGTTCCGCACATGCCCCCTGGTGGTCAGTGCACATCATAGAGACTGGTTGTTCGGTTGTTCTGCCATTCAGTCTATTTGCATATTAGGGTTTTATATAGAGAGATAGCCAAGATATGAAAGCAACCTAAGTGCTCATCAATAGACTATTGGATGAAGAAGATGTGGTACAATAAAAAAAGATATATACAATGGAATATTATTCAGATGGAAAAAAATAATAAAATCTTACCATTTGCCACAGCATAGATGGACCTAGAGGGAATTATGCTAAGTGAAATAAGTCATATAAAGGAAGACAAATACCATATGATTTCATGTATCTTTGGAATCTAAAAAACAAAATAAATGAACAAATAAAATAGAAACAGACTCAGAGATACAGAAAACAAACTGATGCTTGCTGGATGGGAGGGGGTTAGGGGTCTAGGTGAAAAAGGTGAAGGGATTAAGAAGTACAAATTGGTAGTTACAAAATAGTAGGATTAAAGTACAATATAGGGAATATAGTCAATAATATTGTAATAAAGTTGTATGGTGCCAGATGGGTACTAGTCTTATCGGGGAGATCACTTCATAAATTATATAAATGTCTAACCATTATGCTATATACCTGAAACTAATATAAAATAACATTGAAAGTCAAAACACACACACAATGAAATATTAGTCAGCAATAAAAAATAATGAAATCTTATTTGTAACAACATGGATGGACCTACAGCATATTATGCTAAGTGAAAACACCAGACAGAGAAAGACAAATACCTTATGATTTCATTTACATGTGGACTATAAAAAACACAAATGAACAAACAAAACAAAATAGAAACAGATCCAGAGAACAGCTGATGATTGCCAATGGGGAGGGAAGGAGGGAATGGGTGATACAGGAAAAAATAATATTAAATAGGCTAAATAATTGAAAGTATGACTAATAAAATAGGTACTGTGAAAAAAATCATCAGTGTTCATTTAATGAGAACTTACTATGTGGAAGACCAATCTTCAAGTATATTGCAATTCCATAAATATGTTGTCATTTAAACTTCACATTTCAATGAAGTAGATTCTTCTGTTTTCACGTAAGGAGATTGCATTTTGTTTTGCAAGTTTTACTTTTTTTACTAAGATTTTTGTTGTCTTCAATAATTAAATGACACCTCAAGATTTCAAACCATCATGTGAGTCATGTACTCATTTCCTGGAGAGATTACAAAAAAAGTATCCTTATTTCAGAAGCAGGATCTGTTTGGGATACACACTTCCTCACTGCACATGGTTTTGGTTGGTGGACACTGGGAATTATTCTTACTATAAACCCTCTCCTCCTTACTAGCCTCTTATTAATCTTCTCCTTACCCAACTCTTGACTCTCTGACTTTTTCATTAGGGAACAGACAGGTAAATGGGAAAAAGTTGAACCCCACCTCTATCCTTTTCAGATATTTTTCACTAAGTTTCACATTAGTCACACACCTTTGTTAAACTATTGCAGCATACCTGGTCTGTTTGACACCAAAAAAAAGTTTATCCTAGCTAGCATATTCAATAATTAGCATCATATGGTATGCCATTTAAAAAGTAATTCTGTTTGCCTGGCCGGCATGGCTCAGTGGTTGAGCATTGACCTATGAACCAGGAGTTCACAGTTCTATTCCAGGTCAGGGCGGATGCCTGGGTTGTGGGCTCAATCCCCAGTGTGGCATGTGCAGGAGACAGCTAATCAATGACTCCTTTCATCACTGATGTTTCTATTTTTCTCTCCCTCTCCCTTCCTCTTTGAAATCAATAAAAATATATTTTTAAAAATAATAATAATTCTGTTTACTTAAAACTGCCTATAGCCCAACTGGCATGGCTCAGTGGTTGAGTATTGACCTATGAACCAGGAGGTCACAGTTTGATTCTGGTAAGGGCACATGCCCAGGTTGTGGATTCGATCCCTGGTGAGGGATGTGCAGGAGGCAGCCAATCAATGATTCTCTCTCATCATTAATGTCTCTCTCTCTCTCTCTCTCTCTCTCTCTCTCTCTCTCTCTCTCTCTCTTCCCCTTCCTCTCTGAAATCAATATATTTTTTAAACTGCCTGTAAAAAATTTAACCAGGCATTTAGAAAGAAAGCTTTAGTAATGACTATGCACTGATGATTATCCTGGAGATTCAGCATCCAGCAGTACCGGACACAGGTAGGCACTCAGTAAATATTTCTTGAATGAATGAATATGCTGTTACCTGTGATCTTAAATATTCCCTGCTAAGGCTGTCTTTCCTTATACCACTAATCAGGACAAATTCTAATCACTGTCCTATTACATGGCCCTTCAATTAGCAAGTGTGTACAACAACCAGGAAGGCAGTCATTGCTTGAAAGGATAAACGAGGCCTGGCCGCCAGGAACGCCACGGGAGTGTTCGCAGAATCACAAGTGGCTTACCCTTTGGGATGGGAATAGAGAAAAGAGATGGGAAAATGAATTCCCCACTTCGTGGACAGTGATCTGGTACTTTTTTGGCCTCAAATCCCAGAGGACAAGCACTAATTGAAAAGGTCATTGCAGAAAAGCTTCCAGGAGGCAGATTCAAACTAGCTACAGGAAATATTTCCAACTCTTGTATTATTTCACCCAAAATGATTTTTCTTCCTCCTATGTAACAATTGTCTATAAACTTACAAAGAAGCCAGAGGATGATGGGAAGGACAAGAAGCATATAAAAGTTTATTCTGCATTTGTCCTCAACATGGTCTCTTAGAATTAGTACTTCAAATGACTGGCATTTACATAAATTGTGGTGTGATGTCTTTCCTTCAGGCTGTCACTTCTTAATAATTGCCCTTGCCTACTGGCAGCCAAATATGAAGTAAAACAAAAGGCATTATGGTATTTGCAAGGTACCCACTAACTATAACATGCTGATTCCATTGCTAAGTTTAAAAAAAAAAATGTACACCTATAAACACTGATTTACTCTCAGCTCTCTGATGACAAAAGCTAAATTAGTCTAAAAATTATGAGTATTGCATCTGTGTTATAACTACCCCACCTCTTTAATCAATTTGCTATTCCGGAGTGGAAAGTGATTTAGGAAAAGCTGTCAAACAGGAGAGAAAGAAAATCTAATCTGGGTAAGTTATTAAGAAAACTGCTGCTTCGAGTCTTTAACATTTAAACTGTCCATAGAGACTCAGAAATGAAGGTGATGGGCGGGGGGACAGGGGGTTAGGGAGAGAGGCCAGGCTAGCAAGTGGGACTAGATGCCGCCACGGGCACAGTCTAGCCCCACAGCAAATGGAGAAGAAGAAGGAGGGGGAGCTTACATGTCAAAGGATAAAGAGAAAAAGCCACAGAGACAGGTGGCAAAAAGAACAACTCTGAGACATGGGCATGAATAAGGGAAAAGACAAAGAGGAACAGGCAAAGTGGAGGAAAGGGAAGAGACAAGTCGAGAAGGGGGCATGAAAAGAGAGGGAGCGCAGAGGGCACCCGCAGAGAAGAACGAAAGGCAGAGAAGCTGAGAGAGAAACAGCAGCCTCTCCATCACCCGCGTTGCCTTCTTCATCTTCGTCTCCCTTCTTTCAGATGGCACACTGACAGAAGATTAATTCAAGTCAGCTGCTGAAAATAATTATTGCATTATGGGAGCAGTAATCATTATTTAGAACATGATTAAATATGTCTGCACCTATTGACTCTGCCTATGATTTATGTATTTGTTTAGTCAATAGTCTAATGTAAATGATGTAATTAATTATAGATGGTGGTGTCAGGTCATTGGTGAAAACAATCTGAGGAGAACAAGGGCTCTGTTTTTTTCATGACAGATGCAGGGGGGGTGGGGGGGGGCTGAGTTGAGGGAATTCCAGGGGAACTTTTTCACGTGTGAATGGCGGCTTGGCTCTCAATTTGCATGTTGTCTTTCTCTTGTTCAGCCTTCGTTTAGAAATTGAAATAACTTGTTAAGCAAAGGGGAAGAGAGCACATGATTGCCAAGAGGACGCCTGGGACTTGGGCGGGTGAGGAGGTAAAGAGCCAGCTGCTCCCTAACACAGGGGAGCGTGGCACCATCATTTACCGCTTCATAAAATTAAATGTTTTCCAAATTAAATCAGTAGGCAGTGTGCAGGAGGCCTACTATCTCTAATAACAATTTTTCAATCAATATGAGGGGCCTTGCCGGGATGAAAGCTGAGCTGAGAGAGTTAGCACAGGTTTGGGAGGGCAGGCTGTCGGGGAGCAGAGGTGGAGACAGGGTTTGAGAACTGAAGCTTTCAATCAAACCAAAGGTTTCGAAAATATAGATATATATGCATGGTGGATTCGCCATCACTGTGAGTCTATTCCCCATAGATTTTTCTCTTAACTGATAATTCGGTCAGTCACATTCCTCAGAGGGAGGTCATAGGTCACCCCAGCCCCTGTCAGGCCTCAGAGAAACCATTTCCATTTTAATGCCACAGCTATAATCTATCAAAGATGTGATGTACAAGATACAATGAATTTAAGTGGTCTTCATATATCACTGAGCTTTCATGCCTTCACCTGGGTAATAGTCTGAATTACTCTCCCTACCTCACAATCTGTCACCCCCAGTAAAATAACTGCCATGCTGCTGTTAATGGCAGATTTGTCCAAATTGGGGCCACAGTAGCCAAAGTCATTCTACATCATAAACTTTAGCATTCAGTGCCTAGCCTGGAAAGGGCCCATAGCTTAAAATTCTTCTGTAAATAATTCTGTAGAGAGGCTCTGCTCATGTTTTTATTTATAAGCGCTAAAATAAATCTAGCAGGGGCTACCCACAGTCTTCCTTCTCCATCTTTCTGTATCTAGTCCTCCAGTCCTCTTTCCTCCAAGCCCATTTAATCTGACCTGTCACTTTCCCCCGAAAGGTGTCTAATAGACACAGATCTCTTCCTTAGACAATAAACACAGCAGAGTTCAGAAGACTCAGCTCATAGTTAGTGACCTTCTCTGCAACTCAACTATTAACCCTTCTTCTTTTACCACTAGGTAGTAAAAGTCCTCTAATTTTACACTGAGTAGTAAAAGCTGCCGACACATATATCTCCCGCCTAAACTATCCCTGACTGTGAGACTAGTGCCCTGCAAAAGCCTCCAGAGGTGTAGCTCTCAAATGTGCCCCTTATTCAAGGTTCATGCATCCCTCTCTGTTCCTATTCTTTTTTTTTTCAATTATGGTTGACATATAAGATTATATTGGTTTCCAGTGTGAGACATAGTGATTGTATCACCCTGATAAAACTAGTACCCATCTGATACCACACATAGTTATTACAATATTATCAATGTATTCCCTACGCTGTACTTTATATCCCCATGACTGTATTCTTTTCTAGTTCCTGGTCTATCATAACCAACATCCAACCTTCTATTTTATTTGCAACCTTTAGATCAAGAGATAAAGAGCTGGGTTTGGACCCAGGGTCTGAGATTTGGCAGAAGTATTATAAAGGGATCAGATCTGTCCTAACCCGGACAATATTTGCCATCCACCAATGAATCCATATGATAGAAAAGCCTATATAATGGTTGATCATTTTGGTATGAACACCCCTTGGGTCAGAAAGATATGTTAGGTCAGTTGGCTATAAGCACTCATCTCACCAAAGCTCCTGTATAAACATCTTATAAAAATGCAACACCTATGTTTGAGAAACTCAAAGTACTCAGGCAATATTGAGAGGGTTCCTTAGTTTCTATGCATTGGTCTAACATTCGGACCGGCCCTGGGTGGCTGGGGGGCTGAGGGGACTGGGGGACTCCGAAGGCAGGAACGCGGTAAGGCTGAGGGGACTGGGCACCGCCATCTTGTAGCTGTGGGCGCTGCCATCTTTGAGGATGTGGCAGTCAATTAGCATATTCCCTACTTATTGGCTGTGGGCACCGCTGTCTTTGAGGGTGGTGCAGTCAATTAGCATATTCCCCCCTTATTGGCTGTGTGCGCCACCATCTTTGCGATGGCATGAGGGTCAATTAGCATATTCCCTCTTTATTAGATAGGATTACAAATCCTTTAGGAAAGAGGTAGTTCACTTTATTTATAAGTCACCTAGTACTAGAGCCACCCAATGCTTATTTATACTAATAAAAGCGTAATATGCTAATTAGACAGGAGGTCCTTCTGGATAAAGCCACGCGGCAGGGGCCAAGGCAAAGGCAGCCCCTTGCACAAATTTCGTGCATTGGACCTCTAGTAATTAATAATCACAAATAAATGTATGAAGACTGTTAAGAGGCCTCTACTTCTATGCTATTTACAGCCTTTCCTACCTTGAAAATCGAGGCCATTAGGACTTATAGATATTTACCTCTCAAGGCTATGATAAGAATTAATGAAGTAATGTTTATAAAATGTCTTGGGCCACTCACTCTTTCCACAGCTATGGGTTTCTGAAAATGGAGGCAAAGCTGTCTAGAGAGCTGATGGCTTGGTTAGAGGCCAAAAAAGTCAATAGCATCGAAATTATTTAGGAAATGTTCAGACAGAACATGGAGCAGCAATTATTCCTTCAGGTTTCAGACTGCTTGTGTTTAGCAATAACAAAAGAGTCTGGCCCTCCCGTTCCTGATAGTGCTTTCATTAAGATAAACAGTATATTATTCATGCTGACGGTTTCTCCAGCAGGCTCTGTTTGCTTCCACTTTATCTGAGTTTCTTTGCAGTGAATCGTACATCCCAGAGATGTAAATTAGAAATATGCTCCCAGGCAATCAAATTCAATGAAAACTCTTACCTTCATCTGGGAAGAACTGTAGTAAAATTAGGTCGAAACTAGAAATGTTCTAACAATGTTCTTGAGCCCAATGTGGAGTATACTTTATTGGACTCCTCTCAGCCTGTTCATGAGGCATTTCGTAGGCATATATGATGCAAACATATACAGTGAAAAGATGGCCTCACTCATACCGTCACCTCTCGGCAGGTCCTTGAAGAGAAAGCACATCCCATGGGCATCAATGTCCAAAGAAATCACTTTGTCATCATCCTGCACACCTTTTGGCCTGAAAGATTCTTTGGATTATTGTAGATACATTGAACTCAATTTTCCTCTAAAAGAAACTAGAGCCCTAGCCGGTTTTGCTCAGTGGATAGAGCATCAGCCTGTGGACCAAAGGGTCCCAGGTTTGATTCCAGTCAAGGGCACATACCTTGGTTGCAGGATACTCCCTGGCCCAGGCCCTGGTCAAGGCTTGTGCAGGAGGCAACCAACTAATGTGTTTCTCTCACATCGATGTTTCTCTCTGTCTTTCCCTCTCTCTTCCACTCTCCCTAAAAATCAATGGAAAAAATATCCTCAGGTAAGGATTAACCAAAAAAATAAAAGAAACTACAACTTTCACAAAGACTTTCAAAAAGTTTTCCTTAAGCCGAAACCGGTTTGGCTCAGTGGATAGAGCGTCGGCCTGCGGACTCAAGAGTCCCAGGTTCGATTCTGGTCAGGGGCGTGTGCCTTGGTTGCGGGCACATCCCGGTGGGGGGTGTGCGGGGGGCAGCTGATCGATGTTTCTCTCTCATCGATGTTTCTGACTCTCTGTCCCTCTCTCTTCCTCTCTGTAGAAAATCAATAAAATATATTTTTAAAAAAAGTTTTCCTTAAAAGGTGCAGACTGATTTTACCAAATAATTAACTTTATTTCCCTAAAATGGATAGAGCTGAACAAAGAGCAAATGGTATACCCCAATATTTAGAAAATCATAGATTCAAAAAGGAAGTAATGAAAATGTCCATCTAGGAAGCACCTTTCCATCCCCTTCCCACCCCCACCAAGGACAAGGCTTTAAAGGATGATGGGGGTTGTGCTGATAAGACTCAGGTTTCCTAAGTTGTCCCTTTTCCTGTGGGAAAACACCTTGTAAAACAGGATGGAAGCATGGCTTTGCTGACCTCTTGTTTGCACACTTTGGTAGCTTACAAAGCTCTTCCTAGGCATTCAGAGTCAGATCAGCAAAAACCCTGCCACCCTTCATCTCTCAGAAAGTTTTCAGCAAAGGCCAGAGCTTTGCACTGGTTCAAAACTCTTGACTATGTCCCTCAAATTAGTGTTGCTCGGACTTCAGGGCACATACAATAGGATTGCCAGGTGAAAGGCAGGATGCTCCGTTCGATCTGAATTTCTGATCAACAATAAATAGCTTTTCAGTAGAGTTATGGTCCAAAAATTGCATGGGCTACACTTATCCTTTAAAAATGTTGTTTGTCTGACATTCAAGTTTAACTGGGTGTCCTGGGTTTTTGTATTTGCTTGTTTTGTTTGTGTGTTTTATTTTGTTTACCAAATCTGGCAACCCTAGAATAAGAATTACCTGGGAAGTTTACTTTACAATGTAGAGTCTCAGTCCCTAAAGCCCGTAGATTTGGATCTGATAGTTTCATGATGGGGTCAGGAAATCTAACTTTGTAAGTAAGCACTCTGGGTGATTCCCTGCAGGCAGACTTGAGACCACTTTGAGTGACACTTCTTACGTGGTAGAATGTCCCTGATGTTCCTCCGTATACCAGCAGCAAAATGTGTTGAATTTAAAGGTGCTAGTTATTATAACTTTGCCATAGGAAATCTAATCTTTTTGCCCACCTTTCTAAAACCCCAAAGATAGATAGAGTCCTTGATCCCCCAAAGGGGATAAGCACAAATAATATGAATTTCTGTCATGGGATAAATGGAGCCTATTACCTCTTACTGGTAATTTTCCTTTTTCACATATAGAATAAACTGATTTCTGTTGCCGTATTTCTTTTGCAACTTGGGTATTATTTACAATAAATTGAAACCTTTCCGGGCTTGACATATTACACTGATCTATGACTTTGCTTTCATTTTGTCCTGTTAACTAGAAACCCACTTCATCATGAAATATGTTCCTCACACTTTCCCCCATAGTGAGTAAAAACATTGATAAAGCATCATAAATTGTGGGTCATTTCTCAAATGCTTCCTGTTACAGTGAGGATTGGGAGAAGGAAATGTAAGTACTGATCAATGGCCACTTGATAAAATTTATGCTGAATGTATGAACAGAAAAGGAATGGATGTATTAGAGGCTGCATTTTAAGATGTTTGTCTCACTCACATCCAGACTTCATTCTTTATCCCATCGTGCCAAAGGTAATTCAGCCTTCTCTCTCTAGCAAACTACTCCCACCCCCAAAACAAATCAATTAATGTAAACTCCTAACAGTGATTTTTGCCTATGTCACCTAAACGATTGAAAAGGAAATAATATACCTAAGGTATCAGGATAGTTACCCAGTCCTACCCTTAATTCTGTGTAAATCTTGAGTACATGTTATTGCTTAAAACCTAATTTGGACCAGAGATGTGAAAATAACTCTTACCCCAAAATACGCAGTATCACCAATATACTGGCATGCAAATTTAGAGAGACAGAGAGAGAGAAGAAAGAGGAGAAGCTGGGGAAGGGTGGGAGAAGAGGGGGAGGAGGAGGAGCAGAAGACAAAAGGGAAGGTTGGACTAGAAGGATGAGGTTCTTTAAAACTTATTTCAGCTGAACTGTTTTCCACACTCTTTCTCTAAAATACCCTAAGTATAGGATCAAACATCTAAGATCCTTGAATATTCCAAGGAATAGTTGTTTTTCTTTGCCATAGCACAACATCCACTTTATCTACCTCTCCTTCCCTGGAAGTTGTGCCTTAATAAAACTGAGATGTTCTTTATGAGTAAATTCACCTATGAAAATATGCACTCCCCAATATGTCCCAGCAATACAATGGCTTCGAGTACTCAGCCCTATGCCCTGCAGTGTTTAGGGTTGCATACGCCTTAATACAAGAGGCTGAGTATTCCACTGCCAACTCTTCTCAGCCACGCATTGAGGAAAATGAACATGCCTCTCTGGATCGGTATGAAGAATAGCTTATAAAAATGAGTGCGAAACCCTTGGCAAATACCAAATGCTGTATGAATGCTAAGGAATAATAAAGATCTGTATGAATGCGGCGAAACAGCCCTACTTCCAGGTGCTTTTTCAAACTGGACACCAACCATTTGAGATTCACCCATCATTCACCTTTGGGCATCCCTTTCTTGATGAAAAAATAAAATGGACTGTCTGCATTGCAAGAAAATGGAAAAATTAAATTTCAAAGCATATAAAGCCCACATGCCTTGACCATTCAAAGTAGTGGGTTATGTTAGTTAATAAAGATAATGCTCATGAAGTAATGAAGGGGCAAAAATACCAATTCCCATTAAGACTTTGTTTTCCACTCAGAGGGCACAAGATTCTAGCTGCAAGTAGATTTTAGAAACATCATAAACACAGGTGGCACATAGCCAGTTTCACAGGGTATGTATGTATTGTCATTATGACTGTTCTTAACTCCTCCAAGAAGTCACTTGTCAGTAATCCTCAGTATTGTCTGTGTGTTGGAGACAGGAGAGGGGGAGAAATACAGTGTTCATAAGCAACGTGATAATGACTATCATCCTGCAGCCCCTTACAGCAAGAAGAATAGGGGAAAAAGGAAGGAAGGAAGGAAGGAAGGAAGGAAGGAAGGAAGGAAGGAAGGAAGGAAGGAAGGAAGGAAGGAGGGAAGGAAAGAAAGGGAAAGAAAGAGGTAGAATAAAAGAACTCTTCTCTAGCAAACCATTTCCTCCAAAGACATGATTCACTAACATTTGATTTGACAAGCTATAGGCACTCCTAACATTATTTTTTTCCCCTTTGCTGTTCATTTGGGGAGCAAAGATTTATTGCCTCTCCTGAAAAGGACAAGAAATGCACTAGAAATAAGAATTAATAGTGGGTTGTGTTTTTTTTTCACATTGCCCATCCTTATAAAAAAGAACTACTTCTTGACTAGATTCTTAATTCTTTTTGGTTCCAAAATACAGTGAATCTTCCTCTACACTATTAAATAAAATCTGGAGACAGAAGCAAACAGTAGTCAGGTTGTGGGGCAATGGGAGTCAATCCATTTAAAAGTCAAATCCTCTTCCCATGTGAAGTTTCCTTTCCACACTCAGTCAATAGCCCCTGTCACTGAATTGCCCTCCTCGTTAAATGTAGTGTGCATAAATCTGCCATGCATCTGTCGCCTTGTATTTGGGTTTGCACTAAATGTACACCACAAAAATTATGTAAGATTTCATTCATAAAGTCTCAAACAATTATTGTTTAATAAAACAAAGAGAAAAAAAGAGGCTGGCTCCTAGTCGGCATGGAATTTGCTAGGTGTGTAATGAAGTGCTCTATGAAACAAAAATCAGCCAGGAGAGCCAGGGACTCAGCTGCATCAAGTTTTACTCTTGGGGGCAAAAGTCCCAGCTCTGGCTGTTCAAATGGCAAAAAGCCTCTCAGCATTCCCATCATAAAACCTGAATTTCAGGGGTTTATAACTAAACTGAAGATTTCCTTCAGAGCGAAACAGATTCATCAAGTCTCAACTCAAAGGACAGTTTTGCTTTCAGTTTTCTGGGAGGTTTAGTTTGGTCATTATCAAGTTATGGAAATGAAAAAATAAATAAGTGAAAGCTTATAGGGGTCTGGCTCTTTTACTCCTTTTTAAAAAACTCTCATAGTGTTTTTGCAATAGCTTGGTTATCTGAAATGACATTTAGTCCAAAATATAGATTTCTTTCTTAAAATGACTGCAACTTTGACATTTAGAGATTGGTTATTACACATGCATAGAAGCTGCTTCTCCAAAAGATACTTGGCAGGACTGTGCAATATTGTATGGATCACGCATACTGAATGCCCACTTTCCAAATGACCCTCTCCTACGGCTGGGAGGAGGAAATAGCTTTTAACAGGAATGACAAATATATAACCAATTCAATTATTGCTTTATTATATTGCACTCATTAAAGATTGCTTGAAGAGTAGCATAGATTGTGCAAGAATTACCTCATTTCATGCATCATTTTAAAAGTAATTATTTACTTCCAAATTAATATTGGCTGGAAGACCTTAAATACTCCGCCACTGAAGACTCCTGGACTACTACAATGGCGCCTCCACACAGACTCCAGGAGCATAAAAGAAAATAATTAACAGGATAATGCCTAATAAGCATCACAGAATGAACCATTATTGTTTTGCCCAAAGAGGAAATACTATTCCACATACTCCACAATGTGTTTCAAAATAACATGAATTTCAATCAAATATAAATAGGTTCACTTAAAAAAATAAAATTAATTTCATTCTGACTCTCACCTACATGGTAAGTCTTTCCCTTAAGGAAAATGCTTATGTAACACATGGGTAAAAATACATATTTATAAGATGTGTTTAGAAGGTGTGATCAAAAAGCTTTTGCCCAGTCATTTGAATATCATCCCTATGACAAACCCAAATAATTTTAGGAGCAGACAAATCTTTGAAACAGACAAAGACATGGCAGATCAAACTTGTGAATGAGCCTCGCCTGAGAGTTTGGGTGTGGCCAGACTAATAAAACTGGTTTGGTTTGTGGTTTGGTTTGTTTTTCCTGGGACCCTCAAGTCCAAGCTGAAAGCGACTTAAAAGAAGGAGTATGAAAAAATGTTTTGTGCCATGGAAGCATGATGAACATGTGTGACTTTATTCCATTTGTGAAACAAGTATTACATGCCTATTGCAGCGTAGGAACTGAGCAAGGCGCTGAGATCACAAAGACACCAGTCCCGTTCACAAAGTTCTTAACTGTCTACAATCAATGCATTTTTATTTTTAAGTTAGTATTCAAACGTAAACATATGCATGTCTAGCCTGTTGCCATATACTCATTAAACTATAAAAGTCTTGTTTCTGTTCAACAAGCAAACTGAATGAGTGAGTCTTTGGGAGGACACAAAGGAAGGAAGGTGCCTGCAGCATCAGTCAATAATCTGTCAAGAGACTGTGTCTTTTCTCAGCTATCTGAACTCTTCAGAAAAAAAATATACCCTCTAAGACTGTTCGACTGCTTAACCACAACATAATGGATAAAAATGACATACAATTCTGAAGAGTTTTTCAAGTCACAATGCATTTCTACATACTCTGCCCCCTTTCGATCGTCACATTAAGTCTGAGGTAGGGAAGGTATGTATCATTCTTGTTTTCTAAATAAGAAACTAAAGTTGGAAAGGCTAACCACACACGAAGTGATGATTCTGGGACTCGTTGGGAACAATAAGAAATAACAATAATGGGCTTAAATGCAAATTTTTTAAGTTTGGATTGTCAATAAATCTTTTTAAAATTTCAACAGGTATTTGTTTTTGTTTCTTTCATTTAGTAGCTGAGGCTGTTATTTACCTGCCATGATTAAATTAGCCAAAACATGCTGCAGTCAGTATTTCAGGTGGTCTTAGATACTAGTCAAGTCGTAATCAGCTTAACGTCATGGAAGACTGCCTAGGCATTACAACAACAAATTATACAGGTCAACTTTGCCTCCTTCTGACTTTTCCTGCCATCACAGTAAATTAAAACCAAGACACGTGCTGTTGAGGTAAAGAGGGTGTTTGAGTTCTTGAATCACCTAAAGAAGCTATCTTTCTATATAGGAGTAAAAAGTGGTGTTGATAATATGTCTAACCTCCGTTTTTCTCTGCCTGTGTACATCATCACTGAATTGTACAGCAGGATATAATTAAAGCAATGAATAAGTGCAGTGAATCGAAATAAAGAAAATGATCCATTTGCCTCCAACTTTTCTTGATTTTGTCCTGTAATAGAATAAAGGCAGATCTCTCAAGAAAGGACACATGGCTCTATTATACATTTAACAAACAGAAACAGAGTGATCATAGGTATACAAAGAGTGTGGTTTACAGGATAGATTGCAGAGCATTGAAAAGAACATGAGACTTACAGTCAAATCCTGGACTCTACACCTCCTTCCACCACTCGCTGTGTGACCTTGATCAAATCACCTCCCAGCCTTAGTTTCCCTACGGGAAAAATAAAATGTGAATAATAATAGCATCCTGCTAGCTCAGGGGCAGAACAAAGTGAAAGCGCTTTGTAAACTATGTAAAGGACTATACACATGTGAGGTATCAATTTTATGGTATTGTTATTATTTTCATGATCACAGAGGGTTTTTTTACTTCAAATGTAGGTTTTTAAATGCCTGAGAAAATGGGGTAGCCACAGAACCATGACTTTAAACAAACTTTATTTGGGCGCATGACTGACTGGCAATTGTGTGCAATCATTTTAGCTGTCACAAGCCCAGAGAAATGTGGGAGAGCTCTTCCATGAAATGTTTATATTTCATAAACAAAATGATGTGCTTAACAGTCAGAGCGATGGGAGGGTTCCGGCTAATGCATTTTCCAATGTGTGAGGCAGATTATTAATGCGCTCCAGTAGCTGTTAATTTCAGTTTGCCGGAATGATTTATGGGGAGGTAAAGGAGAGAGACATAATCTAATTGAGATCAGAATCACTGTTCTAGCAGCAAAGCACCAGTATGGGCCCTCGGCACGGCAGAATGATTAATATCTAATAAGCAAATAATCCGTTAAATTATTATAAACATTACTTTTGACAACTCTTTTGTTGGTAAATGAAAGAAAAAAGAAACAAAAGATCTAAAAATCATCACTTTCTCTAATAGTGGTGTAAAGGCACATTTGTTGGAGCAAGGGTGATGGATACCGTGATGGGCATGAGTGTTATGACCAATTTTAAGTACACTGGGGAGGCATTTTTATCATAACATGAATGACAATTGACTACCTGGAGCAAGATCACTCTTCAGAAACAAAAATAAACACCAGTTCTCAAAGTGTGGTTCCTCTTATCACACCTTATCATTACCTCTCTAGTAAGCATGCCAGTCCCTCTCCACTAATCAGATGCAGAGGCTAAAAGGAGAGGTAAAGAGCCCCTCTTCTCACAGCAGCTCCTTTTCTTTTTATATTTTTAACTAGAGGCCCATTGCACAAAATTCATGCATGGGGGGGTGTGACCCTCAGCCCAGCCTGCACCCTCTCCAATCTGGGACCCCTTGAGGGATGTCCGACTGCCCGGTTAGGCCCGATCCTACTGGGACATCCCTCTCACAATCCAGGACTGCTGGCTCCCAACTGCTCACCCACCTGCCTTCCTGATTGCCCCTAACCACTTCTGCCTGACAGCCTGATCACCCCCTAACCACTCCCCTGCCAGCCTGATTGATGCCTAACTGCTCCCCTGCCAGCCTGATTGCCCCTAACTGCCCTCCCCTGCAGGCCTGGGCAACCCTAACAGCCCTCCCCTGCAGGCCTGGTCCCTCCCAACTGCCCTCCTCTGCAGGCCTGGTCCCCCCAATTGCTCTCCCCTGCAGGCCTGGGTCACCCCCAACTGCCCTTCCCTGCAGGCCCGGTCGCCCCCAACTTCCCTCCTCTGCAGGCCTGGTCACCCCCAACTGCCCTCCCTTGCAGGCCTGGTTCCTCCCAACTGCCCTCCCCTGCTGGCCATCTTGTGGTAGCCATCTTGTGTCCACATGGGGGCAGCCATCTTTGACCACATGGGGGCAGCCATCTTGTGTTTTGGAGTGATGGTCAATTTGCATATTACTCTTTTATTAGTTAGGATAGAGGCCTGGTGCACGGGTGGAGGCCTGCTGGTTTGCCCTGAAGGGTGTCCCAGATCAGGTTGGGGGTTCCCTTGGGGGATGGGGTGGCCTGGGCGAGGGGCCTGTGGTGGTTTTCAGGCTGGCCACACACCCCAGTGACCCAAGTGGAGACCCTGGTATCTGGAATTTATTTATATTCTATAATTGAAACTTTGTAGCCTTGAGCAAAGGCCATGGCCGGCCAGGAAGCTTGGCTTCCTCCAACACCGGGGCAACCCAAGCCTCCTGCTCTCTACAGCTCCATGGCTGCCACCATTTTTGTTGGGTTAATTTGCATACTTGCTCCTGATTGGCTGGTGGGCATGGCTTGTGGGTGTAGCAGAGGTACAGTCAATTTGCATGCTTCTCTTTTATTAGATAGGATGTGGTAAAATGTGCATGACATAAAATTTACCATTTTAACCATTTTTAAGTGTCTTTCAGTGACATTAAGTACATTCACATTGTTGTGCAACCATTACCAACTCCAGAACTTTTTCACCCTCCAAAACTGAGACCCTATACTATTGATAAATCCTCATTCTTTCTCTCCCCCTAGGTCCTGGCAACCAGTATTCTACTTACTGTCTTTATAAATTTGACTCATAAGTGGAATCATACAATATTTTTACTGAGCATAATGTCTTTGAGGTTCACCCATGTTGTAGCATGTTTCAGAAATGTCCCTCCTTTCTAAGGCTGAATAACAGTTCATTGTATTTATACACCACATTCTGTTTATTCATTCATCTGTTGATAGACAGTTGGGAGATACATATACTGGGTTGTTTCTACATCATGTCTAATGTGAATAATGTTGTAATGTACAAGGCAATATAGATATCTCTTCGAGATAATGATTTCCTTTCATTGGGAAATATATCCAGAAGTGGGGTGGCTGGATCATATGGTAGTTCTATTTTTAATTTTTTGAGGAACCTCTATTCTGTTTGCCATAATGGCTATATCAGTTAACATACTCACCAACAGTGCACAGGGTTCTCTTTCCTCTACATTCTCACCAGCATTTGTTAAGCTTTATTATTTTACTAGAAGCCCAGCACACGAAATCATGCATGGGTAGGGTCCCTAGGCCTAGCCTGCAATCAGGGCCATCTTCTGCCCACTTGCCAGTCCCCAGTCCCGCCCCACTGCCAACTGGTTCCCCCATGGTTACCCGTTGGCCATCCAGCAATCAGAGCCTGTGAACTTGGGGGAGGGGCCAAGAGGTGGTCAATGCACCTCATAGCAACTGGTCAATCGGTCATTCTGGTTGTTATGCTTTTATAGTCACTGGCCTCTTATTATATAGGACTAGTGGCCCAGTGCACAAAATTTGTACATGGAGGGTGTGTTCCCACAGCTCAGCCTGCACCCTCTCCAATTGGGGACCCCTTGGGGGATGTCCAACTGCCATAGGGATCCACAGTGATCAGGCCTAAACCAGCAGTCAGACATCCCTCTTGCAATCTGGGACCGCTGGCTCCTAACCATTTACCTGCCTGCCTGCCTGATTGTCCCTAACTGCCTCTGCCTGCCTGCCTGATTGCCCCTAACTGCCCTCCCCTGCTGGCCTGATCTAGCCCCCAACTGCTCTCCCCTGCTGGCCTGATTGCCCCCTAACTGCCTCTGCCTGCCTGATCACCCCCAACTGTCCTCCTCTGCCAGCCTGATCTCACCCCCATCTGCCCTCCCCTGCAGGCCTGATCTTGCCCCCAACTGCCCTCCCCTGCCAGCCAATTTGGTTCTGATTGGTCGGTTTCTATGCCAGTCAGCATCAAAAGCTCCACCTCCTAGACAGCCATTGGCTCCTCACAGTTCATCCAGATTTAGTTCTGATTGGTCGGTTTCTATGCCAGTCAGTGTCAAAAGCTCTGCCTCCTAAGCAGCCATTGGCTCCTCACACTTCACCCAGATTTGGTTCTGATTGGTCGGTTTTTATGCCAGTCAGCGTCTCCAGGCCTATCTCCAAGCCTGATCAGAGAGGCAGGGCTGATCAGCAGCCCCCGCAGAGGCCTGGAGAGAAACAGAGGCGCGGCTGCTAGCAAAGCCTGGAGAGAAAGAGAGAGGCAAGGGCTGATCAACAGCTGCCTCTCTCTGGGCCTGATCTGCAGCCCCTTGGCAGTCAGTGCTGGG
This sequence comes from Eptesicus fuscus, assembly GCF_027574615.1. Classification (NCBI taxonomy): domain Eukaryota; kingdom Metazoa; phylum Chordata; class Mammalia; order Chiroptera; family Vespertilionidae; genus Eptesicus; species Eptesicus fuscus. Next base: position 62,625,724 of record NC_072474.1, on the reverse strand, counting down.
TCGCTGCGCCCAAATCAGCGGCAGTCAGTGCTGGGTCGCCACAGCAACCCATCAATGACTGCAGGACTGACTTCTGGTGTTCAGTCGAGCCTTCGGTCAGTTGTTATGAACCCTGGGTTTTTATCCTATCTAATAAAGATGGAATATGCAAATTGACACTCACTCTGTCACAAAGATGGTGGTGCCCATAGCCACAAGATGGTGGCACCCAGTCCCCTCAGCCCCACTGGAGTCCCCCAGTCCTGTCAGTTCTGCTGGCAGTGAACAGGCAAGCAGGCCTCACAGACAGCAGACAGCAGGGCCTGCTTGCCCGTCACTGCGGCATTGAGCAGGCAGACCCCACAGAGAGCAGAGAACCATGGGGAGCGGGCCTAAGACATCAGTAGGACATCCCCTGAGGGCTCCCAGATTGGAGAGGGCGCAGGTCGGGCTGAGGACCCCCCACCCATGCACGAATTTTGTGAACCGGGTCTCTAGTATTAGGATAATAATCATTCTAGTAAGTTATATCTCATTGTGATTTTGATTTGATTATCCCTGATGTAGAGCACCTTTTCATGTCCCTATTTTGCCATGTACAAAAAAAAAGTCTATTTAGGTCTTTTGCCTATTTTTTTTCTTTTTTTTTTTTCTTTGTTGATTAAGGTATTACATGTGTGTCCTTATCTCCCCCGCTTCCAATTTCCCCCCACCACACCTCTGATCATGCCCTCACCCCCTGGTGTCTGTGTCTATTGGTTAGGCTTATATGAATGCATATAAGTCCTTTGGTTGATCTCTCCCCCTTACTCCCACCCTCCCCTACCTTCCCTCTGAGGTTTGATGGTCTTATCTATGCTTTTCTGTCTCTGGATCTGTTTTTGTTCATCAGTTTATGTTGTTCATTATATTCCACAAATGAGTGAGATCATGTGATATTTATCTTTCTCCAACTGACTTATTTCGCTTAGCATAATGCTCTCCAGGTCCATCCATGCTGTTGCAAATGGTAGGAGTTCCTTCTTTTTTATAGCCATGTAGTTCCTTCTTTTTTATAGCCATGTAGTATTCTATTGTGTAGATGTACCACAGTTTTTTAATCTACTCATCTGCTGATGGGCACTGAGGCTGTTTCCAAATCTTAGCTATTGTAAATTGTGCTGCTATGAACATCTTTTGCCCATTTTTTAAATTGGGTTACTTGATTTTTTCACTATTGATTTCTGTGAGTTCCTTGTATATTTTACATATTAGTCCTTTATCAGATATGTAGTTTGCAAACATTTTATCCCATCCTATGGGTTGCCTTTCATTTTGTTTATTTATTTATTTTTATTTATTTATTTATTTTATTTTGCTGTGCTAAAGCTTTTCTGTTTGATGTAGTTTCACTTGTTTATTTTTGCTTTTGGTGTCAAATTCAAAAATTCATTGCCAAGACCAATGTCAAGAAGCTTACCCCCTATTTTTACTTCTAGGAATTTTACACAGTTTCTCATTCAAATCTCTAATACATTTTTAATTGATTTTTGTATATGGCATAAGATCTAATATGTCCAATTTCATTTTTTTGCATGTGGCTCTCCAGTTTTTCTAATACCATTTATTGAAGAGAGTGTCCTTTCCCCATTGTATATTCTAGACTCCTTTGTCTTAAATTAATTGATTATATACGCATGAGTTTGTGCCTGGGCTCTTAATTCTATTCTATTCTGTTCCATTGATCTGTGTCTGTTTTTGTGCCAATACCAAACTGTTCTGATTACTTTATCTTTGTAATAATATAGTTTAAAAAGTGTGATGCCTATCGAACAGACTGTCAAACTACAGTGGGAAGGTAGGGGAAGGTTGCGGGGGACGGAGAGTAAGAGATCAACCGAAGGACTTGTATGCATGCATATAAGCACAACCAACAGAGACGCAAGACACTGGGGGCGGGGGAATGAGGGCAAGTGCCAGGAGGTAGGGGAGGCCAGGGGGAGGTCAGTGGGGGGGAAAAGAGACATATGTACTACTTTTTGTAATACCTTAAACAATAAAATTAAAAATAAATAAAAAGTGTGATGCCTCCAGCTTTGTTCTTGTTTCTCAAGATGGCTCTTGGTACTCCTAATGGTTTGTGATTCGATACAAATTTTAGAATTGTTTTTTCTATTTATATTAAATAGTGACTTTGAAATTTTATAGGAGTTGCATTGAATCTATAAAACACTTTTGGTAGTATTTTAACAATAGTTTAACAATATTAACTCTTCCAATCCATGAGCACAGAATATCTTTCTACTTATCTGTGTCTTTTTTAAGTTCTTTTATCAATATCTTATAGTTTGCAGTGTATAGATCTCTTACCTCATTGATTAAATGTTCTGCTTTCAATTCTTTTGGGTATATACCTAGAAGCAGAATTGTTAGATCATATGGCAATTTTGGAGGAACTGCCATACTGTTTTCCATAGCATCTGCACCATTTTACATTCCCACTGGCAGTGTACAAGGGTTTCAGTTTCTCCACATCCTCATCAAAACTTGATCTTTTCAGGGTTTTGGGTTTTTTTATAATAGCAATCCTAGTGAGTATGAAATAGTTTCTTCTCAAACAGACCAAGTTGTTTAATCTGGCTGTGTTATCTTTAAAGAATCCAATAAAAGTTATTTTAGTCTTGGGCCTGCTCTGGGACTTTTATTTTGTATGTAGTACAGCATGTATTTGGCATCTACACTATGACAAGCATAGACCCTATTGGGTATGCATCAACTGGCTGAGGTGGAAAACCATACTGAAATGAGCAAAGAACAGGAAAAGAGGTCCCTGGAGGGCTCAGAAGAAAGTGTGTGCTTTGGAGTAAGTGCATGCACATAGAGACTCAGTGTAATACAGAAATCCCAAACCTATTATTAAGATTTCCCATGTACCACTCAAACCTTATTTCACTTTCTTTTATTTCTTCTTTAACCATTCACTCTTGAACTCTATATCTCCAAGATTAATCATGGCTCTTTGAAACAACATATCATTGCCCCCTCCATCTCCTGCTCCTCACCACAAATCTAAATCAATTGTTCCACGGTGAAACAATTAATACCTCACTGCATGAGTGTAAAATATCTAATGTCTGATAAGAGCAACTCAGCCACCCAGGTGGCTCTAACTTCTTGTCCTACACTCTATTATTAATATTCTCTAGGGCATGGACTAAGCCATATCCCTTGTCTTTGCTTCAATTTCTTCTTTCATAAAGTAAGAGCAGAAGAATTAAGTCCCTGATAATGAGATCTAATCTGGAGACAGCAGCCTGCTTTAGATTTTAAGATGCCTCTAACTAATGTTATAATTAGCCTTTAAGCTAATGTTGGTAATCTAAGAATATATTAGCCCAGAGAAAACATTAATAGATATAGGATAATGAAAGACCTAGCAAAAAAGGGGTAATATTTGGTACCTGGTTTTATATATCATGTACCAATCTCTTCCCAAGCATCAAAAAATCACCATAAAATGTCTAGTTAAGCAATACTACCAAAGTGCTGTATGAAATTATTTACCATCAATCTGGTTTGTCTTCAAAGAGTTTATTAAATCTAAACTAGTATCGTAGAGAAATTATATCTACATTTCTAATGAGAGCAGAAGTGGCAATGCAAGAACTTCCAAGCATTCCTAAAAATCTTACTCTAATATAACCTTTAAAGATATTTCTAAAAATTATAATAGTGTATTCAAACTTTTATTCCCTAAAATATCCTATCTAATAAAAGAGTAATGTGCAAATTAACCGTCACTCCCAACAAAAATGGTGGTGCCCATAGACACAAGATGGCGGCGCCCAGTCCTCTCAGGCCCAGGGAGGGCTGCCACTGAGAGCAGGCAGCAAGAGGGCCAGCTGTTGGCCTGGGAGGCGTTTTTGTACCCCCGGCGCTATCAGCTCCCAGCCGCCACCCAGGCCTTAGGCCTGGGAGGTGCCTTCGCACTCCCCTGCGCGATCAGCTCCCAGCCGCGACCCAGGCAGTGGCCTGGGAGGCGGCGTGCACCCCCGGCACAATCAGCTTCCAGCCCTGACCCGGGCAGTGGCCTGGGAGTCGGCACACACCCCCTGCGTGATCAGCCCCCAGCTGTAACCTGGGCTATCGGCCTGGAAGGCGGCGACCACCCCCCATCCGCTCCCAGCCCAATCTGGGACGTAGGCCCGGAAGGTGGCACATACCCTGGAGCAATCAGGCCCCCATGGTGACCTGGGCAGTGGCCTGGGAGGCAGCCATGCACCCCTGGCATAATCAGCTCCCAGCTGCAACCTGGGCCATAGGAATTAGGACAGCAGTCTTCAGATTCTACTTCAAGTGTCTTTTCCAGAACAGTAATAAGCTGCCTTTCCATCATATTACTCAGGGTTCAGGTGTATCAGAAGGTATCTATAGTTATGCTCAAAAAATTACCACAATTCCTCCCAAAGGAAATTAATTCCTCTAGTTTAATTTGTCAGCTGGCTCAAGAGCCTTTCAGGTACTGTCCCATTTGCAGGTTACTATCCAAGATCTGATAGACCTACCCCTGTAAGGCTTTTCAGTCACTTCAAAAGAAACTTCTTTGGTTTAACTGTTTGATCACATCACAGATAACACCATGGGCTTCCACAGCATGAAGGACTCTAAAATTTGTACCATCCATTCTCACCTTTCTGCCACTCTCTGACCAACAGGAGAGAATAGTTATATTGGACAAAAAACTATTGTCCATTAAGCCAACTTTAAAAAATAATTAGTGTGCTCTGCTTCAAAGGTAATATATGGTAAAGATTATACAGATTAGACAACTTCCTTTGTAAGAAGACAAACAGGATTACATTTTATTCACTCCCTCATATACTCATTCATTCATGCATGCAATGAATATTTATCCAATCTCTACTGGTAGGCAGGCACAATTCTTTGTGTTGTGGCTACAGCAGTGAACAAAACAAAGTGGTCGCTACCTTGATGTGCCTTATATTTAATGGAAGAATGAGTAAGTAAATCAATTAATTTAATTTTTGATAGTGGTCAGCAATAATAAGAAAAATGAAGCAGGATAAGAGGGTTCAGAGTGATGGGAAATAATGAGAACTATTTTAGCCGAAACCAGTTTGGCTCAGTGAATAGAGCATCGGCCTGCGGACTCAAGGGTCCCAGGTTCAATTCCAGTCAAGGGCATGTACCTTGGTTGCGGGCACATCCCCAGAAGGGGGTGTGCAAGAGGCAGCTGATAGATGTTTCTCTCTCATCGATGTTTCTAACTCTCTATCCCTCTCTCTTCCTCTCTGTAAATAATCAATAAAATATATTTTAAAAAATAATAATAATGAGAGCTATTTTAGATTAAGTGGTGGTCAGGAAGGTTTCCCAACACAACCCCATAGAGTGAAAGAATGAGCCGTGGGAAGATTAGAGGAAGAAGACTAGCATCACCACTTTTTAAACTCTGATCTGAACTCCGACACCTAAAAAATCTGTAATATCTTTCCAACTTAGTTGATTTTCCCCAACTGAATCTCATACTGTCTACACCTGCTCACTTACTTAATCCACTCTATCTCTGTTTGCTCCTTTGGGGTCAATTGTCTGCCCTCTGGGTTATGACAGCCAGGAGGCCCTCCTGCCTGGCTCCTCTTCCTGCCACCCATGTCCCATTAAAGAGGCAACTTTTCCTGCCTTTCTATTAACAAATGAGGATAAGGACAATAAACTGAATGTGGGGAAGTAGCTAAGGGTAGCTTTTTCGGGTTTGGGGTGGGGGGAGCAGAGAAGATACAAGGAATATTACAAAGTTTACTTTTTTCATTTTTTCATTTGTTTAATTTATCTTTATTTTTGAGAGCATTTCAGATGTCCCAAATTTTTCCCTTCCCTGCCCCCCTCCACCCAGGTCCCACCCCACCCCAGGCCTTCATCACACTATTGTCTGTGTCCCACCCCACCCCAGGCCTTCATCACACTATTGTCTGTGTCCATGGGCAATGCATATATGCATATTAGTTCTTTGGCCAAGAAGATCATTGTGCAACTCCAGGAATGCCAGCAAAAATAGAAAAAATAGAGAAGAAAGTAAAGCACACGCCTTTTTGTCCAGGCCAGCTATCGCTGTAGACAGTGGTTCTCAACCTTTTAAATGCCGCGACCCTTTAATACAGTTCCTCATGCTGTGGTGACCCCCAACCATAAAATTATTTTCGTTGCTATTTCATAACTAATTTTGCTACTGTTATGAATCGTAATGTAAATATCTGTGTTTTCCGATGGTCTTAGGCGACCCTGCTAGCGGTTCTCAACCTGTGGGTCACTGCCAGTAGGTTGAAGAGAGATGTAAAGTACAAAGGGCAATCTAAGTGCATGAAAGATATTTATTACTAGCTAGAGCTTTGGAACAAAGCCTTTTGGGCTCCTACTATGATGAACTGGGCTGGACCATGTGGAAGCCTTGAACTCATTCTGCTATTTTACCTTAAGAACTAGACTAGAAAAAGGACAAAGAACCATCTTTTTGCCGAGTTTCACTCAGACCCACATAGCTGATCTTGGCCACCCAGAGGTAACATTAAGAGAAGGAAGGTAAACAGAAACAGCACCAGGCCTTCTCCCAATGGCCTCGTGCAAAGAATGCCTAAGCTTCTTCTCAATGTTCCCTTCTCCCTGAGCTCCTGGCCTAGCTTAGCTTTCCAAAAATGGAGGCATCCCACAAGTGAAAGATACCTAGAGACTCTGTCCTAACCGACAAGTTTTATGGGGCTAAGAGAAAAGAGAGCTTCAAAGCGAGGTATAAGGAAAGCGTACATCATACATTCAATTTTATTTATAATCCTTTTATCCTTCCTACTGTGTGTGTGTGTGTGTGTGTGTGTGTGTGTGTAAATGTTGGAAATGTGGAGCTCCTCCTAGTGGTTAGAGAACATGGCTATCGGATTCAAAAAGAGTTCTAATATTACTGTTTTCACTTGTTAATTTAGAAATATTTGAAGAGCAATGAAATGGAGGAGCGAAGAAAGCGATAGCAAAAAGGAAATGGGAGAGACTACCAAGGAGGCAATGGTTATTCTCTATTTTTTCAGGAAGAATTGGGAATATCATTCAGACCAATGGAAACTTTGGGTGACAAGTGGATAATTTTGAAAAATCAGCATATAAGGCTAAAAAAAAAAAGGCTTCCTTCTAAATTATAAAATATAACAATGCTAGCAGTAAGTCAAAATTATATCCTTCCTTTGTCCCAGGAATTGATAAAAATACTAACATTTATAGGCATGCAATAAATATACCACTGTTTAATTTGTTGAATAATGGGCTTGGAAAGCCAAACCCTCTTTAAAAATTGGAACTGATTCATAAGATATTTATTTTCTATTGTATTTGAAGTTCTCTTGACCTAATGACTATTGGAAGTTATCCATGGGCAAAATTCCCATGGAGAAAACAATTGAATTTTGAGCTACTTTAAAAAACAATTGTTTTATTTTTTTATTAAATTTATTGTGGGTGACATTGGTGAATAAGATTATATGTTTCAAGTGTACAATTATGTAATACAGCATTTATATATTGCATTGTCTGCTCACCACCCAAAGTTTAGTCTCCTTCCATCACCATATATTTGATCTCTTTTACCTTCCTCAACCTTCTTCACCCCCTTCCCTTGTAGTAACCACCATACTGTTGTCTGTCTATGAGTTGTTTGCTTGTTTTGTTTGTTTGTTGCTTTCTGTTTTATATCCCACATATGAGTAAAATCATATGGTTGTTGTGCTTTTCTATCTGACTTATTTCGCTTAGAATTGACACTCTCGAGATTCATCCAGGGTGTCACAAGTGGCAGAATTTCATCTTTCCTTATGGCTGAGTAGTATTTCATTATATGTAAGTACCACATCTTCTTTATCCAATCATTCATTGAATAACACTTAGGTTGTTTCCATATCCTGACCAGAGTGAATAATGCTACAGTAAACATAGAAATACATATATCTTTACAAATAAATATTTTCAAACTTGATACCCAAAAGAGGAATTGCTGGATCATATGGGAGTCCATTATTAATTAATTTTTTGAAGAACCTCCATACTGTTTTTCATAGTGGCTTCACCAATTTACATTCCCACCAACAACGTGTGATGGTTCCTTTTTCTCCACATCCTCTCCAACACTTATCTCTTGCCTTGTTGATAAACATCCATTCTAACAGGTGTGATGTGGTATCTTATTATGGTTTTAATTTGTATTTCCCTTATAACTAGTGAAGTTGAGCATTTTTTCATATATCTGTTGGTCATTTGTATGTGTAGCCTTGGGTAAATTGTTCATTTTTTAATTGGATTGTTTGTATTTTTGTTGCTGAATTGTATGAGGTCTTTATATTTTGCATACTAGCCCCTTATCAGAAGTCTTGCAGTTACCCAAGATAAGCCCATATGTGAGTTCCCTTGCCACCTACCAATCTGGAGAGGCGGTCTCTTTCTTTGGCCTATCCTCGCCCGCCATGTATGGAGGCCAACACATATACATTAACCCAAAATATAAAATAACTAGGAAACACACTAATAAAACCTGCTGGATATCTATTTTTAAAAACTACATATGTATACTGAGGCAATATTTAAAAAGTATCCAGCTATTTTACTGGTGGCAGTTTGTGTGCCTTTTTATCTGGAACCAATAGACTTTGTCAGAGCAAGATGCATGGCCCATGCTAAGACATGAGGCAATCAATGAGGGTGCATAAAACATGCTACTGCACACATAGAGATACCTACTGCTTGTAGTTCTGCCACAGTTTACATCCTCATAACACAAGAATCTGAGAAAACTACTTTTTCACAATTCCCATAATGGTGGGCTTATTATTTTAAGCACTATATTTCTTATTATTTTAAGCAATATATTCCTGCCAAGAGAGAATTTCCACTTTGATTAGGCATGGATGAGAACCACATTCCCCACTTAGACTTGTACATGACTGATGATGAGAAAAATTTCCGTACACTGGCTTCTGGCTCTGCATATGTTCTCCTCCACTACTCACATATCTCCAGAGGCAGGGCAGTAGGATGTGTTCATACAAGATATGATCTCTGGCCTTGCACCTTTTTATTACAAAGTATATCAAGCAGGGGCTGTAAGAGAATCCCTGGAGCCCTTTCCTCACCTGGTTCTGCTAGAAATAACTTAACTATACATGCAAGTTACCCTGAACCTCAACATATATTTTACTAAACTCAAACTAAGTGATTTTCCAACTCAGCTTCCTCTTAGCCAGGTATAAAAAATACCTGAGGGGTAGTGTAATGGAAAGGAAGTCAAAGAGGGATGTGGAAGGGGATTTGAATTAAACTGATGGAGGCTTAAACTTACTTTTTCCTGGTATCATAACTATTTCTGGATGAATAAAAAAAAAACCACAGAATTTTCCTTTTTGTATATACTCACCATTATTCCCTAATTCCTCCTACACTTGGAAGAGAAGGCAAGGGAAGGATGGTATTAGTCTTGGCCCCATTCTGTTCTTGCTGAGCCGGGCTGTTGTTATGCTCCTGATTATAGCGATTTTTATACTGACTGTGGATCATTCCATTTTCTCATATGATTTTCCCACCTACTCAATAAAAACAACTTGTCTCTTCTAAATGTAGTAAAATTTTAAAAGCTCTGATCTTGGCCCCCTCCAATCTGAAAACAAGAATAGAATACCAATTTTGTCTTCACAGTAACTACTACTTTTTTAAAACCAAAATCAGAGCAGACATACAACTCTAGTTTGGGAGGCTCGACATGCAGTCCCCAAACCTGTTTCTCTTGTCAATAACCCTCAGAGCCTAAAATGCAGACAGGAAACTTTAGAAGCACAAAATGTATCCAGTAGGCAGCTTTTTGGAGCAATGAAACCCTCAATTTTATTTTCTTTACCCATTCTTCTTGCTACCTAGGAAGTCTTATCTACTTCCATGGTTTCAAACATCACCTATATCCCAACGACTCCAGATTATATGCTGGAACTTCCTCCTAAGCACAAAACCTATTTATCCAATTCCCATGGAACATTGTAACTCAGCCACAACATGTCTTAAACATAACTTATCATTGTCCCTTTCAAATTTGCTCTTCAAAATAGTGTCACCTTCTCAGCCAATGGCATTAACATCCACTCGTTTGTTCAAACCAGAAACCTAGCTGCTACCATACACTCCTCCATTTCAGTGGTGAGCCGCAGCCATTCCTCTTAGGTTGCATCTCCCACCAGTTCCTCATTTTTTTGAGGACATATTGGTAGCACGAAATTGGCCATGTTGGTTATCATAAAAAAGATGAAAGATAACAAGTTTTGGCAAGGGTGTGGAGAAAAGGGGGACCCTTGTACACTGTTGGTTAGAATGTAAATTGGTACAACCACTATGGAAAACAGTAAGAAGTTTCCTCAAAAAATTAAAAATAGAATTACCATATGAACCAGGAATTCCACTTCTGGGTGGGATACAAAAAAAAATTAAAAAGTATCTCAAAGGTCCCCCTTTTATTGCAGCATTATTCACAGCAGCCGAGATATGGAAACAACCTAAATTTTCATCAATGAATGAATGAATAAATAAGTATATATACATATATATATATATATATATATATATATACATATATATACATATATATATATATATATACATATATATGTGTGTGTGTGTATAATATTAATATATATAATAAAATGTTATTCAGCCATGAGAAAGAAGAAAATCCTACCATCTACAACTTGGATGAACCCTGGGGGCATATGCTAAGTAAAATAAGTCAGACAGTGAAAAACAAATATTGTATTGGATTATATCAGTATGTGGAATCTAAAAAAGCCAAACTCAGAGAAACAGAGAGTAGAATGGTGGTTACTAGGGACAAGGGTGTGGAGGAAATGGGGAGATATTTATTGGTCAAAGGGTACAAACTTCTAGTTCTAAGATTAACAAGTTCTGGGATCTAATATATAGCATGGTGATTATCCTAAACTAGAGGCCCAGTGTATGAATTCATGCACCAGTGGGGTCCCTCGGCCTGGTCTACGGGATTGGGCTGAAACCAGCTCTCCGACATCTCCTGAGGGGTCCTGGATTGCAAGAGGATACAGGCCAGGCTGAGGGACCCTACTGGTGCACGATCGGGGCTGGGGAGGGAAGCAGGAGGTTGGCCAGCAGAGGAGGGCCCAAGGGAGGGCTCCAGGGTGCATCTGGCCTGTTTCACTCAGTCCTGATCGGCCAGACCCCAGCAGCAAGCTAACCTATCAGTCGGAGTGTCTGCCCCCCTGGTGGTCAGTGCACATCATAGTGAACAGTTGAGCAGTCTTAGCATATCATTAGCATATTACACTTTAGTTGAACGGACGACCGGATGACTGGACACTTAGCATATTTGGCTTTTATTATCCTATATAATATATTATCTGTTCAACCAATAAAAGCATAATATGCTAATGATATGCTAAGACTGCTCAACTGCTCGCTATGATGTACACTGACCACCAGGGGATAGACGCTCAATGCAGGAGCTTCCCCCTGGTGGTCAGTGCGCTCCCACAGGGGGAGCGACCCTCAGCCAGAAGCTGGGCTCATGGCTGGCAAGCACAGAGGTGGTGGCGGGAGCCTCTCTTGCCTCCACAGCAGCACTAAGGATGTCCAAGAGGGCACAAGCCAGGCTGAGGGACCTCCACACACACACCCCTGAGTGCATGAATTTTGTGCACTGGGCCTCTGGTAATTAATAATACTAAATTACATACTTGAACATTGCTAAGAAAGTAAATCTTAAATGTTCTCACCACAAAAAATAAATGGTAAATATGTGATGAGATGGAAGTGTTAGCTAACTCCATGGCAGTAATCATTTTGCAATATAGAAATGTATCAAACCAACATGTTGTGTACCTTAAACTTGTACAATGTTACATATCAATTACATCTAAAATGCTGTAAAAAATTAAAATTACTAAATCATCATGTCACTTACTCTACTTCAACATGTTTTCTAGAATGCATCAACTCTTTAAGCCCACTGGCACTTTCCATATCTTATCCATTGTTATCTTCTCTGTAGCATACCAGTACAACAGATTCTATTAAGTTCTGAAAAAAAGAGCTTGTTTAATTTCATTTAAACCAGTGTTTTCTAAGTTTATAAAACTACTAGTGGCCTGGTGCATGAATTCATGCACATTGAAAGGAAATTAATTAGAAGAAATATTTTAATATCGCTATTTGCCCCTTCTTTATAATAGAAGTGTTAACCAAATTCACAATTGACAATGACAGATGGAAGCATATGCGTGCAATTGGTGCCAGCGAGAGCTTTATATGTATTGCACATGCACAAGTCAACTTAGCCTTTTATATATATATAGAATAAACTTGCTTGATTAGACCTGCTTTCTGATGTAGCTAAACTTTTTCCAGCCCAGTGAAGCACCCCAACTTCTCTTTCAGGTAATTGACAGCAACACAGCAGTAAATATCAACATGAAGCAGATTATTATTGTAGATAACACAGGGAGAACAAAGGGTAAAATATTTAACTGCAGCAGTGTTTGACTATATTCTGCACAGTGAGAAAACCTGAAGTCATTTTCAAGGTCCACCATTTCTTACTTCTTTTCAGTCGGGTCAAGTTTCCAAGCTTTCTAAATTTCCGTTTTCTAGCTAATGAAAAGAAAATAGGATTCCACTGAGTCTCCTATCTACCTACTCCAGGACTTCTGTGAGGATCAAATGAGATGAGGCACGGGAAAATGCTTCAGAGACATTTGGTTAAAGTGTAAATGTTTCCACCTGGCTATAAAGCAAGTCGTATTCCTGGGCTAAAGAAACTGTAAGGAGGCTAGTTGTCGCTAGGGAGAGGAAGCCGGGTGTTGCTATGTGAAGTCATTACCTGGACAGACACTTAGCATATTAGCCTTTTATATAATAGACTAGAGGCCCAGTGCACGAAATTAGTGCATGGGGGAGGGGGGTGTCCCTCAGCCCAGCCTGCACCCTCTCCAATCTGGGACCCCTCGAGGGATGTCTGACTGCCCTCTCACAATCCAGGACTGCTGGCTCCCAACTGCTCGCCTGCCTGCCTTCCTGACTGCCCCTAACCGCTCTGCCTGCCAGCCTGATCACCCCCTAACCACTCCCCTGCCAGCCTGATTGATGCCTAACTACTCCCCTGACAGCCTGTTTGCCCCTAACTGCCCTCCCCTCCAGGCCTGGTCACCCCTAACAGCCCTCCCCTGCAGGCCTGGTCCCCCCAACTGCTCTCTCCTGCAGGCCTGGGTCACCATCAACTGCCCTTCCCTGCAGGCCCAGTCGCCCCCAACTTCCCTCCTCTGCTGGCCTGGTCACCCCTAACTGCCCTCCCCTGCTGGCCTGACTTCCCACAACTGCCCTCCTTGCAGGCCTGGTCCCTTCCAACTGCCCTCCCCTGCTGGCCATCTTGTGGCGGCCATCTTATGTCCACATGGGGGCAGCCATCTTTGGCCACATGGGGGCAGCAATCTTGTGTGTTGGAGTGATGGTCAATTTGCACATTACTCTTTTATTAGATACTAGTAGCCCGTTTGCATGAAGATTCGTGCAACAGACCTTCATTCACCTGGCTGCCTGCACCGGGGACCCAGGCCTTGGCTGTGGCCACCGCCTTCTGCCTTCTTTCAGGGTCAGGGCTTGGCCCCGGGTGGTGGCCTTGGGCTCGGCTGCACCCAGCGTCCCTGCTACCGATCACAGGAGCCGACCCCCAGTGGTTTCCTGCGATCGGCCGCAGGCTCCCCGCTGGTGCCCAAGGCCGGGAAAGCCTCGGGCGGCTTTCCTGGCCTTGGGCTTGGCCGCACCCAGCGTCCCTGCTACCGATCACAGGAGCCGACCCCCAGTGGTTTCCTGCGATCGGCCGCAGGCTCCGCCACACCCCAACGTCCCTGCAATGGTTTCCTGGTGGGCGTGGCTTGGTTGGTGGGCATGGCTTGGGCGTAGCGAAGGTGCGGTCAATTTGCATATTTGTCTGTTATAAGGTAAGATGATTAGATAGGATAGAGGCCTGGTGCATGGGTGGGGGTCGGCTGGTTTGCCCTGAAGGGTGTCCCGGATCAGGGTGGGGGTTCCCTTGGAGCATGGGGCAGCCTGGGCGGGGGCCTGTGGTGGTTTGTAGGCCAGCCACGCCCCCTGACGACCCAAGCAGAGGCCCTGGTATCTGGAATTTATTTACCTTCTACAATTGAAACTTTGTAGCCTGGAGCGGAGCCAAGCCTACTGCTTGCTCCATGGCCACAGGCATTTTTGTTGGGATTTATTTATCTTCTATAATTGAAACTTTGTAGCCTTGAGTGGAGGCCTAGGCTGGCCAGGGTGTGCAGAAAGCTTGGCTTCCTCCATTACGGGGGAAACCCAAGCCTCCTGCTCGCTCTGTGGCCGCAGCCATCTTGGTTGGGTTAATTTGCATAGTTGCTCCTGATTGGCTGGTGGGTGTGGCTTGAGGGTGTAGTGGATGTACAGTCAATTTGCATATTACTCTTTTATTAGATAGGATGGCATCCTCCACACACACCAAATACTTGTCAATGTAGTCTGAGAGTGTCTTACGGAAGCCACTTTGCAAAATCTGCACTTAAGTACTTTTGGGTTGTATAGAGGGCCCATCAAAGTTAGACAAGGTGGATTTTTGATAGATTCTGACTCTGCCATCCAGGAGTCATAAATAGGGAATGCTGGGGTGGCCTAGTATAATTCCCAAGGTGGGAATGGTCAACTGTAGAATGAGATGCCAGTAGGCCTTAGTGTCATAAGATTGAAACTAGGTACAGAGATGAAAGAAGCTGGATAACAATGGGAAGTAGGAAAACAGGGAGGCTGGTGGCCTTTATGAAGATGGAGAACGAATCTGGTAGAAAGGAGAGAGTAGAAAAAGTAGAAGGTAATGGACAGAGAAGGAATTGTGTGAGTTTGAGATTATAAAGTGGTGAGACCCTGAGGCCCATTCTACAGATTTCCATAGGATTTGCAAAAACAAAGAAATTGTTTATTGGAATACACAATCAAAAATTATTTCTACTGTCATTTTCATAGAGATGACTAGAAGTCTTCTGCAGAGTCACTAGATCAGGCAATTTTCAATGTGGGTTCTGTATTTTTGCTGTATCTTCAGTAAAGACCGAGTGACATGTAGTCTGAGAAGGCTGACAGCCAATCTTAAATTATTTTTGCAATGTAGGGTCTGTGTATCTATAGACTGAGGACAATTGCTCATTACTTATATTGATTTATATCAGGCAGTGCAGTGAACATACAATTAATAGTTGACTTCATTGGCAGCCAGCTGTTAGTGCCATAATTTACTATGAGAATGGTTTGGTCCAGGGATGAACAAGAATTATACTGGGAACTGTATTTTTTAGCATTTTAAAGGTCAAACTAGACTCTTATTAATTTAGTCAGAGGTTTAGGTTGATTAAAAAAGGAAGATTTTTGCTGATGCAGGGTCTCTCACATGCTAATGTGAATCTAAATTTGGGGAAAGTCTCTTTTATTCTTTAATTTAAAGTTGCCGTTGATTTTTTAATGGCTAATGAAAGCCAGATTTGGCCTGGGTGCAAATTATCTGAAGATACTCTTGGAAAGCTTTCAGAATCTCAGAGTTTGAAGTCAGAAGATAGCAGTTATTTGGCAGCAATAAGTACTTTTTACTTTTTGGAATAAATACTGAAAGCTCTATGTAAAAAAAAAAAAAGTATAGTACAGGTATGGCATAAATTCAAAATAATAAGCAGAGATTTACTCTGACCATCTTAGTATTTAAAAACTATATTGTTAGCTTACTATGTGGCAAATCACCATGCCAATTGCTCTGCCTGCCCTCCCTTTCGTCATATCTCAAGACCTTGTCCCCTCACCCCATCTACAGAAACCTCCTCCATCAACTACTCTCACTTCCTTACACTTTTTTGTAAATGTTGCTTTTTTTCAATTACATTTGACATTTAATATTATATTAGTTTCAGGTGTACAGCATAATTGTTAGACATTTATATAATTCATGAAGTGATCTCTCTTATAAATCTAGTACCCACCTGGTACCATACATAGTTCTTTATCAAGTTAAGGAAGTTTTCCTCTATTTTCCTCTGTTCTTGATTTACTGAGAGTTTTTGTCATGTTTTGGAGTTGGATTTTGTCAAATGGTTTTTCTGCATCTATTTATATGATTATACAGTTTTTCTTTTGTAGTCTGTTGCTATGATAAATTACATTAATTGATTTTTGAATGCTGAATCAGTCTTTCATAACTGAGATTTAATCCCACTTGGCATGATGTATATCTGTGGTCTTTCTTATCTTTGTTTAACTATATATAATACTAGAGGCCCGGTGCATGAAATTCGTGCACTGGGGAGGGTGTCCCTCAGCCCAGCTTGCACCCTCTCTAATATGGGACCCCTCAGGGGATGTCCAACTGCAGGTTTAGGGCCGATCCCTGTGGAATCTGGCCTAAGCCTGCAGTTGGACATCCCTCTCACAATCCGGGACCGCTGGCTCCTAACCGCTCACCTACCTGCCTGATTGCCCCCTAACTGCTCCCTTGCTGGCCTGATTGCCCCCTAACTGCTCCTCTGCAGGCCTGATTGCCCCCAAATACCCTCCCCTGCTGGCCTGATCACCCCCAAGGCTTTTATTAGTATAGATATGACCCTGCACAGAAAATTTTACTAACACTGCTTTACAATAAGGGCTTGATGATTGAATCATTAGGACCAGACACCAAGATTTCCTTTCTTTGAATAGTGGAGGGAATAATTATCTTGTCTTTAAGTTGCCTGGAAATTAAAATGAGATAATGACTTAGAAAAGTATAAAAGCATCATATAAAGACAACTGTCTTTTTAATGAAGTGGTAAAATGAAAAACACTATTTTTATTCTCCCCTTCCTTCCTTTACAGCTTTTATTTAAAATTTGAAATTTATAAAAATTTCACTCCAATTTTCATTTCTTTACATTCAACATTATTTTGTATTGGTTTCAGGTTTTATATTAGTTGCAGAATAGTGGTTAGACAATCATATACTTTACAAAGTGTTCCCCGATATTTCTAGTACCCACCTGGCATCATACAATCATTACAACACTATTGACTATATTCCCTATTTAAGTGACAATGGGTTTACAGGTTCCTTTCAGTCTTTCTTTTGTGTTGTTCATCCTTCCTTTTCTTTCTCACTTCTTCCCTCATTTTCTTTATATAGTATCTCAATTGGCCATCAAAGCTCAGTGAAGGCACTGGGACACGCTTCATCCATTTTACAGACCAGGAAACTGAGGCCAATTCCAGTTGGCTGTGGAACTTGACTCAGCACACAGGAAGCCCTCAGAGCCATGCTCTTTGCGCTTCTTAAGGGGCAGTCGCCCGGCAAACAGAACAAACCTTCCAGTCAGGCTTCCGAGCCTCTTTCTCGAGCACCTCTTCATTGCAGATGCTCCACATTCTTTCCTCTCCCCATCCCCTGCCCCCCATTCTTTACTGCCCCCGCTTCTCCGGAGCAGGAGGAAGACTTCGCACTCACTGCCTAGGCATGCTCTGCCATGGGGCAGGGCACCGCAGGCTTGCTTTTGGGTCAAGGCGGGAGCAGGAGTCACTGCCTCTGAAGTGTGAAGGCCGCCTGAGCGAGGCCCATTAGCACTGGGAGCTTCTCTGAATCACATCAGTCAGTCCAGTACCCTGCAGTGCAGCACCCCTCCACTGAGGTGGCACCACCCCTCAACCCCCGCCTCAGGGGTGAGGCTCCTTGCCCCTCTGCCAGGAGTCCTTCTATGCCCCTTGATCCCTGGCTGGGCCCACCCACGTCTTGGGGGCACTGCAGAACCTCTGTCTCTCTGCAGATGAGGCAGATCCCTGCCCTAGGTCTCCTCGAAGCTATGAATCTGTGGCCAGAGGCCTGGTCTGGGTCTCAGCAACCCCATGCCTGCAATGTTCCCAGGGACCCCCGGGAGAGGCTGGGCAGGTCCCGCCTCACCTCCCCGGGGTGCCGATCTCCCCAGGGACATCCTGGAGCGGCTGGGCGGGCCCGGCCACACACCCCCGGTTGCCAATCTCCCCAGGGACTCCCGGGAGCAGCTGGGCGGCCCAGCCACGCCCCCCCAGGGCCCACAATCTCCCCAGGGACCCCCCGGAGAGGCTGGGCGGGCCGGCCACGCCCTCCCCCCCCCAGGTTGCCGATCTCCCCAGGGACCCCCAGAACTAAGAGGACTGGGCGCCGCCATCTTGATCTTCTCAACAACTGGATAGGCCACCCCGGGTCCCGTCCCCCAGCCTCCCGCCGGCCCAATTGTGGGCATAGTGGAGTGATGGTTATTTGCATATTACCCTTTTATTAGGTAGGATGTTCTTTTCCTGGCTTCATGAGAAAATACACAGATAGATATTCATTAAAAGAATTTAGGAACCTTTTATGCAGGTTCATAAAGCTCTCTCTTTTCATAGCTTTTTTTCTCTCTGGTACTCTGTTTTAAAATATAAGCTGCCTCAGCACCCCAATCTCCATCACCTCAAATCAGTAATGTGTAATGTTTTATGCTTGAGCTCCCCCTCCCTGTGCTACTGTTTGAAAACTATTTCTAGAGACTGAGGCATTCATAGAGTTCACATTGGTCTATTGTTTCCAAGATCACAGTCATGGGCTGCCTATTGTTCCAATTCTGCAATGTCTGAAAAATTTTTTGTTGTTGTTTTTAGTTGTTTATGGTGGGAGGGCAAGTTTCATATCATGGCAAGTTTTATCACGGCCAGAGCACATGTGTGAAGGTTTTTGCTCTACTACATTTGGTTTTTAAAAGAACAAGTAGGTCCTTTACTTGATTTTTAATATTCTTAATGTGTTGATAAATCCTATATAACAAAAGGCTAATATGCAAATCAACCAAACGGTGGAACAACCAGTCACTATGACATGCACTGACCACCAGGGGGCAGATGCTCAATGCAGGAGCTTCCCCCTGGTGGTCAGTGCACTCCCCCTATGACAAGCACAGTGGTGGTGGCGGGAGCCTCTCTCGCCTCTACAGCAGTGCTAATGACCCCTCAGGGGGAGGCCCACCTGCCAGCTTAGGCCCGTGGGGGAGCAGGCCTATGCTGGCAGGCAGACATCCACAAAGGGGTCCCAGACTGCGAGAGGGCACAGGCTGGGCTGAGGGACACCCCCCAGTGCACGAATGTTGTGCACCAGGCCTTTAGTATATACATAAAAGAAATAAGTATTTGAAGACAAAAATCTGCTTCAGTTCCTTACAATGGATCTAACATGGTTTTCCCATCACAATCATGAAAAAAAGGTAGGTTAGGGAAATTTTTAATTACTATCCTGTCCTCTCTCCATTGCAAAGAAAAAGCTATTGGCTCTCCTTACTCAGAGATTCAAACACTTTGGACTCTAGCCTGGCTGGTGTTGCTAAGTGGTTGAGTGTTGACCCATGAACCAGGAGGTCAAGGTTCAATTCCCAAACAGGGCACATGCTCAGGTTGTGGACTCTATCCCTTGTAGGGGGCATGCAGGAAGTGGCCAATCAATGATTCTCTCTCATCATTTATATTTCTCTTCCTCTCCCTTCCTCTTTCTGCAATCAATAAAAATACATTTTTTTAAAAAAGAAAGGAACAAACACTCTAGACCAGTGATGGCGAATCTATGACACACGTGTCAGCACTGACACGCGTAGCCATTTCTGTTGACACGCAGCCGCTGAGGTGGCCGCATGCCGAGGATGAAACATTTGCTGCTCCTGAGGATGAAACATTTGCGAAATAATGTTTGTTCCTCAAAGTAACACACTACCCAAGTTATGCTCAGTTTTTTGGCGAAGTTTGACACACCAAGCTCAAAAGGTTGCCCATCACTGCTCTAGACTCTAATCATCTTTCTCAGTTACTGATTAGCTTCTCTGTGTCCATTATATTGGATAACAGGGACTGAGAGAACTGAATTTGATGTATAAATGCACATGCTCATAGGAAGATGGGAATTTTGGAACTAATTACTTCCTGAATTTAAGTCTTTAATTTTTGCTTCCACCTTGGTTATGCAGGTAATCTAGAAGGCTGATGGGTCAAGGCAGGAACTCAAGCAACCAGTATAACATGTGGCCCAACTAAAGAGTTCCAACAGACTACCGACATGTAGGATGCAAACCAAATGTTTTCAGTTATTCTAATTATAAAAGGGAAGCCCTGACCGGTTTGGCTCAGTGGACAGAGCATTGGCCTGTGGACTGAAAAGTCCCAGGTTCAATTCCGATCAAGGGCATGTACCTTGGTTGCAAGCACATCCCCAGTGGGAGGTGTGCAGGAGGCAGCTGATCGATGTTTCTCTATCATCGATATTTCAAACTCTCTATCCCTTTCCCTTCCTCTCTGTAGGAAATCAATAGAATATATTTTAAAGGAAGAAAAAAAAGGGAGGATAGAAATCTTAGAAATATAAATTTTTGTATGAACTCCCCTCCCCTAACATGAATTTTGGAAATTAATTCAAAATTTAAAAATATTAGAATAACAGTGGGGTCCGGGTGAGGCCGCCCCCCTGGGTCAGGGAGAGGCCATGCGCCCCTGGGTCCAGGTGAAGTGGGATCCCGGGTCTGGGTGAGGCCGTGCGCCCCTGGATCCAGGCGAGGCTGGGTCCTGGGCCCGGGTGAGGCCACGCGCCCCTGGGTCCAGGTGAGGCCATGCGCCCCCGGGTCCAGGCGAGACCAAACCAGAGGGAGTCGGACCTGCATTACCACCATTTGTCCACCATCCAGAGCTGAAAAGTCAGTGCCGACATGTACACATAAGGAACTGGTGGACATTGAAATTGGGTCTCAAAAGAACTGTTGGTCCAGAAAGAAACTCACTACAGACTAATTCATTTGCCTGTCATCATAACTATTATTGCTCGTCTCACATTCGGTTCTTATAAGTATATTTCTAGTAACACATGATCTCACTCATCTAGGGGAAATGATGAACAACATAGACTGATGAACAAGAACAGACCCAGAAACAAGGAGTCATCGATCGGACTGTCTGGCCTCAGAGGGAGGGTAGGGGAAGGTGGGGGTAGGGGGGAGAGATCAACCAAAGGACTTGTGTTCATGCATATGAGCCTAACCAGCAGTTAAGAACAACAGGGGGGTGGGGACATCTGTGGAGAGGGGTGTGGGATGGGAATGAAGGGATGAGGACAAATATGTGACACCTTAATCAATAAAGAAATTTAAAAAAAAAAGAATAACAGTGGGATTTAACCAACTGGTTACCACTACACTCTACTGGTCCTCTTTCCCTCCTGAAATGAAATATTCCAGGTAACATTAACAATTAGGAGCAAAAATCAATGCAATATAGAGAAGTTTCGAGGTTAAGGTCATTTTGTAAATGACACAAGATTTCTATAACAAGATACTAAGATGTTTTTGTGGGAAAGTAATGTTCATAAAAGTTATCTTAACATTAAATTTCCAAAAGGGCTCTGGCTGGTGTGGTTCAGTGGTTAGAGTGTTGTCCCTTGACCCAAAGGGTCTCAGGTTTGATTTCAGGTCAAGGGCACTTACCTGGGTTGTAGGTTCGATCCCCAACCTCTGTATGGGAGACAACCAATCAATGTGTCTCTCTTACATTGGTGTTCTCTCTCTCTCTCTCTCTCTCTCTCTCTCTCTCTCTCTCTCTCTCTCTCCCCCTCTTTCCCCCCTTCCACTCTCTCCTTAAAAAAAAAAAAAAAAGGAAAAATATCCTCAGTGAGGATTAACAAAAACAAAAAATTCCAAAAGGCTTTTATAATATTCCTATTAAAATTGTTATTAAAAATGAGTCATTGTGTGATTAATGGGAAAAGATAAGAAACTAACTTAGAAGAAACAGAAAAAAATTGGGTGGAAATAAGTGAGTATGCCTTCAGTGGAATAGTTAGAAAATATTCAGGGCAGAGAGGTCCTACAATATGAAATATCCAAGTTGTTGTAGGCACTAAGAATTTAAAAATAGTGAAATAAATCACTAGAAAGTGTAGAAACTTTAGAACGATATCATCGGCGCATGAATCAAAAGTGTGAGAGTGAGAGAGAAGCTTCACTACAGTAAAACATCTGCCGTCATCACTTCACATGCTGAGGTGTGGAAACGCAACAGCAACAGCTGCTCGGTTTCCCTGAATACTCTGCTTGCAGGGAGACTTACCCGGGTCAAGAAGAGAAGCAGTACTTCTATGCATGGAAGTCAAACTTTCAATTAGCTAGGTAACCAGAGAAACATTATCACATGTTTCATCTCCATTTTAAGTAACTACGAAAATATTGATATAACGATGTTAAATATTTTAAAAGTTATATATAATACCCAAAATTTGGATGAATTAAATATCTAAATACAATTGAGTACCTACACAGTACTTCTTAACTGTAGTCAACTACTTGGTTTTATGCATGAATTGCGAAGAAAGCTCCTTCCTAAGTCGAGGTAATTAACTAGGACTCAGGTCCTTCCCAGGGCCAAGTCCATGGGCTCCAAGACCTCAATCCACTTTGACAACAAGTGTTTGTGAAATTTTTCTTTGAATCTTGTTGTTTTTCTCTATCACAAAAGAAAACAGAGTTATTTATACCTGACCTTTAAAGATAAAATGGTGGTTCTTCAGCTCCTACTTTTCCTACTTTATAAGACAAAAAAGAAAAATCAAAAAAGCCATAGCAGTGTAATATGAGTTCCTATGTTTAACCCAATTGTCTCTTCTTCCCATTAGTAGATTTGTTTTAAGTTTCCTTACCCAATTTTCACTGCCCAGATAGCTAGCTAGCCTGCTTGGATCCTGTCACTTGTCCTTCCCAGGCCTCAGTTTCATCTATGAAGGGAGAAATTTGAATCAAATTATCTTTAATATTCTATCTGCAAGGTTAAGTCTATAAAATAGTGACCTAACACAAAACCTGATTTGGATTTCCAAAAATATCCATTTATACCAGAAATTGTCCTCTAAAAGAGCTGTTATCTCATTTAGAAGAGAAAAAAAAGCACTTGCAAATAACATTTAGATATAAAATTAAATGTGGTTTTAAAACAGATATTAAATAATATTGCCACAATAGGATGTTAGGAAATTTTCCAAATATACATAAAAGATACAGGACTGAGGGTCACCACCCAGGAAATGAAACTACAAATCATTGTGAGCCTTTCCCACGGTCTTGCTGCTGTTAAGAGCAGGGTAAATAAAATTAAGAAATAGTATCTTACTTTTATACCTAATCATAAATTATGTACAAAGTTCTGGTCCCCACAGTTCAAAAACAGAAAACCTTAGAGAAAGACTATTTCAATAGTAATGAGTGGGATGACTGAAGCGGTAGTCTTCGAAGTTAATCTTTTTTTTTTTTTTAATCCTCACCGGAGGATATGTTTTTATTGATTTTAGAGAGAAAGGGAGAGGGATACATCGATGTGAGAGACCACAGTCTGCAGCCTGAGTATGTTCCCTAACCGAGAATCAAACCTGCCACCTAGCCTAAAACCTGGGTATGTGTCCGTATCAGGAATCAAACCTGCAACCTGGGTGTATGCCCTGACCAGGGAATCAAACCAACCCTGGACTCTTACATGCATGGGACAATGCTTTAACCAAGTGAGCCACACAGGACAAGGCTGAATTAAACTTTTTTAAAGTAAGACTCCTTAGCTCTAATGACAAAAGGTGAAGGAGACACAATCAAAGTTATTATTGTTTTAAATGGAATGGACAGCTCAAACATGAACTCATTAATCAAAACCTAAAACACCAGAGTAGCACCTGCAATTGGAAAAAGGTTTTTATAGAGCAAAGGAAGGAAGATAACTAACATGGAAATTCTTACTTTCAAGAAATGAGACAGGCTGGGGTGTGTGTGTGTGTGTGTGTGTGTGTGTGTGTGTGTGTGTGTGTGATTTCAATACAATTTGAGATCATCTGAAACATCTATACTAATAAAAAGGTAATATGCTAATTAGACTGGGTGATCGGCCATCTTTCGGACATCCAACTTCCTTCCAGACAAAGCCACAGTGGTGGGGGTCAAGGCAGAGGTGATTAGGGGTGATCAGGCTGGCTGAGGAGGGCAGTTGGGGGCCATCAGGCCAGCAGGGCAGGGCAGTTGGGGGCCATAAGGCCAGCAGGGGAGGGCAGTTGGGGGCCATCAGGCCAGCAGGGGAATGGTTAGGTGGCGATCAGGATGGCAGAGGCAGTTAGGGGGCAATCAGACAGGCAGGCAGTTGAGTGGTTAGGAGCCAGCGGTCCCAGATTGTGAGAGGGATCTTAGATTGGAGAGGGTGCAGGCCGGGCTGAGGGACACCACCCCCTGTGCACGAATTTCATGCACTGGGCCTCTAGTAATTTAATAAAGATGTACCTGTTATTGTGACTAGAACAGTACTAGATGTGAAAAAACTGTTTAAAATATATACCTTCGAAGAAGAAGAAGAAGAAGAAGAAGAAGGAAGGAGGAGGAGGAGGAGGAGGAGGGGGAGGAGGAGGAGGAGGAGGGATTAGAAATATGAATAATAAAATAAATATGTATCTATCAACAATTGAATCTAAAAATAAAAATAAACAAACAAGAAATGTAACGAACAAAATAACCTGATGAATAAAATAGCATCAGAAGCATGGAAACATGAAACAGACTGATGAATCTCAGAGGGAAGGAGGGGGGCAAGAAGAGATTAACCAAAGATTTTATGTGCATATATGCATCATCTATGGACACAGACAATAGGTTGGTGAAGGCCTGGGGCGGGGCGGGAACCACAAGGAGGGAGACAATGGGAGGAAAAAGGAGGACATCTGTAATACTTTCAACAATAAAGATTTTTAAAAAGAAAAAATAATAATAAAATATATACCTTCTCTTTGAGACTTATAATCTATCTGAGAGAAGTGTAGATTCATGGGTTGACAGTTCAGAGTAAGCAGTTAAGATAACAGAGTTATTCTGGGGGCATAATTCTAACCTCACCTTTTTTGGTAGCATTGCTAGTGATAAAAGTCTAATTAAGTAGACAACGCTTGGCCCTATGCTAGTGTTCCTTATGTTACCATATTCTCAATGAAAACTATAAAGGGCTGCCAGGGTTTGCATCTTGGCTTTGCCATGGAAAAGTTAACCTTGATAAGTCTCAAGCGCCTCATCTGTACAAAGATTAGATATAATCATAGCAACCTCACAGAATGGTTATGAAGATTAAATCAGATAATTCATGTAAAAGCATTCAACACACTGCCAGGTACATTGCAAATACTCTTTAAAATACTAGCTATCGTAATGGAATACTATGCTGCCATAAAAAAAGAAGGAATTCTCATCATTTGCAGCAACCTGGATGGAATTGGAGAACATTATGCTAAGTGAAATAAGCCAGTCAATAAAAGAAAAATACCACATGATCTCACTCATTTATGGATAATAAAGAACATTATAAACTGATGAACAAAAAGATAGATACAGAGACAGTAAAGCATCAAACAGACTGTCAAATTACAGGGGGAAGGTTAGGGAGAGGTGGGGGAGATAAGAGATCAACCGAAGGACTTGTATGCATATAAGCATAACCAATGGACGCAAAACTCTGGGGGGTGAGGGCATGCATGGGTGTGGGGTTGGGGGGACAATGGTAAGATATGTACACATATAATACCTTAATAAAAAAAATACTAGCTTTTGTAGAACAGATCTCTGAGGCTAACTGGTGTGATATACTGCAGAGAGCAGAGTCCCAGCTCTTCCATGAGTAGCTGGGTGAGCTTGTGTAGTCCCTTCATCTTTAGGATAGGAACAGTGGTTCAAAAGAATAACAATATCTACATCACAGTGAAAATTTCAATAGGAAACAGAATAGGAACGTGTATAAAAAATTGCTTTGTGCCAAAACCGGTTTGGCTCAGTGGATAGAGCGTCGGCCTTCGGACTGAAAGATCCCAGGTTCGATTCCTGTCAAGGGTATGTACCTTGGTTGTGGGCACATCCCCAGTAGGGGGTGTGCAGGAGGCAGCTGATAGATGTTTCTAACTATCTCTCTCCCTTCCTCTCTGTAAAAAATCAATAAAATATATTTTTTTTAAAAATTGCTTTGTGATATATAAAGTTCTAAAACATGTGGATTATTGTAAGGCTTAATTCCCTTGTGCTCCTTTAAGAAATTGACTGCCTATATTTTTGTCTGTTTTGCCCATAGATGTATCTCCAGCACCTAGAACTGTGACTGGCACATAGTAGTGGTCCATGAATATTGTTGAATGAATAACTGAATATCACATTTCTATAATTCTGAAGTTCATTTGGTTTGACCTTTTATCTCCCTGGAGTCAGCATAGATGAGGAATTTGAAGGCACAATACCTACACTGTATTAGTTGTTTATTGCTATATAACAAATTGCCGTAAACTTAGCAGCTTAAAGCAACACCCATTTATGAGATCATGGTTCTGAAGGCAGAGGTCTTGCACAGCATAGCTGGGTCCTCTGCTCTGCATTGCACTGAATTGAAACCGAGGTGTCAGCCAGGTTGCATTCTCCTCTGGAGGCTGGTGTAGGGAGGAATGCACTTCCAAGTTCATTCAGATTATTGGCTGATTTCAGTTCTTTATGATTGCAGAATGAAGGTTCCCCTGACCTTGCTGGGGGTCAGCTGACTGCTCTCAATTCCTGGGGGCTGCCTATACAACTTTGCCTGTGGCCCCTCCATAAGCAGTTCACAACAGGGCAGCTGCCGAATCCTTCAAGGCCAGCAGTAAATCTCCCTCGCAGTGAATCCCTCTCGCACTTCAAATCTCTCTGACTTCTCTTGCTCATCTACTAAAGAAAAACTCTCTACTATAAAGGGAAACCTGCATTATCTCCCTTGTGCCATATAATGTAATATAATCCAGGCAGTGATAGCTTATCATATTCAGAAATTCCACCCACACTTAAAGGAGAGGGAGCTATACAAGGGTAAGTGTCACTGGGGGGAGGGGCAATTTTTGAAATTTTGCCCACCACATACGCTATGTTGTATGAACAGAGATACATTGTCATAACATCCTGGTACATTTTTTTAAAAGCTGGTAATACAGCATATGTCTAGGGTGATCCTTTATTTTTTTATTATTGTGTTTAAATATGCAAGAAAAGCGTCTGACAGGCTGTATAAGCAGTCACGGTGCTTATCCCTGGAGAGTGAGAATAAGTCTCTCACAATAAGCACTCACTGTCCTTAAAAATAAAAATAGGAAAAAGAACAAGAAACTGACCTTTCCACTTTATGTTTTTCATCTTTTTAAATGCAAATTTTAAACTCCTGTTTTTCCTCCACTTTATTTCAGCTCACCAATAGTGCAACAGAGTCAAGTAAAATCACTTATTCCCTTTTCTCCAAGAGCTTGATAACTATTTCCTTATGAATTATCCCTGAGTTCTCACACCACACTTCCCTAGATTCTTCCCTAGATGTCCTGTTGACAAGGCTCTGTCTGGTTGGTCCCAAAGTCAACAAGAGCTTCTCAGCTCTCTGCAAACCCCACTCTTCCACACTATGGACTCAACACCGTCGTTTTTATCAAATAAGATAGGACTCTTTTACTTTTTTTCTGCCCCAGAAAGGAAAATAAACCCTCAGAAAACCCACCAGTTTAAAGAAAACCCTTGTGCTATGGCCAGGCATAACTGCACAAACCATGTTTGTAGCAGTAAATTGGATTAGCTGTATACTGTACAATAAATGAGTTAAAATCTAAGCAGTAGATGCACTGATACTTTGTTGTAAAATTCATGTGTCAAGAAGTCTTTGACAAGCAGCATTTCCATACTTAAATTGAGCAATGGATTGAAGCTTGAAAAAAAAAAAAAAGCAAAGGGAATGTATTCTCTTCTATTGTCTCCTAAATCATGTTACCCACTGATAGTTTTTTGTTTTTTTTCCCCCTGGAAAAAGCAATCCCTCAAATATAAAGATTGTAAGCCAAGGAAACAGGCTCTAATTAAATCAGTTATGTTGCATTATATCATGTGAACAATGTGTGTCTGCAGCAATCTTTCCGTGGAAAAATTAAATTAAGTATATTTATAATTCAAAGATATATAAACATAGGCTACCTCATACATTGTCTGCATTTGTTCAAAACAAGCTCTGAACTTAAATATAATGGATTCTTGGCTGACGTGAGAGATTCCAAAGAGATTTTATAAGGTATTTAAACTTCATCCTGATTTCTAATAGCCTTTTAAGCTAGAAAAACGCTGGAATTAGTGGTCTTTTGTGCATCAGTAGCAACTCTTGCCCTGATTATCTACTCTTATAGTTTCAATAATAATTTTCTCATGTGCCCTGGTATCCCCCATCTTTAACTGCCCACAGAAAGCCTGGACGGCTTCACATTTCTTGAAAGCACCATAGCAACATAACATATCAATCAAAAGCAGTGTTAGCAAAGAAGACCTGGTCACCTTGAGTAACTTCCCTAGCTGCTTACTAAGCTTGGGAATAAGGAACATTTTTTACTGTGTTAGCAGCATGTGATTTTTGTTGCTGTTGTTACTGTGATGCAGATTTTTTTTTAATTTAAAAATGCATGTTTCATCTTTAGAAAAATCTCTTATTAAATCTCTCAAAGATCTGAGGAAACATACAGTATACTGTACATTATCATGTGAATGTGTTTTTTTAAAGCCAAAAGCGCTACATAAGCTTTAAAAATTATCAATATTCCTAGTGTTTACTTCTGAAATATGTTGGATGCTGAGTAAAGTTGACTTTGCTAGTTTTCTAGCTAACTAATATGGTGGTTCAATATTCTGTCTAGTTTGAATATGTTCACAAATATTTCCCTCAATACTTAATTTATTATGAGGGATTGAAGAACTGAGTTTAGATAATTGTATAATGTCCCTTCAGGGCATGTAACTAGTAAAAATGGGTCACAAAGAAGCCAAAAGATATAACCATTGCAAGAAAATAAAGCAAACAGCAGAATGAACCATGTGTTTTTATTATTAAAGTTCCATTTCTCATGTCAAACAAAAATTTAAATAATAGCAACCAACTTTCTTAAACAGCACAAAACCTAGATAATAAAAGTGCCATTGAATTAGTTTAGGTAATAGCTAATTATTACCTAGCTGCTTTAAGAGTAAAAATCTGAAATCTTAGTGGGTTATCACAGAAGACACGTAATTCTCGTTTAATGTTCAGGTAGAAATGGAGAGCAAGAGCTCCATGCAGTCATCCAAGGACCCCAAGCTGATGAAGGCTCTGTCATCTCCAACTATTAGCTGCCGAAGTTGCCCTAAGGGTAAACATCCAGCCAATAAATGGAGCAAAAGGGGAGTGGAAAATCACAGGGAAAGTGTGTATGGGACAGTACTCTGATCCACCTCCCACTGGCCTGAACTCAGTACTATAGTCACACCTAAATGCAAGGGAGGCTAGAGAACGTGGCCTAGCTATGTGCCAAGGGCAGAAGAAAATTGGCTTGGTGGACTACGAGCCAGTTTCAGATTACAAATGCACTCTTAACTTCCATCCAAAAAATAAACATCAAAAAAACTTAAATTTCTCTCTTAAACAGAGCAATTTAGTCTGGCTTTTCTAGGGTTTCCAATTTTCCAAGCCATGTGAACCCCAAATTCTTGTTCTTATTGGACAGTATATGTCCATTCATAGGGGATTCAATAAAAGAAGTAACAGAAAATATGGAAATAAAGGGCAGAGCAGAAAACTTATGCAATTTAGTGCTCAGAAGTATGTGGGCCAACTTGATTTGCTAAGCCACAGTCTGTACTTCTGGAGAGAGGAAGAAGGGGTAGTTCACAATCCACAAACCAATTTGTGTTGTTTCTGCAACACTGCAAAAGTACGACTCATGAATATGCTAATAAAATTGCAATGAGAGTTTTGGCACTATTTCATCACCTCAACTAGATTAGAGAGCAATAACACTCCGGTTTACATAACTTCAGAAACTGCTGTGGTTGTAGGAAAAAATGAATCTGAGATATTTATAATGTAACAAAAATTACACCCATGCTACAATCAAATAATAATTATTTTACATGTAAGTAATAGTTTGCAGCTCGTGCGTGTGTACACACACACACACACACACACAATAATTCACCATTAAGTTCATTCACTGCTTTCGATATATCTGTTTTCTGGTGTTAATATGAGTATATACTTGTGAATGGGTTCACATCTCTATGCCCACTTCCAAAGATAGAAAAGAGATTTAAAAAGGCAATATTGGGAGGGGAAAATAATTTGGTAAAGCAGGAATCTCCCTCAAAAGCATTCAGCCCTTTTCTTTGATTATTAATTAGGGTTCTAAGAACAGAAAAGGAGCCCTAGCTGACTTGGCTCAGTGTCAGCCTGTGGACTGAAGGGTCCTAAATTCAATTCTGGTCAAAGACACACAACTCAGTTGCAGGCTCCTTCCCGGCCTGGTTGGGATGCGTGCAGGAGGCAACCAATTGATGTGTCTCTCTCACACCAGTCTTTCTCTCTCTCTCTCTCTCTCCCCCTCCCATTCTCTCTAAAAAGCAATGGAAAAATATCCTCGGGTGAGGATCAAAAATAAATAAATAAAGTTAAATAAATAAAACTTAAAAGAACAGAAAAGGACACAGAAAAATCTATTCTTACCTTTAAATGCCAAATATTAATGTAATAGTCAAGTTATGTCCTGGGACTCTGGAACTGTCCCATGAATTCAAGCCTATTTAGGAGTTCATGAATACATCATTTTCAGGTAGTGACCTATTTCACAAGTAGGAAACCATATAAAGGCCAAAAATTAGAAATTAACTGAAACGTCTTCAACAGCTTCATTAAGCAGCCCAAGCCACAAAGAAGTGTCTGAACATTTTTTTGCAAATGGCATCCAAAGTGCCAATCCCTCTGAAATATCAAAAATATACTAGGGCCCCAACTTCCCAGCAAGTGTTCTCATTAGGAGCTACAAAAAGTAAAAGAAGATATGAGGAATAAGAATCCATCGGCTCAAGGATCTGGAGTCCTCTCTGATCCCTAAGGGATGAGGATGCTACTGGGTGCATACTCAGAGGACAGGGCTGATTTTCTCATCATGGTTCCCAGGCTCATTATAAGAAAAAAAATTGTTTAATCAGGAGAGACAAAATATTTTTCCAGAATAGTGAGTAGTGACCTTGTTTGTTAAGAGATATGTAACTGCTAAATACTTTCATACACATTATCTCAAATAATGGCATCCATCTTTCAGTGTAAGGCTAGGCATCCACTTATTGTATTTGGGATAAATATCCCAAAATGATGAAATTGTAAGGCTATTTATACAAATCCTCTATCCTTCTGCTATGTGTAAAAAAAATTATTTTAATGTGGCCAACTCCAGTGACACTTTTAGAGTATCCCTGACCTAGAATGCCTTCATTTTTAGGGCAATTAGATAGTTAAGTAAAGAAAATGATTTTGCTTTGAATTCCAAGAAGTAATAATTCATTCTAACTCTATATAAAGTGTTATTTTATTTGGGTCCCTACATATTTATACTGTGTGTGCATGTGTGTGTATGTATGTGTGTATACACACACACACACACAATCATAGAAGAAAAAGGAAACTGTCCAATTAAAAATTATCTTTGAATTGGTATATATTGTGAATTCTGTGCTTACTTTGATCCCAAATACACACCTGATTGTCTTTGGTGATAAGGTGTCATAAATAAGCTCTAGGCTGGGACTTCAGTTCTTGCTCAGTCTTTTTTTTTTTTTTAATTTGGTAAAGAATAACTCAATAATGTCAACAGTCCCCTCAGCTCTGCAATTCTGACTATCTGCCTTTGTTTTGCCAGGCAAAGACCTGGCCTCTGTGGCCATAACATATCTCTACATCGCCTCGGATTTATTCTGCAAAACTATAAAGCTATTTCCTATATGCTCTATTCATTTCATAGGACAATCTAGGGACATAAGTGTTCCTGTTACACTTGATTATCTGAAATATTGGGGTAAATATTAGATTAATCCAGGGAGCCTATAATCAGGGTAAAAAGACATTAGGAAGAAAATAAAGACATAGTACCAGAAAGGATCATTTCTATAAAGAATCATTTTTACTTTTTAGTCTCTTTCCAGACCCATTTCATTGGACCAAAGCTTT